>NC_082345.1:35119515-35744515 GCF_027477595.1 Haemorhous mexicanus | reverse complement strand
TCACTCCCCTTGTTGTTCTTTATCACTAGCATTTGTTGCCTTTTAACTCATGTAATGTGAAAAAAGAAACTGGCAAGGCCTATGGTCGAACACATGTTGCTTTTGGCTGGAATCAAGTATTAAAAGAGTTATGAAATTCTTAAGGGATGGTCTCAAGAGACAGTTACATATTTCCTCTTTTCTGGTGTTTATTTACTCTTTTTTTTTTTTTTTTTTTCTTGTGGTAATAACTAAGCAGGGCTAGAACTGCAGAAGTCACAAAAAAGACAAAATATACTGATTCTAATTCATACCTCCTTTGGCCTGCTCCATCTCTGAGGCAACCCGTTGGGAACTTCAGCATTTTAGAGCTGTAAGAAAACACCACTTCCTAAAAATGACCAGCCTGCTGAGGTTTGCTTTGGGATATTCGTGCCTGGATAGAATGGCCACATTAAAGTCTACTTTGCTGAGCTTCATCTTTCTGGGAAAATATGACTATTAGCTGAACAGCTTCTAGTTTTGAACTTAAAAAGAGTTTTGGAGCTTGAGGTGAAACTCCTGCTTTTAATTTCTTAACCTGAAATTTCCAATATCTTCTGTTTTAATGCAATCTATTATTTTTTTCTCACGGGCCATTTTTTTATTATTGCAACAGAGCTGTTTTGAAACTCTTCATTCATCATCACCTGTAACATTAGTTCCATTTCCTAATAAATTGTTGACATCTGTTTAAACACTGATACTTTTCCACTTACATGGATATTTAACTCAAGCTTGGTTTTGTGTCAAAAATACTAAATATTGAAAGGATACCAGTTTTTAAGGCTAAATTATAGCTTTTTAAGCACTGATGTATTAGCATGAGATTGAAGCATTTGTCTCCATATCATTTCCACACCGGAAGTAGTTCATTGAAACTGCCACAAAACCAGATGAGACTAACTAAACTTCACAAGGTGTCTGCAACCGCAAAGAAGGAATACATGGACTGAGTATATTGAAAGCTTTATTTTTTTTTTTAATCAGTTAATTTTTGTGGGGGCATTGCTGGGTACCTGGTCCAACACTTATAATAGTTAATATGAATATTTTTATTTTAATGGATTTTTGATTAAGTGTTAGGACAGCCAAAATATTAAAAATCCCAAAGGTAGCCTTTGACAAAGGAAAATGTCATTTATTCCTCATGTTTTAGGTACCATCTTCAGGGAGTAAGAAATGCCCAAGTTAATTAAGGAATTTCAAAGCTAGTGTATTTAAATGTTCCACCTTTTCTTAACTTTTCATTCTGTATCATTTAAAGGACTGAAAAAAAGATAATATTTTTCAAACAAATCATGTGTTGGAAAACTTGACAGTAAAAATGTGGGGACTTTATATATTTAATTAATTTTTTCCGACCAGACTTGAATAGTCCTCTTTTAGATGCTGATATCTGCAGTTTCTTCTTATGTTAACATGAAAATACTGTATTTCTAAGTTAAAAAAGGAAGAAAAAATACTGTTATTCATTGTTTTTGTGAAATACTTCTCATTAGCATTTCATATAATGCAAATGTGTTTGTTTGTAATCTGACAAAAAAGGAAAAATCAGGACAAAGTTTTACACAAATGCTAACTAAAGAATACACTAGTTTTAGGTTTCCAAACTAACCATAAACTGAAGTTGTTGCCTGTCCTGTGTTGACAAGGATGTGAGTTTCTCGGGGAGTTGCAGCCAAACCAATAGGTGCTCAGATTTGAATATTGGCACCTGGTGTGGCCACAGAAGACACGGATACGCCTCTGAGAACACAGGGGGTTAAGAGCAGAGAACGCGGAGGTGACTATCTCTTGGTTCCAATGGGTTGAAAAGGTCGGATCTCCCCTGCCCAGGTGTGAGCTGGTGAGGGAGGGGAGGCCATGTGGCTGAGTGAGGTAGGCCGGGGCCTCGGACAGAGAAGGGAGGTGAAGGCCCCTGCAGGATGGAAAGGTGGAGGAACATTGAGATGTCCTGGGCAGCCCCACAGAGAGCCCCCCCAGAGAGAGAGAGAGCCTGCCACCTTGAAATTTAATATCGTGTGCTGGCTGTACGGCTGGCAGAGGAGAAAGAGAAGGGAAGGAGAAGGTGCTCGTGGAAGCCCTAGGCAGCCAGAGCCCGAGATTTTAACCCTTTTCTTTGACAATGAAAACTTTATGAAACACCAATCCTCCTTGATTTGAACGAGAAGAGAGACATGCAGCCTCTCCCCACGGCTGCGGGGGCTGTACGAGAGCCCGGCCGAAGATGGCCACACGATGCGCCACTCCCGGATTCCCTCCGGAACCCTGGGTAGTGGTTACCGTCTGTGGCAGACGTGGGTGGCGCAGGCGGGATCTCGGCTACCAAAGTAAAAGAAGGAGGAGTGGACACTCCTATAGGAACCAAGGATCTTTTAATCTTCCCCGGCGGTGCTAGGGATGGGGGACCAGGAGGAAGTCTTAGTGGGGAGGGGGCGCTGATAAAGGGAGTGGGTGTGATGGGAGGAGACACAAAGCTTACCAATAACGAGGACCGAGGGAGGAACGTGGGTTACAGCTAAGCCACTGAGGATCATACAGGGGAGGGGAAAAACCCCAGGGGCAAATCATACATCGAATAAGGGATGATTGACACAGAGAATTCTTGAGATAAGGGGGGTGGTTTCCATGACAGGCAGGGGAGGGGGGGCAGCTCCAAAAGGGAGGAAATAGGGAGAAACCATTGTGAGGGAAGTATATGGGGGGAACCGAGGACCGAACCATTATTGAGTTACAAAAGGAATAAACAATTCTAAAAACACACAATGCCACAGAGACAGACATGAAACAGAAGGAAATGGGCAAGTGCGGTGAAGGTCTGAGCAAGTGAAAGATGTCAGAAGAAGATGGAGAAGAATCCTAGGTGGGAGGAGATGATGGAGTGGCCTTTGGCTGGGCTTTTCCTGTATAGCCATAGACTGAAGCAGTTTTTCCTGTAACACAGAGACTGCATTCAGGGGGAGGCAATGGCTTGAGCCAAGAGAGTGACCTGCTGCAGTGACTGCCAGCACAGGAGTGAAGTGAACAGAGGAAGATGAGAAGGGTGTGGTGGTGCCCTCTGTCTTCAGGGAAGATCTCTGTTCTTGAGACCCTTGGCCCCAGGGGAAGTGAAAATGGGCGGGGACGGGACACTGTTGTTCCCAGATGAGAGATGGTTGTTCTTTGGTACTTGGCAAAGCATCCTTAAAAGGAACCCTGTAAGCAGTTTTGGTCCATGGACAGTGGTGAGAGCGCTGTATATAGAAGGAGGATGTCGTGATGGCAGATTTTCTCAAGGCAGTGCCATGTGTGACATGGAAACACATGAGGTTTCCACTGTGTTTCCTGGGGAAGCCCATGGTACAAGACAGACCCCTCTTTCCCTTGATGAATAGAGAATTGATTATCTGAGGGGTGGTGACAAGCTGAGAAGTGATTACCTGAGGGGTGGTAGCATGACTGGGAATTCAAGGTTTTGTCTCACTGTGCTTTGGTGGAAACTGGATGGGGGGAGGAGGAATGTTTTGGAAGGTTTTCTTTTTGAATTTTATATGCTCTTATTATATCGGAGGTTAATAAAGTCTATTTTTTTATTCTTTATTCCTAAGCTTGAGCCTGCTTTGCTCTATTTCTGGTCACATCTCACAGCACTCATTTGAGAAAAATATTTTTTCATGGGTGCACTGGCACTGTGCCAGCGTCAAACCATGACATTGCCTTACAAGTTAGACATTGTAATTAACTGTGTAAGTACTACTTTGTATTATTACAGAATCAGTTCAGGTTAAGTCAATACCATAGGTAATGAGACTTAATATGCCATTTAGCAGTGACAGGTGGGTAGGAATGTGCAAAAGACCATTTGAAGCATCTGCACTGTGAGGTCTCTATCCAGCTGTTGCCAGATGTTGTCTACACCTGGTGAGCTAACACAATGTTTGCTCTACCAAAACACTGGCCGGGGCTACTGCAATGCCCATTGTGTAAGAAGGAGAACTGGAAGTTCACCAGCTCCAGTGCCCCGACTACTTGACTGTCAGCTGTAGCACTGGGGTCTATGACACCAGGGACCACCAGAGAGACCCCCAGGGCAGAAGAATGTGTGTGTAAGGGGGAGGGGAAATAGGTTAATGATTTTGGGGAAATGATTGTTGTATAAATACTTAGTCTGGGACAGTCAATGATTATGTGTGTAGAATAGAGTATATAAACAGAAACTTTCTTGTACTCAGCATGCACGTGTTTGGGAGGATCTATGCCCCCGTGCACCCAGCCAAATAAAGAATGCCTGCTTTTTAATGCTACATAGGTGTTAATTTTACATTGGAGTTTTCTTAATTTTACAGATTTTTTGGTAACACAATAGCTAAAAGGAAGTAAGGAACAGGGTCATCACTTCTTGAACAATTTTTAGTTTGATTCACAGAGCATGTCAGTAGAGGAATTTTTTAGTTTATTTCACCTTCTGTCTGCATGACAGAAAGAAACCCCTATTAAAACATGTTCAAAAGAAAAATGAAAAATCCTTTCAGAAATTGTTGGTACATCACAGAACAATAATTTGTTTAGAGTCATAAAATTTGAGCTCTTCTGACTGGTATAGTTTGATTAAAATCCATTTTAACTGATCATCTTGAATAAGTCACCCAATACCTAACCTTCTGTGGTCAGGACATCTCCTGTTTTGCTTTCCTCATCCATCTCCTAACTTCTTCCTCTGTTGAATTTCATCACAACTTACTCAGAAATTTTGACATTGTAGATTCTTTGCAAAGAAACTGAGACTGAGAATACATCCAAAGAATTTAACTTGAAGAATGAGGTTGAATAGAAGTGGAATAAAAATCATGATACAGTTGCAAAATTCTTAGCAAAATAAGATTAATTGCTTTTGCTTTTATTCAGACAACACTTCTGAATCACTATCATTCAACTCCAGAGCCCTTTTCAGTGCCTCCCTTTTTTAACCAAAAACTTAGTTTTGTACTTGACATCAGCTCTTAATCAAGAAGACAATTAGAGTTTTACTCAGAAGACTGTATTTTTTAGTCAGAATTAAAACTCTTTTGATGGATCTCTTCACCCTGATATCACCCAGTCTTCCATCGTCAGCATCTTCACTTCTGTTTTGGTGCTTTCAATTTAAAGCCATTCTCCCTTGTCCTGTTACTATATGGTCTTGTAAATAGTCTCACCTCAGAGCTTCCTGTTTTTCCAGGTTGAATAAACCCAATTCTCTCAGCCTTTCATCATAGGAGCGATGTTCCATCTTGGTGTCCACCTCTGGACTCATTCCAACAGCTCCATGTCCTTCCTGTGCTGGGACCCCAGAGCTGGGTGCAGCCCTGCAGGTGGGGTCTCACAGGAGCAGAGCAGAGGGGCAGAATCCCCTCCCTCCCCTGCTGCCCACACTGCTTTGGATGCAGCCCAGGACACCTTTCGCTTTCTGGGCTGTGAGTGCCCATGGCTGGGTCATGTCCAGCCTCTCATCCACCTGCACCCCCAAGTCCTTCTCAGCAGGGCTGCTCTCCATCTGTCCATCCCCCAGCCTGTGTTGATATCAGAGGTTGCCCTGACCCAAGTGTGGCACCTTTAACTTGGTCTTGTTATACTGCTCGAGATTCCCATGGGCCAACTTCTCAAGCATCTCCAGGTCCCTCTGAAGGACATTTCAAACCTCAGGCATGTCAACTGCACCACTCAGCTTGGTGTCATTTGCAAATTTCTTGAGGTTGCACTCAATCCCTTTGCCTATGTCATTAATGAAGATGTTAAATAACCTTGGTGCAATCTCAGTAATCTCTTAGTTCTTTCTTTCTGGCCTCAGAGTTATTTTTACAGCTAGAATAATTTCAAAAGAGTAAATTAGAAGCAGAATATAAACCAATTGTCTAAATGTACAGACCTGAAAGCCAAAAGATTTTTAATTTTACATCTTTCCATATGATTCTCGGCTGCCCTGTTGTAGGAGGCACCACCTCAGTTGCTGCAATCAGCAAATCTACTGCTGATCCTGAAGGATCTGCTTGGTCAGATAAAATTTGCATCTCCATACCTAAGTAAGACTTGATGACTGAATTTTGAATACACCCTTACCATGGTTTCAGTTTCTCTGTGTGAAATTAGCTATTGTGTCAGCCCGAGTTCAGAGAACTTTTGTCCAAGGTTCTTTTTCATTATTGTTCTGTCCCAAACTATTGTGTTTTTATAACTCTTAGTAGCCTGAAATTACTACTACTCTGTTTATTTTAAGTCTCAACATTGTTTCTAAGTTTATTTTTCCTTACTAGAAAAGTGGAGCTACAGTGGTAGCAGCATTCCAGGTAATAAGCTAGCTGGTGTTTGCAACCCTCCTCAGCATTTATGATTAGACTCTCCATTCAGTTTTCAAACATCATAAGATATCTGCTCTCTGTAAAACTAAATCTTGTCTGTCTGTCTCCAGTATATCCAGAAAGATCATCTGGTGTTTTGATACCTTAGGGAAGTCAGGTCTTATTATAATAAGCACAAGGCTGCATATACCTCAAGGATATAGCAACAAAGAAAAGAAACTTGACCAGTGGAACCTTACTTAACGTTATTACTATGATAATTTAACTTTTAGAACTATGTCAATTGTTTTCTTATTAGTAGTAATTTTTGAAGAGAAGAAATAAGAGAAACCTTTTCTTTCATTGTTGCTTTCTTGGAAATCACATATTCTTTCTATGTTTTGTTTTGTTCATGTTTCTTTTTTATCAACTATCACTCCATCCTAAAAATCCTGTTGTTTTATATTATTAGATCATTTTGTCACCCTGGATTTCAAGCTTGCTAGCCATCTTGCTCTGCTTGTAATGCTCAAATGAAAACAGATTTCCCTGATTCTTTCCAGCATTTTCTGTAACAGGAGAGAGAAATAGCAAACAAATACCTTTTTAAATTTTCAATAATTTTTGATATTTGGATTAGGACATTGCTGGGAATATTATTAATTGCCCACACATAGACAAAAGGGAAGAAAGCTTACTTTTTTTTTAAAGCTTTGAAGACCTCGACACATCAATGCATTATTGGTATCTGGTTTGTAATTTTACTTTTTTCCTCACAACTTTCTAAAATTGCTGAGCATAAATATAGCAATATAAATAATAAAATTCTTTAGTAACCAATATAATTTGGTATTTTTCTGTACAACTGCAGTTTGATGAGAGCTTTAACTCCCTAAACTGTTTGGATATAAACCAGGCTTGGATAAAATCTTTATAGCTCTGTTATCACAAAAGCAAGAGTTAATCACAATCCCTGCTACTGAGCCCTGAAATAAAAGATAAAGTACAGTGCTATGTTAATGCAGCTGTCTGGGAAGGGATTAATTTTATCTGTACATGTACATATCCAGTCAGATGTTCAGTATGGTAACAGATACAAGTTCTGAGCATTAATCTTTAGATTCTCAGCTAATGTACAACTTTCACCTACAGATAGGTTTATGTTGCTCACCCAGTTGCAGAGCGGTTAGATTTTGGTTCCAGAATTTGAAAATTCACCTTAGAAACTATATTAGGCAGTTTATTTTATGCAAAATGGTGGAACCATTTCATTGCAGAATAAAAAGAGCTCTTAATTTTGCAAAGTGGAGTATTTCTATTCTTGCAGTATCTGAATTATAATAGCATTGCTTTAAAAGGTTTTTTATTCCTTTGATTGTCTACATAATACAATTAATGCACTGATAAAAAGCATAGTGTATTTTTGTACTTCATTGACAGAATTTTCTCATGGTAAAATTTACTTCAAAATCTTGCTATTTTCCTGGTTGCATTCTGCTTTAAATCACAGAAAATTGCCCACAGTATCTGAAAGCACAGATGGCTGGTAAATGATCAGTCTCCAGGCATAATAACAAACTATGAAGGAAAAATGTATTTCCTTTGATTACCTCAATTCAAATGGTTTTACTGTGTGGGCAAGAATTGTGAATCCATACCAAACAGATAGTTTACTCAGCAGCAATCATCCTTTCTAGCAAATTTCCTTCAAGTAAATGCTCTAAGTCTGATAAAGTGCAATAGAAGAAGACACCAGGTGCAAAGAATTTGGCAATTAGACCCAGATATCTTTGGATCAGTCTCTAATCGAGTTTCTTGGAAAAGCAAAATATCTTCCAAGTAACTGCAAGTTCAACTTGTGAGATACCAAGAAGCACAGCCATGAAAAAATAACCCAGATTCATGAAACCAATCTTCTTATAATTTACAGTTTTACCAAGGATTTCCAGTTGCTGGTGGGATGGCATTCCTGATGGCAAAATGATTTCAATTCTAAAGTCATCTTCACATGATAAAATTTTAATAGCTGTAAGGTCATAATATACTATCTATTTCACTCTTTTTAGTAGTCCCTGAATGAGATAATGTCCCAAATAACATTGTTTTCCAAACCCTTTGCTTGTAGTTCTAGGTAATCCTTCATAATTTTCTACGGTTTAAAATTTAAGTAAACATATCCTTCTTTTTTTTTTTTTTTATTTTTTTATTTTAAAGGTAAATAGCCTTGACATTTTTGTTAAATGCATTTAAGAAGATAAGAACACAATTCCCATATTGATAAATACGGAAAAAAAAGACAGAAGAGCGTCAAATATAACAGTTCACTTCCTCATGAGTCATATATAAGAAAGCACCTACATCTTCCAAGAACTGTCCTGGCTCAACTCTGTTTAGTTGATGAAATTTGAGACACCTCAGCAGGTGTTAATTGCATCCCATTCTGGGATATTTACTTTGCATTACTATATGGAGTAAATGGAAGAAACATAACCATGCTAGAAATTTCCAGTCCCGCAAGCCAGAATTTCAGACCATTTACCTGGAGTTCTGTGGCTTTACAGCATATTGCAGGTCCTCTCTGAGATTGAACTTACTATAAAATTCTGATCTTTTATAAGCCATCACAGCTAATGTAAAAAATTTAATGCTGTGAAGTTTTTTGAAGCAATATCTTTCATACTCCCAAAGTTATAAACTATGACACTTCTGGGGGTTTTTTCATCCTGTGATGGTAATATCTTCAAGGCAATTGAATTATATATTAAGATTGCAATACCTTAAATGTGTTACATGCTAAGTCATTTGTTACTGGTGTCATGTCCCATCACAGGTAAAATAAAGAGATTTTCATTTTATAGGAGATTTATAATCTACTTCCATTAACTAGAAGCTCTTTGTTTTCATTTTAATCTATGATTTCCTATATCTTAGCAAAGTCTCATATTGTCTTTTCCTTAGAAATAATAAAGCAGACCTTAAATGTTCTTACATGTGCTTAATAGTAGTCAAGGTTATACTGTCTGCCCAGAAAACTTAAATTTAATAAGGAAATAAGAAAGAACATAGCATGTTGAGCTTTGTGCCTTTAAGGAGAGGATATAAAAATCCTAAACAATTTCAGAAGTATTTGAATATTTCCATAGTCCCTCTTCCTCTCTTGGGAACATGTGCTGCAAAGACTTTCCCTTAAGGAATTTCTTACAGACCAGTTCTGTTAAAAACATTCCAGAGGAGACACTGAAAGACAGGATGACTGTTTTCTATATTGTTGAATAAGGTTTGTCATTTAATTACAAAGCAATTCCTCTTCCCTTGCAGTACTTTTATTCGTGTCTTCAGTGCCCCAGAAAAGCAGAAGATATAGGTTCTGAAGTGATGCAGCTTTGCCTTGTGGCCTTCCCAGCTGTAGCAGCCCACTATTGCTGATAAAGTGCTCCACAACACAGATTTACAAACTGTTTGGCTTAGAATCATCTTTTTCTTCTGCTGTCAGTGAACTTAAGGGCTCAGTTCCTGAAAGATGTTCAGCAAATGCAGCTCCTGTGAAGTCAGCAGTCTATATTTTACAGGAATTAGGTGTACCAGAGAACAGAGGCTTCTTTTGCCTGAACCTAACCTTGGTAACCAGAAAAAAATCTCACACATTCTGCTTAAATGCAAGGTGGATTATAGTCTTGTTGTCTTACTTTGAGTTTACAGTGTCATTTTTTCCATTTTACCACTAGAGGCATTTAGTGGTAAAATGGAAGTTCAGAAGAGAAGGGGCGAACATATTTCTGAACAAAATCTTAGAATGGTAACCTTATGTTACCTCTATATTTTTTGTATAAAATCTGAGCCTCTCAATTGCTTTTATTATATTCAGGGCTTCAAGAGTGGGTAAAAAGCTGCTGGAAACACAGAAAAATTGAGAAACAATTTCAGGAAGAGTAGACCTGTGGTTTTCTGCACACTGGTGATATCTATCCTAGATGCCTGTGTTAGCCCTTTGGAAATTTCCTCTGTCTGGAGTAAGGAAAACTTCTAAAACTTTGAGTCTAACCCGACAGGAAGTCTGGATTTCCTGTATTTCTTAACATACAGCTTTACAGTTATTCTTAGGATACCTACTTGATGAAATGTGCTCCTAAGAAAGATAAAGGCATAAGTGTCTTGATTTGATCCTGGAGCCAGCAGGTTGTAGCAGGCAAGAAAAAACAGCAGGAAGCCTCTTTCCTCAATGCTGAAAGCAAAAGGATTTGGTTGCTTAATGGATCATCTGGGGTCCATTTGGAATGCCCTTGGAATTATGGTTTTTTTTCCCTCATCAAGGAGACTGATGCTGCTGGAAAAGCTGTGTTGGTCCAATGAAAAAAATCTTCCACTGACAAAATTTTACATATTTCATTTTGTTTTTCGAGTATCTAGAGTTTCATTTGTATTTCATACAACCAAGAATTATGTTGTACTTCAGTCTCAACAGTATTTTAGATTTTCAGTGATCTCTTTCCAGACTGAAATTTAGCAGAACAGTATTTAAAGGCAAAGGTAACTTTAGCCTATCTGAAAGTACTGCATTTTATAGCCTCTCAAGTGAAGACAATGATCTTTTCTTAAGCAATATACATTTGAAAGAATATTTACAAAACACAAGGAACTGATTTACTCTGCAAGTAAGTAAAAAGGTTACATAAAGACAAAAAAAGGAGATTTTAAAGTTTTAAAGAGGTTTAATGAGTTTTATTGAAATCATATCTCTTTCCCGCTACCATGAATTGCTCAAAAAACATTTTAGAGATTCTATCCTTACCCCAATTTTGCTTGTTTTGTTTTTTGAAGTGATAGTAAAATAACTAACAATTCAGAAATAAATGAATTTTTAAGCATTATATTATTTTCTTAATATACAAGATGTTAAAACATGAAGTTTGTGGGGAATGCCTAGAAAGATTTCAACCATGTGTTGTGAACTAGATTTTGACCCTTGTTCATCTCTTTTGATGCAAATTCATCAAGCACAGGCTATATAAAGAGTATAAGCTTCATAAGGCTTCTACAACAAAACATTTAAACTAATTAATCCATTGGATAGATAGTGGTAAGATTTTTATGTGGAGATAGAAATGTTGCAGCAACTGTATTGTTTGCTGTTCTGCAGACACTCTGAATGAAGATGCCTCTACTGGAAGAGACCTTTATACAGATTTCTCAGATGACACTTGTAGCTTTTGTTCTGTAGATCAGGAAGTAATTGCAGACGGAGTCTACTAATTCTTGCTCCTATCAGTTCACTAGGTTTTGCATTGCACTACTTTTGGTTTGTGAAATGTAAAACAGCAACATAAGTTACAAAAAAGCTCAATAAATTATAGAAATTAAAAGAGAAGAAAAATACAGGATGCTGCATGTGAGAGCATTTGTGTGGGTCCAATTAACATTCCTGAACATAAAAACAAAGTTAAAACATTAGGCAATATCAATACCTCCAATACTTCCATATGCTGCTTCAGCTTTTAAACATTGGATGTGACAATCTGTTCAGACACAGCATACGGTTCAGTGTAAACACAGCTCTTAAAGCAAAGCTTTAAACTCAAGATTTCTCTTTGAAGTGAACAATGTGTTCATAAGTGAATGAGATACTTACATATTCTGTGGGAGTTTCTGAGCAACTCTCCATCTTTAGATCCAAAGACAACGTTCTCACAGGGCTTTCCACGAGAGCATTCCATCAGAGAGGGAAACCATGTGCGGTTCAGACATTCTGGGATCAAACCTCTGAATGAGCCTATCTGGGTGACACTTCAGAAGCATCTTAGTGTTCCTAAAGTTAATGTGAAACAGTGAGTGATGTCAATGTAGAATGGGTTTAACTGCCCGTTTTGTAAAGACTTATTTGCTGAATTTTATACTAGAAAATTATAGAGAAGTATTTATTCATCCCCAAAGATATTCTCCTTAAGATCCTCCTGAGCGTGCACTATAGATAAACAAACAAATACTTTGCTGCATGAACAATATGGTATAATCACGCTTAAAAAGAAATAAACCAAAACAGGACAAACCAGAAAAAGCAGGAAAATGTGCTTCTGTATTCTAGCAGTCTTCCTACTCTTTTCTTTGTTTTAATTTTAAGGAAGGCGGCCTTTGGGATGGAGCTTTTTACTCATTTTCTTTACCACATCTGATATTATATATTGCCCAGGCATGTCTCCCATCAGGTATTCTTGAAATGAAACTAATAATAAATAAGTTGCTAAAAATTTCTGGATATTAAAGGAGAAATAGAAGTAATAAAAAGTAATACTAAAACAAAGGCAGCCTTTTTTTCTTTTTATAATGCACCAGTTTTAATAAAACCATGAATTGTTCAGGATTCTATATTTTGCTTTACTTTTTTTCACCACAGAAGGATAAACTGTCCAGGGATACAGATTAATACTCATGTGGAAGCACTGAAATATAATTTATTTTTAAAGCAACTACCTTAGTTTTTGTAATTCACTTAGGAATCTGTGTAAAGGTTTTGCATGCATTAAATTATTTTTTCACATTTCATTCAACCCACAGTGGGACAATCAGCTTCAGGTTTCAGCTATGATTCAGTCTTGATCACAGCACATTATTAGACCCACACAACCGTCATTTGCTTTTCTTTCTCCAGCTATAGATGATTGGGTTTCTTGCAGCTTTCTTAATTAAAAATCTGCTTATTTTTACTGGACTTAGGTTAAGAAGATTAAAGGATGCAGAATATAAAATTTATGACTGAAATAGAAATTTGTTTGGGAAGTAAAATGGAAGTGAAATATAAGAATGCATTCTGTAAATGTAGCTTTGTACAGAGCAGGTCACATTTCCAATCGAAATGGATGTCTTTAGACATCTACCTTTGTATTTGTACAACATATAGACAAGTTCAAGGTATTATACGTGCACTTAAAAGCCTAGAAAATAGAATGGATACCGAGAGACTGATTGTACAATTCAGCAGCAGGTTTTGAAAAGCAGAGCCTGTATTCAACTTAGTTACAGACACAGACCAACTTGATTTTTCTAGCAAGTGACATTTTGCAATTTCATTTTCCTGCTCTTATGAGAAGTTAGTTGAGATAGTAGTGGATTACACAAATATCTGTTCCATTATTCCAGTTGAACATGGTCCAGACAGCATGCCTAATATGTAAAAGAGGGAATACATTGTTTGTAAATCCTAAAAAAAACCAAAACAACCAAAGTAACGTATGGATATGCACTTTATTTGGCATTCCTTTTGTATCCATATGAACAGGGAAAAACTATAGAAAGTCACTGAGACTCTGAGCACATAAATGCATGAGCTAGTGAGTACTGGTCCTTTCTAAAGCCACGGGGAAAGACTGAAAGAAGACAGTGAAGAGACTAAGTCCCACTTCTCCTTGTTATGTACTTGTGCTTTACATGTGGGACGTGAAATCAGACCTTTCTTCTGCTAGAAAATATTGAATCTAGTGAGAGCACTCAACAGAACTTAGCAATGTCCTGGAGTAACTTGCTCTCTGACCTTCCTGCTGGCAATACTGTAGTTTATTTGAACCCTTAAATATTTCTTCTACAAAGAAAAACAGTTTTGCATGTTGGTCGTTTTGTTGTTTTCAACTCTACTCTCAACTAGAGCTAGGGAAATCAGTTGGAATGAGGGTAAAAATTACTAAATAGTCAAGATAGTAAAGACAAATGAAAGGAAAAAGGCCTCTACTTTATATGGGAAGTTGCTTGTTGGTTTCAATTTCTTCTGGTAATAAAAGCTAGGTTAAGATATAAATATCTCACTAGACCTATTTCATAGAGGTTTAAAAATTTTAAAAGTTTGTACAATTTTATGTCACAAAAAGATTACACCTTGATTAAATTGGGAAGACAGACTGAATAATGAGATAGGCATTTCAAATTTTGCCCTGTTTACATAAAATAAATGGTGACTTAGACAAAAGAGTGAATGAATATTAAAAAAATACTCTGTTGGATGGGAGATTTTGGATAAGCAACAGATGTGAATTAGTTGTTTGATAAAACCATTGGTAAAGAAATCTTCTGATCAGCAGGAAGAGGATGCTTTTTCAGCAGCAGGTGCTACTTCTTAGGATTCCATCACTGACTGCTGTTATGAAAACAGCTGCCAAAATGTGAAAACTAGGGACAACTGGGGAAAACCGGGTTTCTGTTTGTGAAAAGAAACACTTCATCTCTGAATTTTATGTACCCTCTTCTTTTCCTATCTCCCCTTGAATTTGAGTAATGAGCCAGATGGAATTGTGTCATGAATCACTAGTGGGATTGCATTGACCTACATCTACAGCATTAAACAGAAAATGCTGTAGGTGTTTGAAGATTCAAGCACACTTGATGTGCTGTAAAGCCAGTGACATTATTAAAGAAAGAAAACTGCCAGGAACCAAGAGGAAAACCCTGTATATTTAACCGATTTAAAGACATACAAATGTAATGCTGAATTCCCTAAGCTAAATCTACATAATAATCAGAAATAGTGTAGAAAGAGTCCAGTTGGAGAAAATAGGTCACTCAAGGTGGGGGTTTTTTTTGTTCAATTTATTTATACCACGCCTTTGTATTTATTTTTTTTATTTTTTTTTTTTCTCTGCTCACAGCAAATATTCTTTATGCTGTGAACACCCAGAGCATTCTCCCTCTGAGAATTTTACTGGCAACAACCGAAACATGCTGCAAGGCAGTTAAGATTTATACAATTTATACTTTTAAACTTTCATCAAAAAGATGCAGTCCCATTCTTCACACATACATGGCAGCTTACTGCTGCTTCTTCACAGCTTCCTTGCTTCTGCTAGCAAAGCTTTCACCACCAATGGAAGGTGAATTAGCTCAGCACTCTGCCGTGTGTTTAAAATGCCCTACAATGCCAACAGTTCTTAGGAGCAGCACTGCAGCTTTGGTCATTAAACTGCTGTAACAATACTGATGAGACATCAGTGTCCATGTATGATGCAACACATGCCAGCATTCTATGAATTCTTCTAAAAGCCAAAAGAATGTTTGTGGAGACCCGTGGGCTTCAGCTCTCCTTAGTCTTGGGTTGCAAGAAAAGAAATTCAGAGTCTGATAAAGCCAATGTTCAGTTGTTTACTGTTGGCAGATTATTTTGACCTTTGGGATTACAAAGATGCTAAATGCTCCAGATCACTACATCAGTCAGCAGCATTCTTCTTGTCATATTGGAGTTTTACTTAATTAAGAATCTGCCACATGAGGAAATGTAATATTATCCATGGAAAATGAAACTGTAATACCTTAAGCAAAAGGACCTCCAGGACAATGAATTTTCATAGATCTTCTGATTTTTGTGGATTTTAGCCTGTGAAAGCATTGTGCTAGGTTGTAATCTGAAATAAATATGTTACAATTATGATGAATTTAAGTGTACCTCAACATCACACTTAATATTTTTAAAAATGTCAGTATGAAGACTTGCATGTTTTTTACTCTCGGGCTGGTGATAAATGAACTTGTGTAACACAGCTGAAAGTGGTTCATCTCAGCTGTGAATGTAGGTATACAATGACATCTGGCTAACCCATCACTGGGTTACATGCAGAATATTAATCTAGATAGAAGTTGTTGCTGAAAATTTTAAAAGCAAATGAATTATTTATTCACTTTATGAAGGAGTGAACAAGTGAATGCTAATTCTTTTACAAATATTTTAAATAGTCTCTAATTCCTGGTGGGGGAAATCTAAATTTTAATTCTAATATTTTTCTGAGAATCACAGAATGGGTAAGATTGGAAGAGCCCACAGCAGATGATCTAGTGCAACCTCCATGCTCAAGTAAGGTCTTTGATATCTATCTTCCCAAAAGCTTAATAAGGGAAGACAATTTTTTTACCTAAATTTCAGCCTCCATATAAAAGTTTTCTCTAAAAAAATCCTTAAACCCACACTGATATGACAGGATCTATATATTCAGTTATTGGAAATGTGTCGTGGATCATAACTGTGATTATTATGGTACTTTGGAAACTATTAAAAACTGAAAGCAATTTATTTTAACTTGTTTACTTCTAGCTGCCTTAATGAATCCCTGTTATGAAGCAAAGACTAATGTTGCAATTTTCACAATTATTAAGGGACCTACAAATGCAGTTTCCACAATTTTTTATTTTTTTTCCTTTGGATCTCACAAAATTGCAGTAAAGAGAATAGCAAATATATGGAGATTGCAAAGAGAGCACAGTTTGTGAGGTTTTTTTACAAAAGTACCTAAACTATTAAAACATTTCATGTTTTCTTCAACCGTGGCTACCTATGGGCCTCTCCATATCCCTTAGGCAGCTTTTAACATTTAATTCTCCACTTTCCATTTCCCAATACAATTCAGTCTTTTAAGAAATAGAAAACATGTAAAGCAATACTAACCCTTACAAAAAATAAACACAATTATCCTCCTAAAAGCCTTCAGGAAACTCTCCCCATACTTCAGACCAAACACAGCAATTTATGTAATTTCTATACTCACAACTTCATATATCCATATTATCAAAGTTGTACCTCAGATTTAACTTTTATTTTGAACTTTTTACAATATCCTTAGATCCCATTAAAATTAATAAAATTGGAATAACATCTAGGATTCTCAATTTAATAGTTGAAATAATTTCTTTATAAATTTATAGGCATATCTCAAAACAATATTCTTGTTTAATTTTGAATATTTCTTTTAGAAATTATTGTGTTTGACCACAAAAAGAAGAACTGAACATATACCAGAAGTCAAATTACAGGTTATAGATCAAAAATACATGGATAAAGATGTTTTTGAATGGGCTGTCCTACACAATTAAGAAACAGTGTGTAATGTTTACTAGAAGCATATGCTTCTGTTTTCTTCCAGCATTTTAAGAAAAGGTTGGGAAAATTAGATAATAGCTCTTTCTTTTTTTCTAATGTATGGTTGAATAATTATTTGATGTTCTGTTTCTTCTATGCCTGTTCACTCAGAAAATTTTGCAGCTTGCAACAATATGTGAGTAAGAGATGTTCTAGGGCCAACTGCCACAAATTCTTTTACTTTATCATAATATTAGTATGGGCAAAATTAATGATCCTTTATTTCATGCTCCAAGACAAACAGCCTTGCAATGACAAGTATTTAAATAAAAAAAATGATAGATTATACTTCTGTTGTAATTCTTTGAAGGGTATTAAACCTTTTTGGCAACTGCCTGTAACCAGTTATTTCTACAATATCACAAACTTCAATTTCATGGAAAAGTGGTCTGCAAAGGATGCTTGTTTCATTGTTCAATCTTTAACTTCTCTGGATGTTTTAGTGTGCTAAATATAATTGATTGTATTGTAAAATGTAAGATATTCCGTATCTATCGATAACAAAATAGCCATTGTTAATCACAGTAAAATATTTATCCAACTTTTCTTCTTTACTTGGTTACTTTGTGTTGTATTCAGAGATTTTTTTCTTAAAACAGGTATAAGAGCAGGATCTGTGTGACTGCCTTCAGTTCTTACAGCTTACTGCCTGGGATATTATTATAAAGCAGTTTGTTTTAGTATTCTGTTAGTTATGCCAGCAAGGAACCTGCTGAATACTGGATTTATGCACTTGTTTTATGGGCATTACCTCTGGTATCAGGATAGAAGTTAGCTGATGGAAGTAACATCTTAAACCACTGCAATTAACACAAAGGTATTTGATGAGATGATTGTAAGAAATACAAAGCTCATCAGGCTTATAATGCTTTTTACTTTTTCACCTGGTATATCAGTCATACTGATGACACTTCTTTTTTTTTCCCAGAATTTTTTCTTCAGATACTTTTGATATGTATGGAACTTGGTTCCTCCTTTTATTCCAAGATAACCTTTACATTATTTTTTTTTAATCAATCCCCTGTGTTTATTCTTGCTGAGATTGATTTTATGTAATTTTAAATGTCTCAAAGATGTAATTGGAGTGTTGAGCTATTTTCTAGGTTGTTTTAGACCGGGGGTAGATAATGGGCACTCTGAAAGTGCTGAATCTGAGTCATAGAAAACTATCTAAATACATATGACTTGCACACGTGGGTGACAAATGTGTTTGTGGGAGGCACTTGAAAGCTGTCAGATATCCAAGGTTATCGCAAATAGCATTAGTCAAATATCTGGGTCAAAATATTTGAGTCCAGACTCCCTAGTTTGCACATGTCTGCCTCATTGTTTTATACTAAATATTGTTAAAAAAACGACACAAACCCAAACAAAAAAAAAAAGAAAGCCAAAATAGATTAAATTTGCAGAATGGTGTTCAAGAACAATAAAAAGTTAGGTCCGCATTCTCTCAGAGAGGGGAGAGAACAGGAATTAGGAATGCCATTTTTTTAAAAATGTGCTGCAAGCCGTAGGAATGAGTGACTGTGAAGTGGAAAGAGAAGACACTGACCTGTGCAATTACTTTTTTACACCTTTCAGATAGCCAGGTGCCAGAGATGTTCTTCAAAACTGCTGGATCCAACAGCAGCTTGTTAACAGAACATAACACTTTTTCAGATAAAACCTCAGATATGATTTCTGAGTGGTTTCAGGTAGGTAGGAAGGTAGATAGACAGACAGACTGTCATATGCCTGCTTGAATATCTAGGTGAATTTTTGCAGGGAAACACCATTTACCTTGCCTGTGTCTGAGTACAATATTTGCTGGCCAGCTCCACAATTATTATATTGATGAGAGCTCTGAGCCTCTATGAAAAGTTCTTCCTATACTTTTTAAAAGATACGTATTTTCCAGTCCCTTTTGTAATATATTTTGCCTAGTTATTGCTAGAAGCAAAGAATGATCTAAAGCTCAAGTAAACAGAAAGAACAAGTTCTGCCTTGGCCTCATACAGTTACTATTACCCCACAGAAAATGAGTAATAATTCTTAGAAATTTTTGCATTCAGATATTACTTGAAAATAGTTTAGTGTATTCTGCTATTTTGAATATATTTGAATCTAACTAGATAGGAAATAGAAATCTAATATATTTTCAAACTCTGTTAGAAGCACTGTGCCTTGGTTTTATTGGACAAGTTTCTTTTACTGCTCAGACACATTACCTGACATCTCTCCATAGAACTAAAGGACCACACAGATCATCTGCTTTGCATGTGGTCCATATGCATACATATGGTAATTTTCTTAAGAAAATTCTCCTAGCTTTGGGTTTTTTCCTTATTTATAATACTTAGCAAATATTTGTTAATAAATATTAAAAAAAAAAAAAGAGGAAAAATCACATTACAGATTGTAATGTGATTGTAGAAAAGACCAAAAAAAGTATAGAGATGTTGTAGTCACTTGGTTCTATTCATATGATTGCTATTGTGAAGAAAATCTGAGGGTTTATATATTGATGAAAACAAAGAAGGAAAACCTCCCTAACTCAAACATGCCATTAAAAATGTTAATTTTTTTGGTTTTACTCTGTGAATACAGGAAAGATAATGCAAATGCAGAGGGGAATTGAACCTTTTTGAAAAAGACAAACCAGTAGAAAAAGTGTACAAGTGCACTAAGTTGGATAAGATTTTACTTTTCCATTCAAAAGAACTTTTCCATTCCAAACTTACATTTTGCTTATTTTTTCCACCTAGTTTCCTGATAAATACTTACATTTAACTAGGCCTAAAATATCCTTAATTTGATGAACTTTAATACATGTAAATGTATTGTCAAGTAGAAGTTTGTGACAGAGGTGACCGATCAGTGCTGTTGGGTTTTCACTTCTGTAAGTCTCAGTGCAGAAAGTTCTTTCTTTTAGCAGTAATATGGATATCCATCTCTGATAATGGGCAAGGTACAGGGTTTACATTTTGCTAGGTTTTATCCTCTTTGCTATTTTTCTCCACGATTCTGATTCACTGTTTGTTTGCCCCCTCTTGTAGTTGCATCCTCAGGCTACTTGGTCTGGTCACAAAGCAGGTTTAAAATACAAGATAACAATGATGCCTGACTTCTGGCATGATAGTCTGTCACTGCCAGAGTCAGTGAAGATTGTGTTATCTGTCAGTGGAATCAAGAACTTCAAGGGTGACTACTCACTCTTAGCCTAATTGTCCGGGAAAACCGCAGATAACTTCAGGAGACAATGACAACTTCTTTGTAAAAACATCTGAAACTGAAGATGACAGTCTTTGATTTTGTTCAAATGCACCAGAAGATATTAAAGTAAGCTGGTAAGGTGGGTGCCCAAACACCTTCTCATTGACCACTGAAGATAGTGTTCTGCTTTGCTCCCCCTTTTGTGAGTTATCTAGCTAAACTTTTGAGGATAGTCACTTTTCCAGCCCAGAACAGCAGGATGCAGGTATGGTGTCTCTCTGAGAATGAGCTTGCAGTTACCCCTTTCCTGAAAATATGAATGTAGGTAAAGGAGAAGCAAAGATATGTGTTTAAATGTTTTTGCAAAGGTAGTAAAACTTTCAAAAGTCTGAAATCTCATTTAGCTGTTGGTATTTTCCTCCTTCCCTTTTCATTTAAATTATGGAAAAAGGCTTTAGGCTTTTTTCCATTCAGAGTACCATCTCAAATTGTAGACTCTCACAGGGTACCTCCTTTGACACTATCATATTTTCAAAATGAACTGTTTTCATTAGAGACCCCATTTTTCAAGGATTTATTTAGGCATCTGCAATTTAATTTGCTTTAGATTTTATCTTGGCATGAACATGTGTTTACCAAGTATTATTCCTCTAAGTGTCTGTATGTACAAGTACAGGACACTCATTTATATAGAATTGAAAAGGAGTGTACATTTGTAAAATAACCATACAAAAACCCTTGAAGTTTTATAATTTTGCTAATGGTTTTAGGTATTTCAGAGTAGGTTTCTTCTCAAGCCTAAGTATACTGCATTGCACACTATTTTTAACTGAATAAAGGGGAATGATAAGGTTGAAAAATATGAAGAGTGGCTTAACCTCTTTATGGAAAATGTGTTTTATTAATGTGATTGAAAAACATCAGAGGAAATTAGAGTAAATTCCACATGATTTATATCACAGACAGAATGGACCCTTATTTTCTACTTCCAGTCTTTATTCATGTTTTCCAGCCCCATTTTCTAGACCTCAGATACCCAGGAACAACTTACATAGAACTAGATATCTGTGTATAGGGTGCAAATCATGTCCCAGACATCTGTAGCCTCAACTGTTAATGAAAACTTTTTTGCTTAATCAATCTGCTGAGCCTGACACCAAAAGAATGCTGCTTGTGTGGCTTTTATGACACATTGTAGATCAGTCCTTCACCACCTCTTACTGATGCCTGAATTTCTTGGTGTCAGTGACAAAAAAATAAAATCTTACAGATGCTTGTTAATGCATCTTAGTGCCCATTAACTGGTAGGATGTGGTACCCTTGTTTATATTCATATTACATGAGATTTTTTTCAGGTGGCTTCCAAAGCTGCTTAGCTCCCAAGATCAGACAAGAACAGTTGCATCATGGTGGTTTGAATCAGATTGAACAGATGAAAGGATATAGTGAACTTCTTGGCAAAACCAGTTTTGTTTTTCTGCTAGTGGTTCAAACTTCTCATGAGTAAGATTTGTACAACTTGAAGCTTCAGTGCCCACTTTTTCCAGAGTGCCATCAAAGCTAACTTACTAAGAACCAGAAAAGGGTCAGTAATTTGGTTGCAGAAGAAAAAGACTTGTTTCAGAAAAAGAATGTGTTTTTTTTCTCTTTCTTTGTTTTTACATTCAATAGGTAATTAATTTACTCCCAAATTCAAATCCCCCCTGGATTTTACTTTGTTCATATGCCTGTGCAAATACTTCTGTGCAAGAAAGATACACGCATTCCAAAAAGTGAACTGGAAATCAAGAGATGGACTGTGTGGAGAGTCTGCATTAATTACCCAATGTGTGGGCAGACAAGGAGACGACAGCGGGTTAAAGCCAACATTTTAAATGTACCTTATGGACTTAATTACCAAAGTTCAAAAAGTCTTCAAAAGCCAATTAGAACTGTTATTTGTAATAGCTAAAGCAATTAATATGGAAATATAGCAAGAATGAGCCCTTTAGTTTGAGAACCCTGAGGAATACTTTGTTACAGGTCTTTCAAATCACTTTCAGAAATTTGGACAGAAAATTGAATGGGGATTTCCTGCTGTTGTGTAAGATAAACAGAACATTTTTCTGCATGAGTAACACACTGTAGTTGCAACACTCTGTAGTGAAATCTCATATCTGAGTGAAACAAAAAGTTACAGAAAAGGTATAACTGAAGACCACTAACACTAGTCAAGAGCTAATGGCACATTTGAGAATCATTTACACTGGGAGATTATTATTGTCTTCTAATAACCTTATTAAGGCTCTATCAGACAGACAAGGGCTCTGGAAATGGGAAGAATAGAACATTTAATTCCATCTACTAGATTTAGTAGAGGTAACGATGGAAGGATATGTTTTTGCTGTATCTAAGCAGTAATGCAAAGCATTTATTACTTTTTCTACAGCACAATAATTAAAAATAAAGGTCTGAGAAAGAATCTTATTACTGTCTTCATAGCCTTGAGTGTATTCCAGACCATGTCTGTTACACTGTTGGGTACAGCAGAAGCAGAAATAGAACACTATTTACAGAAATACATAAAAGTTAATTTCAGAAAAGGGCAGAGGTCTCTCCATACCTATTTCCATCTGGGATTTTTCAAAACTAAATTTATACAAAATCTTTAAAGAACTCTGAGAAAGAACTTCCAGCATTCTAATGCAAAATAAAGGCATGGAACAGTATCCATTTTTCCAGGTATCTCCTTCAGTTAATCCATTAGAAACATTGTCTCAATAAAATACATCAGATTCTGTCTTACCTATGAAAGGAAAGGCAAATTGTAACTGTTGCTATGGTCAGCTAGAATTTTCCAATATGATCCATAGGTTTTATCATCTGCTGTCTCTACATGAGACAATGGCACATGCATATATCTGAAGGAACACTTATAAGAAACACTTATGATTCAAGTCCATCCTTCCTGACAAAATTGAAGATAAAATCCACAAATCAATTGGATGGAGCGCATACCCTGGATTTCTGTTAATGGAGTTTGTTTGGACAAAGGTCTTTGTTTGATCCAACTTAGCAAAATACTCTAGGATTTAAATGGTCCACATCATAATAATATTTTTCTGTACTAATTGCACCTTGGAAAATTTCATCTTTTAAGTGTTCAGTGTATTACTGGTCTTGGATATGTACTTTTTACTTCAGACATTTGGTCTATATTAAAGGTTTTCTGTCTTTGAACAATCTTCAAAGTCACCAAAACAGGGAAGATTGCCACTATACAGCACCAAAAAGCATGTACAAAATGTGCTTGTAAAATAATTACTAAATGATTGTCCATAAATATGTATACATATTTTCATGCTATCAGATCATGTTTGAGAACTCAAAAAATAATATTTGGATCTTAAAACTAATTTCTCTGGAAACTCTGTTACAAAAGTTTGCAGACAAACTTTAATATTTTCTCATTTTTTGGCATACAGTCTAATGGTCTCTTTACCCTTTTTTTTCTAAATAGACTAAGAAAATATGATAGAAATATATCTTGAGGCAGATCCTGAGGTGGCCAATATAGCTACTATACTGGGATTTAGATCAGTTGAATATTTGGTCCAGTCTTCTGCATTGTGCTGTGTTTTATTGGTTGCTTCAGCAATGTTTCCTTGTATTCCACTGACCACCTTTGTGTAACCATCACCATTTAAAACATACAGATGGTAATATATAACTCCTTTAATAGCAGCCTCAACATCAACAACAACAACAAAAACAACAGCCTGAAAATTTGTTGCTTCATGTGCACACCTAGGATGAGATTCCTCATTACAGTGCTCTATTTTTTCAATCTATGCTAAATACAGGGATTAAAATTCCAATATAAATCACGTTCTACAGGTAATGCTTTTTTCATGGGAGATGTGCATTTGAGTTGCTCAAATCTGAGGAAGTAAACCCATAACAAGAGAAAGTAATTAAACACCAAATTGTGAGGTAAAAGCAAGGAACATCCTATTTCATTTAGAAATTTCCTGTGATGAGAAAAAACTGACTCACTGTTTAGTTCTTAAAAGAATGAGCTTAGGATCTTAACATAAAGGATTCAGTGGTTTTTATGCTAAGTGAAAAGAAGCTTTAAATTAGGTACTGAGATCTTTCATATCCCTCTCTCAGCATTTTTTATTGGTTTCCTTGAGGTGTTTACCCAGTATACCAGCGCTAATATATTCCATTAATTTTGAATAAACTCCATCTACTACATTGTTAGTTCAGTTGTCTTCCTGAGGGTTATGAATTTTTCCAAGTGTTCATGTTAAATTGTCAGCCTGTTTTCAATATGGATCCCATGTTTACTTTTCTAATATTGATGGGAGCAGGAAAAAAAGTCTCAGGATGTTTAAAGGTATAGTGATTTCTGACAGTGAAAAATGTTCATTCCTCACTTTTTCTATGCTATCTCTGTATTAACATTCAATGGTCATACACATCTGTTGCAAATATAAACCAGATGCTGAACTGATTCAGGTTAAAAACAAATCTAAGAAAAGGAATATTTTTTTAGTAGAATTATTCCATTTGGACTAAAACTGCATGAAATGCTGTAGTGGTGTGTAAGTGATGGCAAAATACAGTCCAGAATAAGAATGAAAAGCCAAGGGGAAGGAAAGAGGTAGGAACATTTCACCTGGAATTGCAGCCAAAGTAAATTATTTGACAGAAATTTGGCACCATTTTCTTTTCCTTTTTTTCTGTAATGGGTGGGTGTTAAAGAAAAATGTCCATCTAAAAGATATTTAATCTAGGATCCTTGTCCTTCACTTGCAATGATTTAATGCACATCTGCAGAAGATTTTGATGTAGTTAAATCTCCTAATTGTCCTGTGGTGCACCAAGACCAATTCCTATTTGGATAAATTGGCACTTCTTTTATAAACATTTCAGATGTATAATGAAACCCTTTTTGTCATCTCTGAGGATATACATGATTCAGCTGGTAGCATATGTAAATAAAAGATTGAGCAGTTGTGGACATTTTGAATTACTTTTCCAATGAATTTTATGAACATGAAATTTTGTAATTCGAGCTAAATTCCACGAGATGCTCAGGCAGTTTGCAAATCTTAGGCATAATTTCTTTTTTTTTTTCAAAATCATATAACTCATAAAATCTCATTGTGTTGTTCTAAACTGGTGAAGCAAATAATTTTCTGAATGATTGCACCCACAAAATTAAACATGAAAAATAAGCAAAGAAGGTTTTTGAAGCTCTGTATGTTCTGAATTTTTTATGTCTAAAGGAGCATCAATAACAAGCCATAAAATCCAAACAGGATGCAAATCCTTTTGACAGAGATCTCAAATGGGCATTTTGAGAGGGAACACTGTCTGCGGTCTGTCTTCAGTTACACTGAAGTCCTATGTTATGCTCTCCTCAGTATAAGAACATCTGCATCATCCCACCTTGTATCCTCTCATTTTAGGGTTTATTTGTCCTAGATTAGACTATATTTGACTCAACATTGATTCCTGGCACTTCTGTTCTTGATTATGCTATACAGTTTGTTGTTATAGTGTGGTAAGACCTTACAAGAAAAGTTGCACTTGGGGTTTGAAGAAAGCTCAGTAGTGGGTATTGTAACATAGCTTTATATTTATAAACTGTAACTCAATCTAATGTTTCTAGATGAGAAAAGCTGGAATATGGCAGAAAAATTTTATTGAAGGAATGGAAACAGCTTAGACTGATTTCTTTCCAGACCAATGTCACATTACGGATTTTCCCAACATATTTGTTTATCTTCTTTGCCAAATTAACCCTGCCTCCTTTGAAGCATATCTAATACTCTGAAGACTGTCCTTCACTGACGAGATGACAGATGAGTTTACCCATAATGCCCCTGTGGAAGAATATAGCCAAAAAAAGTCATTTTGGTAGCACGTAAATATTTTCACGTTTTGAAGCCAATGTGAAAAATCTGCTTCTCACAGTAGATGGCATTCTGAAGAAAGAAGTTTCCACCTGTATCTACTGCAAAAATTGAAAAATGAAAGCCTAGCCAAGCTGCCAAAATCTATATATAGTAGAGGGATAAGCCAGTTTTTTGAAATTTTACAGTGATTTTGTGCTGTAATATTAAAAGAAGAATTCCATATTTCATGAATAGTCTTAGATCGATGAATAAGATTAGGTTCCCCACAGCCCCATACATCTTGTCCTTGAACTTTTGCAGGGATGGGCATCCAGTCCTTCTCTGGACAACAGGTTCCAGTAGCTCACTTTTCTTATAGTTATGGAGTGTTCCACATATCTAATTTAAATCTCTGCTCTTTCAGTTTAAAAGAATTCTCCCTTGTTCTATCATCATCTGTGTAAAAAGTCACACTTCCTTACTTACTAGTTTATATTTTTTTTACACTATTCATTTTTTCCATAAAATTATTTCCTTTATAATAAACGAGTTCATATTACCCGTTTTGTTGAATTTTTCAGATTTAATAAATTATAATTTTAATATATCATATCTTGATCATAGCTTTATAAGGAACATGGAAATACTTGACTCAGCTGTTTGTTCCAACCAAATTGTGAACATTTACAAATTTTTTTTAAAGTTCTGGTGGCTGTATCTTTCCTAATTTAAAATTATCTGTTTTGCTATTTGTCTTCTGGAAGAAAGATAACAACAACTGTGGATTTAAAAAATTATCAGACAAGAAGATAAACTCTAATAAGGTATTTTTCAGTCTCCATGACACAAAATAGATCTGTATGTAATTCAATAAAGTCATTTGTCAATGCAATAAGCTCCCAACCCACAATCTTTAGATTACGATGTGTGTAATTGAAAACCAAAACAAAGCATGTGGACTACTGGGGTGGATTTCTTTTATATTGTTTCTGTGAATTAGTGACCACTACATCATATTTTGAAATAAATCAATTGTTCTCTTTCAGAGAGCACTTAAATAAATTTGGAGTACTGTGAAATGAGAAGATGGATTAGTGCTAACCCTCATGAGCAATCAGCTTAAGCCCTGAAGCCTGAAATGTGATTGCTCACATCACTGTCTAAGCTTGCATAGCAACAAATTTTAATAATGGTTGTAAAACTATCCATTCATTTGTTAAATCTAGCACCCTAGATGACCTTCCATGGAAAATTTTCTCCACATGTTGATCATTCTCTGGGTTAAAAGAAACCCCCTTTTTTCGTATTAAATTTGCAGTTTAATTTTATCACATGTCCCTTTCTTTCATATGATACACTCAGATTTGCTCTCATTAAACTTACTGGAATCTTTGCCTATGAGAGCACCCTTCATTTTCATCTGCTTAATCTGAAAACACATATAAACCAGTCTAGTACAAAGAAAACTCATTTCTCTGAGTTTGAGTCGCAGACTATTGAAATTATTTCTTTCAGAGGTGTCTGAATTATATCCTTTTTCAGGGAATAATCAACAAAACTTTACATAAACATACTTAGCTATCCTTTTTCTGTCTCAGCTAAGAAGATATTATGGGGTGTTACAAATTTAAAACTGAATGACAAAGAGCAGTTCAGGTACACAGATATACCAAAAATATGGCTTTTTTTTGTTATGATACCAGTCCAAAATAAAGAAAATATGGAAAAGTTATTGAATTAGGTCATGGATGTGAAGGAGATAAAGTCAAAGATGGTTGTGAGGTCATTTGATATCACAGTTCTTTGTTTCACAGAACAAATTGTAATATTTTATCCTTAGTATGCTCAGTAACTTCAAGCATATGAACTCTCCTCCTGTCTTGAAGGAAATAGCCAGATCCTGTTAGTCACCAAGCTAAAACCAAATTGAGCATGACTCTGTGTCTCCACACTGCGCCAGAGAGTGAGGTGAGGAGAGTTAAATTATTCACATACTCTTTATTTCTGTCCTAATGAATTCTATTTATTTCAGTGACATGGGGAGTAAAATAATTTTTCTGGTTAAAAAGGAGTGCCATGAGCTTGTAGAATCAAAATCTAGACAGACCGCAGGATAGAGAGTGGAGCCATGAATGAGAATTCCCATCAGATTTGGTAGGGTCCTGCCAGTGCAAAGGAAGTGCAATTTACAGAATAATCCTTCTGTGTTGATCATTGGGTGATTTTTCATGGAGATTAGCAGAAATGTTGTTGAAGAGGGAGCTTTATTCCTACCAGTTCAATTGCTGTCTAAAGGTGACTGTAGCAATGCATACTCAGTCTGTGGCAACTGAATTAAAATGTTTAACTCTCTTTCACTAAAGAAAACTAATTTTTATTATCTTAAAACTGCTGGCTGCTAGGCTGCATCTTTACTTATTTGAGACAAAAAATTTAAAAATGACCTAAATAATAAAGAAGGTAGAGAACCAAAATAAGTAGTTATGTTCCTTTTCTCTTCCTGTCTCTTGATTATTCTTTTCTCTTTGTATCAACACATTTAGTTATCTAGTTTATTTAAACATAGCTACACCTTGACTGAGCAGTGGGTGATTGATGCAGTTGATGACAGTCTCTTGGGTTTTTGGTTGAGAGATGAGGTGCCTCTGAAACTTCCTCTGTGGTAGTTCAATGGTCTGCAAGCAAATCACCTCCTGGTGGACAGATCTGAGATACGTCTCACTTAATGAGCTTCAAATTAAGATGCCTATTTAATACATTGGCTTACCTAAGACTTCAACTGTCTAGACATAAAGTAATAATAATGATAACATCATGAGTTAATGCTACTTACACAGGCTTGGTATGCCTAATATAGTATTAAATTGACAACATTTAATTATTTAAAATACCATTATTGTCTTTAAGGCTAATGTTACTTTAGTAGTAAAACATTGATATTTTAATGACACTATTGCTTAGTGCAGGAATCAGATTGTGGAGGCACAGAGTATCTGTTCCTTGTTTATATGAAGAGCTGGCCCACTATGGGGTGCTAAAAATGTGTCACTCATATCCTAAATGATTTTGAAAATGAAACTATTTCCTCTGAAATAGTTTGTGAAGGTGATTTTTACATTCCATGCAACAAATTATTGCTCTAGGTTACTGCACCAATACACATTCCTGAATTTTTTAGGGAGTTCTGAGATGTGTAATAAGGAAACCTAGTTGTTTCCACCCAGTGTTCTAACACTCTGTAGATTTAATCTATGTCCTTTTTAGTCACTGGGAATTGACATTAGCTGAGTATGACCCTTAGGATGATCAAAAGTTCAATACATTCCTTTTCTATGTGATTAAACGCATATATATATTACATATAATTATATTACTTGGTCCTTAAGTTACAGATAGTAACTTTCAGGAAGAACTTAATATAATTTATTTTAATATAATTTCCATATTTAAGTTGTTCATCTATTTATATTGAAAATTATAATACCGATCTTATAGAATATAGAATCATTAAGTATAAAACCAGAAGACTGGGAAAATGCAGTTGAGTAGATCCCAAAAATATCATCCATATTCTCACTTTCCATAACCTGATAATTTTTCTTTCATATTATTATCAACCTGTCATAATGTGAGGCAATAGAGACAGTGAGTAGTCGAGGAAATTGTTGTTGAAAATATTGCTGTTGAAAATGAATCAATTTTGGGAAGCCATGAGTGCTCAAAGACCATAGCATTAGTTTTAGCCAGCCCAAATTAAAAATTGAGCACCCATTTCTTTTCCAGTACGTTTGACTGAATCCTTTATCGTTGGACATGCTATCGTTTAAACCAAGGTCTGCATGTTTTTGTTGCCTATTCAAAAGCCTTAAAACCCTGAGGGACTGCTTGAAAAAATAGTATTCTACTGATATCTGACTAAATAGATAAAGCTGAGTCTGACACCCTCCTGTGTCTGGAAGCACGCTTTGCACTTCCATAACCTCATGAGTCCACAGTTCAATAAAACCTGGATATATGATACTGTGGTACACACATTAGTCAGGGCAGCCCGAGCAGTACAGAAACTGAGAAGGGTAAATAAAAAAGTACATTCATAAGCAGGCAGTATACAAGGGCAGAGCACATTCACAGACAACAGCTACTACATTCATAAACACTGGAGTGCTATTTGACCCCTAAGAGTCCCTGTAAGCAGCTTCATGGGGCTACATACTTACTACCTCTGAATGATTTCCAGATTTTTATTAATACGGTGTAGATGGTATAAAAATTCAAGTCCTGCTACATTCAGTTTTGTTTTACCTTGGGTGCTTCTAGAATGCTGCATAACAATATTCTACACTCTTATATCCTAGGCGATAGATTGATAATCTATAAGAATTTGTGTTTACAACCAGAAGATAGATGAATGATAAGAATAATGGTCACAAGTTTAGTAAGTAATGGTAAAAAAAATGGAAAACTGCTTTTTGCATTGAAATGTTGCCTTCAGAAAAAAGAAAATCTGCAAGGAGAACAGCCAGTGTTGAAATTTTCATGGAATGAATTGCTGCAATATTTCACAGAAAACACCAACCACACTGAAAAATCAATTTTATTGTGTTTTCTTAAGTAACATATAGTGTTGGGGAGATTATCAATTTATTGTTAACCAGCTTGTGAATATACTCTATGATTTTCATGGGAAATCCCCCTCCCTCCCTGCCAACATCTGGATTGAATAAAACTGTTTAAGCATAATGTAGGCTGCAAACTGATTTATTAATCAAATGATGATAATGTGATAAATTACACCCTTTTAATTATCATAGTGGACTGACATAAGCCCTTCTCACTTTATTCTATATCAGGAAAAGGAGGTTTTTTTCCAATGCAAGAGTTTTCAAATACTGAGTAAGAATGAGATAGATCAGAGCACAGTAATTATGCTTGCAACAGTCAGTCTACCCAAAGAATACCCAATACAAGGATATCTAAATTCTCTAATACTTAGATCCTCTTGAAATCCATGAAAGACCATATCTTAGAAATATATCTATGTATTTGGAGCAAGGAAAACTACTGGAAAATTCTAGGCAATTAAATTTGGCTCCCAAAAAAGATGACATTCCCAACAGACTTGAAATCCATTCCTACAAACAGGCTGGCAAGTGATGGATTGTTTTTTGCAAAAATGAAAGAGCAAAATCCTGCACCTTGGGAGGAAAAACACGAGATACATTGAAAAGCAAGTTGACAGAAAAGGACCTGAGGGTTCCAGTAAATGTTAGGTTTAGCATGAGCCAGAAATGTGCTCTTGTGGAAAAAAAAGGGCTAACTGGGTCCCAAACTGCATTAGACAAAGCATGACCAGCAGATCAAAGGTAGATGATTCCTTCCCTGAGGAGACACAACTGGAGCACTGTGTCCAGTTCTGGGCTCCCCAGACCGTGAGAGATACAGACATACAGGATGGGGTCCAGTGGAGGGTCACAAAGATGGAGCATCTCTCCTATGCAGAAAGGCTGAGACAGAAATTTTTTTCATCTAGAGAGGGCTCAGAATGGATCTTATCAACGACAAATAGCAGTTGGAGGGGTCAAAGAAGATGGAGTTGAACTTTTTTTTCATGATGTCTCCCAGCCTAGTGCAAGGACCTTCCCCAGACCTGGCTATAATTACTGCCAGTTTGCAAAAGAAAAAATAATACTTTTTTTTGTAAACACCTAGTTGCAACAAAGAAAAAAAAAATTAAAGAAAAAAATTATTTGCTTAAGTGAGATGTGAAAATCATGGCTTAATTATTTCCAGGTTTTCCAATTTGGAAACCACAAAGGGTTTTAAATATATAAAACCTGTTTTAAATATATAAAACCTAAATATTAAGCAGCAGAAGAAATTCTTCCTACAATGAAACTTGTGTTACGTTCTGGCTTTTCCAAAATTCCAGATATAAAATATCTTTATTTTCTCATATTATTGTCCAATTGGATTTGAAGTTCCTTTTTATTCCCCCTCTCTTCATATGTTCCACTTTCAGTCTCTGAAATGTTTGTATATTGTTAACAATGCAGCAACAGCTCCTGGCTTTAAGCCAGGATTTTTGATACCCAGAAAGCAAAGAGTAGTTGGCAAAGAATTGCTCTTAAGACTAAATTGTTTGAGACAGTGCTGTTCAAACCCTTGCTGTGTATGACAGAAATCTTTTTAATTATACCTGTTTACTTTCAGGATGGTTCTGCATGGTTTCTTATCATTAAGTTTTTTTGATTTCACACTTTATTTTATTTATGAAGGAAGCCGAAATAACATAAAACCATAAAGTTCTAGGGATGATAGCATTTAGCCATGGATCTTTTTGTCTCAGTTTTATTTTTCTGCTTCCTTCACCATTAATTTATTTATACATCATTTAGCTGAACCTGCAGACTGCCACCAGCTAATTAATATAACCATTTAATGAGTGTATTTCATTATTCCATGTATGAAAAGGTACATGATACACTTTGTAAAGATTACAGCCACAGCTGCCCCATTTGATTAAAAAAAACTTCATCCTCTAGATGGACTGAACAACGTCGTTATTTTCATTAATTTAAAGTTTTTCTGTTGTCAAAATAATAAAGAGTTAATGTTAATTTCCAGTTTCTTTATGATGCTGTCCATCTCTGCATTTCAGAACACCCATGAATCACTTGTATTTATCCCCAGTAGGAAAGACTCCTTTAAAATCAAGAGGAAAAGTAACTTCATTTTTACTTTAAAGAGAAATTTAGATCCTGCTGAGCACAAAGCAATTTCCTGAAAAGTTATAATTCCACAGTTACTGAATGGGGAATGTCCTTGTAGTGGCTTTTGTGGGAATTTCTGGAGGGTTTATCCAACAATTAAATATTCTGATGCATGTGTGTTTCTCTTATCATGCAATACAGTTATTATCATCTCCTTTTTTACATTTAGCTAATTGAATAAGGTTCTTGAGGACTGAAGTGTTTATCCTGCATTGTTTATACAAAATGTGTTGCTGCTCTATTCTGTGATTCATAGAGCAGTTTCCCACACCTTAAAAATTTTTGCATATCTGACTAATGACAGACCAATGTTAGTCTAGAGGAAGAGGAAGATGGGATGCTGACATATTGATCTGCATGAGCAGATGTTCTGTCACAAGAAGGAGGGGAATTTTTCTTTTAGACCTGTCTCAAGTGACTTAGAAAACAAAACTTGGACTTAAAATTTATTATATTATTTAAAGGCATTCAATTTATCACGCGGTAGGTATGTAGATGGTCTTTGCCAAGTGCAGTAGCAAAGGGAATGGGTCAAGATTTTGTGAGAATCTACTAGGACTCCTGAAAATAGATTCTACTGGAATCTAAAGTCCCAAGTGTTACACCCAGTAACACTACAGATTAATTGAATAAGCACAAGGACTCATATCATTGAAGGACATGACCGGTGCAATGAAATGTTTGCATTTGGATTAGGACGTTTATTGAATTGCATAAGGACCACAAACCTGAAAAGACCCATGAAGATGAGCGCATATATTGGAGAAAAACAGAAATATTATACTTGCACATGGAATTATCATGCGTATTCAGTGCTCTTACAAGTGAATATTGTACCAGATATCTGTCATGTAAGACCCAAAAATTAACAGGTGTAAAATCACATTTGTATTAACAAAAATCACATTGTATTCTCATATTTGTGCCTGAGGTATGAAGCATATCCTGTCTTAGAAATTGAATTTACTTATTCTTTAATTTTGTTTTTGTTTATTTTGTCTTCCCATGTATTGCATACCAGTTTTTTGTTTATTACTTTTTTATTTTTTAACCATCCATACCTCTTTCATTCTTGAATTCTTTAATAAACATTGAACTTGTCATTCTTAACTTCATGAGTCTTAAAATGTGTCTGAAGTTTCATTGAATACCTCTCTTTTTATAAGTTCAGTTAATCTATGATGTTGAGAGGTTAAAATTAGTAGTGACATATTTTCCTTTGTTATAGAAAGGCAATGCAATGCAGAGAGATGTATTTCTTGCTTTCCTAATTTTCTCCTGGATTTACTTAACTGGAGATTGAAATGATCTGGTTTCACTTTAAGCCATTTTATCTCATAATTGGAATGAGAAGTCTCTATTAAAAACACTGTTTTCCCATCTAGACATGCACTAGGATTAGATTTACTATTGTTAGAGTAAACAAATTTACCTCCTTAAGTCTTTCAAAATAATGCACATTTTCTAGTCTTTTAATCAATCTCATGCTTCTTCTTTGAACTCTCTCCAACCGATGAACATCTTTTTAGACCTCTATAAAAGGGGACAGAGCTTTACAATTGCACTTGCGTGATTGCCAGGATCAAAGGTAATGTTTCCTTCCTAATGGAAAGTCCTCTGTTTAAACTTCCAAGGTTTTCTTTAGACCTTTCAGCTACAGATCTGTAGTGAGAGCTCATGTTTGGCTTATTATCTACCACGACCTTTCTAATACCCGACAGAACCCTTGCCTCCCTGGATAGATTTTTTGCTTTACAGCTTATCATATGAAGACAGAAATTGTATCTTTATATCTGCCTTATCAAGCTGTCTGGATTAGTCTGGTTTGTGGGTTTTTTTTCTCCTCTTTCCCCACTTCTTCTGTCATCCATTTTACATCTTTAGCGGCAAGAATAGATCAGATTTTCCTGATATAATTTAAAAGAATTACCCAAAAGAGTATATAAATGGATCCACAGGAAGTGCACCTGTTTCAGGGTGATTCTTTATTAATAATTAATTTTGGAAACATATCAGCCAGTTTTATAATGCTTTTAATGTACACCATGTTGGTTTTGTATCAAATGACATAGTTATGGGAAAGCACATGACATGAGTGTTATAGGAAGGAGAATGAGGTTTTTTTTTTCTTTTTTTGCTACACAGAACATTTGTTACTCTTTTTCAATTAGTCAAAGAAGCACCTGGGAAAAATTACCAAAAGTCACACCATGTGTGGCAGACAGATTTCTGCTTCTAGATCATTTGTGGCTTAAAGATTTGTGATAGCAGTTTTACACGACCCAGGGTGAACCTCCATTAACTGATTTCCTGGAGGAGTAATTAAAAGGAAATGATTTGCTTTTCTGGTCTCTGCTTGGAGTTTACCTTAAGTCTCAAAGGTGAAATGAATAAAAGTGGAGGAAAAATACACAAAGCTAAAAATAACACACAATCACACATTTTCTTTAGTATTTGAGGCGTATGTAATTTTATGGGATGGAATTAGGCAGTACTATAATTAAACTCACTCAAACCCCTTTGCAATATTTGGCAAAGAGAACAAAACAGTTTCTAAGCCTAGTTTTTTTTTTTTTTTTGTGTGCAATCTTGACCTTCCAACTTAACAAGAAGAGTGCCTTTGTTTCAAAGTAAATACTACTATGACTTTAAAGATTGCCTCTTTTTATAGCCTCTTCACTCAAACAGAACATACTCCAGTTTCCAGAAACAGTGCAACTACATTTGTGCTCTGTGGACTCTTTACTAGATTCTGGAACTATTTTTTTTTCCTTTAACCAGTGTAGCTCACTCTCTCCATCTGCACCTATGTGAGGAGAACTGTCCTTTGTTTGAGTGTATGTGGTGCCTGTATGTGTGTGTTTCCCTTCTGCTGTGTTCTGAGCTGTGACTGTGCTCTATTAGCTGGAGGGAAACTTTAGAAGCTGTATCATAGTTCAGGAAGCAGGAACTGGCTTTTGATAAAAGGCTTCCTTTTTCTCCTCCACAATACATCTGGGGCCTTTCACAGTTGATTACTGGAATATCAGCTTAATGCAGCATTGACATACAACTGAGAACTTTAACATTTTAACACTGGAAAGAAAAAATTGCTAACAGCAGAGATATTATCAGAAAAAGGTGGCCTGCTTTGGTTGACCACTAGTACAAAAGTTCCCTAAGCTTGTCACCCTCTTTCAACTTTTTTTGGGAAGTCTGCTTAGAAAATGATTTAAAAGTAAATGAAACAGCTTGCCAGGAAGACATGCTGTTACTGCTGCTGCTGTGGCTGCTGCAGACCAGTTTCTGCCTGAAAGTCCAGATGGATCATATGGGCAGAAATTCCACTGGACTGAAGAGTTTTTTCATGCTTTTTTTTCTGCACAAACATGAATATATTTACAAGTAAAGGTTCAAACTGCTGATTTTAATCACTTGATTTCAGCAAGAATATTTTTCATTCACACAGCTATAGTTCCTTAATGTAAATTAAAACTGGGAAAGAGTGATGTCTAGAAAAGAGAGAAATAAAAAAGAAAATGTAACTTTTGTTCTCACAATGTTTTTGCACTTTCATGTTTTGCTACAGAGCTATAAATATGTTTAAAGTATAATATGCTAGAAGTTTTTATTTAATTTGCATCCTCAACTTTTATGGCAAAATCAAAGAAAGTGCTCCTATTACTATTAAAACAAAATTTATATTAAAAATATTATAAAATGGATATAAAAGAAAATTCCTAAAAAAAATTTGGGTTCAAGTTAACAGCCTTCTTATTGCTGCTCGAGTTAACATACGCAAATGTGTGGAGATTTCTGTGCCTCACCCTAAATGAGGATTAAAAATTTTATTCTGAATCATGTAATCCAGTTAAAAGTCCCTGGGATTAGGAACTAGTATGCTTGATTTTTCCACTAATTGGATATTTTAGCATATATATGTTTTGGAAGCTGGGAAAGAGAAAAAATCCTGAATTAATCATGAAACAAATACATCCATGTAAGTTTTACTACATAATAAATAAAGAGTTAGTTGATGCAAGAATTAATTTGAAGAATATAAAATCAAATATTAGCAAAAGGAATAAGGGTTTTGCCCTAGGATGCAGTAAAACCAGGCATAGTACCAGAAATATTACTTATAATGCAGAAAAATAGGCTCGAGAATCAGAAAAAGAAAATGTATGAAAATTCCTCTGTTAGAAAATATACATTGCAGAATACTGATTTGGCTGCAGATTGGAGAATTAGATGTATCAAATTCAACTCCATGCCTACTTGTGTATTCAAGTGTGTATTCAAGTGCTTTGTTGAATCAGGCCAGAGTGTTCAGTACATGCAGGCTTACCTCTTGCCTCATTATAAGGGACATGACTCGTTAATTTGTAAAGGGCTACTGCATGTTGACAGGGGAAATATACTTCTGCCCAGCTAGTGTGGACAGGGTATAGAGAAAGAGCTTCTAATTCCCTAGAATAGCCAGAGATTAATTAATTAATAATGACATTAGCTCGCATCTTGCTGTTTAGGCAGTATTTTTGAACTGGTGAAGTTTGTTGGAAATTCAGGCTTTCTGTTTTAAAGAAAAAATACATAGACTTCAAAATTTTACTGTATTATAAATCAACCCAAATATATTGGAACTCATTGTAAACTAGAATTTCTGTGTTAAAAGCAAAAAGGACTTAAAAAAACCTGCAGTTGCTTAATTGCAGGCTGAATCATGCATTCATGTTGATTTTACAATGTTTGTTGGTAGAGGAGTATCTGACAGGAGTCTGCACTGAATTGCTGCCAGAGTTCATGTCAGTGGACCAAGGAAGAGCTTCAACACAGTGAGCTGGTTTCAGCTGGGGTGAGTCAATTTTTTTATCAGTGGCTAGTATGTGTTTTGGATTTGTGCTGAACACAATGTTGATAATACAGAGATGTTTTCCTTTTTGCTGAGCAGTGCTTACACAGAGCCAAGGCCTTTTCTGCTTTTTGTACTGCCAGGTTGGCAAGAAAGTTTGGGGTACATGGGAGGTTGGGAGGAGACACAGGTGATCCCAAATGACCAAAGGGATATTCCATACCCTGTGACATCACGATCAGTAAATAAAGCTGGGGGGAAGAAGGAAGAGGAGGGGAGGTTTGGAGTGATGGCTTTTTGGCTTGCCAAATCACTGGTACGTGTGACGGGGCCCAGCTCTCCTGGAGATGGCTTCTCATGAACATCTGTCTGCTCATGAACATCTGTCTGCTCATGGGAAATAGTGCCTGAATTCCTTGTTTAGCTTTGCTTGTGTATGTGGCTTTTGCTTTCCCTATGGAACCGTCTTTATCTCAATTCTCGAGTTTTCCAGCTTTTACCCTTCCAACGCTCTCCCCAGTCTGTCTGGTGGGAGAGTGAGCAGCTGTGTGCAGCTTGGCTGCTGGCAGGGGTTAAACCACAACACACAGATTTCCTCCATTTTTCTGAACCAGCTCTCTATCTCATTGTACTCACAAACACACCGGAAAAGAACACGTCACTATAAACTTCAAAGTCTTGTGAGCCACCATGTAGTGCCAAATTTTATTGCTAGGGCAAAAAATTTACATGATTGTACAGAAAACTGTTAGGAACTTTAAAAATAAACCGAGATTCTCTGCATACTGTTGATATTTCTTTCAAAATTTTTTATCTTGGATAATTAATTTGAATAGTTCGTGTCACAACTTTACAAATACCTGCATTTTATAATGTGTTTAATGATGAAAAATATAGTCTTTATTAATATTAGGATGAAATATTAAAATGCCACTCAGACTTGTGAATCACGCATTTACTCTGCACTATATTTTTTGTTGTTATTGCAGGATTGCTACTGGCTGACAAAAGCACATGTAAGTAGATTGGTTTTCTTTCATTAAGATTAGGTATCAGGTCTTACTGGATGCAGCATTCCTATTTCTTTAAGGTCTTTCTTCTAGTCTGTTATAACCAGTTTGTGCAGCTGAATGTGAATATTTGATTTTCAGATATTTGGGAACATAGGCAATAATATGCTTCACTTACTTCAGCTTCTCTTCTCCCTTTGTAAAAATCAATAGAGAATTATACCTGCTACAGAAGGAAAGGCTGGATGTGTTAAGGAAAAGGACAGTTAAGCTGTTTGTTGGAATTTTCTTTGTCAGTCTAAGCAAAACAAGTATATAGAACAATAGGAAGGTCTTTCATACTATTAAGGTTTTAAATGCTGAATCCTGTTTCTTGGCTTCTTTTAAAATACAGTCTTCAAGGGAATGGTTTCTTTGGTTGTCACCGTTGTGTGTTATTCCAAGAAACTAATCACTCAAAGAAAAGGAAATAGCAAACATGAAAAGAATTTCACGAAAGTTACATGAACTTTAAAAATGTAAGAAGTATTATAAATTCTTTATCCAGATTTTGGTGCCTAAGTGTATAAAAATTAAAGCTTTTCCTATCTCAGACTTTGGTTCATATTTCTGAGGCATAAGCTGTGGTTTACAGTCAGTCTCTAAAGGATTTTATCTCACATCTGTGGTTGAGAAAAAACCCAGAATTTAGTTGAACTAGCAGTGATAGAGAAAGTGATCATTGTACATTAGGTCAAGATTGTCAGAGTACTCGTTAAGGTCTCAGATGAGCAAAAATTTAAGCATATACATATGTGCATCACTATTCTTCAAAGCACTCACTGTAGCATTTAGACATATGTCTAAAGTTGAAAAGCTTAAGTACTTTGTTGAGTATGGGATACCTATTAAATTGACAGCTCTGTTTTCTGAAATGGTTTTCACCTCAAACATTCTAGTTTGTTATCCAACAATTTTGTGGGCTGTGAAATTGCTAATGCAGTAATCCTTTATTCTCTAAAAAGACTTTTTCTTCCTTCATCAACTGCAAAATAAAAATACAGCCACATTTTACAACCTCTAACTTATTCTTCTTTTTCACTGGGTTGGAATTTTTATTTTATTTCCATGTTTCTCTCAGAGTTACTGAACTGATATGAAATACTGAAATGGAAGGAGATTATTAAATCCCTTCAGAATACAGGCTGCTTCTCCAATACATAAATAAGTGTAGCACAGCTCTCCAGTGACATGTTTCTGATCTTTCTGACAAAAAAATAAAGCCATCACTTGAAATGGATCACAAAGAATCTTTGTGATAACTTTTCCCCACATTTTTTTAAAATTCTACTTAAACAAGCCACACAATTATTGGAAATTATTATAATTCATGAAAGCAGCTTCATCAGACCCCTTATATTGTTAAGCAATATGTTAGCAAAGTCAACAGAATGTGAAACTCTTGAAATTCGAGGTCCATGATCTGTAAGAATTTATGTGAGAAAAAATTTTCCTCAAGGGTTTCTATAATTTTCTCAAAGTAGCAGTCATGGACCTCTTTAACCTTTATGCCCTTTCATGAATTGGTTTTGGCCATATTTTAAGGATATTGGTCCAAAAAAAATTGGTATGTCATGGTTCTCTGGTATACCTCAGAATTTTTTGTGTAGAAGTCAGAGAAGGTGGGAAGCTTAGTAACATGTTTAAGACTAAAGTACATCTGGTAGAAAGGTTATATGTCATCCATGTGTTTGCATACAAGATATATAAATGAATAAGGGGAACTAAAATTCAATGTTAATGCAGGCTTGTCATGTGATGGGGGAAAATCAATGGAGTGGCACCTTTAAGCAGTCTAAAGCTGACACAAGAACATTAGTTTCAATAAGTCATATCTGAATAAAAGCCTTAGAGGAGATGAATATCCCAAATGTGTTGCATGTATCTTCCTTTCCACCATATCCCCCTTTTCCCAATATGGCTTAATGACTACAACAACCATGTCCAGGCTCAGCCCTTCTTCACCCTCACCAGTGAAAAGGCTTCTCATGTTTGGTATCAGGTTAAACATGGCTGAGTTTCTCAGGTCAAGGTGTTTGTAGAACTGTAAAATGTTGCACAGGTATAATATCTGCACCATCTGAAATTTTTTGAACTTTTTGCCAAATTCATGAAACTGGATGAATTTTACCTAAAAGAAATGCAATTGTATTCTTGGGATATTTTCTAAATTACATATCCATAACTTTAATTGTTTTGGGAACATGCACTTCTGTTTTCACATATTCACCTATCAGCATGATGATTTATTCTGAATTTCAAGAAGTGTTTCATAGACCTGAAAAGTACATTAGGAAAGGAGCATGCTTTTTCCTCTCCTGTTAGGAAACAATACCTCATGCTAAACATAAGGGCATGACAAAGCCCTACACAGTATATTCTGAAACCCAACTACTGTCTGGATGTTTCTCCTACCATTAATTTATTATTAACCATTACATTTCATGCTCTGATTACTCAGAATTAATATTAAATTCAGTGGAATATTTTTATCCTTGCAATGGCTGTGTAGAAGGACAAAAATCTGTTAAAGAAACCTACTCCATCTGAGGTACAGTTTTATAAGATGTAGTCATTCTTCAGTTCAACCATCATAACCAATTAAGTTTATACTGAATCACACAATTAGAAATAAAACACTAAGGTTTAAAGCAAAGTATTTAAAATTGATGACAACTGTAATTGCTTAATAACTGCAAAGACCTAATTATGCTGACAAAATAATTACAATCAGGTACTAATCCTAATATCTGTACCAGGTGCTCTTAAGTCTTGATTTTCCTTTGGGAATGAAGTTGAGCTAGGTGAACACTTGAAAACCAAAGACTAATCTCTTCTGATGATAGAGTTTTCTGGGCAAAAAATTTCTTTCAAAGAGTATCGTTGCTCAAAATATAATAGATGTGAAAATTAATAATGAAAACATAATCATGACAGAATAAAATAAGTAGACAATCTGTAACACTAAGGTAAAACTAGATGTGTTAGATGGCATCTTTTTGGATTACATAATTTTCTCATTTTTTTTCCCTAATTACCTCCTTTAACTATGTTTTTAGTGCTTTTTCTTTTAGAAGTCTGGGGATAGTAGGCAGGACAGCCTGCATTTATTAGGTGTTTCCCAGTATGGGATGAGTATTTGGGTCTTACCTACAAAGCTATCCAATAGACTATAGGTGATTTCTATAGAAATTCTTAAATGTGTGATGTGTTGGGTGTGCTCACAAAAAAGCCTTTCTGAAATTGATCAGAGACCTTCAAATAGGACAAAAACCTCTGAAACTTCTGAGTTAGATCTGACTTTCTGTTCCTTCACATCACAACAAGAAAATAATCTCAAGTAATCAACCCTATGCTGGAAGATTAAACAATGATATTGCTCGCATTTTATGGAAGATGTTACAATTATTACTTTTTAATCACTGAGACAGAAATAATTCATGCACTTACTGGCTGACATTCTGTGAGTGTTTGGCTGGAAGCAAATAATAAAGGTGGTTTTACTGACAGAGAGCATTACCAAGTTTTATTTGTAAACCTACCTAACTGCTTGACACTTATTGTGACTTCTTTTCTGACTTTTTCATTTGTCTTTATTCTCTTCATGGAAAAAAGAAGCACCTACAATATGCTGTAAAGTAATTTCCCAACAGATCACAATGGGATTTAGCCATTAAACCACCTTGTTTTTCTATATATATTTCTTTTCACCTCCTCACTGACAGTCAAAAGCATTTGAAAATCTATGTGAAATCCTGGAAAGAATCCAAGTAATTGCTTCATTCAAGCTGCTGGCCAATATTCTCTTTGAGTTCAGCAAACAAAAACAAAAAAATGAAAGTTTGCTTAATTTAATTTTCTTTTCTTAAGTCACATGACCTAAGACTCTTTAAAAGGAAAGAATGCTTTTGTGATAAACAAATTGAGGGGTCAGATTTTTTTCGTGCTCTGGTAGTGGCTTCTCTTATGGCACCAGTTAAGTTCCTTAAGGTGAGATTAAAAAACCACTTAACTCATAAAGAAAATGCTAGTTTAATTTCCTAGCAGAGAAACCCAGAAATTTGCTCTAGCCCTCTTAGACACTTTAAATATGGTAAGCACCTAGAACTAACTTAAGTGTCAGAAGTTCATTGAGCAAATGAGCATTCCAGAAGTACTGCCACCAGTCTTGTACCAGTTGGCTGTGCAGTGTGATAATATAGAGTTAAACTGGAATAAAAGCATTCACTTTTCCATTTTCTGAAAGATTAGACCACTGTTGGTATCACTGAAAAGCAAAAAAGATGCAGAAAAGGTGGGTGAAATGACTCGTCAAATGCAGAACCCCCCATTACACTGCTAGACACCCATCACAGGGAATATGAAAGCTCTTTCTGCTTATAGAGTAGTGATTCTGAAATTATTTGCTCTTTTTTGGTGGCCCAATAAAATACTATATTTCACTTTGTTAGGTATTAAGTAGTTTATTATTTATTGAGAGCTTTTGCAAGTAAATGAAAGGCTCATATATCAGTTTTACACGACAAATATGTCTATAGGGCTCTCTGCACTAAGCAAAAATCATTACAGGCAGAAAGCACAAAGTAATGTTCCAGTATAAACTCCTTTGTTCAAGTCAATTCAAATAATTTTGTCAGTTAACTTTGCATAAGAAAGCTTTATGCTGGGTCAAGTACTACTTGACCAGGCCATCCTATACAAGGTTATTTGCTGTCTGTTCTCCCACAGACAGCAAAAACACCAGTGTAAGCTCTCCAGTGTGTACTCTGCCTAACAGAAGACTTGTCATCTTGTGCTTTACTTCCTCCTTATCAGGTTGTCTGTACATGGTTCCTATTATATTGAATGGTATAGGCGGGCTTATAAAATGTTCCAGTCTAGTTTCAGCCAAAAGAAATACAGTCTCTACACCCAGGTTTCTTTACAATGTGAACTCAGTATTCAGGGAACTGAACAGCTAAGAATCCCATCAGCTATCAGGGTGCTTCAGATGAAGAATGCTTCTTCTTCTTGTGGCAAACTGTTACGTGGGTTGAAGACTGTCATTTGTTACTATGACAATCTTGCATGTACAGATTCCTTCAAGTACCCTTCAAAGGCAGAAGAACATATTTAAACCAGTTACACCTGTGAGCATCTGGAGAATTTCCAGATTCTCAAAATTTTTTTCCGACACTACATTGGCTTATTTAAGAAAATAGTTTTTGCCTTTTATTCCTTGCCTGAGGGAACCTGTAATCAAAGTCACACAAATATGGTTGATGAGGCAAAGAAAGAATGAAAGACAGAAGAGGAAACTTTTTCTAGCTGATCTTCATGAAAGTTCTATGTGTTACATATGGATTTAAAATGGGTATTTTACTAGAAAAAGAAGTAGAAAATTGCTCCAAAAATATGTAGGTATGATCATGCATTCATAATCATATAACTAGTTTTAATAAATTGGACTCAGATATAGGTTTCTTGGTTTTTTTCATTCCTTTTGATGATGAAACAAAATGTAAGAGAAGCAAAGTTTGAAGAAACAATCTTCTCTTGCTGATCTTGCATGACAAACTAGTAGGTATGTTCATTGTGTACCAAATATAATGTTTAAATTGCAATACCTGTTTGGCTACTACCTTTGCATATGATCCCAAATGTTCATATTTTGTCTTCAGTAAGATATAAATTGGCTTTCTTGCAGGAAAAGTTGACTGACAAATCTTAAATACAGCTAAAAGGAAAAACACGTGACCAGGAGGACAACATTCCCAAAGGTCTGTTCTTTAAGAAAGAAATAAAAATTCATGTATCTAAATGAAGAAGTTATAGTTGCCTAAACATTTCCTTTAAATGTCGTTACCTTCATTCTACAACTGCCACTAGGAAATGAAGATTGTTCCTTCCCAAATGTCCTGTTAATCTAAATAGCTATCAGCTCAGTAGGACAGTGGAATGCCAGAATGAGATTTTATAATCGAAAAGTGTTTCAGATTTGTCCATTTCATAAGGATCCACTCCTGAACTACTGTTCTGGATATCACTAATATACAGCTATGGAAAGTTGTGAATGATGTAATTGTGGAATGTGAATGATGTAATTTTTCCTACTGAAAATATTGGAAATTGGTGAATTGTATTGTGCCCTGAAGAGTATATGTATATGTTTCTTACATGAGGAAGAGACTTGGAGATTTAGATAAAAGTTCAGATATTTGAAATACACACAGGCATCTAAAACTAGATTTAATAACCTCACTTTAATAATAATTTTTCAGATCAAAATTTCGCCATTTCATGCGGAGGCAAGAGTTCTAGCCAAAGTTGTTGGAAGCATTCAGATAGGACAAAAAGTGCATATCCAGAATTAATTTCTGGCATTCCATGCTATAAAGAGCCCTCAATCAGCTGCTTTGTAACAAGGCTATATATTCAAGTCAAACACCTCAGCATCTGCTGTAGTTTCAGGTGCAGATCATCTAGATCTATAATTCTTCTCCTCTGGCAGTTGCTGCAGTTGAATAAACTCTTACACTTTTACATGTCAGGCAACTAGAAGAGGGAAAAAAGAATGAAATTACCTCAGAGCTGAAGGAAGCTCTGTAAGAGTCACTGAAGTTTGCCATTGATGATGACACAGTAAAATTAGAGGGATGAGTTTTCCATAATAATGAGGCAGCAAGAACATTGTGACACGTCTTGTCAGTAGGCATTAAGCACCTGCTTGTGATATACATTGATCATGAGGACAAGAAGCTGAACTCTTCACAAAACATGGAGGAAATGTTGTCTTTTTTCTTTTTTATTAATGATCAGAAAATGGAAAATGTTTTTTGGCCTTATGATACCTCCTGACCCTCCTAGAGACATAGGAAGAGGAAAGCAATGCATCTCTATTAGTCTGCTCAGTGACTTGGGGAATCTTGGTCCATAAAAATCCTTTTATAGACAGACTTTCTCTCCCATGTCTGTGTTAGCTGAACTATGCTAACATTCCATGTACCAGCATCCCAATCTCTTCCAGTAGTTCAAGTTTTCCTTTGCATTCTGGAAAAAAAGGAGCTTCTTACTGTAGGCCTCTTGATTCTTTTGCATGCTTGCTCAGTCCACACTTTGTGTGAGCTCAGGACACTGCTGAACCATTTCTTCTGGCATGCAGAGCAAGCTTTCTAAGTTCTGCAACTCCCAGCTTCTTTAAGTAGCAAGCATGGAGTTGTCCTTGTGGGCAAGAAGACAGGACTCCTCTCTTATTCTAGGTAATGGAAAAATGGATAAAAGATAAAATTGCAATAAAAAGGTAGGGGGAAAAAAACCCCAAAGAAGAGAAGTTATAATAATAGAGAGCCTAAATTTACTATAAAAATTTTACAAGAGCAGTATCTGCCCCTCAACACTTTAAGAATGGAAAGCGTAGGATTTTCAGCATGAATTATTTTCAAACTGGAGTTTAAGATTAAAGTATAACCCATCCTTGCATAAAATATATGTTTAAGTCTATGCTGGAATACTTCTGAAAAGGTTGTAGGGGAGAGATTGTAAAAGTGCTTAAAGAGGGAATGTAAGGCTTGCTCTGGGACTTTGAAGAGATAAATCATCACAATTATATACTTATATAAGCAGACAGACAATCTTAATTCTGAAACTAAATCAATAGAGCACAAACAGCCTTTATATTAAAACCTTAATATAGAATGGGAAGAAAGAAATTATTTCCCATCCAATTAACATCAAAGATTATGTTATGGAAGCTCATATGTACTTGATTATAATTTTATTGTATTGTCTGATAAAATTAGTACATAGTAATCTGCTCTTGATAAACTAGTAGCATTTTATTTTTACCAATACCATCAATGCAAAGATCATCATGTTACACTGTTTGCATGTTTATGCATTAATTTGTTATGTCACAGGCAGATTTGACATCTGAATAATAATCTGTTGTCTTTAAATTTCTGAGAACCATACTCAAAGTTGGCTCAGGGAAACCTGTCTGTGTATCCAGGGGAATTTCTTGTGTTGCGAGTCCCGTGGCTATTACTGTTTACAATTGTTTCAGCTGTCCTTGCATGATAATATTCTTTGGAAAATATTTTTTTCACCTTCATAGATATAGCCTGCTGTACCCTGCTGAAATCCACTACCTAGTTTCAACACGACCTTGTTTAACACTTCTAAAATGTCGGTTACAGAATGCTTAACATTAGCATTGTTGTAACAGGTGTACAGTAGATTACTCTTTTGAGCTCTATTTTTGGTTCAATCACTGACTTTTTGAGTCAAGATGAGCAAGCTCTATATTCTCTGCTTGAATAAGTAGGATGTGATATACATTACATCCTTTCTCTTTTAATTCCCATCTGCACCCCCTTTCTTTACTGATATCTACTGTACATGAAAAGTATTGTGTTGTGGTTTGGCTTATGTTTTGTTTATTCTATTTTATTATTTTCTGTGGTTTCTTTTCTTTCTCTTCTTTCTTCTTTCTAGTATATGAATCATTTCTGGGAGTTAATTCTCTTCTAAGTGCCTTATGCAGTGCTATGTTTCATGTTTGTGCTGAAAAGCTTTGATAGCACTGATCTTTTAGTTCCTGCTGAACAGTGCTGACACAGTAACATCCACTTTTCTGCTCCTCATGCTTCACTGCCAGCAAGGAGGCTGGGGCTCCACAAAAACTGGAAGGGGACACAGCCAGGACAACTGACCCCAAGTAACCAACACTATGGGACTTCCCATACTATATGATGGTGTGCTCAGCAATAAAAACTGTGGTAAAAAGAAGGGAGAGAGAGATGTTCTAAGTGGTGGCATTTGTCTTCCCAAGTCGCCATTATTATGCCTGAAGGAGTCCTGCATCTCTGGAGATGGCTGAACACCTGCCCATGGGAAGTGGTGAGGGGTTTTCTTTTCTCACTCTCACAACTTTTGCTTTACCTATTAAACTGGCCTTGTGAGTTTTCTCAGTTTTGATCTTTCATCTGATTCTTTTCCTCTCACACTGTGGGGAAGGGTGATTAGTAACTTTGTGGCTCTGTGGGGTTTGCTGCTGAAATTAAACCACAACATCTAAGCACAAACTCAGGTGTTATTTATCTACTTCTATAACAAAGTTGTAAAAAAAAAAATTATAATTTGGTATCTTCCAGTTCTATGTGACCAAGGGCAAAAAGATCAGGAAACAATGAATTCACGGTAATTCTACAGCTGCAGTAAAGACTATTCAATTATTTTGGTATCAATATCACCAGACCTGTGAAACAATAACAATTTTCTATATATTCCAAATTAATCAAAATTATCATATTTTATGAAATCCACAGTATTATTGAAATGTCACAATATTATGCAAAATTATGAGATATGCTCTTAACATTTCTTCTGTTCTGTGATGTCTGTGCTATAAATTTTTTATTTACTATTGCAACAGTGCCAAACTTTCTTACCAATTTTTCATTCTAGACACCAGACTAGCAGGTTACAAAATCTTTCTCTGATTTTTAACTGATCTTACTAACCTACTAATTTCCTTAAAATCCTATTTAACTGTTTACTTTGAATTTTAAAAGCAAAAAAAGAAAAAGAGTTATAGAAAGTTGTCTGGATGCTTTCACTAATTTTTTTCTCTTTCATAAGGAGGGAGATTGTCACTGAAGTTTCAGCCTCAGAGTTAGATTTTGCATGCCAATTTCACTTTTAAAACATGCATGAATTATTTGTTTTTAAAGATCCCTATGGCTTAACAGGGATTCATGCTGCTCCACATAGGTATGGTGAGTTATGAATTGTTGAAGAAACTTGAAAGCTTAATCTACCTGCCCATTTATTCTTGATTCCTACTTTGCAGAGCTGCTGTAAACTCACAGGCTAAAAACCTGAAAGCTCTCTATATTCAGTACCTCAGCAGCTCCCCAGCTCCTTGAAGCTAAAGACAATTGGTGTCCCAAATGAGCCAAAGAAGTGCTCCTGTCTAGTTTGTAACTGAGCACTTAACCTAAGGCTGAATGTTCACGCTGAATTTCCTGTCAGGACCACAAGGGACATGATGAGAAGGTGGCTGCAGTGGAGAATGCAGTTTTTTTGTTTTACAAGTAGTCCATTTAATGACTGAATCAGGTAACACAGTTCCAACAGACAGCATTTCCTGAAACAGAAGGGAAATTGCAGTAGTGTTCATTGGGCTGCCCTCAAGAGCGGTGCTGTGGCATTTTGCAATAGCATGCCCTCATCACATGAACATTTCTGGGCAACCTGTGCTGTGTCCTGACATAATACCTGCAAGCCTTCAATGTAAAATCAGCATGTTCCATTTTAACCTATTAATTACTTAGAATCTTCTTCTTTTAGTCTCATGACTCTGGGTTTTGTTTAATTATGGAAATCCAAGCAGAGCTTTCTCAAAATGCTGAGTTCTTCATTTGATCCCCAAATCCATTTAAAAGTCTATTAAAATATGTGTTCTGAAGTTCAGAGACTAGGTGTTGTTCCTGCAAGATGGTGAAAACTGTGTCCCTGGTTCACCAAAACACTTAAGCTTGAATAAGATAACACAACATAAAATATTAAGCATGAATATCAATTTTGAATATCTAGATAAATTAGATATGTAATTAGGTGGTTTATTGGCTCATATGCATAATATTCAGATCTTGTAGAGTCAAGCTCCATACTACACATATACATGTATATATATATAGATACACACACATAAGAACATACACTGTGCATTTAAAAAGTCATTTCTGCAATTATGTTTCAATTTACTGGTAAGATATCCTTGGTGTAATTGTCCTGAGTGCAAAAATTGCTTTTCTGCATACACTGGTGTAGGTGTACTTATAACAAAGTCCAGAAATGGTTGAAGGAGTCTGCCAGCAGTTGTTCAATTTTAATGCAATAACTCCAGCTAAATCTAAACAAAATGAATACTGTACTTGAGAGCCTGAATTCAATAAATTTTCCATTTCTGGGTGTAGGAAATGAAGTGAAATGACGTTTCTATCAAATCAAGGCAATGTGCTGTATAAAGCTATCCTGAGAAACAAGTGAAACCAACTGTAAGAGGATGTACATTATGCTGGCATCATACCAGGCTGCAGTTTGCATTTGGCAATGACACACTGAGGTTTTGCAAGTACCTCAAAGAGTACATTGCAATACTTTTCTAAATTATTGTAGTTATGTATGTTTTCTACCTCCTGAAATCCCAGCTTCACAGCCCAGATGCAATATTATTCAGTTTTTATAACATCCCTTATGCCCTTCATCATTGTCTTTTGCTTACATGCTTTAACTGGCAAATGTGATGCATTTAAGAAAAAAAACAAGTGAAAGAAAGACATTCTCACATTCCAAGGAGTTTGACATCTAATTCTATTCAATTAATTTTCTGTTTCAGACAGTCTTCTCTTTAGCTTACAAAATCTTTCTGTTTATGATTTATCATAATTAATTAATTATCCATGTTGAGTTATATTTTTAGAAATCTATGCATTCTTTTCAAACAAATATGAACCCATCTGACATTTGGCAGTGGTTTGATCTTTCTCACTGGGATATTCCTATATTGAACATTTCCAGAGACAGCAAATGGGGATCTTATGTGAGATTTACATGATTTTCAGTTAACTAAATTATTTGTTGTCAAATTATCCAACAAATTCAATCTGCTGTCTTCTGAATTATTCATGACCCAGTCATAATTCTGTAAACACTACATAATTTTTATCAAATAATTTGTGCAAATTAATATTAGCTTCCTTATTATTGAGCTAATTTTCCAAACCTACTTTCATCTTAGTCAAATGTCTGTCTCTGGAAAACAGGGACAGAGTTAGTCCCTGAGAATGGCACCTGGTGATGGCACAATGTCACTTGGAGGTTCCTCTGCTCCTGAGGCATGGCACAGGTAGCCTCAGAGCATAGGATGCCCTGCTAGGGGTTTAGGCAGAAAAAAAGGCACCCCAGCATGAATCCATTTCAACACAGCAAAGCTCACTGCTCATTGGCACTGCCCTCTTTCAGAAATGCCTTACTTTTCCACAGGGTGTATAAACAGAGAAAGAATTAGGCTTACATACAGGTCAGGAAGCATGAACAAGAGTCAGTTCACTCCCCACATAAAAGAAAGATGAGAAGGATAAATTTTTGCATTCCAAAAATGGGGTGAATATAGATCCATTCAGATTAGGTCTAAAACTATGGTTTTAGTGTTCCATTTTTAGAGAGCCCTGAAAGAAAATATTATTTTTATTTTCCTTAGTAGTTAAAATACAGTTAGAAATCAAAGTGAATTTTTGTTAAAAATAAGAATTTAGGGAGACAGAATAATGAAATGAAATTATGCCAGGAGCCTTTCTAACACAACACCATCCTTCTACATGAGATAGCCCCTTAGGACTTAGTTAACAATCTGGAGAAATTACTAACGTGGCAGATATTTCAGTGTATCTAAAAATGGAACTGAACTTTTGCTTAAATACGAGGACTTCAATGCTGCTTTACATCTTCAGAAAAAGCAGTAAATTTAGTGCTTTTAAAAATAATTTTTAAAATGTATTTTTATTTACTTTTAAGAGCCTTTAAGATATTTTTTGATTAATTTTGTTTGATTGTTTGTTGGGTGAGTGGGGCTTTCTTTCAAATTCCACTCTAGCGAGTTTTCCACTATAAAAAACTTCACTGATGACAGATAAAAAAAGCTGATATTTTATTTAATACATGGTTCTGCTTCCATTTATCTTAATGGAAGTTTTTCCTCCAGCCCCAAAGTCCACAGTAACAAGACCTCAAATATTAGACAGGCTTCAGTCTTAAGCTGATTTCTATGATATGATAAGATGTATCAATACTGATCTTAATTATCTCAGAGGCTACAAATGTCTTTAATTTGGTCCCTTACCATTGTACAGCAGACTCATTTAATAGGAGAGTATCTGAAATCCATGAAATGATTTGACCTAAATTTTGAAAATCTTGTGAATCAGAGTTCAGAGTGACTGCTTAACACAGTGTCTATTTTCTTCACTATTCCTAAAGAAGAACTTTATGAAAATACCTTTCAGAATTTAGAGTTCCTATTATCAATTTAACAGTATACTAAGGTTTTTTGAGTGTGACTGTGAATGAGACTAATCCTTGTACTTCTAAGGAACTATTATTTGTAAATAGTTTTTTCATTCTGAAATATGAAAAGAAAGACAAAGAATTTATTTTGCAACTTTTCAGACTACAAAAGGGTGGGAGAACTCTTGAGGGAAAGTCTCTTTTTTTTTACATCCAGGCATATGAACTAAGATGGCTCCAGTTATTTGTTTTTCTTTCTTTTTTTTTGTCCCTTCACCTAAATATATAAAAAGAAAAAATATAAGTAAGTATCCATCTGAAGCTGTTGCCTCAGAATAAAATATCATCTGGAGAAAGTTATTTAGTTTCTTTTCATATAGAAAAGAATATATATTCATATAGGGGATATATTAGAGCACAGTCATCCAATAAAACTGTGTGTGCTGATATGTGCTAATGAGATTAGCTAGTTTTGAGCTCGGTCACCTGTGATCTGGAAAAATTTCCAGAAGACTTATAAACACTTTCCAAGCAAACAGGGAAGAACAAAGATATTTTGTTTGAAGCAAGGTGAAGGAGGTCATGGTACAGACAGACTGGCTGCACAGTAGCAAGGGGAGAGCTGGACTGCTTCTTTTTTGACCCCACTCTTTCATGCAGTGTAACACCGAAATTCTCTTCTATGGACCTGTTTTCTTTGAAGCCCTTTGCCTGCCTGGAGTAGCAAGAATGAAAATAGCCTAATTTAAAAATATAACATATAGTTTACATCATCAGAAAAAGAGACAGCTTGACCTCTCTATTCATAAATTAAAAGGGGAACCAAACTTAATATATTACATGCTCAGCTTATGACCTCTTAGTGTGATGAATTCTGCCTGAAAAGAGTGTTTTACTGGGGTCAGAGCTGTACACTTTGAAGACAGAATTTCCAAGTGGACAGGAGATTTAGTTCCCAGAAAAACAAGGTTTTCTGCTAAAGTTATAATCTAGATACACCTGGTTCAATTCTCCATGATTCAGCTTAGGGACAGCCAAGATATACATGCTCTGCAATGAACATTCACATGCATTCCTGATATGTGGGTCTCTGATACTGTCTGGTCTTTGGGATTCCACTGTGGCTATTAAACTAATTGGGATTTTTTCTTCTTCATGAGAGTGAGGAAGATAGGGACAATATTTGTAAGGAGCAAAAGACTTTGGAAGACAAAACGAGAGGACAAGCTGCCCCAAGAGGAATATATGTTAGGTATTAGGAATGAGTTTTTTATGGAAAGAGTGATAAAGTACTGGAATGGTCTGCCTGTGGTGGAGTCACCATCTTTGGATGTGGTTACAAAATGATTGGATGCAGCACTCGGTGCCATGGTGTAGTTGAGGTGTTAGGGCATGCATTGGACTCAATGATTTTGAAGGTCTCTTCCAACCTAGTGAGGCTGTGATTTTGTTATAACAGAGTTAAAAAGGAGAAGTCAGGAAAGGTGAAAGTGAAATAGGGATCATACGTGGAAGGGAAAAAAAATATAGCAGAAACTAAGAGAAAGCTGATTTCTCTGAAAAATCTGCTGAATAAATAAAAATGGAAATACAGAATACATGACTAAACTACAGAATTGAGAATAAACTATTCACACAAATTAAAGCCCAGTATGATATAGATATTCACATTCCCCAGCGGAGTTTTCAACACTCCTACAATTGCTGGAAAAAGAAATTCAGCTGAAATAATAATTATACAACAGGTTTTGGAATAAATATATCAGATCATATTGAATGACCTCTCTTTCCTGAGAAGGATCCCCTCGGGTAGGCATATAGTTCTATAACCTTGAAAATGCTTACTTCATCTTTTCATGATTTCATTGACTGTCCAAAAGATATTGTGCAGTCCACTTGCACCTGCCAGCACAGCTCTGGGTGTGGCAAGGTGGATTGGCAGATGCTTTGTTCTGCAGAGATTCATAAAGCAAGGAAACAAGGTTTAACTTCCTCTAAATGTTGTGGTGATCTTTTCCCTATTGAATGACTTTTGCCTCTTTTACCTTGCTGTTCCTAAGTGTCCTACGGTCCTCAGGGATCAGTGATGCTGAGCTGGCTCTTGTTAGCTGACTTCCTCGTCTCAAAACTTTCAAAGTACTACCCTGGAAAAGTTTCACAAGCTGAGTTCATTGCCACATAGAAAGAATGACATATATTGGAAAGCAGTTTTAATTAAAATTTATTTTCATGTTTCCATTTAATTTAGGCAGCAGCTGGCATTATTTTTTATATTTGCAGTGTGAGAGAAAGATGTCAGAAAAAGAAAAATGGTTGCCATTCCTTCTTTTTCATTTTCTTGTTGAACTATGGACAGTATTAACATTTTACTTCTCTTTCTCCAGCTTTTAAGAAAAAAGGTAAAACAGAAGTAAACTGTGTATAGGATTGGTTTTTACTATTGACATGGTCTTTACTGCAAATATTACAAGAAAAGTTTCTAATTAAAATGCTGGTAACAAAAACATAGGTTCTCTGTGCTGAGATATATTTATTTGGCAGATTTCACAGCATTCTTTATGGCTACTGCTTGAGAGAAGTGACTGTAGTTTCCACTGGCATCTCTCAATTTCAATGTAACAAATAAAAAACAAGGAATATTGCTGAGCACAGCATGACATCATCTAGTTACAGTCCTTGATGTGGTTGCCTTACTGCAATTTAAAAATAACCTTGGCATTCAAAAAACAAATTAAAATATGCAAACTCTGTTTGAATTCCTCTTATATATGTATATGCCTGCTTCTATTATTGCTTCCACACCGTCATCTTAAAAGGGCTAATCACATCAGAAGTGGATTAATCTCATTTAGTTGAAAGCATCTATATCAGGGACAGCTGCAGCTGGCATAAAGCTCTTAGGTTCTCTTTGTAATTAGTAGAAAGTGTGAGATCCCCTTTGAATGCTTCTCATCTGCCCTGCCTTCACAGGAGCATTAAGAATGGAGTGCCCGAGTATTCTGTGGAGTGGCAGAGAGGACAATGCAAAAAGTGTGCTGAGTCTTGGTATAGGTTATGGACTGACAAGGAACAGGAGGAAAAGAGCTGAAACTGCTGAAAAGCTGTGTCACATTATCCTCATGGGCTGATTTCATTGGCAGCCATGCCTACACACCTCTCCTGGAACCTTCAGGGAGACTGGGGTGGAGCAGAGTTATTTGGGTATCCTACATCAAGCACCATCTGCAAAAAACCCCAAAGTTAATTTTAAAAACAAGAATTAGACATTTTGAAAGATCTAGCATCTGAAAGATGAAATAATGTGAAATCTGAAAGATTATTATGAAAATTCCTGAAGTGGGTTCATGCATCAGAGTCAGACTCTCAGGGGACTCTCAGGGCTGTGTGCTTGTGAAGTGCCTGAAGAGCAGCAAGAATCCCCTGCAGGGAAAGAGGTGGTACCAGAAGCACTACAAAACCCATGCAGCATGATTGACTGCTGATGGCATTGAAACTGTGAGGTAGGTGAGGATGCAGGTGAGAGGGGCAAAAGGAGTGGTACTGCACAGAGTACAGCTTGGGTACTGCAATTTTACCATACTTACAAAAATGCAATGATTGAAGAAATTAGGTTTTAATTGGGTTTCTTTATATTTTGCAACATGAAAGCAGTAATTTGGGATACTAACTGAAATGCTTTTTTGTTGTACACATGTATTTCAGTCATTGTCTATCTAAACAAACATTTCAGAATTATATTGAATTCCCTATTAGGAGAAGATCAGCTAGGCCAAGCTGCTTCTTGAAGTTCAAATCCAAACTCCACTTAGATCACAGGATATAATTTGGATCACTTTACAGTTTTTATAGTAGCTGAAAAGATTGAAATCATCAAAGAGGATGCTAATTGCAATAAAATTATATGTCTGAATGGGTTAGAATTAGGTTGCAGAATTCTGGGAGAATATCTGCTCTGATACATCCTGCTGGGTAAATACTTTATTTCTGTGTATCAGACAAACAATTTTTTGTATGTTTTCTTTATGATTAATAGTGTGAAATACAAAGGAGCCCAACCATGGACTAAAGAATAAAAAAATTTGGTTCTTTCCAGTTGTTAAGGGTGTAGTTCAACCTAAGAATAAGTTATACAATAAGTTATGCAAAATCATGTGTATGTGAATTCTGGAATATATATATCACACATTTTACCGCTTCTGGAAAGACTGAAAAAAAAATTTCTTTTTTTTTTGAATACCTCTATGAAGTAGGAAAGAGTTTTAAGTACAGTCTTGGTACTGTCATGCAAATAAGCACTTCAAATAATTCTTCTCAATGTATATTGCAAGCCAGAACTGTGGAATTAATTAGTCTGCTCTTCATGGTAGATTTTTCTAAAGAAACTTTCAACATTCTCATAAGGAAGGTTTTTCTTTCTTTAATTTACTCTTTTATTAAATTTTCATAGACATCTAAGTGAACATTACACTAAATTAAATGAATGAATGCAAAGGAAGCTTAACTCAAACCAAACTAGAAAACTGTTTCTAGGCAGTTTTAGAGGAAAACAAATGAATATTCAACAAGATTTAGGTAAATTTCAAAAACAAGAAAATAATTCCTTACAAGTGTGGACACCAAATAATCATCTACATCCTTTTAGATTTTTTTCCAAAATTTGGGGAACACTTTATTTAACAAACTTCAGATAACTTTTATATGTATTTAGAATCCTAAGACATTTGTTAATAACACCATGTACATTATATACCACATACAAAGTTCTGTTAAAAATCTACAGACTATGATGGCAACAGGACAATTTATTTACATCTTTTTTCAAATGTAACCAAAAATTGAAGATATTCTTAGTAAGTTGAAACATCAGCCACATGAAGCTCTTCTTTTCTCAGTCTACATTTGCAATAGGCAGATATTTGATTTTCTTATGACAATCATATGAACTGAAATTCTTCTTCAGTACCTCTGATATTAATTTTAGAATTTCACTGAACAGTGAGCACTATGTATTTTTCATAATTCAATCTCCTCTCTAAAAATATTTACACAGAACTGTATTCATTTACAGAGTTTCCATAAACTGTGTTCAAAACTGTTGCTTGGGTAAGCAAGAACTTTTAATATTGCCCATGAGTCTATCTTACCTCTCATGAGTTTCAGTGACTTTTACTCCATCCTTTTTAAAACTGTTTTTAATATTACACAGGTCTGAAAAAAGTAAAGAAAAATTGAAAAAAGACAAATTTCTATTCATATGTAGTCCTATAGAAGGAGAAATCAGACTGTATTCCTAGTAGCTCAAAAGAAACTTTTTATTGTGATCTGTAACTTCACATAAACATTATGTTGAAATACTTTTTAATCAAACTTTATGTATTAATTGTAAGTGTTGGCTGATTTATACTAATTTTTTCATTGATTGACTTTTCATCATTGGTCTATTAAAGAAATCATTTTCCTATTTAAAGAAATAGGAAAACAAACATGCTTTCAAAGGGAGAGAAAAGCAAAAAATATTAATAATAATTACATAAACTTTGTGGAAAGATATGAGAAAGGATTGGGGAAACTGTGTTTTTTTTCTATCAACCTTGAATGGAACCTTAGTTTTATGACAATATCCTTTTAGTCTATTCTTCATGGAAATTTTTCTTTTTAAATATAGAGCAGAGGTAGGAAGAGAAATTAGAAACAATCCTTTATATTTGAGAAATAAATTCCCAGATGTAGCTCCAAAAGACTTAATTTCTTGCACGTCTTCATAGCTGGGTTGGCAGAAGGCCTTTCCTTTATGTTTTTAGCCACCAGGACAATAAGGTCAGAATCCAACCAGGTACTAACATATCTCTCTCTCTGTATATGCTTATTTATCACCACTTTACAATTAGACTACAGATAATTTGGAGACAGGTAGTAAATTTTCTTGTGTTAGCTTAATGACTATTTCAATAGCATTGTCTCTAAGTTGCCATATTCTATTAAAAAACATCAAAAATCAAAAATTATTTGTTGATTGAAAATCAACAAATCAGAACAATAGAAATGGATTTTTATTAATGATGTTAAATACAAAAGGAATTTTACGACAGTGCTGTGTTTCTAAATCACCACCATGGATTCCAGCTCCCCTCTATTTGTGATTTTTTATTCTCTGCATGGTTACATGGGGCACTGGAGACTCAGTTATAGTATAAAACAATCTGAAGCACTCTGCTTTTGATGGTTTAAAGAAGGAAGTTGTGTTTTTGTAAGACCCCTGAAAAAGATATAATTATTTTTCCATATATTTTCCAGGATACAGTAAGATGGGTGGCTGGTTTCACCTCCACATCCTCTGAGCTCTGCTCATGGTGACTTTTGTCCTGTTTGCTATTCCACACAGATTACCATTTAAGCACAGAGTTGAAAGAAAAGCACTTCTGCATATACAGCTGTGGTCAGTAAAAAAGACCTAGGCATTTGTTTCCTAACAAATGTGGAAACATCTACACCGGAAAAAACCTGAACTCTCATACACTCTTCCTTTGCACCCCAAAAGGCTTTCTGGACACCAAATTCTTAGGCATCACAAGTCTGCATAAATTGGGAAACAAGAGAGAATGGCAGTTTTGATTTAATCTTATGTCCTATACATTTTAAATGTGTTACTGTACATGTAAAGGTGAGGCACCAAAGAATGGGATAGACAACTATTTTAAATACATTTCAGTAAATCAGCATAACACTAAATTTTTCTTTGCTTATTGTTTTTTTTTTTTTCCTAAATCTCTTAGGGAAAATTGTTTTATCAGGAGACAAACCAAAGGAAAAGAAATTAAATACACTATTTCAAGAAAATTAGTTTAAGTTCTCATATATCCCTTTGGAGACTATTGAGCTGTAATGATTTATGAAAAACTCTGTCCATATATATATGCCACACCCTAGATATGATGACATAGTTAAAAAATAATATGATATGCTTGATTACAGAGGCTTGCCAGCTCTCTGTGTGTGTTACAATTATGGGTCTGGTTTGACCATTACACAGCAAATACTAACATCTGGAAACTTGGAATTCAAAGGTTATTTTTCTCATAAAACTGAACCAGTATGATTCATAAAAACCTGATATTGACCTTCAATTTACCATTATACCTAATGTTAATACTTTATTATAAAAGATAAGATGTCCATTTCCTTGACTTGGTTTCATTTTGATTTTACTGAATATTTTAATCACTTACCATAGAAAGAGGCATTTCAAAATAACCCATCCTTGGTGTTATGGTGCAGAAACCTGAACAGATTTATTACTAATGTAACTTGAACAGATAGATTACTAATGTTTAACATATTTGCATATGTTAACTTTTGTAATAAAAAAGAAAAATCTTTTATGGTTGCCTATGAAGCTCCTGACTTGTTAGATAATTCCTCCATATTTCTTTTTTCTCTTTGTTGCTCTTGTTGTTTTTCTCATTCTTCATATTCTTCTTCCCAGTATACTGCAGTTCCATTCCTCCTGGGTTTATAGTGCCTGAAGGACACTATAAAAAAGTACATTAACATGAATTAATTTTGTATTTTAGATCATGCCTTCAGGCTATGGGGATGTGCTGTAGATAAAATTATTTCCTTCACACTTCTGCACAGCTGTCCATTCTGTAGCTCTGGATTATGTCCGTGTGCTCACATTACCTCTGCTCTGACAAGCAGATGTGGTGGGCATTGCACGTGTACCTCTACTCAATTCTCCAGGCAGCCACTAAGTTCTGTACATTTCCCCTCTACATACATGTTATAGGAACTACATGCTCCCTGGGATGGGCTAAAGACCACCAACTATTGCTGGCACTACCAAGTAATCTGGGAATGCCTAGATTCAAATATTGCCTGATGATAATTTTCCTCCTTTTCCCATCCTTATTTTCAACAGTAAATACTTGCCTGAAGTCTGGCTTCATTTGCACCACTCCTCTCCTTTCTTTTCTTTGTGCCCTTCTTAAATGAGGAATCTGAGTAAGCAGACCTTCTCTTCTCACTGTTTAACAATGGGAATAGAAAATCAAGGAAAATATCCATAATCACAGGACAAAGCTAGAAAACTATTCCTTACACAATGTCTGGTTTGAGAGGTAATAATGAGCTTTGGGATGATCAGCTGGGAATGACCAATAAGTTTGGTTTCTCATTTGTACATGCTCTCTTGCCTGTAGATTGTAAATAAGTATGAAATCATATATTCAAGTGGGAATTATGTGGAAACGAGAACTATCATATACTCCATTTAATGCTCATTTTAATGAGGCATACATATAATTGTGTTGACATTAGAACATTACATTTGCTGCATGGAGAAATGATTGATCACTAGGTCATGCTAAACTTGCCTCCCTACCTAAAATAATTATAATAAAAGGAAACAAAACCAGAGGAATTCACTAGTTAGTATCTAAATTTATTAATTTTGAGTAACAAAAGAGTTTCACATAAGTACTTTCAAAGAAAAAATATTTTGGAATGTCAAAGTGTTAAATATAAATCTACATGAGAAAACTTTTACATTTTTAGGATGTGAACTTGAAATTCAATTAAATTCAACACGCTGAAAAAAATTTTAAAAACCCCAGCACTAAAAAGTGCCTGTTGGATTGAAAGAATGATGTGCTTTAACCCATCTTTGACTCTTGTTTTACATTGTTGAATGGCAAATCCCTTGGAGAGGAGAGTTTAGAACTGAAGTGCTGACTTAAACTTCATTACGTCTCTGCTATAACAGAAAGACAGTCTCATTTAGAAAGTTTGACAGCATGATTTCACTATGTTTTGAAACCTTTTTCTTTTGACATGTACTTTCCCTAGCTGAAAAGATGTGCTAGGACTAATGAACAGCTGTGTATTTTTTTAAACACGTACAAGGTGCCTGTTGCTTAACATTGTCAGTCTTCCATCATTATCTGTGAACAAATGTTCTCAATTAATTAGAGCAGGAGGTGCTGGGACAATACAAGGATCAGCTCTATCTGGGGTGCTGTCAGCTTCATTCGCTACAAAGCCAAGTATCTGATATATTCAAGATGTGAAATTTTATATTCTCTCCTGGTATCTTCTGATGGTCATCCTTTACAGCCTGACCTTAGAGATTGCTGTAACTAAAGGTACAGGAACACTGCAAGGGCTCCATAGACTTGGTAATTGTCTGTGGTTTTTGTGTTGGAAATTTGTGTGGCAATAAAAACCTTTGTGGTGTACTGCGCTTCTTGTAAATTTATTCTTTTCCAGGTCAGCTGTAATTTAAATAATCACTAATTATCCATTTGATTGGGATTTTTTGGAAAAAACCCCTAGGTATAATCTCGTAATTCACAGGTGTCCTGGTTCCAGCCAGGATAGGGGATGGCCAGCACCTGGAGGATATTCTATAGTGCCTCATATGCTTTTCTAAGGATAAGGGGAAGGGCTCTCTCCCAGTCAGTGAGCAAGCTGGAGGGAATGGTCAGCAAACACCGGCTCCCTCCAGAACTGACGTGGTTGCTGTTACTGTTGGTTTTCTCACTCCACTCCTTTTTCCAGTGAATAATTCTTTTCTCCACCTGTGATATTTATCTTTTGTACCTCCAGTTCTCCTCTGCAGTGGGTCGGGGCGGGGGGAAGGAGGAGTGGGAAAGCAGTGCATGATTTGGAGGGCTTCAATGGGAACACTAAAATGGGGAATACCATTCCTAAACCATGACGGGTGGCTTTTCAGCACAGCAAAAGTACTGCTTCCAAAAGGTACTAAAAAGGTAACAAAGGAAAACGAGCTCATTGTAGGCAGACTTGTGTTGGCAGCATTAGAGTCTGAAAGTGTGTGTGAAAACAGTGTATGGAGAGGCAGCGAAATGAAAAAGACCAAAAAGAAATCATGGTTTTTAACCTTATGCTAAGGGAAGAAATACAACAAGAGCTGTCCTTAAAAAAAAAAAAATTAGAAAAAAATGGCCAAACCTTTCTTGATTTTTTTTTAATTTAACCCCTTTTTACCTCAGTTTGCAACACGTTGATATTTGATGATGTATAAAACTTGTCTCTGTTCAAAAGAATAATACTAAAAAAGCATATGTAATGCCAAAGCTATGTTAGATGTAAACTTTTTCCATTGTTAAGCAGACCTGTTTATTCAGATCTGCACATATTAATACTTTAATGTAAACACATATAATGGATTTATTTCTTAAACAATTTTGAAATATTTCTGTAATGAATAAAATAAAGATCACTTCATTTGTTATATCTCTGCAGTCAAGGTGCAGTGCATATCTTCCAAGCTTGAATGTTAAAACTTTAAACACCTGACTACTTATTTACTGAATTTTCTTCAAACTTTCTACCTTTCATGTTCAATTTTACTTATGAATTGAGTTTATTGTATGACTCTCAAATCAAATATTTTAATTTTCTTCTAATTTGGGTTTTTTTTTTTTACTTGTTTCCCAAGTCTATATTTACTAATATAGAAAAGTGGAAAATTATGATCTCTAGAGGTCCCTTCCAACCATAACTTTTCTCAGATTTTGTGATTTATTCTCTTGGAGGTGATCTTAACACATTTGACTAATAATAGAATTAAATCTATTATTTTGACAGTAGCCCTTATAAAAACCAAGTTAAATAGTCATCCTTTTCCTAAATGACATAATCTTAATGGCAGTAATTATATGTCTTGCTTTTATATATCATATCATTGAGGATTATATGAGAGAAAGAATGGTTGAAGAAGACTTGAATGATCTTTGAACCTAGAAAAAGTATTTAAGAGCCAAATCAACCAGTATCCTCTATGGTAAAAATTTGAAGATGTCCTGATTTCAGCCAAAACTATTTTTAAATTCACAATATCTATCTTTAGCATATCTAATATTGGAATCCTGATATCAGACAGGGATAACTTACTATAACTGTGTTGTAAACTACATCTGTTCCTTTCCATCATTGCCTCTGAAGAGGCAAAGAAACATATTTTTTGAGAAATATTTTTATGTTGATTCCCACCCTTAATGAGAGCTTCACACTACTCTTTGCAAAGTCAGTCAAATCTTGTAATTTCAAACATTCTACAAAGCTAAACATTTATGTTCTACCCTGTGTTGCCTATGACCCCTGTTTTTATTGACAATCAAATACTGCCAACATAACTACAGCATGAGTTTTAATATTATTCTGTTGCAGGGTTGTTACTCTCTCGTCCTTGGCCCAATCCACTCATCTATTTGGTTTCTGGAGTGTTTCCAAAATTGACCTTCTAAGCTATTTCAAGATCTTCAAAATGCTTTTAGGATGCAAATGATAATGCTAATAAATAACTCCTTTGTGAGCTATTGAGGCTGATATTTTCTTTAAATAAAAGTACTTATTATAGTAAAAATGTAATTACTTCCATTCCCTAACTTAGATTAACTCAAGAACTGCATTTTTTCTCAAGTAAAGAATGTTTTAGGATATCTGTCTTAAAAAGAAATTTACTTTTCTATGGAACTTTTTCATTCTCTGTCATCAGATCTTTGATATTTACATTAAGCTTTAGTGATAGAAATATCTCATATATATATTTATAAAAATATAATTTAGCTCAAATTTTGGGTGTCTTTCTTCCTCTTCCACCCTTACAAAGATGTACACTTGGACTGTAAGTAGTCCAAGTGTACATCTGCAAGACCTATAAATCACTTGACAATTTCAAAGAAATTCGATGAAAATATGGAAGTATCAGAGATTATTTGGTCTTTACAGCCTTTTGGAAAATCAGTACTGAGGAAAAGTAAATGAAAGGCTGAATTCAGTTTTCAGGAATTCTGCTTGGCAGTGTTTGGAGAGGCAATCAGAAACTGACTTTGGACAGTGCACACATAACTGCAAATATCTGGAGCATACAGTGTTTGCTATCTGTAGTCAAGTCCTTGGGGGAATTGTAGCTTTCACTGGGATTAGAGATTATAACTTCTCTGACATGGAGCTTTTCAAAACAGTTGGAATGTTTTCAGGAATCTCTGTATACTTTTCTTTGCCAAGATTGCTACCTCACTCAAAATCATAATTCTTGCCATCAGAAAAGAATAAAAAATGCTTCCACTAAGCCACCCAGCTACCAGTCTGCTAGTAAAATCTATGAGCTCCATGCATGACAGGAAAGGCTGTTGAAACTATTAAGACAAAGCTAAGAAGAAAAGCATTGCTTCATAGCATGGGGTGTAAGAAAACTGAGGCAATGAGTAAGAAGACAAATGAGGAATAATCTGTGTAAAAGAATATTATGATAAGATAGATTTTTTTTGTGCGTATATATATACACATTCTAATTTATTGCTTTTTAGCTCAGAAAAGTTGTCTTGATGCTACACAGAGTGAAAATATTTGTTTAACACCACAGAAAATGGGAATATCAGAAACAAGAAACTGATTTTCCAGGGTATGGAATGAATGTATAATATATAATATACTGCCATTCTAGATATAGTGATGGATTGATTCAATTTGTTGAACTAGAAATACATGAGTCATCACACACAATGCAAAATGTCTTTGAAAATCCCCTAGGAGTTTGTGAACTACTACAGACTACACCTCAGGGAAATGACTGATGAATCTGTAAGTAAAAAATGAGTTATTGTTTTAGATCCTATGAGGAGACAGCACTAGGATTCCAAAACACATATTTTCAAAGTTCAGGTCCTGTATTTCTGTTCATTATTAGTTTAACTTGATAGAGGCAAAATAAAAAAGCACAGTGAAGTTGTCCACAGTTGTCTACTTATTTATGCATGAAAGAATAAATATCTTTATTCAGTTCTTTCTTTTGTTTTCTTATTAAAGTAAAATATAAGCGAGACTCTTTGTTAGAAAAAATATTCCCAAAATTTTAAATGAAGTAAAGCCTAAATTTGATAAAATCCTAGAATTCTAATGAAGTTGATGAAATTATACTGAGTTTGAATGAATGACCTGGGTATTCCCTTCTCTCTCTTTCCTTATTCTAATATTGTCTTGAAATCACTTTCAAACCAGTTCACATTTTGCCTACGTTAGAGATGTATAGCTTTTTTCAGCTTCAACTGAAGCTTCCCTTAAGTATTAAATCTTAAGTTTTCCTTTTAGATGAATATTTTAACAATACATTTTTTATAATGCATTAGCTGGAAATCCAAGACACCTTGTCATTACTTTCAATTTACCAAAAACCCCAATCATTTTAGCAATTTCTTGGGTAATAACATAGTGCAAACTTTTCATTATATACTTTACAAAGTGCTTTTAAAATTTATCAGAAAAAATCTCCCAGAATAAAACACAAAGAAAATAACACATCAGTAATAAAATAACAATGGATCCTGTCAGCTCGTTTTACATAAACAATGAACTTCAGAAGAGGAATATACTATTGTCAGGCACATACATTTTGCAGAAAGCACACACTGTGTGATGTTACCTGACAGTGTAAAGAGATTTACAATGAAAAATATGACTAGAAATGTGTAAGCTAATCCACTGAGAGTATACTGAATGCAAAACTACATAAAAATGCTATTAAGATAAAAGAAATCTGCCACTCTGACTTAGGGTGAGATAGCTGTACCTAAATATTGCTTCTGTTTTCCAACTATGTTGCTCAATATGAGCTGTCTTGGGGACTAAATTAAAAATTCTCATCCTGGGTTTGGCAATGGTTTCCTCATTTAGACTTGGACTATGTGTAAAAACAAATGTGTAGTTTAGGAAAAAATGGAACTTTATGTACATAGTCCACAATTTGGTCTTATTACAAGGCAGAAATCAAAATATTTCAGGATTTGAACAAACATTTGCCTTACTGTGATAGAGGATAGAACCTTCCCACACTGCCTCTTAATTTCAATTATTCAAAACTGTAGAAGGTATAGAACTACAGACACATTTGTACACAAATTCCAGTATTGTCAATTAAGATAGGCAATATTTTAATACTACCTAGTGTATGGGTCAATGACATTTGTTTCCCAACTAATGTTATCAACTTATACAAATATTTTTACAGAAACATTTGAATGTTATTCCTATGGATTCATAGATTTTTGCTCTTTTGTAGGTTTTCACTGTAATTATTACAGTTTTCCATTAAAACTAATGATTTTAATGATTAGTATGATTTTCATTTCTAGCAGTGTCTTTTCAAGTTGTGTTGATTTTCCTATGTTATTCCTATTTTTTTCCTCAGATTTTTTATTCCCTTTTAAAATTTCTATAATATTATATAGATAGTAAAAATCACATCAGCAGATAACCTGAATGTTCCAAGTCCTTCAATAATACAAGTGCTTCATTTTTCACCTTGAATGTGAGTCAGGGATTCTTCCAAGACCTCTACAAAGAATCATTGCACTTACAGTACTTGTCGTGCATTGTGAATTTTATGAACATTCTAGAGTGGTTTTGGTGACTTCAAATGGTTTGTTTTGAATTACATCTAAGTTATTTTCATATTTTATAGATGCTGTCAGACTGTCTCTGTAATATCCTGGAGATTTGTTATCCAGGTTTGTGTTACTTTTAATTGAATCTTATGGTTTCAGCAATCAATTTTGTCTTCCAATTAAAAAAAAAAATTATACTTGATAAGTATACACATCCATCTTAACTTCTTGGAAGACTTTATTACTTTATATTACTTAATAATTCTGTTGCATCTCCGGGAATCTGCAGAAAGAACTAGAATTGTCCCAAATTAGTTCCAGTCCTCTTCCCTTCCTTCCCTGGATTAAATGAGTCAGCAAAACAACAACTTTCAAAAGAATTGTTGGTTTACAGTTCAACAAAATCCATTTCTACTTTTTGAGTCAGCAAAACAACAACTTTCAAAAGAATTGTTGGTTTGCAGTTCAACAAAATCCATTTCTACTTTTGACCATAATTCAGCAGAATGTCAGATACCCTGAAGAAAGAATGGAAACAACATGGCATGAGCTAACCACATGACAGACCTCTTTTGAATGAGTCACAGAAACATCAGCTGTGATTGACTCTTGCTGGTCAATGCCCCAAGAGAGTCTGATCACAGCAAGTATTAATAGAAATTAGATCCTGGTAAGAAGAGGAAAACATTTTACCTCATATTCCTAGTTCTGATCGTTGAAAACGCATGCCACTGCGTTAAGCAGTACACTTTCCTAGGTGCTTTGTACTCTTTCATGGACCTAGCAGCTCCCATGGAAGTGTGAAATTCCCTCACATTGTAGACAGAGGAACACAATAATGACTTGATTTTATACATGTCCTTATCAATTACTGTTTGTATACCTGTAACATAGACAAGTCTGCACATATAGATGATGGTCTATTTGGTGAGGCATTTCCATATATCGGTACTGATACCTTTGCATATATAAGTCTGTAGCTTACTTTTTAAATAATATACACACAATCTTGGAGACATAATACAAAATGAATCTTGTTTCTAAAAGGTACCTCAAACACTGAAAATAAAATCTTTTCCAAAGAGCAGCTGAAAACCTTTTTTTCATTTACCTCAAAAGTGCTCATCATATGTTATAAGCCAGCTGGCATTACACAGGAATTATCTGACCAAAATGCTTTGACCAAAACTTTTTCTTAATGTCATTGTGGTGGCATGTCTTTGATCTACTGTACTCCAAATTTATCTAAAATTGTCTATAGAAGAGATTACTCTGCACACAACTATCACATCTATTCATAATCTACCCTATTTTATGCTGGCTGGCTGTATTGCCATAACAAGAATAAATAACTTGAATTCATATTCTGCAGCATTTCCATTACAGAAATATTTTTACTTAACCCTCTAATAAAAATCACAAACCAAACATAACTGAAGTAAGGTAAAAAAGAACAAAAATATGGGATTTAAGTGAAACTTAGAGAAGAAAGAAAGTACTACAACTTTGCAGCTGCAATGAGGAAAAACAGATGAGAAAGTCTTGTGGCAGCTGTGCACTGCAGATAATATACTACAGAGATGGATGAATTAGCTCAGAATCATGAGTCTAGAGAGAAAAATATGTGCTCACCCTAGGGAAATTTATGTCATAAACTTTCATAAAACAGGAAGGAGTCTAGACAGGTAGTTGTATGAAAGGGTCTCCATTCAGAAAATTTACATGAAATTTATTATTAGAAAACAAAGGCATCTGATGCTTCTCATGTAGATCTGGTTCATATCACATTATTAACAATAATAATGTTCTAAATGTTGTCCATAGAAAGTGCCATCCTTTTGCTATACATAGAATTTTGAGGCTGTCCCATAATCACCCAGGAAATTCACAACATCCAGTGTTGTATGAAATGCAAAAGTCTACACAAGTAGCTAATCTTTTTCTACATTTGCATTTTCAAAGCTATAGAGATGATAACACGTCTTGCAGTTCTTAAGACTCTAGAAAAAAAAAGATATTAAATTTCCCATGTGGAAAAACTAATCAAATAAAAGTAGGGAATACTGAAGCTGCCACCTTAATTTTCTGGAAAGATCCTACTTAAAAAAGTTGCACCAGATTTATTCCTCAGAGAAAGTCCTTGAAATTATTGTATATTTGATCTGTTGATTGGTCAGTCAAGGAATAAACACACCCCATAGTCAAATGAAGTTGATCTACCATGACAATTCTTCCAAGGGGATTTTAAAGCACGACTTTAGTGGATAAAACTGAAGTCAACCTACCATGGATTGACTGCATGGATTAACTGCAGCTGGAGCTGGTGAATATTTATTAGGATGATGCAGCTGTTTTTCAAAACTGCTGACTCATGGAAGCATACCTTGTCATAAGGTTAGGTTGACAGAGTACTTCTTTCAGTCTTAGGATGAAGTGTCCAATTTGATAGCAGACTGCAAGGAAGGAGGTAGACTATGTTAATGAGTCTTGATTTTGGATATCACTTTTAGTGCAGAGCTTGCGCTATTCCTATTTCTGGTTGGAGGTTTGGATTTGTTCCTACTTCTCATGCTAGCTGAGGAAACTCGTGGCATATCTTATTTGGAAGCAAGTTTCAAACCTCTTCTTTTGCTAAATGCATTTATTTTTTGCATTAAAAATGAAATAATTTCTTGAGAATTATGTCTCTATTATCTCTTACTTAATTCATTTTCATAATGAAGTATTTGACTTCAGTTTTATTAGTCATACTCTTGTAGCACCCTATGCCTCCCACCACCCCCTAAATACACTCTCCCAAAAAAACCTTGTCACAGAGGGTTTTACAGATCAGCTAAATTCAATAGTGACTGGAATGTTTTCACATTATGAAAAAAACATTTCTGAAAAAGGAGTTCTACCTTTGACACCGGGGTTCAATGGAAAGTAAGAAAATCCTGAAAAGGTTTCTCTGGAGCTTTTTTCTCTTCTCTGCTGAGCTATACCAAAGCTTTTGAAAGTTCATCTTGCATCACAGCATGTTTTTATTTGATATTGTAGATAACATCATCAAAATAAAATTGTTCTCCCAATATGTTATAGAAATGCTTAATCCCAGATTCTTCTGTCTCACGGCTGGGTCAATTGATTTAATATTGTACATTTAACTTTTTATTCTATCCAGAATATATATAGTTTTATATGGTGTTTAAAATTGTAAAAATAAGTACATATTCTATTTTTGCAAGAGAGTCAGAAAATAGATGTCAAAACCTTTGAAATTCTCAGTTGAGCACAGTTAAGTGACTAGACCAAGAAATAACTCCAAGATGACAGTTCTATTTGGAAACAATAAGACCATAAACACCATGTCAAACTCTCCAAATTTGCCAGCTCAAGGAAAACAGCCTCTCTTACCTGTAAGGTTGAAATTTTATTTCAAATATAAAAAAAGCTTAAAATGTTACAGCTAGAGAAACTCGGAGGAAAATTTTAGCACTTCTGTAAATAAGGACATTTAATTTGCCCATTATTTTTATCAACATTGATGATAGAAATGAGACATAAATTTAATGATCTCCATTTAATATATCTTCCCACTAAAAATATAAATATATAAATTCTAGCTCAGCCATTAGGCAGTTGAGAACCGAAAGGTTAATGACAGCATGAGGTAATTTACTGTGACCTAATCTGTATTACAGCTGTATTTGTTACTTTTTCCAGTCATCAATATCTGCTGGTTTGCACAACTGTCAAAAAGCCCCATAGCTCTAAACATTTTGCAGGCTTTACCAGAAATGTATGATTCAGGTTGTCAAGGCAATTTGGAGTTGAATATGAGGAGTTGTTTGAGAACAATTTCTTCCCCTACTGACTTAGCAAAAGAAAACCTATACATTAATTATGTTTGAAATTTTACTTTCAAATGATTGAAAAACTTTCTGAAAGGCCAGATTCAGTAGCATGTTTTCAGAAGCTTTGTTTGATAAAGACTTAAGTTTAGCATCCTACTGCTTTCACCAAGGTATTTAGGTGCTCAGAGTCTGGAGGTATTCAATAATTTTTGTGATAGTCTGTTGTGATTCATTGGTGTATGGATTTTTGTGATTCAGTGTAGTCTGCTTGTCAAGTTTAGTTTACCAGAAGTAAAATCAAAGTTTAGATGATTTTGGGACCTCTGTCCTTGTTGAAAAACAACTGTCAAATATCTGAAAGCCCAGCAATGCAAATATTTTTCTGAGATGGGCCATAATTTCATGGTGATTTTACGTTCGTTAATTAGTAGTCCTTTTTTATCCATGGATGCAAGATGCCTATGCTATTCTGCCGAGGCACCCTGTTATTTAGTAGAGTAGGAATGGATTAATTTTGGAATTCCTCAAAATGAATGCCCTAAATCCAGTTAGGTAAACCAAAATATTTTTTTCAGCTATCTTTGCTTAGTGTTTTTTGGTTTAGTTTTGTTTGTTTGTTTGCTGCAGTGGGGGTGGGGCAGTTGGTTTGTTTTTTGTTTTAAATTTGTCTTTCTTTTTTCTCGAGAATCAACGCTTTCCTCAGAACTTGTTCATTTCAACTTTGTTGAAAAATTCTAAGTTAATTTGATATTTACTTAGAATAAGGCATGCAGATCACTAGGTATTGATACATTTGGAAATACCAAAAATAACTTGCTAAAGTGTAAGTTTATCTGGGGAGCTAGGTTATCTATTATGATAATATTTATAGAACCTGACATAGTGAAGCAGAATGCAGGTAGGTAAAAATGCCACAGACCCTCCCCAATATAAGTTAACTAGATAATTTGCTATGGCAAAAGCTACTGGTTCTGAGTGCTTTAGTTAAGTTCACTGATGAACATCTGGTGCTGATCTTGGCCTAAAAGATGGAGGGAAAACAGACACAGCAGAGTAAAGACAGGACTTTCTTGAAGACAAGGTGTTAGCAAAGAAAATGATTACAGAACAAAAGCTGGCTTAATTTACTATGACAAGATAAGATTTCAATGAAGACAGACAGTGAACTTTGTTTTAAAAGCAGAGTAAATTACCTTGCTCTATCTTCAAAATAAATGGTACTTTGGCATTAAGCAGGGTTACTGATCACAGCCCATGAGCATTCATACAAAGAAGCATGTGTGTCCAGGCTTAATAAAGTCTGAAGTTAACATTCTGGCAGGCAGAATTTGGTAATGACAAACTTACTGAAAGCATGAGATGAACATGAAATCTTATTGCCAGAATGCCAAAGAGATAAGAAATGTCCTGAAAGAGTATCCAGAAAGATACAATAATTCTGAAATATATGCTAAGTGAATTATATATATATATATTTTATGCACTGGCTTTAAGTGTGTAACTGTATACAGTTAGTTTATTGGTTAAAATAGTACTATCTGACAGGTTAAAAATATCTTTAATCCAAACTGTGCATTATCTGTCTCAGCTAACCTTGTATTTAACTCAAAGACTTGGAAATGCAAACTGGAAAAATATTTAATTACATTAAATATATGAAGACTGGGCATTGAAAGAAATGAATGAGAATTAATTGAACATTTAATGAAATAATAGGTGTGTTCCAATTTCTAGCAGTTCGACTTGCAGAGATCTTAATAAATGAATGTTTGCTAAGATATTAAAATGTCTAAAAGATGTGGCTTCCTAAGGAAAAAAAAACCTGCATTGTCTATAAATTGTAGCTAGCAAAAGTTTCGTTGTTGGTTTGGGTTTGTTTTCTGGGTCTTTTTTTGTTTTGTTTTTTTTTGGGGGGGGGAGGTTGGGGTTATGGATGGTTCTTTTATTTCTTGCAGTTCTTGGAATCAGCCTTCTGTTAAAGTTGGAATTAAGATGCACTATAGATTGAAATTTAATTCCACATCATGTAATTTTCATGTAAAAAAGGGTTGATTGCTCAAATTGCTCAGTAAGCTGAGGGAAGTAAAACATCTGTTATTTATTTAAATTAATATGTATTTATCAGATAACACTGCCAGTGTGTTTGGCACCATTCATTATAGAACAGATTTGAGAGTCAGACTGGTGCAATGAAATTCAACAGGAAAAACTGTAAATCTGATTGCAAAAATGAATTTAAAGAATGATGCTTCAGCTGAGTGAAAAAATTTACATAAAGAATGTTTAATTAGTATCTCTTTTTTCATTCGTTCTGAGAGTACTAGAATTTAGCTTAGAGGACATATGAACAAAATTGAATAACCTTCCTAAATGAGTTTGAATTTAAAAATCAAAGCTCTACTGCAGCCAAATCCTACTTGATAATGGAGGTGTTCTTGTTTTCTGCCCACTTGTATTGGTTTTGAATTTAGTTACTTAATTTTAAGGGTATACTCAGTCTTATATTTTCTTAAGGAAGTTGTTTTAAAAATAGAAAAGCTAACAAATGGGAGCATGGAGTATAACTGTTCTTTACTTGATGTGAGGTGTAAAAAATACCAAACAACGAGTATTCTTTTCCAGATGATATTCAAAATAAGGAAGTGTTGAAATTATACTGGAATTGGTCTAGTTAAGGAAATACTAAGAGAAAAAGATAAAAAACTGATTCTATTAATACTTTCCAGCTATGCTTCCTTTCTGACTCATAATTAAAAGTAGCATATAACAACTCAGTCAAAACCTAATAAACCTAAAACCTTCCAGAGATTAAAGTATTAAAAAAGAGTAAATACAAACAGCTACTACAGCCCAGTCTGTCTTCATGTACCTTATGATTTTACTGGAGTGTTTAGAAACACAACGTGACACCTACATCATACATGACCATAAACAATTTGTGCTTGGGTCAGCCCCATGCCTCCAGAAGAGCTCCCTCTCTATTAATATTAAAAGAAGAAGAGACAGCTGTGACTGTTCAGTCTAAACTACCATGGAAAACTGAAACAGCACTCCATAGAAAGAGACAGTTGAGTGAATAACTTGCTTTAAATTATGTATACGATTAAGTTAGTCCTTTATTCTCCTTGTGACTTCTCTATAAATAGATTGTGATTTCCTCCCATTTATTTTTCATTATATTTCACTCTGTAAATATAATCAAAAAGTCTTATTTAATGTATTTACACAGATTATTGAAAATGCAATCAGTGTTGCTTCTATATTTTCCTCATGACTCAAGAGTATTTTATTCCTTTCATTCCTGCTGTCTTCATTTCAGGAATAACAACTGGTATATGATACAGCTCTCAATACAAGTCTCTCAATCTGTGCTTCCCTAAAAGAAAAGTTGGGTGGAAATACATTTCCTTTTTTACTGAACTAATTCTAACTGTCTATGGACTTGTTTTTCTTAGTTCCTCAGGGAAGAAACCCACCAGTCATCCAGAGGCCCCTATAAGACAGAATGCAGGTTGCTGTTATTTTCCCCTTACTGTCTGTGTTTGGTGGTCCTGCATGGTTGGCCTTCATTTTTATCCAGTTTCCCATTTTTTCCCTTGAGAGAAGATAAATCAAATCAGAGGCCTTGGAGGTCTCAGTTCCAAGTGTTTTAAGGAGCTGGCTAAGAATACATAAGGCATGTTCTTGTTTTTCTTTAGTTCTGGGTGACTCCAAATACTGCTGGACAAGTATATGGCTTGTTAAGAAACAGGAAGGCTTGAGATGATATATATATAAAGTCCTGGCCAATAAAGAAAAAAAGGTGATAAAATTTTCAGGTAAAAGAAAAGCCACAGTAGAGCACCATAAAGAAAAAAATTGATTAGGAATGGCTTGCTGACAGTCTCGGGCACACTTGTTGATGAAGTGTTTTCATATAACAGTACATCTTATTACTGTCTGAGGAGTGTGAATATATGAGAGCAACATCTCTGCAGACACAAAGGCCAGTTTGTGAGGAGAAGAGGAGGGGCAGGCACTGATATCTTCTCTGTGGTGATCAGTGACAGGACCGAAGGCATTGGCCTGAAATTGTGTCAGGGGAGGTTTAGGTTGGATATTAGGAAAGGGTTCTTCCCCTGAAGGTGAAGAGTATCCAGGGAAGTGGTCACAGCACCAAGCCTGCCGGAGTTCAAGGAACATTTGAACAACACTCTCAGGCCCGTGGTGGGATTCCTGGGGCTCACTTGTGCAGGGCCAGGAGTTGGACTTGGATGATCTTTGCGGGTACCTTCCTAATCAGGATAGTCTATGATTCTAATAGAAGTCCAAGTCTGTTCTGCCTGTGACACTATTTTAGATGAGTGACCTCTCCCTCTCATTATCTCAGCTCATGAACTTTTCCTCATGTTTTATCACCCCTGCCTAGCTGGGGAGGGGAGTTATAGAGCAGCTTTGGTAAGTATCTGGCCTCCAAAAAAAAAAAAAAAAAAATCCAAAAAACCAAACTTGCAGGTCAGGACAGAAGACTGGAGAGACTGGAGACTAGAGCCTGGAAATTTGTGACTTGATGGTTTTAAAAGATCAATTATTGATTTTGGGCTCCTAATGTAATGTTATGAGGGGAGAAAAAAAGGGCATTGTGACAGTTATATAAACAGGAATATAGGGAATATAGCTAATAAAGGGAGAAAGTGCAAGGAAATTAAGTTTTAAAAATGATTGGTTTGAGGTCTCTTTGAAAAAGAAGATTGGTATTTTTTAAGCAAGTTATTCTCTGGTCCTCAAATAACAGGTTCTATGTAAAGGCTTGAACTCATAGTGTTGGCTAAAGGAGATCAAGATTTGACATCGTGAGCCTTTCCAATTTTTGGAGAAAGATTAAAATTAAGAGGTAGAAAGTAAAGATAAGTGATAACACTGGAAGAAAAAAATCTTATTAGAACAGATATCATGCAATACATGCAAAACAACAGGAACTGAGTGATTTCTCATCTTTCAATGGCTTCTGGAACTTTTCCTTAGAGACATAAATGGATAACTACATATCTCCAGTATACCCAAGTTGTATGTTCATTTATTTGAACCTAAATGGTTTGTGGACCAAATTGAAATGTCTTGTTCTGTATCAACAAGTACTTTGGTTTGCATTATTCAGAGAGCTGTAAGGGGAAAGCAGTGTTCACTGGTGACAAGGATAAATACAATTAGATGCAATCGTTACGCTGAAGCTTAATGACTCTTATAAAATAATGAACAATGTCAACGTCATGTGCCATGCTTTAAATAATTGATTGCTTAATAGCATTTTGATGGGAATGCAGTTCCCAAAGAGAATCCTTGATTGCATTTTAGTGTTGATAAGTAATAGTGAGCAACATATCTCCATAGACTTATGTATTCATTTCAACTCAGATACGTATGAAATACTTGGCTAAAGAAAAGCAAAAAAGATATATTTAAAATCTATTTCATATGTTACTTTATTGCATCATTGCTGCTTTCAAAAGTTATTGGCATGTACTAAATGCAAGACTAGAAAATTTTAATGAATATCTTTACTCCAGATGGGTAACTATGCTTTCTCTTTTTCTCTTTCAGTGTTTTGTTTCCAAGAAAAAAATAGATGTAAAGAAAAAACAAGAAGAACAAGAATAGGCTGTAAAATTTTTAGTTATAGTAGAGATACTTTTTTTTCTAAATTCTAAGTAGTACTGAGTTTTATTTGCTTGTTTAAAACCATGACACTCAATTTAAGACACTTTCATGAGAAATTAATATTTCAGTCATTTCAATGTACTATAGTCATCAGGCTGTACAGAAAGAATTAGTTTAGTACCTCTTTTTTTCTCTCATTTTTCTTCTTTTCACATGCCACCATCCATCTAATATATGAGCTTTCTATATCAGCAAAACACTCCTGAAAATTCTCTTCTTTACAGATTTTTCATACTCTCATAATTCAATGTTACTCTTCACAAAAGAGTGGGAGGTTATGAACCTGCATTTATTAAATTGTATAACAGGCATCTGTAATATCATTAAAATGAAACTCTATGGAAGGGGTCTATTTTCTGAAAGGATATAAAATTTTAAAATGTAGCTCAAGTCAGAGGAAAAAGGAAACAAAAACAAGACTGAAAAGGCATATATTATCTGGGTTTTTTTGCATCAAGTAATATTAAACAAGTCTGAAACTCAGTGATAAGGATATTTAACTGCTATTATTTTGTATACTTTTAAACAATTACATTCTCAATGCTGTTTTAAGATGTTTTGCCTGCATCAGTTGAGGCAAATCCTACATATACAAATGTAGAGGAGACATTCAGACAGAAGCCCGGAATATAAATGTTCATAGAAATAAGCTCTGAATAGTTTTGTATTTGAAATCAATCATAACTTTCAAAATAGAGCAAAAGCCAAAGAGAACTTGAAAATTACCCTAGGGTACCTGTGGAAGGAGAGTGGAGGAGGAAAAATTTTTGTGTCACCCCTTGTAGTGGTCCTTGAGGAAAATGCCTCTTAAGTCTGTAGTGAGAGGAAATAGTTATTACCAACAGCACTGGATGTTTGGATAGGATCACTCTGGGGGAAATCTACAGGCCCTAAATAGCCATAAAAGATTGCTGTTCTCATTAGAAATAGATCTGAAAATACAGAAATGATTCATTGCTACCAGGATACCACAGGTAAGATTTGCCTGTAAAATTCTTAGAAATAACAGAATCTTGTGCACAGATCTCGGACTCCAAATTGTAATTGCAAAAAACATGCAATTTTTCTGCATCCCATTTAAAATGTTGAAGTTGTACTTGTTTATTTTTTTCCCTTCTCCTGAATTTTTTCATTAATTTGTTAAGAATTTTGGCATACGGCAAGAACTTTTGTGAATTTGAAGATTCAGTGGGGCATTTTTTGTCAAGGGTTTTTCCTTTTCTTCCCAGAGCTGTAGTTTAAAAAGTAGAAATGGAAATTAATAGAAATAAAATGGAAAATTCTTGAACTGAAAACTGTAGATATTGAAATAAATAGCTATAAAGTCATTAAGCTCTATAGAAACCAAGATAAAAGCTAAGTTTCTCTTTTTTTTTTTTTTGAAAAATCCTTATTTATATAGAATATAAGTAATATATTCAGACAACATTCGCAAGCCTTTCAGGGTGGGATGGTGAGTTTTACTCTACTTTTTTTTTTTTTTTTTTTTTTTTTTTTTTTTTTTTGTATGGAAAGTGAAATGCAGCATATTTGAAGATTTAAGATGAAATCGAAATGTGCCTCAGGGAAAGGTGTTATCTTTCCAGTGACCATTACACTAAGGCTTCAGAATATCCTAATTCAAAACAATACAACCTTACAATTCCTACAATACCTACAATTCTTACAATACAACCAAGTGTCCATAAGAAATGACCACTCTTTTTCAAAGTGATTCATAAAACAATAACATATGTAAGTTTACATGGTTTATAACACCAAAAAGACCAACACAAAACGGAACCAAATCTTAATTCAAAACTTCATAAATGGTATTTTCAGTATCCCTATTTCAATGAGCTTTTTCCAAAAAGAGAGGAAAAAAAGCATTCTTCTATGTTCTAGATGCCTGATGCGCTCCTGAACCACAAATTTGTGTTCACTTCTCAGTTAGTAAGTATTTGATTATTCATTCCTTGCAAAGAATAAAATCAAGAACACATCACCCCATGATGCATTTAGCTAGAAAATACAATTTTCAAAAAAATATGTGCAAAGCTAGGTTTCCAAGTATTGTCTTAGACAGTGACATATGGGTTTTAATACTTACAAGTACCAAGAATTTAGCAACCTCCTGCAAGAATTTATGGGAGTTGCTAAATGCTCAGTATTTTGGAAAATCTGGCTTAAAAATTGCATGTCTAAATTTAGTTCTGGAGCTTGTTTTAGTCAGTGATTAAGAAAAAGATGATAACTGATAAGTTGCACTGCGTAGATATGTATTTCATCCCTAATTTCCCCAAACTAATTTTTTTCAGGTTTTTGATTCCCTTTCCTGGTGCTGTTATGAAGAGAAATTTTACTGCTACCCTTAGAACTTGAAATATTTGAAAGGAAAGCAAAAAATAAGTTAAGGTTACAAAGTAGAGAATGTCCATTCATTTATAAAAGAATTTCAGATGCCACATTTGCAGTCATGCTCCATTTTACCATCATTCTGTATATCGTTGGCTTAATCTTGTAAGAACTAAAAACTTCCAGAAGATGTTAAGTACTTTTTGCCCTTGTGATATCAATAGAAGTTGGCATAAGTAAGATGTTTTTTCAAATATATCTTAAATATGAAAGCTGTATCCAGATATTTCAACAGAAGTCTGGTGCTTTACTACAAGTTTTAAGATTTTGGCTGGATTGCTTTCCTGAAAAATCAAAGGTGTGCCTAAATCATATGCACAATTCATGATGGAGTGTCTCCTAATATATACCAGGCCACTGGATCACTGCCCATGATGATTTATTAATTGTTATTCAATTTAAATTTGTGAAAAGAAACTAATGCTGGAGAGCCATGTTCTAAAGAAAATATTGACAGAAAATGGGAAGGAATTACACTGAGCAGCGCTCTAGGAAATGAGAAAGAGGCAAGGAAAGAGCTTCATACACTGATCTTTGAGATGCAGAAGCCAGTAATAGAGATTTCAAAGCTGCTAAATCTAAACTGGATGGAAAGAAGTTTCATTCTTAGCAAGACATTGCCATCTACCTGCAGGATTGATAGCACTAGTACCTTAATATCACAATTAGTTTAAGAGTTAGCTTACTATTGACTGGCAGCATGAAGCAGGAGCTCTAGAGAAACCTAAAGCTGCCTGAACAGGCATCATGACTGAGTCTGCTAGGACTGACTCAGTGAGGAGTGGTTGCACCTTTCTCTTTCAAATGTCTTCAAACCCAAGTCTTTTAACACAGTTATATTAGTCTTGTGCAATGGGAAAACCTTAGGGAGCATCAGAGAGGAAGGAATATGTCTTAGATAGAGTGGGAAGTTTTTTGCACCTATCACAGACTGAGACCTTTCTCATCACTAGACCGTCTTCGTAGCCATGAAGGTGAAGAAGGAAGTTTTCATCTATGAATTCAAATCTTCCTTATGTCCCTTTGTATTCAGTTGTTTATGATTGGTAGTTCTTGTAAAATATGACAAACAATGAATTTAAAAGGGGCCCCTATGCCAGGGCTGTTGTAGTCAAACCACACTCAATAATGTGGACAGGCTGTCCATAAGAATCAACCAGAGACAGTTTTATGATGGTTTTTGCTTCTAAAAAGCCCTGACCACTCACTATTTCCCTGTACAGGCATGCTGCAATTGACCTGTGGTAATTGCTCTTTGTCCATCTAAAAGCAACAGGGTGGGTAAACCCTTCTGAGACTGCTCTCACTGCGCCTTCTTTTAACACTGGTGGGGACTGTTTTCATTTCCCTCACTTCCCTTTCCATTAACTCTCTGAGATGTGTGTGTATGAGAGTGTTCTTTATTGCTTTCAACTATAAATTAAGAAAGACTGCTAACGCTGTTTTAATAATGGATTTAAAGTTATTGGTAAAAAACAAGCAACCCAAAGTAAAACAATTCATCTATAAGAAATGTGAACTTCTCTAGTGAAATGTGAAATTTCACTAGTGTTTTAACCTTATCTGGACAGTTATAAGTGTCCATTTTTATCACTCATACCTTCTCCTTTGCCACAATACAATGAGATTTACTAAATGGGGAAATTTTCATGATCAAAATGGTCAAAGCCATAACACGAAATAATTTGTGTGTGTCTGTGTTTTTGTGCTTATATATGTGGGTGGTTTATCTAGAATTATAAAATCCCTGCTATGAAAAATTGATCCCATGTAAGAATGATAAGTTGTTGGAAATTATGGCATTTAAGGAAATAATAAAAGTTTTAATTCATATTTTCAATACCCATTATTTATATATACATACTACAGCTGCTTCAGTACAAATAGGAGGTATTAAATAAAAAAATAAGTGATTTTAAATAGGGGGTATAAAATCCTCATAAGACTAGATAATAAATACAAAATGAAGAAAAAATATCCTCATTATTTGTCTCAGTGCCTGTATTGCTAAAGACTGTTAATTATTTTAGAAAAAATCCTCAACATTTTTTCTATATTATACAGCTCTCAACATGCTATCAGCAAAAACCCCACACAAAACAAAGCAAAAAAATCTACACAAGAAAATAAAATATTTATGGATAACCAATCTGAAGAAAATTTTATAAACTTAAACTGTACAGTCAATGTATTCTCTGAGAAAAATAAATAACTATAACAGGAAAAAGAATCAAACACATGTAAGCATTATAAAAAGTCTGAAAATTATTAAATTTCAGGAGTTAGATGTGTCCAAGAGTAGAATTAGAAGACTAAGGTACGGTATTATGGTTTTTAATAAATGGGGCTGGAGGGCACTAAAGTAGGTACAAAATTTATATGAATTCCTGCTCATAGTGGGACTGAATCTGTAGGGAATGTTAGTTATTGTAGCCAAAATGCTTGTCATTTTCCATGTTATATATAGACTTTAATCTATTGCCAGTCCAAAAAAACCCATCAAGAAACACAAATCAGTGAGACTTCTTAGCAGTACAGGTTATCAAATTCTACATGGTGAGGGCACAAGCAACAAAAAACAACCTTTGATTCATGTTATCTGGTGCCAACCAGTGCAACATGGGGAGGAAAAACAAAGAACCAGATCACCCAGTCTTCAAAAACAGTATGCCAAATGGTTGGTTGGTTGGTTGGTTGGTTGGTTGGTTGTGGTTTGTTGGTTGATTTTATTGTTGGTTGGGTTTTTTCTTAAAGAAAACACTCTTCTTCTGTATTTAATGTATATATGTGAAGTGTCTTGGAGCAAAATTCTAATGAAACAAAGTACCAACTAGGTTTCTGAATAGTTCCTCATGGGGACCACCTGGAATTACACCAGATTTTAAGAATATGGAAAATCCTTCCTTTGCACAGAAACAGAGAAAATCTTACAGTAGGTAAATGGCAGACCTTGTAGTAATAGGCAGAATATATACAAAAGTGACATAGTTCAGCAAGCCAAGTACTCCGGAGCAGACAGAGAGACAAAGCAAGAATCTTAACCCAGAAATACCCCACCTTCTCCTTAGTAGGACTGAAAAAAAAAAAAAATTACCAGGAGAAAGGGTGGTAACAATAAAAGCATTAGGTATTTGTTTTATTCATTTCTTAAAAATAACCTCTTTCAAAGATGCTAGAATTTTCAATGGGAGGATTAAAAATGTCCTAACACTTAAAAGACTGAACCCAAAGTAGAATTGGAAAGAATACTCTCAGCTGCACAACTCCAAGATGAAAGACATTTTCAAATCAATTATGGAAAAGTATCCAAAAATTCCCTCTTTTTTCTTTTTATGAATAGACCTTTGTATGTTGTTATATTCATAGAAATAGATTTTCTGAATCAGGGAATGCTGCACAGTTAACATGATTTTTGAGTTCTCCAGTTATTGATAAGGAAGTCACAAGGAGTTATTGCTGCTGTGAGGAAAAAAGAAGAAAAAATACCTTGGATAAGATGACTGAGCACAGTCAGATCTAAGTTTTCTTTTCCCCCTGACAGAACTGAAATGCAGCCTACATAGGTTTGTGAGCAGGCATAGTGCTGTGTCTCTTAATAGGGAGACATTAAATTTTCCAAGTATATTGGAAAATAGCCCTTTAGATTCTGAGGAAATTAATTGGACAATTTCCAAATGCTTTTTTATGTATTTAAAACTAGTAGCAATGGGCTGCTGTTTTGGCACACTGGCATAGCTCATGAGCTCATTGATTCAGGATCAGATGATATTGTTGATTTTGCTCTTTTCAGAGAATCACCTGTTTTGTAAATGTTTTAATAAGGTACAAGAGGTATTTACTGACAGTCACATTAATATTGCACGTTAAAGTGCAATGTCACTGCCAGTGACACAGCTACACTGCAAACCTGGAAACAGTAAATGTAGAATAATGTAGATCAATGTTAAAAAAAAATTCTATCAGTGTAGCAGAGAGCATTTTTGATTCTTAACAGTTTAGAGTACAATTTGCAACAATGGGAGTCGTGATTTGCTAACTCTTCTTACAAGAATGGAAGTTATTACCTTGAATATATTATCTTTACAACAAAAGAGGGAATTGTTTATGTTTCAATGTACAGATTTTTTTCCAGAATAAAATACTCTGTGCAAAGGAACTGGGAGAATAATTCTCATAAAATGAAATTCTTAACATGCATATTTAACATTCTGCATTATATTAATCTGCTATATATTTGAAGTATTTTCATTGCCTTTATTTAATATTTACATATTACAAATTTCCATATGTTTCTAACTTGAATTCTTCCCTTGAAAAATTTGTATTTTTACCCTTGTATCTATCATTTTTTCTGAAAAATATGGAAACTCTGAAAATTAATCTTTTCATTCTTAAAAGATGATCCCCAATCTCTGGAAGCATTCGAGGTCAATCTGGATGTGGTGGATCAACCTGACCAAGTGAAAGACATTCCTGCTGATGGCAGGAGTGTTAGAGTCGGTGATCTTTAGAGGTCCCTTCCAAGCCAAGCCATTCTACGGGGCTGTCATTTTTCCCCCAAAGGGTTCAGTCCCTATCACATCTATCTCACACATTGCACCCCCAGACTGTCGAATACCAGCAATCCCGGCTTGCAGGTGAAGCTGCACTCCTCAGTTGCTCACACCGTGCAGAGTCTCAGTTGCATGGCATGGCCTATTTCACAGCTGGGAGGAGTCAGCACAAGTAGTCCATGTTGGATCAGAGTCTGGGTGATAAACTCCCTTCCTTCAGTTCATCTGACACTGACAGTACCTATCTGAATTTCAGTAATCCTCTTTCCATTTTGTGTCTTAAAGAAGACAGTAAAACAAAGCTGCAACAAGGAGCAGACGAGGGAATGCAATTTAACAGACAACTATAATGTTGTTGCTTCACGGATAACACTGAAGTTTTAAAGCAGAGCCTGAACCACAGCTGCTTTATTAAGTCATTTCTGACTGCAACCACAGGAAGCCAAACAGCAAGCAATCACTCTGCCAGTCCTCAGTTTCAAATTTTCTTTATTACTGTACTTAGAAATTTACATTAGCAGCCAAAATTTGCCAAAACCTCTGGAAACACTCCCATTCAATCTGCTTCTATGGGAAAGAAATTTCAGGCTTCAGACTAAACATCAGGATTTGATTTTCTACTTGCATCATTTGTCATTTTGCCAGAAATATATAGTAGAAAGGTATCCAAGGTAATTCTTATTGAATGCTGTGTGTAAATTGAAAAGTAGGAAAACAGAGTTTATTTATTGCACCCTAGTTTTACACAATGCAAAGTCATATAAACCCTACTGCACATCTTGTGGTAGGCAGCCTTCCAAAAAAAAGTGGATGTCAACCATAGTTGCTAAAGGGAGTTTTGGCAAACAGAAGTGCAGTGGAATGTCAGAATGCTCTTTGCATAGCCTTTGTGCAAGGCTGATGATGTCTGCTCCTATGAGCACAGGAATCTTGGTGCTTGCTGGCTCCTGGAAACAAATGATCTGAAAAGGAGCAGGCAGAATCAAGAGCAATTCCATCTACTACCACTACACCTTTATTAAATGCATTCTGCATAGTTTTGGACAAACCTGATGTCCTCGGGCTTCAGAAAAATATCAGATTACTGCTTCACATTTCTAACTACCTGGGACAAAATCTAAGCTCCAGTGCAAGCTGCATGCATGTGCCACTGCATCCTACAAGATGAAGGAACATGTTTATTAAATCATTTTAGATCTCAGAAAAAGTTTTATAATAATGAGGTATGAAAATAATGTTGTTGGATAATACAACCCCTGGGTTTTTTTCAATTTCTTTTTTATAATGCACTTGATGAGGTGACAGATTTATGTTACCTCATCTAATGCCTTATTCTTTCTTTTGAGGCCTCTGAACATCATAGGATGCTGCTGCTTTTCTTGAAAACCCTTATGTACGAATTTCATTGTATAGCCAACATGCAAAAAATAATTTGTCTATATATGAGTAAAAATAAGCAAACAAAATCACTTTAAATAATTATTCTTTTTCTTGTCTGTTTCTGAAGCATGACATTCACTTTTGTGCTGGAATGTGATCTTGCATACCGCATTAGATTTACATGAATTAGATCTTGGATTTCACAGAACATGGTAAGGCGCTTAAATACCAGGAGAATATCTGAAATATCAGAACACTTCTCAGGTGGGCTCCTTTATAAATATTTTCTGTGTTTTGGTTCTTTTTTGTTTGTTTGTTTGTTTTGCATGAAGGTTCTCCACAGGTCTGATTTTTGGTGGGTTTTTGGTTTGTTTTTTTTTTTTTTTTAATGAAAGCTGGGTTTCTCTTATGGTCAATATCTCTTGTGATCTTGATCTCAGGTCTTTGCTAACCTATAAAAATTGATAAGATGTACAATAAAAGAACAAGAATTAGCAACTCGGGAGGTCATCTAGTACAATGTTCTACTTGAAGTGGGACTATTGCCAATATCAGGCCAGATCAGCAATGACTGTGTGCAGCAGAGCATTGAAAATCTCCAAGAACAGAAGTCCTATGACCTCCTCAGGCAATAAGTTCCAATGCTGTATCATGCTGGCAATTTCACTGCCTATTAATATTTTTTTTCCAGCCTAAAATGTCAAAGACATAAATTATGGCATCTTTGTTTTGTTATGTTGTTTGGTGCTACTTTGAAGAGTATAGTACTACTGTCTTTGCAGCTGCCAAATCGCAAATGGCTGTAGACATTTCCTAGATTTCCCCTCACTCTTTTCTGTATTGAGAAGCAGTTTCCTCATCCTCCCTTCACAGCATATGTGCTCGGGGTCCCTGCTCATCACAGAAGCCCTTTGCTGAACTTCTCTAGTTTCTCCATATTCTTCTTGAACTGGATGGAAGGCCAAACTGTGTGCTATACTCTGGGTATAACCTTATCAATGCCAGATAGAGAGCAGCAGCTTCCCTTGATCCTCCAACCATGTTCCTCTCAACACAGACCAAAGCATCGTTTGTCTCCCATGCAATGACACTATTCTCTCAGGGGTTCACTATAATCTCCAAAGTCTGTGGTGGATAGACCCAGCCTGGATGTCAGGTACCCAACAAAGCTACTCTGTCATCTGGGCAGGGGACAGAAAATACAGCAAAAGGTTTGTTAGTTAAGGACTGGGAGAACTCACTCACCAAATATCATCATGTCAAAACCAGACTGAACTTGGAGATATTAACTGAATTTATTACCAACAAAATCAGAGCAGGATAATGAGAAGCAAAATAAATCTTGAAAACACCTTCCCCCCATGTGAGAGACTGGAGAAGATTGCTGGCTTAAAACATTTCAGGTGCATGTATGAGGACAGAGGCAAGTCAAGTCTGGCCCAGCTGAGGTGATGCACTGCTCCATACAGCCCACCCCTGGCACCCTGTATCCCAGCACAGCCCTGCAATGCCCACCAATCTCTGGCACACCAGACACACGCTCCACATCCCTACCCTGGACCCCCTAACCCAGCTCCTGAGCAGCCAGATGGCCGGAAGTCCCGCCAGGGGGAAGGGCCCGGAATGGGCCTTAGGCCAAAACATGAGGTGAGCCCATCTCGACCTTACCTTCCCTTGGATTTTATATCAGCTGGAATACCTCTGGTCCCTGCCAGGAGCCTACTCCAGCACAGGGTTCCCATGGGACCATAGCCTCCTTTCAGGCACTCATCACTGTAGCAGGAGTCTCCTCCATGGAATGCAGGTGGATCTCTGCGCTCCTACTGACTTCCAAGGACTGCAGCTGCTTCACCATGGTCTTCACCATGGACTGCAGGGGAATCTCAGCTCCGGTGCCTGGAGCGCCTCCTCCACCTCTTTCTTCAGTGACCTTGCTGTCTGCAGAGCTTTTCCTTTCACATATTCTCTGTCCAAAACTACATCTGCACATTAACATTTTTTCCCTTCTTACATTTGTTATCACAGAGGTGTTACTATCATTCCTGATTGGCTTGGCCTTGGCCAGCAGTGCGCCTATTCTAGAGCCAGATGGCATTGGCTCTGCCAGAAATGGGGGAAGCTCCTGACAACTTCTCACAGAACTCACCCCTACATGCCCCTGTTACCAAAATCTGGTCATGGGAACACAATAAAAGCTCTTCCTTCTTCTTTGGTGGTTAGCTCTTAGTCCGTAAAAATGTGTAGGATTTTCCAACATAGTTTCTGACTTTGAAATTTGTCTTAACACAAACCAGGAAGGGTTTCTTTACCCCACTCCTCAATTTTTTTTAATTCCCTCTGGTCCAATATTCTGTGCCAACAACTCCCTCATCTACAAATTTCCATGTGGGTACACCTTATGCCATTACCCAAGTGACTGATGAAGATGTTGAATACAAATGGGGCAAAAAATTGGCCTCTGGACGCCTCTGATGGCCACAGGCTGTCAGCCAAAATTAAGCCACTAATCACTACTATTTGTGCGTGGTGGAACAGCCAAGTTTCAATTAATCTAGTAGTTCATTTTTCCAAAGCCAGGTTTGTGTTATCTCAATTTTCAAATGGAAATGCTGTTAAAGCTTTACTAATAACAAGGTAGAACATGTCCACCAATGTCTCCTCATCAACATAATGATTTGCTTCATAGCAGAAAGTTTTTGTTTCGTCAAGCTCTTTGTAAATCTGTGCCAACTACTCCAGAGACACTTATCCTTCATATGCTTGGAATAGAATCTAAAAGTAAATGTTTTGTGACCTTTTTAGGGGTCAGCATAATCATGATACGATGCTGATTACCTGGACCCATTATGAGCTACTTCGCCTTTTCTAAAGGCAAAATTGTCATAACATTAGACTTTTTTTTCCTAATTTTCACTAGTCAGGCACTTCCCCATCATCATCATAGTTCTTTGCAGATGACAGACAGTTGAATTCAAAAACATCAGTAGCCAGCTTTTTCAGCCCTTTTGTATGAAACCCACTTTGTTCCAGGGATTTGAGTGTATCCAGTGTGCCTGAGTCTGTTGTGTCCCTGCTGTTTATTGTCCCATGCCTCCCCATCTTTTCCCAGCACACTGCTCTGTAAAAAGGATTCTTAATAATCTCAGAATCTTGAATAGCTACTATTTCAATCCTTCCTTCTGTGAACCTCTCATGGCTTTTGAGACTCTTGAATCAGAAAATGTCAGGTAAATGTCTCTAAAGAGAGTACTTCACTGGAACCAAGTATATCAGATCTCCTTCTACCTCCTACCGTCACATTTTCTGCTGGTCTCACTCAAAAAAGGAAACAGCAGATCTCCAATGAAGTATAGGCAAGAAACTAAAGAACAGGAGGGTGCCAAAATATATTTTCTTAGCATAAAAGCTGTTTTTCATCCAAGGAATTTGTTAGAGGTGCATGGTGGAATGATGTATCTGAATACACAACAGAAGCCAGTAGTTTTGATATGAGAACTTTTCTTTTGCTCAGAAAGTATTTATGTTTGGGCTAATTTTGGTTTAAAATTAATGTATTTATTTCAAGCTAGATATCAATGAAATTTAATAAGAGAAAAAGCCAGAAAATACCTTTGCAGGCTTTAATCTGTATCATTGATTAGAAAGACAGGGGTAATAAAGAGAATTAGGAATGGTCTTTTTCAAAGATGAAGCTGGTGTCTTTAGCAAAACTTCCAATAGGCATAACACACCAGATAATAGCTGTAAGCATATCATAAGTGACTGTTCTGGTTCTCTACTACAGATACATACATTAACAAATGGAAGACACTTAAAGATAGATATATACTTGCTGATTAAATGCACTGAATATATGGAATGTCATATATAATCATTAGTGACTGCTTTGCATGAATATTGAAAATCAGTTAATGACATTTCAGTTTCTTGTCATATTTAAAATTGCCATTAGAGCTATTCATTTTGATTCAGAAAAGTAGATCACATACAGTTTCCAAGAAATGAAATGCTCACTACTAAGTTCTCCTTATTGTTGTCTCAGATATCTTTCTGCCTTTGGTAACTCAGCCTCATTGACTCATATGACAAAGAAGAAAATAACTGTAAAATGTGAATTCAGAATATAGGAAATACTGTGAGTGGAAATAGAAAGCAATGCAATGACATTGTGGCAAATCAGAAGTTATTTCAGTATCTCTTCTCTGATCCTCCTATAAAAATTCGTGGGGTTTACCAGCAAATTGGATTACTCGCTATGCAAATCTCCTCCCTCTCCTTCCTACACAATCCATGTACAGGAAACAGAATTTAATTTAATGCTGTTGTTAAGAGTTGAAAATCCTTTAGAAATTAAACTTGGTGGTAATTTGGATTCAGCCTAGAGAATGTGCATCAGAAAATTATATTTGCTGAGTTTTGTTTTCTGTGAATGATCATAAATACTGAGCGTTCATTTCAGGCCCTGAAAATTATCTAGAAATAGGCTGAAAGGCATCTTAGACATTATAAATAAATAAAGGTACCTGAGTAATTAAAAGTCATGGTAACTTCTTACTTCTGAAAGAACATGATTTCCCCTCACTTACTGGAAATTGATTGTAAAAGAAATTTTTGTTGTATTTGTTACTTAATTGTTAATTTTGAACATGATATTTAAAATACATTAATCCAGTTTCAGATCATTGTTAAAAATTATTTTTAAGGTCCTAAAAGACATTATATATTCAAACTGTTCATATTTTGTGAAGAACAAAATCACTATATGCGACAAAATTTCCACTGTCTTCAAAAGGGCCATGGCTTTGCCACACATGGTTATATTGGCAGTATGTACAATAATGTGAAATAGAGACAGTTGCACATTTTGCTTTGTCATACTACTTGATACTATTGCTAAGGAGAGACCTTACAATAGTCATTTTAGCCCTGAATCTTTTACAGAGTGAAGAAAATTGATGAGCAGTATCAGAAAAGAGCTTCAGAAAATGTTATAAACTGCTACAGGTTTACCTTTCCAGGTGACACAGGACTTTCCAAAGGTAATATTGATGGAAAAAAAAAATGTATCTGCGGGATTTTTTGCTTAGTACAGAGTTTAAATGTAATATGTCAAGGTGCTGTGCAGTCGTTGTCGTTATAGTTGTGAAGGATGCAGACTCTTTCCTGGCTTGCTTAATTGCCTCTGTGTGAAAAATTTGGGAGATTTGGGATTCTTACTATTCCATCTATTATGTCATTTCACATAAATTATAATTTCTCTGGTGTGAGCCTTCAAGTGTGCAAGCTTAAAATTCATTGAAATTTTAGGAATATCAGTGCAACTGTTCATCCAGCCCTAGAAATTGTTCAACACATTTTGTAATGGTTGGCATTTGGAGTAGACACAAAATACTTCTTGCTTTCTTGGGCAACAAATCTATTTCAGTTCAAGGATGAATGTTAATACAATAATTTCAATACTGTGTTTCCTAGCTGAAATACTAATTTGTTTGAGGATTAAGAAATATTTAGTGTATTGCTTGGAATGTATCTGTATAATTGAAATGCCAGGAACTGAATCATAGGACTGTGCAATGTGAACCTTGTGTGTTAGCAATGAAGTGAGATTAGCTTAAATATAATGATTCAAACTGAGGACATATCTATGTTATGAAACATTCATGTACATTGTAAGCAGTAGTTCAGAGGCATATTTGTCACAAAGGTCCTTTATATTTAGTCACCTAAGATGTGGTATACATGAAATGAGATTTGGCTTAGTTCAAATCAGTGCTTTCAAAAGTGGTTTTAAAATGTCCCAGTCAGATATTCTTTCTGTGTTAGAAAAGTTTTGCACTTCGGATTGGAGCAAAGGAATGTTGATGAAATGTTAAAAGCAAATGCAGCTTTTCAGTCTACATCAACCAAGGAGAGTTTGTGTTGACACAAAATTTATAAGAACATGGCCATATTAGAACATGTCAAAAATTTATCTGGTCCAGGATTCAATGTTAGGAAAAAACCGATAGCGAATACAGTTGGTGTGATCCCCTAGTGATACTTCCCCAAATAACCCTTTTAGAAATCAGCAGTTAATCTGCAGTTTTAGTATTTTCTGAGCTGAAGTCTGTATATTTGTGTTTAACTGTATTTGACAGAATTTTCTTCCATGAATATTCCTAATCCTTCCTAAATCTATGTTTTGGCATTTACAATATCCTATGAAAAAGTCTTCCATAGTTTTATCATATCTTGCACTTCCTTTTGTTTATTTTAAAACTGCTATTTAATAATGCTCAGCCTAACTTATATTTATAGAAGATTATGATGAGTATCAAGTCATCCAATCCAAATTACTCCATAGTCAAAAACAATAAATTGCCCTTGCATTAATTTTGTGGTAATAGACCTTGTACAGTAAGTGCCAATTTCTGACAAGACAAAATGATGCTCTTTGTTGCTGAAAATTGTTATTCATATAGCTGCCATTTTAAAACATTTCCTTGAAACTGGTAGAGAAGTAGAGGCAGGGGAGCATCTGTCCTTTAAATTCTCAAAACAGTCTAGAACATATTAAATAAATGGGAACTAAATTTTGTAGTCAAGAAGATTTCCCAAGAAACAAATTCCAATATTTCACATTTGCTGATCTTTCTATTTATATATATTATCCCAAATCTCTTAAAAGTAAAAGAAAAAAAAGTGAACTCAGACACTTTGAGGTGGGTGCAAAAAATTTTCCTTTAGCACTGAAGGACCATTTGTCACTGTGTTGCAGTCAGATCCTCCTTTCTTGTTGTTTCTCAGTTGCAGAACACTGGATTTGTATTTGTAAAAATTATACAGCTGAAGTTAATTACCAAAAATAATCTAAACCGTGTTTCACAGTCACAGAATGGGAAAGGTTGGAAGAGACCACAATGGGTCATGTGGTCTGACCTCCCTTCTCAAGCAGGGTCATCCTAGAGCACATGACACAGGATTGCATCCAGATGCTTCTTGAGTGTCTCCATTGAGGGAGACTCCCCAAAATCTCTGGGCAGTCTGTGCCAGTACTCACTCAGCCATGCAGTAAAGAAATTCTTCCTCATTTCCAGGTGGAACTTCCTGTGCATCAGATTCTGCCCATTGCCTCTTGTTCTATTGCTTGGAACCACCAGGTAAAGCCTGACTCAATTCCTAGGACAGTCTAGGTCCAACAATTTGTAGAAGAGGAGCATATCAAGAGAAGATATTAATCAGCACTCAGCAGTGGGTGCTGACAGATTAGGACATGCAGGACACCCAGAGATGTGTGAAAGTGACCACATGGAACTAGTAGAGCTGGTCTTACAACAGCAAAGGTATGTCAGAGATTGTAGTTTCCAACAGAACATGCACTAACACCCCTTCCCCACCCCCCAGTCCAGGATGACCTGGCTTTGACCAAGACACGTCTCCTGAGGAAGGACAAGGTTGACCAAGTACCAGGATGACAGAGGTGTCTGTAGTTTCTCCTGCCTCAGGGCTGACAGCTGTGGGTTGTACACCCTAAGAGTCACAGGGCTGGCAAGTAAAAGAGATGTGGGAGAAACTGAGTCCATGGTGTAACATCAGGGAGAGAAGGATACAGAAAGGATCTTTGAAGAGATCTTGTAGGTGCAAAAAAAATCCCAAATCCATATGACATCGAAAGACAGATGGCTTGAGGCTATATTTAAATGACAAGACATAGATTCACCAGATGTTGAAGGCCTTAAATGGAGATTTAGAATGGAAGAGTACATAAAGTACATGGAAAAATTAAAGAATGGTATGGAACATAGGAGGCTCTCAATGACAGCATGATGTGGGAAGCTATCACACTTTCCTAAAAAAAGCTGGGCATCTGTGTGCTTGTCCTAAGCACCTGTTCATGAATGTGTTCATCACTGGAAACAAAGAAGTAAAACTGGAAGTTCTTGTGCACTCAGAAATATACAATCTTACTGAGTACATTGGTAGATGTGGGTTTTTTGGGAGAGGCAGGCCAGGAAGACAGGACGGAAATTTTAAAGAAGCACTTGACTGTGTAGAGTTTTGCACTGGGAGGAGTAACAAGCTGGAATCAGACAGGCTAAAACATGGAAACAAGCAAGAGAGAAACACTTCCCTAGAACATTTCCTTATAACATTCCCTACAGAGGACCTGAAAAATAGGATGAAACAGATGAAGAGCTCTTTATAGATCTTAGAGGAAGAAGCCTCATGATTGAAGGCCATGTTACTCATGAGAAATTTTAACTTGCTATCTGCTTGAGATGCAGGGCACAAAAAAAGAGTTTAGTAAGCCAGCTAGGGTACATGCTCTGCAGGACCTGCTGTTTATAAATCAGGAAAAATAGTCAAGGTTTTGGAGACTAATGGAAGCTTCCATTGTGTTAAAGTTTAAAATCCTAAGAGACAGGGGTAAGGGCTGGACAGCATCCTAGGTAACCTGCCTGTGCTGGCCGTGCTTCAGCAGGAGAGGCTAGACTTGACAATGTAAAGATGTCACAGCAAACCTCAAATAGTCAGTGATTCTGTGAAAATGAATAGCAGCTCTTGTCCTCATCAGAGCTGATCTATCCTTTTTTGTGGAAATACTTGGAGACTCTCCTAGGGGGTAGCTCTGAAGAAAAAAAGGGCCCAGCAGTGTTGAATGATCCTCAAGAATCATTTCTTCATGGCGCAAGAATTCTCCTCCTTTTTGTGCAGGAGGGCAAACAAGTGTGGCAGAAAAGCAGCATGGATGAAGAGAGATCTCTGAACTGAAGTAATATAAAACTATTTTTGAATACAGAGTTAGTGAGACAGCTATAGGACAACAGGACCCAATGGGACAATGCAGCAAGCCAAGAGTTCTGGAGAGGCTGCCTTATAGAAATAGAAGTATTCTTCGTGGGAAAATAGGTGATGCTATTTAATGTCTTTCAGGTAGAATGACTAGATGAAAAAAGTACCTTCAGTAAGTTTATGGATGACATCAAATGGGGAGCAGTACTTGATGTGCCAGAGGAAAAAGTGACCATACAAAGGGATTTCAATGTGCTGGGAAAAATGGACTAACAGAGACCTCATGAAATTTGACAATTTTTGGAGTAGAAAAAGCCCTTGCAAGAGAAAGGGCCTAACTGGCTTGAAAGCAGCCTCTGGAAGTCCTGGAGGCCACAAGTTAATCCTGAGTCAGCAGTGCATTCTCATGGCTGTGAGGGGTAATTGCTCACTGAGCAGCTTTAGTGAGAGTACAGACAGCAAGGTGAGAGCAGGGATTATCCCCAGAGGAATTATCCCAATCTATTTGGCATCTGAACCCAGATTTTGAAATTTAGGCTCCCTAGTACAAGAAAGGCATTCACAAAATGTAGAGCTACTGGTACAGCTACAAAGATGGCTGGAGAATGGAATCATAGAATTGTTTAGGTTGGAAAAGACCTTTAAGATCATCAAGTCCAGCTATTAACCCAGCACTAAATCCACCACAAAATCATGTTCCTCAGTGCTACATCCACACTTCTGTTAAATACCTCCAGGAAAGATGACCCAACCACTTTCCTCAACAGCCTGTTCCAGTGCCTGACAACCCTTCTGAGAAGAGTTTGAGAAACTAGGTGAATTTTTCTTTCTTCTTTTTAGTCTGAGGAAGTAAGTTTAGTGCAGTCTTGCTGCTACATTCAACTACCTAATAGATTATGATAAAGTAGATGAAGACAGAAACCTCTCTCCGTCAGATGAACTCAGAAGTTCCTCTCAGAAGTACAGGGAAAATACAAGATTGTGCAAAATCCAGAGAAATCTGATCAAGCATCAAATTCAGTCATGATGTCAGCAAAGCCTTGGATCAGATGGGCTCCAGGGATATGTTCAGATCTAATTTATTCAGTGATTTTAAATGATATAAAACAATATCTATTGAACAGATCTTAAGTTTCAATAATTCCTGTTATAGTAATAAGGGCAGAAAAGTTAATGTTTAAAACACAAAGAATGTTAGCAAGTTTTTCTTTCTTTATTCATGTTTTTGCTTCTAGACTTTTCCAGCTGTAATTTTATGTGCTTATCTAAAGGTTTCAGTTCTCTTAAACCATACTATGCATAAAATTCCAAGAGTTAAATTTCTTTTTCATAAAAGAAATTGTGTTCCTTGGAGGGTTTGTTCTACTGAATATCTCTAAACTCACATAAAATGCATTTCTGCAAGATGGAGCTTTTTAAAGCTTTAGATCTGTATGCATTGTCTAGCTGAACTTGGTACAACTTACACCTCATAAAACCATAACAGTGTTATTTAATTTTTTCCTATGCAATATGTGTGAATGTGTTCTATTTCTTGGTAAAATTCTGTTTTTCCAGTCTGCTCTGTGGGACGTGACTGTGGAACAAATATTAGTTTAATTCTACAATGTAAAGGAGAAAGCAATAAAAACAGACCAGAAATAAGCTATAATAATCACTGTAATGTGTTTTATGCTTTCAAATTGCTTCTTGTTTATCAGCCAGTGAAGTTATGGATAGAATAATATCAGCTGGTTTCAGTGTTGTACTCTATCTGCAGGTACTGCTCAGATGAAGAACACAGACAGAAGAACAGACAATAGGATGAGAAGCTGCACACAAAAGTATCTTAGAATATCTCTTGCCATTTAACTAAATAACTATTAACAATTAACCAATATTCAGAATATTGGTTGAAATCAAGGCTAACCTGGAGTCTTTTTTCAGTGACCATTATAAGTACGTTAGCAATATAGAAATAGAGAATTGATTAGATACTCTCTGTGATGACAACATATAAAATAATGCCAAATCATGACAATTCTCGGGTATGTAATTGCCTTTACCCTACATTTGTGCTATCTGACCTTGAGAAAGACAGTTATGGTCAGAGAAAAATCTTCATGTCTCTCAGGTCTTGCAACTACTCTGAGTCCTGCTTCAACACACAGCCCTCTCAGGTAATAATTATTTTGCATGTTTTTCATGAAAGAAAAGACATTTGTTTGCTTCTTTTGCATTCATTTTTTCTTTAATTTACTTCCTGCTTCTGCCCTTTATGTTCACTTCCTTCCCTGCTCTTTTCCTGGTATCATATTATCTAGCTCTATCTAGTTTGTTTTTTTTTTTTGTTTTTTTTTTTTTTTTTTTTTTTTAAGAGGAAAGCATACAATAAAACATGCTTTAATTCTTTAATCTTTATTGGACTGAGAGAAAGGGAGGAGAAGGGGAAGTGGTTGATGTGTTAACATTCATTTAGTATCCAGGTCATTACTACTAAATGAGTTTTAAAAAGATAAACCCCAAGGCCTTAAGCACTTACAAATTAAAATGGAGAAATTGGCATAATAACATAGACCACTGTCAGGTAAAAAATAATTATAAATGTTTCTATATTTTCATCAAAAAGTGGAACCAGGATTTTACTTGATGCTTTTGCAAGACTAACAAATGCAGATGTTATTATATTTGGACGTTGCAAAAAGGCAATAGCTGGGATAGTATAGTATAAATTTCACCTTCATTCAGACAACACTGCAATAAGATACATTTCACATTACACACAATTGCCATATTCTAAATCTTAACAGCATCACTGGAAAGAGAAAATTTGTTTGGTGCTTAGTAGATGGGAACAAAATACTCATTAGGGATTCTGCCAGATGTATCTGTGATCACTTCATTGTGCATTGTTTGGAAAATAAATTTTCTCATAATTGATGAATTTATTGATCCAGAAAATTTTATTTCAAAGCTATTGTCATGGCTGTTTTATTAATTGGAAATAACTCCATGTCAATGTTTTCACAGCCTGGATGTGATTTAATTTGCATGATACTAAAATTTATAAGATTGCATTGACCAAATATGTATTTTGCATCCATATCTCCAGAATTAGTGAAAGTGCAACCCTAGAGTCTTTCTTCTTGTTGTAGCTTTTCATAAAAACAAAAACTAAGATGGGAAAATATGCTAGGAAGAAGAAAAATGGAGTGAGAGAGATGTGATAGAGTACAAAAGAGTGAAGGGGAGGAAAGGTTGTGGGGGTGGGGGAAAGCAGAATTCAGCTAAACAGAAAAGGGATATAATTTATAATATATAATTAACCTCTGGAATTCCTCCCTTCAGGAGGAATGACACAGCCTATTAGAGAGATTGAGACTGTAGCTGACTTTAAATGAATCAGACATTTACATGAGCCATGGGACTGTCCACAAAATTAACCATAGGATATGCTTTTCTTTTTATTATTCTTTTTATTATTCTGACAGACATTCAGTGATTCTGAGCATAAGCAGTCATCCAAGAGTGAGAGTCAAAAAATGCATTTCTTCTGAGGAAAGGTTGTTCTTTTCTTTCATTTTTTTCTTAGAGTTTCCCTTAAAGCATGTGGTCGTGGCCACTTGCAGAGAGGGGATATTGGAATTTTCAGACTCACTGAGTGTGTCAAGTTTGATAGTTTTTCTTGTTATGTGACATATTTTCCATAAACCACCCAAGAATGGTTTATATTTGGTGTTTTCACCACACAAGCCTCTGCCACCTCAGTCACTGCCTTTGTAAAAACAGTCTGCATATCTAATAGCTGAAAAGAATCCTGCAGAGCTAATAGTTCACATACCAAGACTCTGGGGATGTGCTTTGCTCTGACTAGTTCCTTTAGGTGAGAAGTCACATTGTGCAGGGTGAAAGGGTCAGCTGGGTCAGGAAACAGCTGTGTGAATTACTTCATGAATAGTCTCCTGGCATGAGAAAATGAAAGACTCCAGGAGCTCCCTGTAACAGATAGGAAACCAATTTGAGTAAAAGCTGCAAGTGGAATTGAACTCTGACAGGTGCATGTTTTGTTACAGATTGCCTTCTGTAGTTGTTTTTCTACAGCATAGTTGCAGCAGGAAAAGGAGAGGAAAGGACAAAAAAGACTAAAGTGTGTAGCATGCAGGCTTTAAGTGATGCCATTGGAATTTTTTAATTATTGGCCTGGAAGTGAGGGAAGAGAGATGGAAGTGGAATAACAATTTGAAGTCTAAAAAGTGTGCTAGAACCTTGTTGTTTGGTCAAATCAGATTTAGCAAACATTAAAATGATTTGGCCAACTCCTTATCCATCCTCCTTAGTGGTTAGTGTCCTTAGTGCACTTGCTGCAGTTTGTAGTGCCTTTTCACCCCACTGATCCACTGCAAGCAAAAGGGAAAGCAAAAATGCTGTGGTGTAGAGTGGTGAGGGGGTGCTGGCGTCAGTGTGTCAGGGTACAAGCTCAAACAAGATTCCAGACTGCACTCCACAGCTTCTGTCCATTGTTTGACATTATGAGATGGTCCTTTCCTACCCCTGCTTGCTCCAACACCCGATTCACTGAGGATGAGCAAAGCTGAGATATGCATATCTGCATAATTACTGAGTGACAATTTTAAAATTGAAGTTACTGTGCTGTAAAGTCAATGATGACCCTTAGCTCAGCTGGCACTTTAAGAGTGTAATAACTTTGGTTTTTTTTCAGCAAATGAATCATTTACTGACCTCTTGCTCTGCCTTGGCGAATTATTCTTGACTGAGCTTTCAGATAGCAATATATAACATTTAACCCATCTACATCAAACATTTTTGTCTGAGTAAGCCATTTGACTTCTGTTATTATCAGTGGAAGGAAAGCAACCTTAAGAGTGATATCTATTTCTGTTAAAAACCATAAATCTAAAGCAGGTCAGGCGATTCACAATGCAGAAAAGCTTATTTTTCCTCCATTGACTATAAAAGTATCCTAGATAGCTGATGCAGAGTCCCCTTAAGGTACTGGAAGGCCACAGTTAGGTTTCCTCAAAGCCTTCACTTCTCCAGAATAGGAGAAATGTAACAAATTGCATTGGACAAATGAGAGGGATTGAGTGGGTTTTTTTTTTCTGGCTGAGAATATTCTCTAGAAGATCCTAGACTGATTTGAGTCCAAGGATGGTTTTCCTTTTGAGAACTGGCCTTTGTTTATGATATGGACCTAGTTATTACCATTAGTATTCTACTGATAGTTTGAAAATTCCCCTTTCCATTTACATGGGGGAAGGTATTTTTCTGAAATATTTTGTCATAAGAACTGGTTATATTTTCTCTCTTGCTGATCTATTTCTGAGGATTTCTTTAAAAGTCCTATGATAAAGCCTTGGTTTTATCATTAATAAAAGAGGGATAGAAATATTTTCTTTTGACTTAGTTATTGTGCTTATTGTGCTATATTTAAATACAGCATAATGTGGAGATAATAAACTTGGGGTTTAAAAGATTTATCAATATGATCTATCCATCTAATTCATACTGGTGCTTCTCAAGATTAAATATTCTGGAAAACAATTAGTACAGAACATGAAATCATTGCATCTACCTATTGCTCACATGCTTACTGTAAGGGCCTTAACAGGAAAAATCTCTAAGAGACCTTAAGGGTCTACCTTGAAATAATGTACCAATCAGTGCAAGTTCTCTGGAAAATGTATTAATCAAAGAGGTAATTTCCTTACCTTAAATTAGATAATATGAAAACGAATTCAACAAGTAAGAGTAAGAATAACGACAATGAAATCAGAAAACTCTTTGCTATTGCAAATAATTTTGAAAATTTCACCAAAGATTTTCAGTATTGACAACTTTTGTTAGTCTCTGAATGGCCTCGCGACAACGGTCATGAGCTATGATCACAGTCACTTTGGAAGAAAATAAGGGACTGACCCATTAGGAAATTACTGGCTTGGTCTACCTTTCCTGCTGGCTCCTTGATGGATAATGTCACATTGTTTCCTAGCCCACTGCAGAATAGAATGACCTAGTCCCATCTAGAACTCCTTATTCATCACAGTTCTTAGAAGAAATGTGATAAAAGCTCACAAACTCTCCAAAGAAGTCATAAAATACAGACTGATTTTTGTTGATAATCCTTTGACTGCTTTGCTGCAAACTCACCTGTTTCAGATGTGGGGAAGTAAATCTAACACTTTTTAGGAATTAAACCACAGCCTGTCCAACCACATGTTGCTAAGAATATTACCCAGTCCACTAGTGGCTGCTTCTCTCCTTCTAGCCCTGCAACATGAAATTCTGAATTTCCACATTGCAGTGATCTCAGTTTCATCTTGAACAACTGAAATGTGTTCACACTGGGGCTTCATAACTTCCAGTACCAGCAAAAAGCCAAGGAGAAAACTGTTCCCCAAAAAATTCCTTTTTTTGTACTAAGGGACGTCCTCAGAAATGTAAGAATAATTATGTACTGGAATGATCCAGCTTCCAGCACTGGTAATATTAAAACTATCAGGTTATAAAACTATCTGACAACCATAACATAGTTGAAATAAATTTTGACTTTGAAGATATTTGAAAAATTCCCAGCCTCTTCCAACAACCCTTTCTATCATTCTCTGACTAAAGAGTAGTCAGATTTTGACATTTAAGATTTCAGTCTAAAATATCTTAAACCATAGGATCCAAATATCTTACATTTTAAGATAATGTGTACACCAATATTATTGCATATAATCTTTTTTAAGTGCAAGGAAAACCATCTCCAAAAATGAGAGAAATTAATTTTTTATTTCCTTATCACTGAAGAGATAGTGATATAATGAGTATTAATACTGAGATATGCAAGCAACATTTCTTAGATTTATGTGATTTTGAAAGAATTCATTAATGCTCATGGGCACTGTCTGATTTAAAACTCATCCAGACATAATGTAACTTCTATGACATAACGTGACACATGACTGTAATGACAGCTGTGTGACATGAATCTCTCCATTATACAGTTGCCACATCAGCCTTTTCACAGAAAAAAGCTTCCACAGTGGTTTTTTGGCTGGGGTGCTAATACAAATTCCTCTACTACTGTCATTGTTCTGCATTCTCATAGATTTGATAATAATATATACTAATAATCTCATTTATAAAGTTCTTTTCTTCCTTTGCCTTTTCTAAACACTAAGACACGACCAGCATGACCAAAAAAAAAAAAAAAAATTCTGTATTTGGGACAAAGGAGACATTTGTGTGCATGTCAGGTAAATAGAATGACAGGATAACACAGAAAATAATGGGAGGGAGAACAGAGAGATGAAAAACCATAAAAATTAAAACAGTAACAGGCTAAATTAGAGCTTTTTACCTAAGATGGCAAGAGTGACAGAGAAGATATTGCATTTCTACTGTGTTGTTCATAATTTTGACTTTGTTGTTTAGCTATTTTTTAATAATGAAATTTTATCTTACTGTATTTCAACTATTGTATTAGGAAGTGTTGAAATATATAGCACATGAAGCAATATTCTCATTATTTTTATGTATGTTGAGATATGACAAGAAAGCCAATTCTCTAATTTCTTCTGCAGTTTGGAAAATAGTAATAAAAGTGCAGTTATTTACATGTAAGTGGCTTTCCAAGTGGTAGAGCTGACTGCAATTTGAAGTTCTGCACATGTATCAGACATTGTAGATCAAGATAATATCCCATACTGTCCGTGATGATTGCCTTCCTTTCTGTCATCTATTTGAAGAATTTTAAATGTTAGTGACAGCACTGGCAGAGAAATGGTCTCCCAAAGTTTTTTTCTTTGAAATTTTGATTGCAAAAAAAAAAGGGGGGCAATTATCAACTGTCTTCCACTAAAATGTAATGGAAAACAAAACAGAGTGGCTTCTTTTTCCAGTGTATATTTTTGACAGTTAATATTACTATTATTAGAATATCATCTAAGTATATTCAGTGATATATTAGGTGAAATATTCAAGACTTAGTTGTTCAAGATTCTTAACTCTTTGCTCTAGAGATCTTACTGTCTAAATGCTTGGATTTTCCTCCAATATTCTGTGTCTGTACTCTGTCATGCTGCTCTAAAACTGAGCTGTTGGGGTTTAGCTGATGCCTGAAAATTTGTATTTAAAATTACATTGTTGTTATATCATTATAACTTACTGTGTAGAAAGGTTCCCAATTAGGTGAAGGTTGGTGGTGGAGGAGGGTGGGGAAGAAGGAGGACAGTTAGGAAGGAGAGTTTGCCAGATTTGCCAGAGATCACTTATGCTATATTTAGTCTGAAAAGGAAGTGTATTTTGGGTGAAGCAAGGCTGGCTGCAGTAAGGTTGGTGTGCAGCGTCTGCTGGGACCTGTGATCTCACAGGTCCCTCTGACATCAGCTGTAGTAAATCAAAGTAATGCAAGACTATGGCATGAAGATTGTGGTTTCAATCTGGATTCCTTTCTTCTGGCAGAGGGGATACTTTTGTCTATCTACTGCCTATCTACTCCTCCATCGGTTTAGTAAAGTTGCCATCACTTCTAACTGTTTCCCAGTAATGAAGGAGTCAGCCCTGAAAGAGCCTTGAGTCTCTCCACTGTGAAAAAATGGGTGAACAGTTTTAAGAATGTATTCTTTAATGATTTCTCTTGTCAATGTGTGTCTTCAAAATTGCTGGTTAATTTTCTGTATTACCAGCCCTCATTTGATAGATAGATAGATAGATAGATAGATAGATAGATAGATAGATAGATAGATAGATAGATAGATACCAAAAGTCTGATGATGTTTAGTCATTTCATAAAATCATCATAGCAGGAATTAAGAGATAACAGGCCAGGCTTTGGCTGGGATAGAGTTAATTTTCTTCCAGGAGCTGGTACAGTGCTCTGGTTTGGATTTATTATGGGCATACTGGTGATGCCACACTGATCATAGAATTGTTTGGATTGGAAAAGACCCTTAAGATTACGAAGTCTAACCACTGTTTTGTGTTTGAGTTGTTGTTCAGTAGTACTTACTCTTTTCAATTTCCATGCTCTGTCAATGAGAAGATGCAGAAGAAGCTGGGAGGGAGCACGGCCAGGACAGATGACCCAAATCATAGAACTTCATGTTCAGTGTAGAAATGGGAAGGCTGATCCCTGCTCGGGAATGGACAGGGTCAGTGCATGGTAAGCAGTTTTATTGTGCCTCATTATTCCTGGCCCACTTTCTTTTATCTCCCTTTACACCATTGTTGTTGCTATTATTATCATTATAATTTTCTTCTCTCAACCCATGGGTTTTACCTTTTTCAGATCCTTCTACCCACACCACCAGGGGCAGGGCGTGCTGAGTGATTAGTATGATCTCAGAAAGCAAAGGGTTGGTAAAAAGAAACACAGGCTATTTATTTTTGAGTTTCTATTTCAAATTCAACCCTATAATTATCTGAAGTTTGACTCATAATTTTGATTAATAGTTGAAATTGGCAGTGATTTTAATATATATAAATCTTTACAATTTCAAAAGTAATATTCTGGTTTCCAAAGTGTTCCAGACAGCCAGTTTTGATCTTTAGTCAAAATGTTTATTTGCTCATCTACTTCACTGTCATGTAAAATCAGTAGTAAAATATGTCACAAATGTTTTCTCATTCCTTTATTTTTGTGTATGATCAGATTATTAGATTTTTATAATGAGTACCATTACCTGTGTTTGTTTTCTCAATAGATTATCTTTACTGCTATGTGAGAATGGGAGACTTTCAAGAGATTTAGATATTCTGTTGATGTGAGCTCCTTTTAAATCTGCACTTTTGGTTGTTTAAGAGATGTTGATGCTTTTCATATGAATCCCTGGCCAACAGAAACTTTTTCTTTGAAAAAAAAAAATTATTCAGCCAATAAACCTTGCCTTGTTCTTGATAGTCCCTAATTCCCTCACTTTGGTGGAAACAGGTCCTAGTTTAATGGAAACCATCACATCACAGTGGTGCACTTACACATACATGGCATCTGAATGTGTGAAAGTGATGGGAGACAAGACACCTTTTCCTTCTCTTTCCCCCCCTGTATCCAAGATGCTGAAAGAGTAGGTGCACCATGTCAGGTGTGGTATTTTTGTGTTCAAATAATAATTATCATGGTGAAGATACTAGAACAGTCTCAAGAAACTAGACATTTGACAGCAAAATAAAACAGACGGATTTAAATTGCTTTCAGGAATGGTCTAGACATTAGGATATTCAGAGTGTGTATGGAATTAGTTGCTTAGACAGAGCTTGATCATAGCTGTATGCAAAATGTCATATTTTAAGACAGTCTGAGACAGTTAATAGTGGACCAAAGCACAGGACTTTTGCCTTATTTTGACTTGTAATACCTCCTTCTCTTTCAGCTTATCCTATTCCTTAACTACTTAACTCCTTAACTCCATAACTACAGCAACAGACTCTTTATTGACTTGCTCACTATAGTTATACCATACTATGACAGAACAAAAGATAATTTCTAAATAATTATGAAATGTTAATTAGAATTAACTGACAGTAATATTCTTCTTTTTATGAAATCAGATGTGACTGTTTTGTGCAGGAATCTTCAGGAGGATATATCTATCCTATAAGATTTGCAATACTTCATAGGATTTAATTAATACAAATCTTATTTTGTTCAACAAAAATAGTGAAAAATACTCTAAAAACCTCAGCCTTGAAAGAATGTATTTTTGAGAAAATAACAAATGGTTCAGCTCATTAGCTGACTTCTCATGCATTTTTCCATCATAAATCATTGTCAGAAGCTTTTTTTTCTTTTGCCAACAAATAGATACAAGTTAGAAATGACACTTTACCTTTAAGCAGAACTCTATCAGCAGCTACATTTAGCTTGTTACAAAAAAACGGGAATGGGAATGTAGAAATAGAAGACAGGAAAACACTGAACTCTTTAATCTCTCTTGGCTTTCTTCAGCAAGGTCCTGCATAAATTGAAAAGAACATCTCTTTTTATACTTAATTTTACTGGACTATATGTGACATTAAGTGGTTAGCACTATATGAAACCTCGTGTTCAATTATGTCATTTTCCAAAAAGAACTTTTATGTTATTACAAGAAATAACTATGAAATATTTACTCTAAAATGGGGTTATTGAGTCAGAGTATCTTAGTTTGGGAGTATAGCATAATTATCAGTAAAATATAGTGTTAAAAAATGAGATTCAATAAACTATGAAGTCAGCAATGTCATGTCCAGTTTTGTCCTAACGAACACTTAGTTTAAAGTGATAATATATGAATAGGGCACGTTGTATCATCAGTGTCATTTATAATTTAACACTCTAATGGCATCTTGCAGATATAGTCATAAATGGTAAACTATTTTCTTGTCTAGATTTTTCTTTTGGATTTTAACATAAAACTGCTTAAAAGAAAATGATAAAAGCACCTTTTGCTGGTGCAAAAGGCTAAGAGGCTAAGACACAGAACAGTAATATCCATAGTATAAATTAAAAACTGTTCCAAGATTTGAAATTTTTACATTACATTATGTAATAAAGGAAAGTTACTGAGCAGAATAGTTTGCCAGAACTAGACAGCAAGTAGACAAAAACTGTCCTCATTGGTGTAGGGGTTTGGGTTTCTATTTTTTTATTATATTTGTAATAAGCTGGAATTTTACTTTTTTCTATGTGTGTGTCTGTGTGTCTGTGAGAAATACTTTTTCTTTTGAGACCCAGTCTCAAGGGAAGAACACATTGCAGCATGTGAATAGTTTTTCTCTTAAACTAACACATTGGTAGTTATCTTTGCACTGGGTTTTCCTGTTGTAAACAGACAGAATTAAATCCTTATGTTCTGTGGGAATACAGTTTTCTGAGGTATCACCAGCAGTTTCAGTAATCAAAAGCTGATGGGCCAAGGCACTGGGAATATATGTACATTTATGTGTCTATGCACACACACACATCTATATATGAATTTATGTATGTATGTATGTATGTACGTATGTATGTATGGTGCCTTTGGGCTGGGGGGCTGCAGGGCATGGTGAGCACAAACCAGGGCTGCTCTGGGCCCATCACAGCCAGTTCCAGACAGTGCCAATGCACCCACCACAGCTCAGCCTCATCTAGAGAAATGTCTTGAAGAAAGCTGGTAAACACTGGGAAAAATGAGCAGCAAGGCAGGAAGTGAAGGAGGTGCTCCATGACAGGACAGTGGACCTGCTGACTATGGAGAACACTGATGTGAGCACATGTAACAGTGGTCAGACAGGAAGGAGAGAATTACTAAAAGAATGAAGAAGAAAAATGGCTGCTGAAAGTACTGACAGAAACACTGGGAACTGGGAACCTGACAACCGGGTCTTGGAGCAAGAAAGAGCCTTGAAAATTTCAGCTGCCCTCTTCAAAGTGCACCCAGGATATGCAGAAAGCTGTGACATCCTGAGAAACCACTGAGAAGGGAAAATGCAACAGTAATGGCAACTTATTTCCTGAGAAAATGGGAAATAGTCTAGGAAAACAAAACAGGATTGAAAGTACAGGAAATAGCATTGCCTATTAACTGTTACAGGTGAAAAATAGGAATTTACAGCATCAAAGTAGGCTGTTTAAAGTAGGATGATCTACATCCATGTATGAGAGGGATTTTTTTTTCCCCTGAAATGGAACCTTTTTCACTCTCTCTCATACTTTTCCCTTCCTGTGCAGGCTGAGTCCTGCAAAACCACTGTGTGAGACCTTGGACTTCCATGGGGGTCACCTGGCTAATTTGACTGTTACAGGTTATCACATCAGAGGGGAGAGTCTGCCCATTATCTTATTGGTCCTTTTTTGGGCCCACTGTGGGGTCACTTTGTCCTTCCACTTCTGGGATGGGTGGATTGCCATTTGAGATCTATTTGTACCCTTTGGTATGGTTTGGTCCCTCCTGAAATCTGTCTAAACAAACCCTAAACCCCCAAACTCAGAACTGAAAGCTAAAACTATGTTATCCAAGTTTGATCACTCAGGAATAGCTTGACACTTGAAAGTTTTAAGCAAGTCAAGTAGCTTCTGTAGGAATGATTTAATAAATGTTGTCTTAACCTACAATATTGCCTAGATTGTTAAATGCATGCCAGAGAGAGGAAATGAAGGCAAAACATAGGCTGGGGTTTTTATATATATTTTTTGGTCAAGAAACTTACTTTCCATTCAATTGAATGAAATAAAAATGGAAAAAAAGTCATCACGGTATTTTGCTCTATGTGAAAGTTAAAGTGCCAGCATTTTTTGAGACAGGGATGTAAGAAACAGTAAAAAAAATTGCTTTCATCTGCATATCAGTATGTAAGTAAAACCTTAGAAGTTTTAATGACCTGTATTCATTGAAACTCCCCTGACCTAGTATGAAAGGTATCAAAGCACAATTGAGACCCTCTGCTGAAGTAGAAGAAATGTTAAAACCAAGAACTGCGGTTAAAAGCCTGTAATAGGCTCCCAAGCATATCTGAGAAACTTCAGACTTGCACTTATATATTTGAGATGAGAATCTGAGGCCCTTAACTGATTGCAGAAGCAAATTTTAGAAGTATTAGGTCAAAAGTTTAATGTCTTGAGTGCTAAATTTCTTCTTAGATCTTTGGTAATGTTGCAAAATATTAGGATTCTTTGTAGAATAATGAAACTTATCCTAGGTGTTTGGTTTTGCTTGAACATAATTTAAATTCCTCTACATCTGAGCATAAGCTGGGAAAGCAATGTAATAGAAAAAAATATGCTGGGGTTTGTTTGTTTGTTTGTTTGTTTGTTTGTTTGTTTGTTGGGGGTTTTTTTAGTAAGATTGTCACTGCTTTTTGTATTGACCAGATTCAAAACCAAAAAAAAAGTCAGCACACAAGCTGGCTAGACCACAACAGTAAAATTTCTTTTTAATTAAGAAAATAAATACCAAGATGTGAATACCAAAAAAAAGGTATGAAAGGACTAAAAGTTGTAAACAGTAATTACTGATACATCCTTACTCAAAAGCGAAAAGATTTATGCAAAGAAGGATGCTTACTTTGTGTGTAAGTAGTTTTAAATAAATTTCCCATATGCTGCCTTCAAGAATGCCTGGGAAAATTGTGATTTAGTTGGAGGAAAGTTGAGATAGAGGTGAGCCAGTAAATGAGCCAACTTCAATCTCAGTTTAGATGGAACTTAATGCTTTCACTAGAAATACTGTTCTGTGCAGAATTTTTTTCTTTTAAAAGCCTGTAAAACATATCCTCATATCATATCATCATATCATATCACATCATATCATATCATATCATATATCATATCATATCATATCCATATCATTACTGTGCCTACTATCTTCTTTCCTGCTCCCAATACATAGCTTTTTATCTTTCATTCCTCCTTTAGTCTCATTCTTTCCCTAGAAAAGCCCAAGCCAAATCACTCGAGCCTGAGCTGGCATTTCAAGCCCAGAATTTTCAAGTAGGTTAAAAATTTAAAATTATTTTGCCTATCTTTTTCTAGCAGAAGCATTCTTCAGTATTCCATTAATTATTTCCTTTCACTCCCAAATTTATTCTATTTTCAACACTGTAGTAATTCTTAAAAGCAATTGGAATCTTACTAATACTGACTGGGTGTTTGAGTGAATCAACAACAAGCCTTGTCTTTACTCTAAAATTCTTTAATAACAAATTGGCCAAATTTCCATTTGGATGAAAAGACTGAATATGATAATAAAAGATTACAGTGTTGGCTGAAATAAATCTTGCCATTTCCAAAATTTTTGCTCTGTCATGGAATTTTTTCTTTTGGGATTCTTTCAGTCTTCATTATTCTCTTTGATTTAAATAAGACATTGAATTATGCTGACTGAACCAAATACTTCAGTATTTTGGATCTTCTTTGCATCTTAAGACATTAATTGGTCGATGTTTTTCTTCCTGAAACTGAAATGTTATGTAACTGAGCTGGTAGAAGAATTTAAGGGAAATGACTCAGCCACAAAAATGGAAGGCAATAATAGACTTAGTTTATGTCAGTTTACATCCAAAATGTATTTAGTAAGTACAGCACAGAGCATAACATTCCACAACAACCAAAGAGTATATTCCTGTTTCTAACCTCAAGGATTAATTTCTTTCTATCTGTGTTTCTGATTATAAACATAGAGAACATTTTTATATACACAAATGTATAAAAGCCACAAAATTATTTAAACCAGTATAAACTGGAGATATAGGAGTGTTTTGAGGTACATCTGTTAAGTAGAAACAGTTTATCTGAGTTGCCAACTATCAGATTTCTGGAAAAGAGTAACAGGCCTTTGAAGATGTGGCTCTAAAAAAGAACCCAAACCACTGCTCTTTTGATGGTAATAGTTAAGTGAACATTCTAGGTATTGCTACCAGATTATTTTACCTGTTTTTCTATGGAAACAATGCTTATACACTCATGTTGTCCTTAAAGTGTGTATTCAGCAATGTGTGAAGCCTTTTGCCAGTTTCAGTTCCCATGTGGGTGAGAGATGGGAAATTCAAACATAAAACAATCCTGCAAGTTTTGGGCAACTAGATAACTAAATAAAGGAAAGAAATCTTATTAAGACTCCCACACAGGGGAAAAGCTATAGCATGAGCTGACACTGAGGAGTTCAGATACATTGCAGCAGCTAGACACCTATGTGGGAAAAGTTTAAACTGAAATTCATACTGTAGTAAAACCTCAACAAATAAACTCATCCAAGGATAATTAATTCAAGGAAATATTTCCTAATTCATTGATAGAATGGTATTTAAAGCAAGCTTTGGACTTAGATATCATTACTTTGATTTGTACTTATGCCTTGTATTAGTTTATCATGTAAAAACATTTCACTTTCAGCATTTGATTTTTTTCCTTTCATTATTCTTCATTTCTACCCCATACTTTCTTCTTTCCTCTGAGCATGCCTGAGACAGTTTTTTCTGCTCTAGGTGGGAAAATGCCCTCCTAGAGCCTAGGTGAGAAGGAGATGTTCTGAGGTTCAGTGGTTCTTTAGCTGTGTTGAAACTGCCATGATCTATTCTGTGACTGTCTGTAGAGTCAAATAACTGGAGAGACAGCAGGAGTAAGCTCATCAAGTTTTTGTTAGTGAGGATTGGGCAGCATCAGAATATCTTTCCAGAAGTGCTTAGCTTCCCTTCCTGCCTGGTATTTTACCCCACATATTACCCCTCCTCCAGCCTTGAAAAATAACACCATTGAGATACTTTTCATAAGGGTTCAAGGACATGGGACCTGCTTCTTCTTTCAGTGCATTGTAATGAAAACTGCTATGTCCCAGAGAGCACCAGAAGGCCATATGTGCTCTGACCCTCACTTGGGACCTGCCTATGGATTTGTGGGCTGAATTTAAGCTAAGGTTTCCACACTCTCACCTTCCCAAATGATGCTGTAAGTACACATGTTCTGCCCTCCTGGCTGCACTTGTAGGCTGGAGCTTGGACTCAATTTACATGTAATCTTATCTCTATTCCTGCCTCCAGTCCAGTCTCCTACCATTTTTGACTGTTCTTCCTGGACATGCTGGTGCATTGCCTTGTCTTACCTGGATTTGTCACTTGAATCTGTTGACACCACCACTCCTGAGCAGGACCATTGGATGGCAGCCTGTGGAAGCATCAATGCCCAACCTGAAATGCTGAGGTAATCATGGTCCCTGGTTCATCTCTGTCTGAGAGCAGCCCCTCTCCTGCTGCTGCTCCCTGACAGCTGGAATACTTTTTCTGAAGAAATTATTTTTAAAGCAAATAGTAAATTTTAAAGAGTATATATTTTTAAAATACATAAATTAATTACTCAAGCATTCTTTTTTTGTTAATCTTTTAATGCTAGTAGCAGTTTCACTAAAATATTTAGTGTAAGAGCTAAGGTATTAAAAGAAATAATTAGTGGATGTGTATTCCGGGATTTTAGTTTTTCATGTTATTGAAATACTCTAATTGATGGCAATGGAGCAGAAAAAGCAGCTGTTCTAACTATGAACATTTCCTATATCTGTTATGAAGCTTTAAAGCAGCCAGCCAGATTGCTTGTGTAAGTGTTTTGAATAAAATCATCAGTATTTACCAGGATAAGCCTCTCCTAACATCTGTCCAAGAAACAGTAGAATATTTAGAAATAGAGTGCTAATCTAGTGCAATATTTACTTTCACATGGCATCTGATGCATAGCTCTGTCATGAAGAACAATCAGTATCAAAATATCAACTCAGATATGACTTACTTTGGCTTATTTAAATTTCAGGTTGATTAATATGTGTATTTGAAAATAAGAGATCCAAAGTGTTTGATACAGTGGGTTCCATGAAAAGTTCAACAAAGCTTCCTCCAGGAGCCATATTATTTTCCAGTATCTAGAAGAATACCATCCTTAATAAGAAAGTGGAATAAAGTTTCCACTTTCTTCTGTTTTATTTTCAGGGCAACTAAGACGAAATTGAGACTGGGTCTCATTTCTGCCATGATTACAGCATCATTAGGAGTCTGTCTGTGAGTTATGGGTTCACTGACTCTGACATCCTGCTGTCACTATCAGACCAAATTGTTTGGGATCTAAATCCACAACCTAGGGTATAAGTGAATATTCTACAGGTTATGTAAGTGAGGAAACAAAGTGTTGCATGATCTGGGGCCAGAGTCACTGGGATACCCACATTAAGAACATGCAAATATTTGGAAATCAAGTTCATATATACTGCTTGCCATGGTCTTGTTCTCGACTCTCCCCCTTCCCCACCTCCTTCTTTTCAAATTTAAACTGTCTTCACTTGGCTAGGATGGGAAGCAGAAGTGCTGAAATATCTAATCTTGTAAATCTTCCAGCCCAGCTGTGGAGAATCAAGTGGCTTTAGACAGTTGGAATACAGTTCAAAAGAGCATTCACAGTTTTTGGTGGTTTTCCAAGTGTTGAGAAACTTTCTGGTTTGCCCATCACTCCTTGTAATGTATTAGAAAGTAAACACAGTCTGTCGATGCATAAAAATTTTATGAAAGTAAATCTGCTTCTGACCTGCTGTCCACTTGCAGGCATGACTCTGGCTGCCTTCAAGGGGAGTTGCACATAGGGAATGATTTCGTGATCAGGCATCTGTACTGCAAATGAGATAATATGTATTAATGTGTGTGTTTTCTCTCTGGAATCAATTACAAGTGAGAAAAGAAAACTGTGAATTTAATAACTTTCCCATGGACTGAAACTGTACAACTACTTCACCCATCTATGCAATGCAATTCTAGAAGTAGGCATAGTAGAAGAAATGCAAAATTGAAAGGTTTGGTCAAATGAAGCATGCCTTATGTCATATGATACTTTAAAGCAGAGGAAGGGGAAAAGGGTACAAAATGCTGCTGCATCCCTCTTTACAGAACCTGGTAGAGGATCTGAGAACAATCCTCTTAAGCTGTCCTAGGAACAAGGATTAAGAATGGTTACCAAGTTTGTGTGTCTGGTGCAGTGGGAGAACAATTACTTCTTTCATACTGATGTTACTCATATATTGAAAACTTAACACCAAGAAAGGTGATTGTTATACATGCTATGGCTCTATGATGCTATGTAAAAGGGACTTAGTCTCTTGCATTTGTTTTCTCCAATTTCATTTATGATGTCTTATCTTAATCATATCATTTTGTCTCAGGCATGTAGTCTGAAAGTAGACTTGAGCTTCTCTGTGTTCCATAACTTGCCTTCACATGGAAATTTAAGAAGGAATTACAAGTAGATTGTAGTGATTCTGAGTTTCTGTTCTTAAGTGTTTCTGTTCAAAGCTAACTCCGAGTTTCATCACCAAATCTTACTAAATAGGAAAGTTTGACAAGTCATACCACTGACATTTTGAACAACGTAATAGGTTTTAAAATCAAATGTAATTAAACAGGAGAGTTTAAAATAGCTTAATCTGCTCAATAAGGTACAGGATGACTCACATATGGAAACACTTTTTTTCCTCTTACACATAAAGTAGAATTCTAGAAATAGTATTTTCTTGCTATTAAATTTACTTCTATTTCTTTTCAAAATGCCTTCTTATTTGATAAATTTCTTATCTATGAGGTGATTGAAAGAAAGTTATCCTTTTCTAGACCTGAAATTTGGTTGAGGCCTGAATTTAAATTTAGATAACCCTTTGCAAGAGGTTATATTGAAATTAAACTACACTGCAGTAACAAAGAGAACATCTTAAAACTGAAATCATATGTGCACACTAGATAGCTGATACTTGGATCAAAGGGTGCAAAAAAATTTAGTCCTGTTCACAAATTTACAAAGTGCAAAGTTAGATGTTATTTCAATTTTTTTTTATCCTCAGATCCTTATATTACAGATTACTGCTAAAGATATGTCAGTAAGTAAAAAGTAATATAAAATATGTTTTACAAAGATGCTTGGATTGCCAGCCTTTCATAGTGTATTACTAAGTAATTGAAAAAAATCATTAAATGGATCAGGAGCTAAGCCTGTGGGAAGGGAGAGATGTTGGCACTGATTGTTACTTTAATTTAATTCAATTCTTTTAAAGTATTTTATAGAACCTGCAAGTTCTAATTTATAATCAATGACAAACTTACAGACTGAGAGTCTTATTTTTGAGTGTATTGATTAACTTTCAGTAGAGTATATGTGAAGTATTTACAGCTTGAACATGATCTGTTAACCGGGAATATTGGTTAGAATTATGAGACACTTCAAACTGACTTATTTCCATAGTTGATAGATTTACAGAATATCATGACATAAAGATGACTTGACTGGTCTGTTGGTAATGCTCTGATGTAATTAAACAGCTGTAGAGGACAATACTGTTCAGGGATGACACCTAGGATGACACCTCCTTTTGGCTATTAGGAGTCAATTTTATTGCTGCTGTTGCACCCTTCATCCAGATCAGCTTGACACTTCTGTCTTGCATAACCCAAAGCGTGTTTAAATCTGAGAGTGTATCTTTTTTTCATGTTGCACTTTTATTTTTAACTGCTCCTATGTATTCCCAGAAAAACAGGACTGTAAACTGAGAATTTTTCTGTTCTCTGCTCCTTGTGTGTATGCCTGCTCATGTTATTACTTATCTTTGACTGAAGAAGCAGCATTCAGAATTCTTAACTTCAGCTATGGTTTTGTAATTCTTTTTCAGTGATACTGCAGTATTTTTTAAAAAGGAAAGCAGAGAACCTAGTGTAATTGAGTTGCATACTGTTCATTTTTTAAACTTCCTTGTGTATCACTTCATATTTGACATAAATTTCATGTTTCATCAGATATATGAATACATAAGTTGGATATTTTCAAACTAATTTTAAAAGAGATTTAGAATGCAAAAGCATCTCTTGAAATTCAATTATGCTATTTTACAGATGTTTTTCAGATTTGAATTGAGACTGAATGTATTTATGATGAAAAAATTGCATAGATTATTGCTCATTGCAGAAGGTAAGCTAATATTCTAATAAAAAGTGAAAACATGGCTGTTTATAAAGTAATCGGTTATGAAATGTATTGTGTTGATTTCGGTGAATAAAACTGGGTGTTGCTTGCAATGAACAGCAAAAACTAGCCAGGGAAGGCAGTCTATCAACTTGTCATACAACTTGACACTTGTAGTGTCTAATGACTCCAATTTTTATTTCATAATAGCCTATAAAATAGATTCATATTCTTTTTTTGTAGGACAAGATTCAGGTACATTGATTATGATCTGGCACAATTCTCTAAATGAAGCAAGACTGAATCTTCCTCCATTTAGAATTGAAACAAAATTGACTGTCTTTCCAGTTGCCTAAGATAAAGAACTTTTTGAACAGAACACGCCTTGAAAGTTAATGTATCAAGGCACAGAAATATTACTAGTGATATATTTGTCAAAAACCAGTTGAAACTACAGAATAATACAAATATCAGTGGAGGGGAATAACTTACAGGTCACTTCCCAGAAGAAATAAATTCAGAGAGTTGTTACTCTTCAGTGAAAATTATTATCTCTTTTTCACTTAAAAGGGCTAAATTCTAGTGTGGGGGAGGCACCATATCACAGTCATTAATTGACTGCTCAGAAGTCTGGAGATATACAGAGAAATAGCTTGAACCTACATCTCTGGCCCTTTGTATGTTCCTGCAGCTTCTACATTTTCCACTGGCTGCTGGGATTCTAGGATGAACTTTTATGAATGCCTCCTGTTGAAACACTTTTGTTGACGTAAGAAATTAAATGTTCAGTAGACCTCAATGATTTTGGTTGACTTTGGGTTGGGGTACAGAGTATTCTGTTATATAAATTCTAAGCAGCATGCCAAAAAAAAAAAAAACAAAAAAAAACCACAAGGCTCAGGAATATTGTGCCTTAATAGGAGATGATTGATGATTTCCCATACCTATTCAGAATTAGAGTACTTTGAAGTGATAAATAATTTCTTAAAGTTTCTGTGTGTACAGTTACGTACTTAAGAACAGATCAGATAGAAGTATTTCTAATGGAAAGGAAATACTGCTTAACCTGCCATATCTTAACAAAATACCTTTTTTTTTTTACCTCCTGACCTTTCCCTCACCTCTGGATTTTTCTGCACTGTTTTCTCATTTCCACTTGAGTAAACCTTTAGCTTTTTCTGCCTTTAAAGCATTCTTCTCAAACTTGCAAAGCAGGAGGTTAATCTCAGGGTGAGATGGGTTTTAGCTTCTTTACACAAAGTAAGATTCAGTTCTTTTTAGTAGTCTTACAGGATTAAAAGCTCACGGCTTTGGAAACTGCTCCAAAAGTGAGCTAAATGAGAAAACAGCACAAGGCAACTCAATGGATTTATCTAAACAGCTTTCCTCCTTTGAAAGGATTTAATTTTACTTCAAGAATAAATGAGAAGTGTTTGAAACATCCACGGTCCAAGGGGAGCAGAAAAACTAAAGACTAAAACTAATATATCTTTTGGTACTGTTGGCAGTGTCTGCAAGAACAATGCCAGGAATGATTCTGTTTGGAGACTGGATCAACCTTTCATCACAAGAAAGGCTTGCAGTTTATTGGTATTGCACTTCTAGGGAGTCCCAGCTAAAAACTATAACATCATGTTGCAATTAGCCAAGGAATCAAAAAACTATTATCAGTCTGTCTTGTTTCACGTATTTACATCTAAAACAAATATCATTCATGAAATTTAAATTAATGAATTAAGTAATGGTCTGCTACAAGACTTAATTGTTTTCATTTCAAAACAGGACAGGTATACCCTAGCTTAGTTTTAAAAGAAAGAATCATGTACACTTAAAAGTAAGAACCATAATAGACTGGTTTTGGTGTCTTTTATAAGTAGGGGTTAGCAGCCTTCTGCTGCATTCACTTCCCAGAAGGCAAGACTTTTTTACTTTTGGAACCTAATTTTCTTATAGTCACCAATTAGTTTAAGAAAGGTCTCTAACAGAGGAAGCATCTGAAAGCATTCATTTATCTTGCTCTGAATTCTGCCACAGAGATGAACATGTCTTGAGAAGGCCAGGCTCAGCAAGATGATAGCATGTTTCTGTAGCTCAAGCTTTTGACATAGTGTTGACAGTAAGCTGTCCCCAGGAGTCCAGGTTTCAATAGGAATTGCAGAGAACTCTAATGTGGAGATGAGACAGAGAAGTGTTCATGTTTTCTAATTTGAAATTATTTCTCTTTGGAAGCCTGTGAAATGAGGGGCACAGTTTTATCTTTTGTTACAGTCAGAATCTTCCAACGATAAGTTTGAACATTTTAGTGGTGTCTTTCATTTTCTTTATATGCAGCAGAATGAGCATCTCACAGATGTTCACAGATCTTTCATACCCACAAACGAAATGTTATTCATACTTCATTTCAGCAGCTCTACATTTCCCCGCCCCGAAATTGTATTTATACAATTATAATTGTAGAAAAGTTAGAAATAAAAAAGAGAAGAAAAAGGGGTAGTGTTACAGATTCTGACAGGGAAATTTGATTATTTATGACAAATATGTATGGCCATAAAATAATATCTGACTGTCCAGAAATATTTTTCCCAAGTTCAAATGCAGATGAATATCCAAATAATTTAAAAAGTTTACTCCTAGATTATTTTGCCAGTAGTGGCATCAATGAAATCAAGACTAAGAGCCAAAACACAAGAACGTAATTTCATTTTTGTGATGACAGAATATATGTATATATTTGACAAAACAATTGAAAATGATTAAGCTGAGGAACCAAAGAATCAGACTAATTAAAGACTTACCGATTCAAGCAAGTAAAACTTGGAGTTTTTGCCTTCAAAAGGGTAGCCCTCAAGAAAATAAGGGAAGTTTTTTTACTAATTCAACTGAATCAACTCATTTGAGATTAGAGAATGAAACTAAGATGGGAATTTATTTAAAACATTAATGATAAAAGAATAATTAGAATTTGTACCTTGGACAAAGGGGACATACTGTAGAACAGGACTTCAGAAAGGGTATTAAAAACCAGCAAAGAAGAGTCTGTCTTCAGGGTCAGAGGTCAAGAAGTTTAGAGGAGTCAGACCCTGCAGAAAAAATTAAAAGCAAAATCTCCTTAGCTTTAGAAATTGATTAAAAAACCAAGAAAACCCACAGTAAAACAGCAGTGCATTACAGAAAAAGATTTATCATAAAAATGATAATCTCTCAGTGCTCCTAAAAATTGATGAAACTTTGCAGGAGATTTGTATGGAAATGTCCATTGTTACTAGACAAAAATGAAGAATTGACAGCTCCATGAAACAGTGAAAACTCAAAGAAAATAGTGTGCTTGGGCTATTAAAGTCAAGTAATCTACATCACAAAATTTCCAAGAACTGTGGTAAAAAGTTGCAAATATCTGGAAAATTTATTTAGTCCAGGTCTCAAATAAGAGTCTTGCTCTCTGACTGTAAAAGAGAAATGATGGAAAAAGTGGGTTAAAAATAACAGATTTGCCTGATCTCAAGATGATATAATATCCCTAAATAGTGGGGGGAAAAAAGTAAGTAAATTGAGATAAAAATCCAAGTTTAATTTACAAAAAAAAAAAAAAAGAAAATTAAAAAAAAATTAAAACATTTTTCATTGAAGTAAAGGGGTACACTAGAAGAATTGACAAGAAAACAGTTTTCCAAGCCAGGTTCCTATTGTAGAATCTGGCCCTTTTAGCAAAGTGACAAAAACAATTGCCCAGTTTACATCAGCAAAAGCTTATCAGCAACTTTTACAAAACAAGTGGAAGTGGAAGATTACATTAGGATAGGAAACACCCAACACTTTTAAAATAATGCATATATTTTCTAGCTGAGGATGTCTATGTCAGTACTCTAAATCAAAAAGAGAAAAATGGTGTGGATATTCAGGCTGGACATAATAGTTTGAGTTGCACTGATAATTCAACTTTGAGTGATGCAATAATGGAAGTAGAATTTATTTTTTTCCTTGTGTGATAAATTGAATTCATCTATCTAAAGAACTTTTAGCTTAGGAAAGCACAGCTAAATTGTCTTATATATCAACACAAAGAAACCTTACTTGTGACTAAGGCTCTGTACAGTACAAACGATAATTCATAGTATAGGTAGTTCTGGTTGATTGGATGGTCCCTCCTCATGCCTGTACTTCAATTTCAGTCAGAAAATGCCAGATCTGAGATGGCAAATCTTCCCATGGAAACATTCTTACTTAGGTCAGCTTCTTGGTTTTGGTTCTGGTTTCGATTCTGGTTTCAGTTTTGGTTTCTGTTTTGGTTCAGTTTTGGTTTGGGTTTTTTCTTGTTTGGTTGGTTTTTTAGAGTTTTGGGGTGGGTTTTTTTGGGGTTTGTTTTTTTTTTTTTTTTTTTTTTGTTTTTGTTTGGTCTGGTTTGGTTTGTTTTTTTTTCCTGGAAATATCTCAAAGCTATGATGAATTTATTTTACTTAACTGTGTTACTTAAGTGAGTAATACCTCAACAGGTAAGTTTTTATGTCCCTTGCATAGAAGGCCAGTATTTTAAGTTTGTCTTTCTCCTGATTTGAACTTGATTTCTTTCACTTGCCATCCTAAGTGAAAACCATCCAGCTGTTGGTTGTTGAAACCAATTATACGGCTCACATATCTACAGATATTGGAATTGGACTAAAAATACAAGCAAACAAAATATAGAAAATTTTAATGTTGCCTCTAAATAGAAGAGGAAAAAATGTTTAGGCTGGATTATTAGTCATATTTTAATACAATCTCTTCTATCATTTGCTCTTGTTAAAGAATATAGTATAACTCATTTTCTACATTTCTCTTTGAGGATAAGCTTACGTCCTTCCTAAAGGATAGAATATGATGATTAGTTGTTTTAGTCACACAGCATATTTCGAGCAGTATGTTTAATAAAGACATATCCTCTCCTGGTCATCTGGTCTATTTAGATAGTGGCAGTTCATTAAATTGATGCTGGGAAAACCTGTGCCATTGGGACTCTTTTCTATTCCTGGGCAGGGATTTAGTGCCTGCTCACAATTTTTCTGTAATTAAGATCCATATCTAAGCCCAAATGAATTGCTAATAAAGAACTGCTTGCTCAGTATAAGGAGGGAAAACAGAAAGAAAATAAAAAAAGAGAATACTCTTGTACCAAAGCAAAACTGTAAATATAAGAAAAATATTTAAAGGTTTTTGTCACTGGATGTCTTTACTTTGATTAGAACTGCAGTTTTGGATAAATAAGCAAAAGAAAAAATAAGAAAAACAACTCATATTAAGCATGTTCTGACAGAAATATTTGCCTTTCAGAAGCCAGATATGTAAGTCTGAATGCTTAAAAGCTGATTGCTTTTCTCACATCTAATAGAAACCTGGTACACTTGGATTAAAATAAAATAAAATAAAATAAAATAAAATAAAATAAAATAAAATAAAATAAATAAAATAAAATAAAATAAAATAAAATACAACTATTTATTAACATTTCAAGGGGATGATATGAAATTAGCCCATCTGGACCTTTTGTTTGTTTCATTGTTAAAATTCTGCTAATATCTTCTTTTGAATCTTTTTGTGATTAATTTCTATGTGGAGAAGTTTGAAACAGTGTAATTGGGCTTTTAGATAGATAGGATTTCAGAAAGTACTGCGACTTTCCAATGGCTTCTAGAGATAGATGTTAGCACCAGGGGAAGAATAACAAGAAGAATTTAAAGAAAATTGTTCAATACATCCATACTGTTGTGCAGCTGCCTTCAGGTCTTGGATCAAGACTGGTCTGCTCTTCTGCATCTGTGCTCAAATGCTCAGCTTAAAGACTGAGTTGGATCCTCTTGCATATCAGAGGCAGAAAGTGATGGAGCATGGAAGGAGGGAGCTTTCGTTCAAGTGCAGGCTTGGACCACCTGATCCAGCAGTTCGGAGTTCTGTGCTGCACCCAGGGACCAGACACACTGAAATCAGTGCTCAGCAGTGTTTCTGAAGAAATAGTCCCAATCTGTCAGGTGTTGTCTCTTGCAAGAAGTCAGAAACAAAAAAGAAGGGAGGAAAAAAAAACAACCAAAAAACAGCCTGCACCAGTAACCATCTAGAAAAGAAGAAATGTCCTAGAAGAAATGTCTTGAAAAGAAGGACAAATGTCTCAAAAGAGTGAATATTTTTTAATAGCTCCTCAGAAAATGCAAGAAAGTTTTTTTTTCTTTTCTCATTCATTCTGCCACAGTGATCATTTTCTCTTGCAGAAAAGTTCTACTGATATTATTTAGAGGTTTTTACTTTTCATATTTTCATCCTTTAATGACTTAGCAGTATTCTTTTAGGATCTCATTGTCATGACTATTACATTTTGTTTCTCTAGTTCCTGTTCTGATTATTATTGTCTGAATATGCCCCCATACATGAAATTCTCAGGTTACCTGAATTCTACACATTGTAATTTTTAAATTAGCTGATGGAAGGATTTCACTGACTGCACATGAACTGTTCAGTATTGGATATGGGGATTTTTTTAGTGCAACCTCATGCAGGACATTCAGCAAATATATTTTTCATCTGGAATAAAGTTAATGTGATTACTAACATCTGTACTGGCTCAGGTGAGTGCCATAATTTATTTATTTATTTTTTGTATGAAGATGGATCTCTTCTCCAAATATCACATCAGCCCAAGTCATGCCTTTGTGATTTCTTAAGCAGCTGTTAAGGTAATGAAAACCTGCTTTCTATGCTGCCAGCTCTGCACAGATGCTGTGGACAACTGCTTTGGGAGTAGAAAAAAAGTCCTTCAAATTACTGAAAAATCATATCTATAGTGCAGTGAGGACTTGAAACTTCACAGGATAACTGCTGAAATAGCATGTGTGAGAGGTTCAGGAAACACAGACAAGGAGACTACAATATTCTTTTCTTCTATTGACTTCTAAAAATCTTTCTTCTCATCCCTTTTCTATTAAGTATCTCACTGCTTAACAGATGAATGAGGTATTTTTAGTAGGCAGCAAACAAAATTCCAGGTTGGAAACTCTATGTGTACTTGTTTATTTTTTTGCCTCCCAAGTCCATGGCCTATTTTATCAAAGAGCTGTGAATTTGTAGTTTTTGATATTTATAGCTGTCTCCTACAAAACTTCATTCCAGGCAACCCATTGCTTCTTTAACAAGGACATTCCACTTCAGCAGCTAGAGAAGGCTTGCATTCTCTGCAATCAAAGATAACTTACTACTGTACCACACTGAAGTATTTCATATTTGAGAAGAGCAAAGAAGCATGAACCATAGATTTGGTGTATGTGATCTGTGTCCCACAAAATTTCTGAATGCAATACAAAATTGTTTTGCTATAACATCCCAAGGAGATGGTCCCTTAGAGTTTTGTGGCTTGGTATAGCCTTAATTGCAAATGAAAGAATCTTTGTAGGCATAAAAATTACTTGCTGTGTGAAACCAATCAAAAATTCTGAAAAAATGATGAAGCAGTGCAAAGTAACCAAGCAGGTCTAAAACCTGTTTCCCTCAATTTTTTACAGCAATGGTTTACTGAAAGAGTACTTTGACTATAAATGGGTAATAATCATAAAAGCATTTTTCTGTGCATCTCTGGTAGTGATATATTGTGCCTTTCATAAATGAGAATGTTACATATTGGCTAATAAGGTCCAAAGTAAAGAAGAATTTCTATAGAAAACATGGATATTTTGCATCAAGAGAAGGAAATGATGAGCAAAAAAGCAAAGAAGAAAAGAAAGAGGACAGTTCAGCTTTCTAAGAATACATATTGAATTCTACAAACATTCTTAAATTACTTTTAGGGAACAAAATGGATGACATGGATGACAGTCAACACAAAACAGTCCTTAGGAAAATATGTTCGCTTCCTTAAATTCTTTACAAAAACCATATTAGCTTTACATATTAGCATCTTCTGTCAAAAATTCAGTTTTATACATTATCCTGCCTGCTGCTCAGTGGCAAAAATCATGTTCTGAAGCAGTTAGAAATTGGTAACACTGCAAACTTTTGACCTTAATTCACAAGTAAGCCACTGAGCCACAGCCTAATCCATTGCAAGTTTCATGCTGCTTATGTCTCATATGAAATGCAACTTGCCATGAGGAAGAGGCAGAGATAGGGAGGTGGTTTGGGTGGAGTTTTTTAAAATGTCTGTGATGACTGTGATAACACAAAGTATTGTTTCAGGTAATTGTTCCAAGAGATAAATTTAGGTAGATGGAACATCCTTATCCCACTGCAGAGTAATTCAGTATATTTCTCTCAGAACGTAGAGATGGATAGACTCATTGCTGAACACAATCAGCTTTAAAATGGTTTTACACTGAAAAAAGGTTCAAAAGTTTCAGCTGCTGGCCTAATTTCCTGTGAGGAGAAAATGTTAGCACCTTCTGTCACCTCCTGTATAACTTTAAACACAGGGTCTTGGTATAAGCATTTGCATGACTGACAGCTTCTTTTGGATTCCAGGTTCTGTATCCAAACCCAGACAGGATATAGCCTCTATAATGATACCCAATTAGTGGTTGCAGTTCTTCCATATGTTGAATCTGATGCAGGCTTGTTTGCACTGTGCTGGAATGGAGTGTATTTCAAGTATGTACTGTGCTGGAACAGTTTTCTGCTTTTGGCTGTGGAGATTCTGCACTTGTTAGAACAGGAGATAGACTGTAATTAGGGGTACTCCCTTTTACTGAGTAGAAAAAAATGGATACATTAACATTCTAACCAAAAGCAAGAATTTGCTTTTTCTCCAAATCTAGAGCAGATGCATGTGAAGCATGACATTCCCTGCTCAGAATAATTCTCTTGAAACCTCATCAGGAATAATGTATGGTACATGAATATGTTGTACTTGGAGCTCCATCATCCTAAGATTATAGTAAAGAGCATGTAATACATGTCTAGATTGCCACTGGAGATAATCTATTCCACATTTGAGAGGTTTGTTATGTTTGTAAAGGCAAAGATTTCAGGTCAAGACTGAGAAAAAAAATCCTAGGAATTTTTGTCCAGCTTGAAACAATTTAATGGCCCTGATTATTAAAAGATGCCAACTTGAAAGGTCTCTCAGTATATATCCCATAAAAATGAGCACCTAAAGCCATTTGAAAAAAACTTGACATTGGTCCCTAAAGTGAAAAATATTGTTTAACTCAGATGACAAACTGAAAAAAAAAGTACTCAGGCTATAATGACTGTCTTAGGAAATATAAACTTGTTCAGATATTTCACGACCATGTGTGAGTATTGATGCTTCTGTTGTGTAAAATACCTTGGACAGTGTTGCAAAAATACAGCAACATTTTAATCAACTTTTATATGCATAAATGAAGTTCTAATGTTAGTATTATAATTTAGATCCTTGTTTTCTCATAAAATGTGCCTTTATGCAGATTTTTTTGCCTCACTTTCATGGGCATTTGTTAATTTTCAAAAGGCAAAGAGTTGAAAAAGAGAAAAATTCTTAGGGGAAAAAAACCCAAATAGGCAAACCCATTCCTGAAATATCAAGAATTATTAAAGACAATCTGTAGGGACCTGGTAGAAAAGCCTTTATTCCCAATTAAATAATTACATAATTGAAAAAACATTGCAGAAACTGGTTTAAATATCTTTAATGGTCCTTCCCATTTAGAATAAAATAATATTTAATGTAATTTAATGTCTTGTACTCAGGTCTATCCAGCTAATTGTAAAGATCTCAGCCACAAGTAGAAGCCCCTCTATGGCTCCTATTGTAAATAAAATTTATGAAATTAAATGCTAATATATACCTGGAGATCTTCATTAGAAGTGAACTAAGTTAAAATACTTTTAAGTAACTTTAAAAGGGAACAAGAACATGATGTAAATAGTTAATTGGCTTAACTTAGCCTACTCTGGAATTCATTAATTTTTGTGACTAATTCTTTTAAAACAATTGTCTCGAAAAGTTTCAGGATGCAACTAACACTGCTATTGTGTCTGAATGTTCATGATTTCAGTTATTACATGGAGACAAAGAAAAAATTTTTGTCAGGACAAAGCTTTGTAGTGGATAGCTCTGCAGTCATAAAATGTATGGTACATACTGAGAAGTAGATAAAGTGTATTTTGACTTTGAAGAATGTAATATATTCTTGATAATGTAGTAATATTAGATATATTACATATATATGTATAAATTGAAGAGCATTAAATATTGTATTTGGGCAATGGAATACATGCACATGGACACAGTGATTTTTTTTCAGAGAACTGAGGCTGACATCAGTGGTGACAACATGATGATTCCCCAGGAATGTGATTTATGAGCCTGTGATACATGAAGTCTAAGGGCAGTTGATTCAGCTGTTGTCTGAGAAGATTTACTCCCACAGAAGGACAGGTGGCCTCTGAACTCCCATCCTCTAACAGCTTGTGCCTGAAAAGCATATTTTTCAAGTGCACCTGCACATAAGCCTTAACTCAAAAGAGATGCTGAGCTGCTGCATTACTTGATAGATGCTGTTCGTGCTTCCTCCTTTGTTCCTTTTTACTTAACAAGAGTTTGGTGCTGCAGATATTTGCAGATACATTTTGCTGATTTCTTTATTCCTTCTAGAGGAAGTGTCTTCTACAATGACAAGACACAGAACATATAATCTTCTCAGCAGTTCAACCTATACTAAAACAACAGGTAGTATACCCAAGGGAAACCAAAAAAGGGATTGAGTATTTTACTAAAACTGTAGAAAAAGGACACTTCCACCCACTAAACCAAATAAAGCCAAACAGCATTACTCCAACACATTCCAAGCCAGGGGAGGGTGGTGGAGGAGGGGGAAGCACTTCTCCCAATCCCAGAGCTGATTTCCCCTGGAGAATTCTCTAATGCATGTGGGGTTGGGCTGCAAGTAATATCCCTGGGCCATGCTCCTCTGTGACCAATTTAGTTCAGAGCTATATGTAGAATTCATCTGTATCTGTGTGAGAGAGAGATGGTAAAATGACAGCTGAATATGATGCAAGCTCTTTTTCTAGTTGGAAAACATACTGAGCTTAACAACTGTATTGCTAAGGAAGAAAACAAAGGAAAAGCAGAATAGGGGAGACAAAATATGGAAAGCAAGAACTTCTACTTCATGCTCCCTTTAAGGAATTCCTTCTTTTACAGAACAGATGAGATTTATGGTTAATGAACTAAATATGAAATGTCTAATGTTATATTTGCAGATTTTCTATCTGATTTCTTGCCTATCAAGCACAAAAAGTCACAAAAAACTTTTATATTTTTAAAAATTATATAATAATTCAAATGGTATTATATGGAATGGAACAGAAAGGGTGAATTAATGTCATTTTCTTTTTCAGAACCAGCACAAAAACTCCATAAAAGACATTACCATTTTGAAGCAGAGTGGATCTTCCTTGTTGACTTCTAAAGTCTGTAGAGAGAAACAAATAGGCAGCTTTGCTTAAAATCTTTAGCTCATTTTCAGAAGAAAACATAATTGCATAATAAGATTGTGTATTGAGTCCTGTAAACCAGTGACAGACAGTGTAGGGAGCAGAACCAAGCTCCTGCATAGATTTCTCCATATATAGATAATTTCTGTGATTTTTCTTCAGTGATTTTATAGCTTTAACAAACAGTTTTTATATGCTTTTTAAGTAGATGCTGTGAACATAGGTGAAAAAACCCCAAATATTCCAAACAGAGAAAAGGCTTTACCAGAATTAATATGTTTAAAAAGATGAGATTCTGTGAGAACAACTCAGTGTGTAGTAGTCAAAGACAAAATCCTTGTGTTTGCCCTAATGTAATCCACACAGTAAACCAGTGGTGGTTATTTAACTGATAGACACTTATTGAGCACCACTGAGGATTTGCCAAAGGATCAGACAGGATTTCATCTTGGACAATGAGTCCATGGCTACAAGAGCAGGCACCAGGTCTGCCCAGGAGGGCAGGGTGGCTCTCAGGCCAGCTGGCTGTGAGTAGCCCACAGTAGCCCATGGTGGCACCAATAAACTCCCCTGGCCCTTACAGCAGTGAGTGCCTTCAAGCTGCCTGCTGGGAATGACCTTTGCATGCAGCTGTTTGGCAGCTCCTGGGAGAATGGTGCCTGACATGGGCCAGAAGTCTGCTGAGGACCACGCTATTAATTTAAAACTACCGATGGTCATATTTGGGTCCTTGATGACATTTCTGGTTTCTTTTTAATTTATTTGTACAAATACAGCCTCTAGGTCTCTATCCATAATCCCCTACTCAATATCAAAATTGTCCTTGAGAGAAATCAACTATCCAAGAGTGATGCAAGGTTCCTAAAGCTATTTCAATAAAACAGTATATTTGTCTTGGAAAAGCAAAAGAACATGCAGATGCCATTCCCTCAGGATCTAATTTTCAGTAAGGAATATATGTAGATATTCCACTGTATCTCCAAACATTCTTATATTTTTGTTTACCCTGTTAATGTTTCTTTTCTAAAAAATCAAAATATGTTTTCGCCCCAGATATCCATTCTACCCTAAAAAATAAACATCCCTGTAAAACTTGCATTTGTGAAATATTGAATGCAGACACGTACATACACTGCAGCCCATACACACACTTACAGGTATAATTATTCTTTATATGAAAAGTATTTTTTATTACTGGCACTAGTGGTGAGAGGTTTTGCACATCTGTGTTGGGTTCATTTTATTGTTTCTTTGTTTGTTTTTTTAATGGGAACTGTGCCAAGATATTAGTCCTTCAGTTCCTTTCTACAACGTACACCCATGTCACCACAATCTCAGAAGTTTATTGCACAGTTTGTGGATTTTTATTCAACAATTTTTAATTTTATTATGCAGAGTAATCACTCAAAATACACTGCACTTTAAAATATTTATTTATTTAATTAGTGGCAAATTTCAAAAGGGAAAAAAAAACCCACTTCTGCTTTAGATCAAATAACCTTAATAGTGAATTTAGGAAGTATTTAAATTTCAAAATATTTAAAAATATTTTTAAGAAGACCATAAAATAGTATAATTTATAATTTTTAAATAGTCTTCTTATGAAATTATTTTACTTTTTTTTCTTTTTTATTACTGAAAGGTTTTCTTTTCTTCATTCTTAAAAGTGGTTAGATTCTTAATTTCTATCACAAGTGCTGTTAACATCTTCAAACCCTGAATTTTTATGATGTTCTTCTAGTTCATGTCAATAGCAATGCTTGTGTTTCTGTTTGTGTCATGGATTGAAGGACAGAAAAATTAATCAAGTTCCAACTACATAAAATTACAACAATAAAATTATAATGGCCTGTAGATCTTAGCTGTCTGTTTCAGTAGGCAAGAACTGGATAATTTGGATAATTAACACAACTTTCTGGTTTTTTACCTACACAAATAATGTAAACCAGTGCTTGAGGTACATTAGTATTTGGGATGCTTTCTTAGCTATAAAATCTATCAAGTAATTGTGACTCTGTGATATGTATTGCATTGGCTAATCAAATTATCTCATAATTCAATAAACACTGTACAGAGTTTTCAACAGTTTTTAATTGTCTTGTGTGAGAAAAGTAATTATTTTTCAGACTTTAACATATGGTGTTTTTCAAAATGTCTAAGCATGCAAGATGAAATGTGAATGTATCATCCATATAAATTATATAGTGTTGTGTACTAATACTAAGGAATGAATGGTACATTTTTCGGGGTGTATCAAAAATAACACTTTTCAACATTTTGTGGTTCTGATACAGACCTACATGAAGACAGTGAATAATTGTTAGTGTGGCATTTTTAAAGTTTTTATGCTTTCTTTAACCTACATTTAATTAAATGCAAGAAGTAGTTTACTTCTTATTCTTCAAACAGTTAAAAAACTTTAAGACAAAAAACCCAACATAACTGTTTTAGTCATTATTGACTGTTTTACTCTGGTTGTCATTATAGTTCCAGTGTTAGAATTTTACACAATGGAAATACATCAGAATAAAACAACAGAGAGTCAGAGAACCAAAGCACAATGTAAAATAAGCAAGCTCCAAGTTAAACATCTCTTGATAGTTAGCATAGAAGTTCTTAACCTTTGGAGTGTGAAATTATGACAGTTAACATTTTGGGGGGGGTTCTTAATATATGTTTGGCAACAGAATGGCCTATTTTTATAGAATCCCTTGTGCAAAATATATGCCTGTGGTGTTTTTGGTCCAAATCCAAACTTCAGATTTCATGATTCAACTTTCAACACTTCTCAATGTAATAAATCATAATAGGCAGAGAGGAATTTACTTATAATGCACGAAACCAAGCCCTAACCCATGGAGACACCGCAGAAATCTGAAGTTTCCACATCTGAGGAGCAAAACAAATATTTTTTAGATTGCAAATTCATGTTAGCAAATGGTGTGTTAGTAACACTAAAACAAAAAAAGCCCTGTTGTACAATGAAGTACATTGATCTATTTTCACCATAGCTAAATTTGGCAGGTTAATATGAAACAGTGAAGATTCGATGTAAAAAAGTCTAAAATTACTCAAAATCTCAAAATTACTACAAGTGTCCACCACAGGACTGTTTTGGGAAACTAAAAAAAAAACTTCTAAAGATTAGACTTTCTGAAGACATATTCTGAAAAAAATATTAAAATTAAACCCCTTTTGACATCAAAAGTAAAGTGGATTTTTTATCTCAAAAATGTTGGTTCAAGGAGGGGGGAAATTAACACAAGACAACTGATTTTTGTTGCAGAAGATGATAATCCGTACAGGATGCAATGTGTAGTGTCTTCTTAGCCTAGTTCAGTGTGTGAAGTGCTGGAACCTACTGTTATAAAATTAACTTTTACATTATTTTAACTGCACAAATAATTTAGGAGACTGATGGGGACAAGCTGCCTTGAAAATCGATGTCCTTCTTCAGCATTAGAGACTTGCTCATCAGAGGACATTTTCAACAGCAGTAAAGGAAGGAAAATGGTATGTACTGGGTCTCAGGAGAAGAGATGGTAGGTGGGGGCTCACGATCCAGATGCAAACTATTAAATATTTTAGTCTGAAGATCTTTTTGAAGTAATGTCTGAAAGATACAGAAGAACCAGGAAGCTGCAACTTAGCACTTAGCATTTAGAGATAAACTTCTTTTAGGCCATAAAGAGGTAGTTTACTAGTACTAATGTGAATCTAAACAGATTGAATATAAATTATAAATAATTTTAATTTTGCGGCTTTCTGACTAAGTGATACTTAGTAGTAGCAAGCACAAAGATGTGAAAACAATTAATAAATGGAGACTGAATTACATAAGCAATTATTTCTATAACTATAAATTATATTGTTGAGAAGGTAGAAAAGGAGGGCTTTTCACTCACAGTAAAAGGCAAACCAAACAACTGTAATTACACAATATTTAGCAGACAAACCTCTATTTAAATCTTGCTTTGAAAAGTCATTTGAAAAACATTTTGACAGTAACATGTTGTTTATTCTTACTCTTAATAATACTTCTCATTTATGTAAGACAGTGGGCATCAGACATATACCTTTGCTGGGAGGACACCAACAAGAGGAAAGAAAGACATTTACAATTGAAAGCTGTCCCCAGGGATTGGTATTTCCATAAGGAACTTCCTTCAAAAAGCAAAGTAAGGCAGCTCATTTGTTTCTTTTGTACCTTACTTTCATATAGCTGCAAGTTGAAAATGACAAAGCCGTCAGGAGAAAGTACCACACAGTTGCTCTCCCTCTTCCAATAAAATTCTGTCCCAAATAACTCCCTTACCCTGAATAAACCCTTTTTATGGGAGATCAAAATAAATCTCTGAAAAGACCCAACTGGGAACTTGAGATAGGAAAAAGGTGGTACACTGTTGTCTGAGTGTTATCTCAGACCTAGGGGGAGGTTAACAAGATGGGGGAGAGGAATCTAGCACCGATATTGGACATAAAGAATGCAGAATTTATGGGTCACAAGGAAAGAAAACTCAGCAACTATGCTGAAAACAGCTTGGACTGGGGAAGAGGAAGTTCCAGGAAGGGGAGATAGTGACCCACTCACAGACCACTGACTTAAGAGAAAGATTGAGCATGGGACTAATTAGCGTTAGAAGCAGGGCAATCATGTAACCAACAAAACAAGAGAACAGCTTAGCCAATGAACATTAATTCCTTTTTTTGCTAACATGTGTAATTAGTGAAAATTTTGAACCACGTTGGGACCCCCACCACCAAGAAGCCCAGACTGGAGAAGAGCCAAAAGAATTCTGCTGGATGTATGGGTAGTGACTCTCTTCTGCTTGATATCTCAAGCTCTTTTTCTTGCCTCCCACCCCCTTTTGTATTTCTCTGTCTCTACCTCACATTTATTGTCAAATAAAATCCATGTAATTGACTTCAGTATATGATCTTGTTTACACCTTGATTTGGACAGAGGCATCTCTCACTAATCAAATCCTATCACTGGGTCATGTGACCCCAAAGGATCCTTGATTCTACCCACACAACTGGGGGAAACCCCACAAACTGAGAGGTTCTGTATTTATAGGAAGAGTGCTATTCACAGAGCTTTTGTTTTTGTTCTTGTAGTTTGTAAAGAGCTGAGGCCACTCTTTATTTTACATATTTTTTGGCTTTATGTTTGTTATGAAACTATCAGTTTAATAAACAATGTAGAGTGGTGCTTGAAATTTAATATCTTGGCAGCTTTTGATGTAGATATCATCAGTTACAGATTTTTATTTATAAAGTTTCGTAGAAAACAGCTATTTATCTTCTACAAAAAAATCACTAATAAAAGCAGGCAAGATTTTAGTATAAATTTCATAAAAATTATGCAATTTATGAGAGAGGTGAGAGAGAGAGCACACATGTCTCTTTTACATCCTTTATTATCCTGATAATCTTTGATTTTTTTTTTAAATTTATGTTTCTGGATTTCTGCAAGGTGTATTTTTATTCTTATAGAAAGTATTGCATTTGATGTTTTGAGAGAGCAACACTGTGATCTTTAAATGTATAAACAGATATATAGGTCAAATATTAAAATGATATTGCTTCATAACTCAGACATTTGAAGACAAAGTGAGGAAAGAAAATAATAATCCTGATGTACCTGTCAAAATTAATTAAAATCCTAGAATCTTACACTCATTTGAGACTTTCACTATCTGTCTTTGATTATTTGGTAATTTGTCCATAATGCAATATAACTATAAAAGGAACAAGAATTTCAAGGGATTTTGAAAACCAACTTTGTGACCTTCAATGAAGAGGATTTCTCCATAACAAGGACTGAAGACAGGACTGAGAGCAAAAGGAAAACTGATGTTTGAAGAATCATGATTAACCAAACTAAATTTGGTTAAAACTGTTTTGGTTTTGTTTTTTTATTTTTAGTTCACAAAGTAGTGTTGAAAATTATTAATGTCCAAAGCCAATGTTATAAAAATAAATTTGTCAAGGACATTATCATTATTCTTTATGTGAATCCAGCAAATAACTCTGTTGTGGGAAAAAAATGAGATCTTTTCAAGTGACTGCCATGCAACCAGAAATCTGACAGATAACTAAACACTGACTGCAGTGACAGAACCATGTTCAGCAATGAGATGAAAATTAAGACCAAACCCACCAGTTTTACCAAATTTTATATGGTTTGACTATTTAAGAGCATTAGTAAGCCAGTCCTGTTCCAGTATCAATACCTTTCACTCCAAGTTTAATTACTTGAGACAAGGCTTGGGAAAAGTTAACAGAGGTCTTTACTGGGAGTTCCTGTTGAGGACTTTGCCCTCCTCTCTGGGAGGAATGTGATGTAGAAGCTTTTTTCCTCAACACTGTTGGGTTCTGTCTGAGTCTCCCTCTATACATTTCCATCACAAAGGCTGCTTCCTACACATCTCTTACCTCAAAGGCTGGAATAGTTCCCCCGAGTCTCAGAGGAAGCAAAAGGATACTGTTTGCTTTGCAATCATCTTGTCTGGGCTTTGCCACACCTTAGCCATAAGGTATTCACAGGTTTTTAAAAAATAGGCAGGGTGACAGGCATTTGGCAGTAGGACAGCAGTTAAAGTAAGGTAAAACAAGGTCAAGCCCACTTCAGTCCTGAGCACCTGCACTCAGGAGCCCAAATGACCATAGAAAGCCTGTGGCTATTCCAATAATGAAAAAGCAACATTCAATGGGGCTACAAACAAATTATCACACTTTAAAATTACTTTATTGGAACTTGGAATGAAGACATATAAGTTATTATCAGCCCATATTTTGATACAGTTTAAATTACAATTTAGGTTATATGGGAACATCACAATTAGCAGCAGAGACTTGAAACCCCAGAAATAAAATTAAAGCATGCTCTCATTCTAAATGTGAAGGAACCATTAAGAGATTTAAAACCATTTGTGTAACAACTCTTCCTTAAAATCCTTATTTAATAGCATTAAAACTCTTCTTTTTCTGTCTCTCTAGAACAGGTCTAATAGTGAATATTCTAAACTCTGGTAAATACTATTGGGAGGGAAGAGCACCTAAGTATTCAAATTGCTTTCCTGGGAGAGATGTTTTACAAAATTTACCATTCCACTGAGGCCTAGTGGAAACCTACCATAACTGACTGTGATTTTGTCAAGTGGGTACTAGCTCCCCAGAAGGCAATAGAGTTAGAAAGCTGGAGAGGAACAGCTGCTTTTCAGTGGAGTGGAAGCCAGGCTGATTAAAATAAAAGAATTAAAAGAGAATTAGAATCTCAGATTCATTGCTGCCATTGATGAAAAACATCTAATATACAAGGATAAAAAAATACTTCTGAAAAGAACTAAGATGCATTAATTCTAGAAAGTGATTAACTTGAAATGACAGTATTAACAACTCAGTTGTATCCTCCTTTAAAAAAATTAATTACATAATGGATTCCATTACATCCAGGATAAATTTACGCTTTGAAAAACAAAAAGATGTTACATTTTAGTATGTTACACTTTAAATGCCAATATGCCTATTTCTTCTTCTTTTTTGATTCACCTCTTGAAAATAAAGCTACTACTTATTTGAATATAAATCTGTGGAAAAGATGGGACAAGAAATCCCTTTTTGAAGTCCTAAATATTTCCATGCTTGGAATCTAGGAAGCAAATATCACATACCTAAGCAAATTTTCAACAGCCATTTTAGACACAATATGGCGCCCAATCTGGTCTTCAGCTGTTGCTGCAAAAATACATATCTTTATGTAATGCAGGAAACTCAGAGACTCTTCAGGTGCCTAAATTGGTTCTAGAGAACTACTTTTAGGCAGGCAAATTGTCATTTGTGTTCAGGCTAGATACACAGAATATGCCAAATTTAGTTGTGTCTGAAAATATGAATTTACTTCCATGAGTTTTAAAAAGTCCCTGGGCTACTTCTCTTGATGTAGGTGTGTACACTGAATCTTTTTATTGATGTCCTTTAGCAGATTGAGGTCTTATGTCCTGTGGATCCTTCTGAAGAGATGCAGTTTTAGTGACCATTCCAGAACTCCTGTAGGGTATTGCAGTGTATACCTAATGGGGATGTTATATTTTGAGTCTATCTATTAAATATTCATTATGGGTCCTATGAAAAATTCATTATGTTTTATGCATTTGTAAAAGTGGGACACAAAAACCCCCAAACCGACCAAACACAAGAAAAAACAACCAAGCAAGAAAAAAAAAACAAAACAAAAGCCCATGCCTCCCGAAACTCATTACCATATGCTTATCAGAACCCACATTATAATTGAAATATAATGGTTCAAGATGAACCATTATAAAAAAAGAAATTATAAACCATTATAAAAGAGAAATTATATGACCATTATAAAGAGAAATTCACAGTTTTTGGGAAATCTCTTTGGCTAGCAAAACCTTTTGAACAAGGAATGTGAAAAGTTATTCCCACTTTTTTTCAAGTAAAAATACTTCCATTGTTTATGTGTCTGAATCAAAGGCAATGTACATATATAATTTACTATAAACTAATTAGGTAAGCATTTGAAGTATTCCAAGCAAATTTAGAACACTACTATAACTCAATGACAGATACGCTTCTTGACATTTAATATAATTATTAAATTGTTTTAGTTTAACAACAAAGGAGTGTGTTCAAGTGATTTTTTATAAAACAGGAGGTCTTCAGGTCTCACTGGTAAGAATAAATCTATAAACTACAGTCTGCTTGAAGTTTGAGGGGTTTTATACTTTTTTTCTTTATTCAAAGCACTACTTTTTCTTCTTAGACTGAGTCAAGGTAAACAGGACACAGGAAACTTTATCAGCCTGTTGAGCCACTATTGCTGAAACAGCAGATACAGAGGAGAAAGACAGCATTTCAGCAACCTAGCAAAAAAATTTAGAATGAAACTTGCCCAAAAAATTACCTGGGGACCCTGTAGTAATGCTTACAGCTATAGCTTGGGTGTAAAACCTTTTCCTGTGGGTTTAAATGTAAACTCTAAGAGAAGCCAAGAGTAGTCCTTTGTACTTTCTGCTTAAGTAAATATAAAAGAGTACAGATGTGCAGAATATAAAACCTTTCTAGCTACAAGAAACTGGGGCAAATATTTGTCAAGGCCTTGAGTTAACAGAGAGACCTTAATTTCTCCGAGCACTCCCAAGCCTGCTCATGGTCCCAGGAGCCCCACTGCAGCTCAGCTCTGGGCAGAGGCATTGCTGTCTCCAGCCCAGAGGTCACTACGTTGCATCAGCCACAATCCTGTCTCCAGCTCCTGCTCACTGGGCTCCCAGTTTGGACCCTGGAGGAATGATGGACTTGATTTGTCCCTTTCTGGGGAAATTTAACCCGTTCTGGGGCTGTCATTAAGCACTACTGCCAGCCCCCAGCTCTGCTGGGTACCCATTCTGATAGAGGTGGCATAGCCTGTGCACCCATGTTTTCTGCCTCATTTCCCTCTTGAAGCAGACCTGCCCACAAGAATTAGGAGAACACTGGATAAATAGTCTGATCATCCTAAACTGCTGTTTATTGCCAACACTTTTTTCTTATGTTTGGCTGAAGCAACATTCTGCTGGTAATTATGTATTTACAGCAGAATGAAGGGTGTCACTAGATCTCTGAAAAAAACTCACATATTTTTGCCCCTTGTCTGCTGTGATTCCCAAGGATGTCATTATAACCTGTGTAACAGGCAGAGGGGTGACAGTACAGAGTAATAGGACCAGAAACTTAAATGTACAAGCCTATCACATCAGCTGAAGCACTACGTGCAGACATCAACCATTCCAGTTTATGCACAGAATCGTGACCCTAAGTTTCAAAGAAAAGCAATTCTGTTGTTTCAGTCAGAAGTAGAGACACACAATCAACTCAACAGATTCAATCAAAGTAGAAAACTGGGACAATTACTGCACTTAAGTGAGCCAATGTAACGTGAATTTCTCTTAGGCCTGATGAAAACTTGCACCCATAAGGTCTTTCACTGAGAGTTTAATCAACAAGAGGTTGTGATCAGATGTATAGGCATTCAATTAATGGAAAGCAATGCTAAAATATCAAAAGTTAGTGATGAAAGCATAATTTCTACAGATAAAAATATACATGAACAATTTAACATTGGTTGTTGGAAACCTATTATCTTTTATCTTGATCGTTAGACCTGCTTCACATATTTCAGTCATATCCAGATTTTTTTGTAACTGTAACAAAGTATAATGGACTCTTTAAAAATGTGGATTATTTGCTTATGCCTTTTTGATGAGAATAAAGCTCAAACAAATAATAGTGTGACCAGTGGGAGATATTGAGCAATTCATAAAGACTTTCAACTAGCTGGGAGGTGCTTTCTATTTGTCCCTTGACATAATAGGAGAAATGCTGCTGTACATGTCTTTATTTTATCATCTTTGTGACCTGCTCTTGTTGCATGAAATTAATAGGGTTAGGAACAGCACTTAGAAACATCCACTGGTAAATCCTATACATATCAATAATAAGTTAAAGGTGACCTCTAAAAGTCATCTGGTCTGATCATCCACTCTCCACCATCAATGTCTTGGTTCATATCCAATTTCTAAATTTTAATTTTAATAAAACTATCAAGGAGTGTAGTATACTCCACAGGATTTGCATCCAAACAGCCTCTTATACATACAAGATCCAGACTCCTCTACCCTAGTAAGTTCCATACCTAATGTGAGACTCCTAGTCATAGCTGCATTTGGAAAGGTGCTTAGTTTTGAGGACCCAGTTAAAGCTGTTATCTTAAGACTTTTCAACCCTTAAACTCAGGAAAAAAGAAAAATGTTTGATGGTGCTTTGATTCCATCTTTGATTTTTTGATGATTTAGACATTACTCCTATTTTGGCAAGTGTTCTGAGCAGTAATGGAAGATTAGGAATAACATGCAAATTTCAAATACCAAGGGACAGGCCTGGAATAGATGTTTTGCTTATGGTTCCTGAGCAATTGCCAAAGATAATATGTTATGGGTTTCTCAAGCCAAAAAAATAAAGAGGACAGTGGGAAGTGACATGTACAGAGTAAATTAGTGTGAGAGATGGTTTCTGCTTGAGTGCTAGTTTCAGGCATACCTTGAGTCCCTGAACTCTAGGCACAGCATGAATACACATAGAAGTGAAATTGTTGGAAACCACTTCAGCAGAATTGTTGATTTCATAGAAAAACAACCTATATGGTTATAAAGAAAACAAGCAGAGAATTTAACTTTTCGGCATTTTGCCTCACCATACTTGCAATAAACTGAGCCAGATAGCATTTTAGGAAAGAATCAGACATGTTATTTTATTTTTAATTTTCTTCAAAAAAAGAGGCAGAAAGATTGCTAATGTCATGTATATCCAATGTGCTGTTACCTTTAACCATCTGTTGTACGTAAAATGGCATTTTGCCCTCCCTCTGTATGTGAGAATTTGTGGTGAAGTCTCCCTGCCGTGTTCCTCTATGAATGAATTAAAAGCATTTTTAGAGTAGGCTGATGATCCACAAACCTCCAGAGTGGAAACAGCCATAGTATCTACATCAATTCCCATCACTGGGGTGCTTACCTGTATCCAAGACCAAAAAAGTTCAGACATGAAGAGAGTAAATGTATATATATTTCTTTTGGCAGTAAACTACAGCACAGTAAACTGTGCACATAAGGAAAAAAGAATCTCATTTTTTGCAGCTAATTCCACTGCCCATATCTATCAAGGATCCTACTCTTTTTTTCAGTAAGTTTGTAGTGTATGTACTGAACCAATGGCAAGTTATTTTTTCATTGAAAACTGAGCAGCTTTTCTTTTGAACACGCAGATATTCCTATTTTAAGGGAATATTTTCATGGGAGCATTTTGGGAGTCTACTACAAAATTTAGTGATGTCAGTTTAAGCCCACCCTTAGATGATGATGATGAAAGACTTTGGAACAGGTTCCTATCGTCTCAGTTAAAAAAATGATAAAAAATGGGGGCGAAAATATTGCTTTTTGAAGAATTTGGATCAAAGGAAAGATTTTTGAAAGTTTTAAAATTCCATGTATTCAGATTTGGCATCCCCTCATCCTGAAATTAGGCTGGACCAAAATTTGGAGCTTCTGGCAATCTTGAAACATACAGTTCTTCATTGAAATACATCTGCCTGGCCACTTTAGTGACAATGAAACTGCAAGAATATCTTTTTTAGTGAAGAGAATTTTCTTCTGTGGAGAGAGAGACAAAAACGCAGTCACTTTTTGTGCTTTGAGTAAACCTTTTAAAAACACAAGTGCTTGTGATTCTTTAAATGCCATGAAAGCTTCTTCCCTGCACGTGCTGTCAAAACCAAATGACCCTCCAAAGAAACCAATCTACTATATGTTTTAAACAAAAAATTGCATTTGCCTGAATGAGTTTCACCAGAACATTCTCAAGCAACCCCACTCAGAATCAATCAGACAGTCATGCTGAGAAAATTGTCCGAAAATGAGAATGGTATCTGTGTATAAATACAGCTATTACTTCTCAAAAGACATCCATAATACATAAGATTTTATGTGCCTTTTTGTCTCTACTGATTTTAACAGTGTTTGGAAGCTATTTTTCAAAATGTAACTGTAATTGTACTTATAAAGATCACAAAAGCAGAACATATATTTGTTCTTAGATTGTATTTGCCCTTTTTATCCAAAATAATTAGATTGTCAACATTAAAAACTTGATAAAAGTCTAGGAGCATATAGAGATACTAGATATTGCTTGCAGTTCAAGATCCTTTAGTAACCAACAGAAATGACATTATGCTTCCTGAAGTGCTATTAAAGTAAAAGACATAGTTGACTTTTCTGAATAAAATTTTCTACATCAGAATTCTAATACTGAAGTTTCTCTATTCAGGCAACTAGGGTGACTAATAACTGGAATGTTTATCTGTTTCAGGCTTTTTTTATCTCACAAGCTGTGTCTCTCAAAAATATCAGTATGAAAGATGCCTTCTAATTGAAAGAATTAGGCAACTACTTTAAATTAAACTTTAAGTAAATTTGTCCTTTTTATTATTTGTTTTAAATACACTCTTCATGAAATAATTATTCAAGTAAAGTTTTTTAAATAATTGTAAAAACATGAGATGTGCAGAAAGCATTTTAACAAAACAGTCTCACATAGTAACAGACATTAATATATGAAGTCTGCAAGTTTCATTTAATTTTATTTAATCCACTTGTCTTTTGCACTATCTTTAAATGGTATTTAATCAAAAGTTATAGTGACATTATTTTGTTAAAATTATAAACCTATCAAAATCCATTATTCTTTTTCTATCCTTCCTGACATACCAGGTTTTGCTGAGCTGCCAGTTTTGACTGGGTTGTTTGTTGTAACTCTAACATTAATTTTTACTTCGGAAAGTTTAATTGTTTTATGCAAAGAAAATAATCTCCACTGGGAGAGGCAGTAGTGCAATGCAATGAAAACCTTGATTTTCATTCCAATAATTTAATTGAACCTACATATCCAGCCAAAAGTGAACCCTCAGTGGAATAAATGAATCTGTTTTTTTATTAGACCTACTTACTTATATTAGACCTACTTACTTGGTGTTGAGGGGTGGACATATATTTTCATTGGACTTTTGATCTGGATTTAGAAAGTTTTGAAAACATTTGTAATGCCAGATAACAAGCTCAGTCTATCAGCTTATTAATACAATATGGGAAGCACTTTAGAAAATTGTTATATCTCTATTTTTGGGTGCAGTGCCATTAGGTATGTCAGATTGCATATCGCTTGTAGAAAATGTGATCTAACACATCTAAATTAATATTAATCTGATTGAAGTATACAGACTATGGGAACCTTCCCAGGCTTAGTAAAATGGCTCTGATCTCAAATAAGTCTGACACAGACTGTGTTTTGTAAAAGGTTTTTTTGTTTTTCTTTTAAATTTTCAGGTAACAGACATTACTGAGCAGCACGTCACAACATCAGGAATAATTAACTCTAAATAAAAAAAAAAGTTACAGCAAAAATACCACACAAGAAAACAGAAAGAATTTGATCTCTGATCCCATAAAAAGCCCTCATGTGGATGAATATCAACATATTTGTTTAATATAACCAAGGAAAGCATAGAGATAAAATGGTTCCACTGGTGAGAATTACATTGTCCTTAATCATTCAGTGAAATATGTTTCATTCATTTTTACACAACTCTAAGAGGATATTTTGAAAACGGGCAGAGCAGCCCACGTTTAGGAAAGGAACCCTGCCTGAAGGCAGGTCTATAGTTATCTGATTATTTGCTGTATGCTGAAATGGCTGGCTGACAGTGGAAAAGGCTGGTTATGGAGTAGCTCTGGAGGTCATACAGCTCTGTACATTTTGCCTCGGGGTGTGTGCACACTGCAGGGCAAAGTGCTTGAGTTGCACCCACCTGAAGTTGCTCAGGAGTTGGAGAAAGTGTAGGAGAGCAGTAGAGTTCAGCATGGTGCTGGGAATCAGATCATTAGTGCTGCCTTCAGATGGAGCCAACCAGCCTGGCCACTAACTACCAGGCTAATCCAGTTTTACTGTGGCCCACAGTTGCACCCATATCCTTGACTTCCCTGGGTAAATACTCTGGTTGAGTGGGTAATCTTTAACATAACACTGAGTTTGTGCAGTACAGACATGGCCAAAAGAGTGATTTTAAGAAAAACTTATAAACTATGTTTTATAGTTCAAAGTGAATTAAAGAGCTAATTAAATGTCCTGGGATTAAGGAATACAAACATTTCATTTTCAAGGAAATATTACTAGTGTAAAGTAGCTCATGCCACCAAAGTCTCAGCGGTGGGACAGTTTAGGAGAGTGAATTTCTTTTAAAGATATAAGGTACCAGTTATTCTATCAAATACTTATTTTCACTGAAATGAAGTGAAAAAGCTGAGACATTGGAGATAAAGAAATAAATCTGTGCTGAGTTTACATTAAAACACCTCCAGTAATCATGTAAATTAAGGTAACTAGGCCCCTTTACTTTTGAGTAACATTACTCAAAAAAAAAAGAGGATATTATTGTTCATGTCATGTTGTGAGATCCCACCAGGAGTACTGTGTACAGTTCTAGTGTCCCTAATATCAGACAGATATGAAGCTGTTGGAACAAGACCAGAGGAGGCCCACAAAGTTGAAAAGAGGGCTGAAGCACCTTCTCTGTGAAGACAGGATGAGGAAATTGGGGCTGTTCAGGCCAGACAAGAGAACGTTGCATGGATACCTCATAACAACATTCCAGCACCTGAAGAGGCTTACAGGGAACCCAGAGAGGAATTCCTTGTCAGGAAATGTAGTCATAGGATGAGGAGTAATGGGTGCTAATAGAAAGAGGGGAAATTTAGGTTAGATATTAGGAAAAAATATTTTACTGTGAGTGTGGTGAGACAGTGGAGCAGGTTGCCCAGGAAAGCTGCAGATGCCCCAGCCCTGGCAGTGATCAAAACCAGTTTGGAAAAGGCCTGGACTAGTGGGAGGTGTCACTGCCCATGGCTGGGAGTTGGAACTACGTAACCCTTAAGGTCCCTTCCAACCCCTAGCAATCCAGGAATCTATGATCCCACAGATTGGTGCTCAATTCTGTATGAAAGAAGCACTACTAATAACTGTTTTAAGCAATAGTGCAAAATGACTGTCACTGATTATAAAGTCTCTTGAAGCTTTTAATCTATCCAGTTTTGTCTGGTATGGAGACTTGTTTGTTTTTAATTGAGATGCCCTCCTTCCCTATTAGAGCACTTTCCTCATACCTGTCCTTTTTTTGATGCTTTTATAGTCCCCACCAACCAAAAAAAAGGTAAAAAAATCAAAATCAACCCCCCTCCCAGACTCCATTTCTCCTCTGGTCTCTAAATAGGTAAGTAAGAAAGCTTTTTTATCTTGTCTATATGATGTTTGCTGTAAGTTTGCATCTTTACATAGATGATAAGGCCCTTTTGGCATTTTTCTGCCAGTGACACTAATAAAGAAAAAATATCTCCCTAAGGATCCCAATCCATCTTGTATTCATAGGGTTTCAAACTTTATGGTTGATATTGTTTTCTTAGATTTCCAAAGGAGCTTTCAGGTAAATCTTACTGGCAGCAGATTGTTGCATAAACTGCAGATAAGCACTGTAAAGAGACTGTGCTCATAAACCATAGGTAGTTGTTTAGACCTTGAGTCAACATACACTATTTGACCTGTTACATTTTAAGCTGTAAGTAAAGCCCATTTTCAAAAAATCCATATCTGTCAGCTACTTTGTTAACAGAGGTGGTGTAGGATAATTTGCACTTGTACTACTAAATAAAAATGTGCAAGATGTATGTTCTGACCCATTTAAAACTGCCCAAATATGGTGAGGTGAAAAAACTTGATTTTTGCCATAACTATATGATGAAGGAGTCTTCAATCCTCTGGTTAGACACCAAAGATGACTTAAGTGAGAGCAGCCATTTTGCCATTGTCAAAGACTAATTGTACTATTTTGACCCATGTGTAACTCTCAGTAATTAAATTCTTCCAGGCTGTGTCTCAAAGAGAATCAAATGTGTCCTGGATACCTTTGCAGTATCTCTACACTATGTAGCTTTACAGGAGAAGGAAGTGATCTGAAGAAAGACTGATTTAATCAGGACTTAGAAGCAATGAAGAGACATTAACTTTTAACTGCTAGGCTTTATCAGATCAGGTTTTCTGTGCCTTCTGCAATCAAAGAGTTTCTTCCACTTACAGCATAATACAGAGCAAATCTCTTGTGCAATCATCTCATCAGCTTTTCTTTCCTGCTGATTACTCTGTACTTCCATCTGTTGAAAGGATGTAAGAATTAGATCCTGTAAGAATTACAATCCTATATTAGCTTCAAAACTTATTAATATTCTTCTATAACTCATGGGAAGTTTAAAAAATAATTTTTCTATTGACTTAAAACCTGTGTTTCTCTCAGTCCTCCTTATACTCCTGTATAGAGGCAGATCTCTGGAGCTATGAATCAAATTAAGAGTGGAAGGAGTAGAAGTGGAAGAAGTTCTCTGCATATTGTGCATTTTCAGTATTTAGGACATTATTGGCTGTAGTAACATGTTTATGATTGGTTTAATTTGTTTCCTGCTTAGTCACTAGCTGTTTAGATTTTTGAATACATGCTATTAAATTTGGGAAACTGAGGTGAAGTTGGGTCAGCTTTAACAATTTTCCAGTCTTTAGGAGAAGCTTGGCTGAAATGCTTCTCTTTATCTGGGCTTTTAGGACATTCATAAAAGAACTAGGGAAGGAAAAGAGGGGAGGAGAAGGCCACAAAGACACAAATCTGAAAGACAATAAAGATAAAAGTAAGTGAATGGATAAAGTATTCCTGAATTCTCCTGTCTGCCATAAATTGTCTATTTCCCATTTGCTGATGTGCAATAGTTCACAAGTTTAAAAGCTCCCAATATCTGAAATAGTAAGGATAACAGACCATTTGTAATTCTTCAGAAGGACATAGTAATAGATAACCATAAGTCCAAGTAGCACAATTTATGGTCAAATTTGATTCCCTGCCTTACATTCTTTTTATGATTTTCCACTGATTTTCTTAATGATCAGTATTAAATTTTAAAAATCCATTCTTTGAAGCATTGGTTTGGTGACTTTGAAATTGTAGTCAGTTGTCTATCAAAGGTAATTTTAAAATAAATCTTTTTGTCTGTTTTCTTGGATTTGCTTTAGATCATAAAACACTTGATAGATATTTGGAGTTATTCTTTAAAAAATTCTCATTACAACAAATTGTTATCAGTGCTCAAACATGTAATATATAAAAAATAATGTCTACTCAGATGTTAATATGGAATCTTTTAAGTAGTGTCTGTCTCAAGCTTTGCCTACTTTGCCTACAAAAAATACCATTGTACACAACTGTAAAGACAATGACAGGTTCTGTGAAACTAATAGATATTCTTCAAAAATAAGTCAACTGTGTAATATATTTCAGAATTATGAAATTATTGGCTTCACTTGGGCTGCACTGTGATGAAAGATTGCTGAAGAGGCTGTTAGTAAGGAAATTATGTTTATGCAACCTGTGTCCAGTATTTAGACTATTCCAGTTACTAGGATACTTGCCTGTATTGATGAAGACAATTTCTCTGATTCTTGATCTGCCAGACTAATACTCAGCATTTTTTACATTTAATATGATCTAACACTTTTGAGTTCAATGAAACTAAAAACACCATTCCATATGCCCATGGATTTATGAAACAGATGTCTTCCTTTGTGGAAACTCTGGCCAATTGTGCATGATTTAAAGAAGATAAGTACAGATCATATTTTGTGTTGTATTTGTGCTCAGTCATGCTGGAGTGAGGGACAAGAGACTTGATTGGTATTTTGCAAAATAATATTTGTTAATGGCCAGTTTACAATGAAGTTCTGCCTATGCATGGTGCCTAGTTACATAGGGAGATTATTGATGGTGAAAAGGGTTTATCACCATATCTCTACATAAAATATGTGACTAGAACAATTCAGTTCTATTTCATTAAACAAATGAAATTTTTTTTTCACTTAAATTTTAAAGTAATGCCTGATTAAATAATAAAATGAAAACACAGTTTTAGAAAACTATCATAATGTAGAGTTTCTACACATGATAAGTGCTATTGGTAACTAATAATTGTGGATCCAGTTCTCAATTTTCATTCTATCTGCCCCAAAATGGACAAATACAGGCCAAATGGGGATGGATACTATTATACTATTCTGAATAGGTTCTGAATAGTATTTTAAATAAGCTCATTAAACTATCAGTTCTGTGGGATATCTTACTCACTTTTCTGTTTGGAAAGGGAAGGGTAGGGAAGCTGTATTAAAATGCTTTTAATCATGGGGTAAGGAGGGCTTCTAAATGCAGACTTTGACTTTGCAAAATCTGCATGGAATCCCAGTGGGTATTCTAAAGCAAGGCACACTCGTCCAGAAATTTTGAACCGGGAAGTTCTTGAAAGAGGGAGAAATAAATGTTCTCAGTGATATATGTAGTTACCTTTTGACATGTAGAGGGTTGGTTTCTATCCCTACAATTCTGTCATTCTTATAAGAATAAAATTTTGCCTGCATTCTTGGATTTTTCTAAAATAATGTGCAATAAGTTGCAATTTCTGTTGTATACATTCTTTGTTTCACAGAGAATGCCACACAGGAATTATCTGGCAGTCAGTAGAATATGTCTTGTCTTTTTGTTTGCTGAATTAAGAAAAAGCCCTATTGTGTACCTCAACCTCATCACCTTTACTGATGTAACACTTCCTGTACTCAGATAAGAGCACTTTTCTTGCACAGAAGAATAATTGGCAAGCTCACCATTCTCATTTCTCTTCTGCTGCTGACCTACAGCAATCTGGGATAAATTATGAAAAAAATACAAGGAACACCCAAACAGATCTCAGCTGCTAAGGGGTTCTGAGGAGTTCATTCAGTTTTAAGAGCAGCTTTGTAGAAGTGAGTGATACACAGGGTAGCTGTTGAGCTCATGTTGATATAATTATGAGAGTCTGACATTGATTCCCCACTCCATAAAGAGCAATGTCACTGTGTTTGGTCTGTATTTCCCATTTTGAAAATCTATGTGTTTGAATGAGAAATTTTTTTCCCACATCAAAAAGAGTTGCAGAATGCTTCATGTGGTTTATTAATTTAAGCCACAATCTAAGATCTTATTTTACAAATTAGTAATAAAAAGAAGTAAATCAAGACGTAAATAATAAAATCTGCATCTGCTGTTTAGTGAAGATATTAATTTACTCTCTCTCAATTAAGAACAAAATTCAAAATTTAAGGATTTTTCCTTATTCTTTCTGGGTAAGAATAATATAATTTTACAATATAATAAAAATCATGGTCTTATTAAGAATAAACTCATTACTGTGAAGGTGCTGGTTGACCCCAGAAGCCTTGATCCACTACTACATTCCCAAATATTCAGTTCATTATTATCCTTTAAAAGAATAAATCTTACTCTGTTAATTAGTGTATTTTTAGAGTGACTTATTATAAAAACAAGAAACAAATAAAATATATTATTTAGAAAATAAATTATTTATTTATTAGTAAGATAAGTAATAAAAATGGAGTAAGGGTTTTATTCTCTTGAGTGACACAAACATACAACTTTAAGGATATGTCCATGGCTTCTGGATGCCTGCTGCTCAGAATCTCTCTTGAGCGTTGTATGATGCTGATAGGCCCCCAAAGGTGGTCTTTTATCTTTTAATAAATTCTATCTGGTGATTTCTTTCCTTTTTTTTTTTTTTTAATTACCTTACTGGTGACCCTGCCACACGTTTATTTGTTATACTTTATTTTTCTTCATGTGATAATATTGTCATTTTTGGGGACAACAGGGCAGAGAATGCTTTTTTTTTTTTTTTTTTTTTTTTACAGAAGGGATCATGTTAATAAACCTTCCCTCCCTCCATCCTCCCCCACCATTTCCTTCCTTCTGGCCAAAAATACAAAACAAAACAAAACTGAAAACACAGCCTCTTCTGAATTTTGCTCTCCAGCTATGTCCATAGTCACTAGCTGGCCATGACTGTGTTATTCTTAAAGAGGTTCCTTGTTTCTGTAATTCTAGATTTGTTATTGCTTTACTTTTTCTTTTTTCTATTGAAAGATCTTTCCAAAAATTATACAGTGTTCATTCATTAGTCTTCAATCTCTCTTTGGGAAAGTTTTCTGTTGGTGTTGGCTCTACATGCACTTTTATAAAATGTTCCTCAAGAGTTGTGAGAATCTTCAGTGCTCACAGCCCTCTTTACTGCCATTTCATTGCAGTGCCTTTTCCTGCATGCCAAAAGTTACCCAGTCTTTCAACAGCTGACAAATGGCTCAAGTGCCTAGGAGAGATCCAGCTTTACACTGTGACATTCTACTAATTATTCTAATAAACAGGCTTTCCAAAGCATAGAATCCTGTAAGCCTTTTATGGTTTCAAGGAACAGTTCTTTTTCCTTGGCTTATTTAGAAACTGGCTGATGAGTTTGCTGCACTATTGAACACAGAACTGCTTCTGGGACCATCTTGAGGACAGGTGGATGCAAGGCTGGTGGCACATCCTTCTATCACCCTGAATGACTTTATCTTTCAGGTCATGTTGTTATCTGAGGAATCTTTACATGGTTTTATATGGGCAATTAAGGCCCTATTCAAATTCCACTACAGAGATAATATCCAGTTTAAAGTGTGGATCTATGATTTTACAGATAAACTATTCCTTGATATTTGGTTTGGTTTTTTAGGTTTTTTCCTCCCACTATGATACAAGAACTTAATCCATGTTATCAGCAAATAACATAAGACTATAGCAGATAAATTTCTCTTTCTTGGTAGTTTAAAAGGACAAGTCCTTTTGGAGAATACCCACAGAAACTTATCTACAAACAAAATATTGACCACACAGCTGCTTAAATTATAGCTTGAGTGGAAAGCATGTTTATGTTTCCTTTCTAGCTTTAGCTCTGAGCACCTCTTACAACACAGCAAGTTTAAGGTAATTGAACTAGCATCTGCTAAAGGGTCTACTCAGTTGTAAATAAACAGCAATAAATACTTGAACATATACCAACAAAAACCCCAAATTAACCAAATCAAACAAACTGCCCCTTAAATCCTGCAAGTATTTCTTTATTTAGGATCGAAAAATTAAAAAATATTACTTCCAACAGAAAAGGATATAGCTGAACTCTATGGATTACATGTGATTAATATGTCAGTATTGACATTACTGATTGTGATTGAAAATTGAAAACAAACTATGACAAAATGAGCTGCAAGCTGTTCCAACCTAAAGAGGAGCAATGAGACTAAGATTTTCTTTTCTTGCATATAGTTACTCATTCTAAATAACACTGTGCTGACACAGAGTAAAGAATAATTGGAATAAGAAGCAGAGAAAGAAGAGCACAGTTTAGAGAACTGTACTTTGTGTGACTTCCTTCCAGGACATTTGGCATTATTTTTTGGTATTATTAACAAGCAGTAATGTAACTTGAAATGCTGATAGAATGACAGGTATGTGACTAAACAACAAATATATCCTTAAATATGTCTTATGGTGGATATATTTATATATATTACTGACATGATTGACAAAGTTTTCCAATGAAAATATTAATAAAATAAAATCAACAGATATCAAACTGCTGTTCAGAAACAATATTTTGGCAGTACATTTGGGCTGTCATAGAGTTATCTCCCAAAATTATGCAGTAGTGAAAGATTACCGTGTTAACAAGTTAGTGTTGCAGAATTTTTAATATTTTTTCCTTTTTTAAAACTGTGTGAAATCACGGGTCAGACAAAGTTTAAGGATTGCTTGAATTGCTACTAGAAATTAAAATGGTCTCACTTTCCCAAGTATGGCTGGCTGTAAGTCCTATATATATTCTGCTCCCTGATGCAGATTTTTCCCTCTATATCTATATTTTCTAGCTGTAAATAAGCAATATATTAGGCTATTATTTTTAATGGAAGCTGCTATAGCTTTGGAACTTAAGGGAAATGAAATGTATAGTTTCACTGTATGGATAACACTAGCAAATTATCTGCTTCCCTGAAAAAGCAGTTACAAATTATTGCCAATTTAGGGTAGGTGAAGGACCTACTTTATTTTGACTTCTGTTGTTTCTAAAAGCCAAAAAACCATTTCAAGGTTATAGGGCGTTATTATGAATCACTGTTTGTAGTAAAAATTCAAGCCTTTAATTTTAAATTTCTGACACAATTGTTCCACAATCTGCAACTCATCTTTATTTACACTGGACCACTCCTAACAGTTGCTGACACCAGTGTCAATATGATGCAGATTAAGCTAACCTCTCAAAGACATATTTCTGGAACTAGACATAGAAAGAAAAAAATCTTACTTCAGATATGCTCTAAATTCCAGAATGTGGCATTTGATGATAATTTATATAATAATTTCAAATTATAATATAATATAATATAATATAATATAATATAATATAATATAATATAATATAATATAATATATTATAATTAATATATTATAATGTAACATAACATACCATAACATAACATAATTAATATAATATTATTGTATAATAAATAAAATTGATATAATTTTACATATTTGCATATATATATTTGCCTATGTATACTGCCAGACTCCTTGTTGAAGCACACTAATTTTATTCAGATTAAAAAATAAAAATAAAAAATAAAACCCAAAACAAAACCAATTTGATATAGATATATCAGCCTAAGATATCTAGGCAAATTCAGACCACAGGAGTACTGTCCTCTCTGTTTCATTCGAAATCTGCATTATTATTTGTATTTATACCTATTTGAGATACTTATTGCATTACTTATTTGTATTTATACCTATTGCATTAACTACTTGTATTTATACCTATTTGGCACTCTGGTAACCCTACCTGAGGAAAAGTGTTCTCAAAACTGGTTAGGAGATACTAGCTAAGTGCACCAGCCTTACTACAGGGACACTCCAGGAGATCAGTTAAGAAAACCCAAACCCAACCATTCCAATTTAATGGACTTCTTGGCATAAAGGTGAAGCTTCTGCACAGAACTGAATCTTTGAATGGGGCTGTGTGTCACAGTCCATGTGTTGGAGGGCACTCACAACACAAAGGTTGGATGGGATGAATCTCCCTGCACATCTGTTCTGCTGAACTCATATAGGCACCTGACCACCTAGAATTACAGGATCAGCTAGGTGGGGAAAAAAATTTGACATCATTGAGTCCCACATGTGACATTACACCACCTTGTCAACAAGATCATGGCACTGAGCGCCACATCCCATCTTTTCTTAAACACCTCCAGGGACAGTGACTCCCTGGGCAGCCCATTCCAATGTCTCATCAGCCCTTCTCTGAAGAAATTCCTCCCAATGTCCAACTTCATCTTTCCCGGGCATGACTTAGGACTATGTTCTCTCATACTGTTACTTGTTACCTGGGAGAAGAGCCTATTCCTCCTTTCAGGGAGTTGTAGAGAGTGATAAGGTCTCCTCCAAGCCTCCTTTTCTCCAGGCTAAATATCCCATCAGCTGCTTCTCATAAGACTTGTGCTCCACACCTTTCCCTAGGTCCCTTGCCCTTCTCTGGGCTCCTGAATGTTTTTCTTGAAGTGAGAAGCCCAGAGCTGGTCCCACCACTCAAGGTGCAGCCTTACCACTAGTGAGCACAGGGGGATGATCCCTGCCCTGGTCCTGCTGGCCACACTATTGCTGATTCAGATACTGCTGGCCTTCTTGGCCAGCTGGGCACAGGCTGGCTCATGTTCAGCTGCTGTTGAGCAGCACCCTTAGACCCATGCACAGTGCCTGCTGCTACTGTTCTAAAGAGCATGCTAAAGCATCTGGGTAATCATTCCAGAGCCTACAGGAACAGTTCCTGCTGACTGTTTACTAGTACTTCATCTCTGCTTTGGACTGCTTAAGCTGGATTATATCACCTGAATGAAAAATTAATGTGTTGTTCAACAATTAGTCGGGCATATAATAATGTAAACATAAACACAAATCTCTTTGGGTTTTGTCCGTTTCCCTCTAAAGACCTTATTTCTTTCATTCATTAAATAACAATAACTAAAAATTAATTTCATATCACCATGCATTGGGATGGGAAAACCTCTATTGTCTGATCCTAAATGAGGTTATTAAGGCATCAAATGAAGCTCTCTTCCTGCTTTTTGATGAACAGATGTACAGAACAAGGGAAATAAAGTACATAAATGAGCACATCAGATGTGAATGTGGTTTTTTTGTAGCCTAAAACTCCTTAGATAAGTGTTTTATGTAAGCACCAGGCTTTTAGGGGGAGGTGGAGAGGATGTGGGGGTTTTTGAGTTGAGATAATTAAATGAATCCAAAAAACTTATAACGCCTATATGATCCTTGCAAAATTTGGAATTATGGATGAGGAAATTAACAAACATGGTATCAAATTAATTTTGATATGCAAAGCAAAGCAAATTTCTTAACTATTTCCTTGGTTTTGATAAAGTTAAGAACACAAAAGGAAACCCAGTCTCCATAGGGAAAATATTTTCAGCACATTCCTATTGATATAAATGAGGATAGATAGAATATAATTCAATAGCACAAGGGCCAGGGTCATACACTTGGGGACTAGGAACAGTTTCTACTAGAAACTGAGATCTTACAGTGTGGAAAGAGAGGAAGACAAAAACCTCAACTTATTAGTTGACCATGAGCTACCAATGCACTGTGTCTGGAAAAAATGCAAATTAGATATCTTATAGTGCATCAAACATGGGGTTTTTTAGCAGTGATAAGATTTTCATGTTGAGAGACATAGAGTAAGTATATGCAGGACTGATCAGAGGCATAAAGATGAGATAATAGAGAGTGATTTTGCATAAGGTTGCTTAAAGTTTTACTCTCCTGTTGGAAGCACAAAAGACTGACAAGGAAGATTCGGAAAGTTTTTCCTGAGAGCTTACCTTCATACATCAGAATGGATCATGCAAGCATGATCTTGGATGGAACAAGACTGGACTGTCTGCTGCTGTGGTTGTCTTTGTTTCTACCCAAAACCAAGAAGCACAGAAACATACTAAGATGAATATTATTTCTGCATAGCTTAGATATCATCTAGATTTCTTTATCTGTGCCAGAATTTTATGTGGGAATTATGAAAGAAACAGATGCTCTGAAGGTTAGCAAGGTCCACTGGAAACAATCACTTCATAATAATTTCTGTGACAGAACATGTACACAGACTTATCACTAAAGAACCCAGCAGACTATGCATACTGACTCCAAAACTGAGACACAGTTTTCCAGTTCATATATTATTAGGGGTACTAATTGTCCTGTGGAGAAAAAATCTGGAAGGTAGAAAAATAAGCACAGAATAAAAACAGAGAGAAAGAGTTGTACAGAAAAGAAGGAATAGAATAAATACTGTTTTTCTTCAAACTAGGTAAAAATTTTTGGGGTAACAATGTATAGGGAAATTATCTGAAATAAGGGAATCAGTTCATTATCTTTTAGTAAACCAAATTTTAAGCCAAGACTCCCTAATTTCCAGAGCTCTCAAAAATCTTTTAAAAAGCTATCATGTATCCATGCAATATTCATACAAACAAACAAGGGATATATGTGGTTAAGATGCTCAAGGATGTGCCCAAATGCAGAAAAAATTCCTTTTCCACTTGTCTTAAATAAAAAACTTATGTGAAAACAGTAGAACATCACTTACTTCTTACATGAGGGAAAAAATTACAGCTCACCACTTCTGCTCAGGGCTGTGAGTGCCCCATACTCAAAAGTATCCAAAGCCACGTTGGATGGAGCTCTGAATAACCTGATCTAGTGAAAGGTGCCTCTGCCCACAGTAGGGTGGTTGATCTTTAAGGTCCCTGTCAACCCAAGACACTCTTTGATTCTATGATTGCTTTGATTTTATTGCAAATTCTCTAAAAGTAGAAATTATTGTCAAAAATTGGTTTGTTGTTGGGTTTTTTAATCCCTGAAAATGTTTCTTGCTTCTATTTGGAAAAAAACCCATAACAATGGAGATGTTTCTAGTTGTGCCTATTCTAGACTGAAATGTATTTTTGACATCTTGGTTTTGTTACTAATACATAAACTTAGAAGCTAAAATTGTCAGAAGCTGAGGAGACGACAGAGCAAATGAAAACAAACTGAAGAATCTATTGTCCCAGACAGAATGTCCAATATGAAACATATTCTGGAAAGAGCTACAAAGAGAATACTTAACTATTTAGCTATGGGAAAAAATTGCAGCCTTATGGAATCTAAACACTGTGCTGGAAAAGTATAATCTGGTTCACATCTAATACTAGAAGCTACAGAGACATAGTACATGACTGTATGAGCTCAAGGAATTGGGGCTACTGAAAGGCCTGTGGTGGGTTTGCCCCAGATGGGATCCAAATGCCCACCAAAGCTGCTCTGTCCCTCCCCTCCTCAGCTGGACAGAGGACAGAAAATGCAAGAAAAGGCTCCTTGCTTAAGGACAGGGAGAGATATCTCTTTATCTATAAAGAGAGAACATCTTTAGGTTCTGTGCAATGCAGGGAGAACTGGTATAGCAACCAAAAAGGTTCTCCCTTCACTCTGCACGATGCCTTGTTTTTTGTAGAATATTTTTGTAGAATATTTTGTAGAATATTTTTGTAGAATCTATTTTTCCCACTTAAAGGAGGCACACATGGTTTCAAAATCCTATAGTTGAGAAAGTGGTTTTCAGAATTTCAGAAATCTCCATCTAATTAAAAAAGGTTAGATTTTTTTATTTACTACAATAAGTTACCTCTGAATAACAGGATATCCGATCAAGCTCCCAAAAAGGTATCCCCTTTAAAAATAATTTATGCTAATTGTTAAGATTTTTGTTGCTCTCTGGTAACTAGTTTTTCCAGTCAGGTCATAGGCAATTCCTTTAGTCCTTCCATTGCTGCAAGATTTGGCCTAGAGATGAAAATTTATTACAATTGTAAACAAGGGCTAATGATAAGAAAATCTGTCCAGCTGAATAAATGCAATTATGTCATAGCTTGTAGGAGTGCATGTTTCAGTGACCAGTGATAAAGCAATATTTTTTTCCTCTGATAAAGTCAAACTAGTTTATTATCTTAACCTTGTGTGTACATTGCTGCCATCTCTGCTACTGATATTGTTACTTTAAGATTCTTGAGTGAAAGAGTCTTTGCAGAGTGCTTTAATGATACATTGAGTCAATTAAACCCACATTTCAGATTAATAAATCAGCTTAAAATACTCTTTTATTCCATCCCTCACTGGCTTAGTTCAGGACAAAAAATATAATTCCTAATTTACAAATATGGGTTGGTAGTTATTTCTAGCAGCTAAACAGGTTTGTTCTCATCTCACACTCTGCTGATAATCATTGCTCAAAAGACAACAGGGAAAACTGTCTGAATGCCAGAAATTATAATTTACATAGAAATTCTTCCTGGTCTGTTGCCAGACACTTGGAAAAGCTAATAAAAACATTAATAATATACTCTGCTAGAAAAGTGGGTCTTGTATCTGGAATTATAAACTTAGTCATAAACTTAGGTTCTATTTTCTAAGTAACAACAAAGTTTAATAGAGAGTTCAAAATAAAAATTTATATTCTGACCAGAAAAGAAAAATTTAGTGGATTGAATTTAATTAAAAACTGCAGTTTTGCCTTCATGGATAGACTGTAAAATAAGAGTCCTGTTTATATAAAAAAGAATAAAATATAAACAAAGAGAAACTAAGATTCTGCATGGTATATACAAATGTTCTTCAACACTTAGTGATATTTTATATATACTTGATACCTAGGATAATTTGACTCATAGATGGAAGAATTCCATCAAGGTGTAATGCAGCTCAACTTACTACTAATGAAAAATTATTCCCTAAACACAATTTGAAATGCTTTTTCCTCTCCAGTTTTATGTTTCCAAAGACATTGGTGCTCCTGCAGCATTCATCAAGGGAGTCCACACACAAGTGAATCTCACTGTCTGTAAATGTGTTCCACAATTCAACTTAATTATTTCCCTTGGTTTTAGTTAAAATGTGTTTCCTAATCCTAAATATTTCTTCAGGTGTCTTGGTGCTTAATTATTAGTAAGAAATGGAGCATGTAGGAGTCATATACACAGCTGACATCATGTTTAGATTTATGCTTTGGGGAGTACATCATTGGTCAAAGGAAGATTTCTGTGATTCTTCAGTATCCTGGGCAGTTCTTTTCACTACCACTACTGATTTCTCCTGGGTATGGCTTTTTTATAGGGAAGAGACTGGTTTAAGGTACCTTCACGTTGTCCTAAAATAAGCCAATGACTTGAAGAATTTTTCTCAAGTAGTGAGAAACCATACAGCATGGCCTAATGAACACAATAGTGCATAGTGTGCACACACATAGCTCTTCATGCCACATAAAACTACCCTTCATGAAGTACAGACTTTCCTCTTTATTGATGACTGTGACCTAGAAAAATATCACCCCTTTTTGATGCCACCCTGTTTTCTACACAGCCTAACATGGGGGCTAAATATTTTTAAATTCCTGCAATTAAACCCTGTTCCATAGAGTTGGGGTGTATGAATCTGAGGAGCAAATGGTTTACAGATGAGCTAGCATGTGTATGTGTCACATGTAAATTAGAGCAGTAAAGCTAAGAAGCATGCCCTTCAGAACCTTTTCCCTAAGGAAAAACAGGGAAAGAGGGAAACCCAGGCAGAGTACAAGTGATATGAAAGGAACTTCTACATCACACTTCTCCCAGAGAGAGAAGGGAGAAGTCATCACCATGAGGTGACAGCAGATAATTTAGCACACTAATTGCTTTTAGTAACTTCCTTCTCTTTGAGCAAAACTGAAATAGGACCAGACAATTTTTGGGAGAGTGACTTTGACACCAGAGGAAGGGGGTACATAATTGAAAGGTTTTACGCAACTTCTGTAGTTGTATAGGACTCCTGCATATTTTATCAGATAATTTGATATGTTTATTAGGCCATAACTGGCCAAATAATGATTCTTAGTCCCATGTCTTCTCTTTTACCCATGTTTGACTATAAGATCTATGAATAATGGAAAATTCAAATATGCTTTTAAGAAGGACATATCAAATAACTATATGTAGCTATAGGAAAAATTATAGCAAATGGGAAAAATAGATTAGGAAGAACCATATTGAGTTTTTTAAAAAAAATATCTAAGTAAAAGAAATTTAATTCCAGTCTCTGAAGGGAAAGTAGGCTCTGTAGGTTGAGAGGTTTTTCCTGAAAAAATTATTCAGTTTGAAAAGACGTAAAAGAAGCACAGAAATTTGTGACAGTAGATATTGCACAACAGCTCAGTAATCTGGCTGGGCTCCATGTGAACATTTTTCTAGTCTGTCTGAACATATTTCCCTTTGAATGCCATGAGGAGTTTAAATCTAAATGGACTTTTGAGCCTAAGGAGGGGAGCAAGTAGGGGCTCACAAATCAGATTTGTGTATATGACCTCTCAGAGTGCTTCCTCACTGGTATGAGAATTAGTGGGTTTTGGGGAGCAGCATGGCTGCACACAAAGTTAGAAGCCACCCTTCCATCTCTAACAAAAAGTGTAGGTAAGTAAGGGAAGGTACTCCTGGAAGTGATGGGTAGAATTAGTAACCCAGGTCTCCTGTGAGACAGTAGGGACAAGGGCACATAACCAAGAATATTTGGCGAGTGAGGCAGCAGATGAGGGGACGATTTCTGGGGACTACTTAAACAAGGCTAACGGAATTTGTAGATGTTTACAAACACTTTGTGATTTCCCAATTTGATTCTGTATGTATAATTCAGAGATTGCTGGTTAATTGCTTTTCATCAGTCATTTTACTTAAATCACATGAGGAATATATTTCAGCATTGCTGATGCTACAATAAGAACCAATAATTTGCTATGGCTGACTCAAAAAGCTACAGGTTTCAATGGAGAAGGAATTCAAGCTATTGGGAAAATCTTTCCAAAAGTAAAATAATGAAACAATGGAGTAGGTTCTGATAACTGTCATGAAGTGGAAATTTCTAAGCATTCTGGAAGATTTCTAAAAAGAGATTGCATAAATATGTATTAGCAAAGTATAAAGTGTCTTCAAAATGGGAAAAATATTTCCAAGATTTGAGTCAAAATAATTTATGCAATGTGTATTCACTTAGCTTACTGTACCTTATATACTCAGGTAAACGTGTTCAGTGAAAATAAACAGGACAGTTGAGAAGTGACTAATAAAATTCTGGTAATCCACACAAGAAGGCATAATAAAAAGGAGCAATTTAGAATATGTAAGAATTTGACAGTGTCCTTGAGCTCATATCAGGGCCATGATGGCATAGTATGGTATTTTATTTGTTTTGATGCAGTTGGCATTATTGCAGGGTCTTTATCAGTTTATTAGCTCATTTTAATCATATACAGTGAGAAAAGCAGACCCTGTCAACCCATCATCAATCTGATGGGCTGAATAGGGAGCTATCTGTGAACAATTGGAGAACATTAAAAGGGTCTTACATCATCATGGTTTCAATTTCTGCAAAGCTGCAGGATGTTTCTGGTTTCTATATTGGTGCTGCATGTGTTAATGGGACCAAAAGTAGCAGATATTTCTAGTGCAGCCCTTGATTCCATACTGATAAGGTACTCTAACAAAAGATCATGATCCAGGGAAGTGTCAGCTTTAAACTGAAGAGATCTCACTCCTTTTAGCTGTTCCTAGCATCAATTTATAGCCAGACAGAATAGATACAAAGCAAGATTACTGCAGAACACAAGTTCAGTCTAGCCCTTGGAGAATTACACGCTCTGGCTGTGCTGCTTCCAGTGTTGTTCACATGCTCACAGAACTAAGAAATTCGAGCTATTTTAATTTTTCAAGCAATGACCCTTTTACCTCTTTTCAGTACTATTCTTGATTTTCTTCCATGTACAAAATCCTCCTCACTCCTCTAGGGTAGATAATTACAGGAGATTTTAATAAAGTAATGTTTTTATAGATTCTGCATCTGTAATGAACTTACTTCCATTTCGTTAGTGCGTCACTTGTAAAGAATGTCTGGGTTCTTTCTCTTCATTCAAAGAATATAGATCATTTGTGTGATTAATCTGGATTCTCTTTCTGACTTTTTGCCTTATTTATTATCTAAATAAAGTTAAGTGCTTTTGTTGAAGACTCAACTCATATACAGCATGAGGGGAATTTAGTATTCTTTTTGAAAGATGATATTTCAATGAATATTATTACATTTACTGTTGCCTTAAAATTTTCTGCATTTTTTACTGTCAAATCCTTATCATATTTTTTGTGTGTACCTCAAAAATCTTCTGATCCAAATTTTTCATAAATTTATTTCTGTAGAATCACATGGCAATCTCAACATACAAACTTATTATTTTTATCCTTTCTCATTTCTCATCAGGTAAAAGTGACTGAAAGATGTGATCACACTTAGTTAGCCTCAAGTTACCTCACCTTGCCTTCTTTAGTCACCATACTCCACAATGAATATGTTCCCACTGCACAGTACACATAACTTTATCATGTGTCAGTATTATATACATATATTTCCTTTATTATTTATTTAATTACATATTATTTCATCCACAATGCCTTCCCTGTTCACTTGGTGTGTGGCTGAGAAACTTCATAGTTTTGATAGCAGGAAAATAGCAAATAGTGACAGCAATATTTGCAGCCCAGCTACAAATTTTAATGAGTAAAAAAATCTAAGTAAAGAACTTTTCAAAAACAAGTGGCAACAGGATGTCAGATTGTGGGATGGTTAATTGTGTAAAGTGTATATTAAATTATCCTCAGATCTGAAGAGTCTCTGAATAATTATAAATATCTGCTTTTGGTAGATGTTCAAGCCATGAACTTGTCTGATCATTTGGAGTCTATGTTGTCCATGAAAATTTTATACCATGTTTCAGTCTGAGGGAATACATTTGGATATTTATTTTGTGTTTCTTTATGCCCTGATACTGTCCTAGCAGATTATGTTGCACTAGATGAAATGCACTGCTAGAGCAAGGTGTTGTATTTATTTTGTTATGAAACAGCAGTCATAGCTATCAGTGGCATTATGGGAAATATTTCTACTTAATCATTTGAATTTCTGGGTTTAGGGATCTCTGGCCTTAGAGGCAGCAGGAGTTCTGTTTCTTGAGAGGTGTCTTCATTGTTCTAGTCACAGACAAAAAAGAAATATTTGCATTTTATCTAGTGGAAATAATTATTGAGATACTTTCACATTAGGAATATTGAGCATACAAAATCAATATGTATTCTGCAGTGTATGGTACAAAGAAATAATTATGTACTTCTGTTTTCCTAAAGTAATACAAGTTAGTGATTTGCTGTAATACAGTTATCCTCTTCCTTTTGGTGAGAGTTAGCAACTGAATTAAGTGAAAATTCTATTTAAATCCTAAAAAATAGCTGAAGACACTTTTACTGATTTTGACTTAAAGGAATTTGGGAAATGGCTTACTCTAAACACAAAAGAGTAACTTAAATTCCCAATTCTTAAGACACTTCAAAAAATCCTCCTTTAGTAAAATAGATACAACATAACAGCCCTAAACTGTTCACCACAAAAACTTTTTCTTGCATGAGGAAAAAAAGGTTTGGTTGACTCCATAAAAGTAATTTTTAAAAAATCGAAGTGTCTGGGCCTCATTCACTGCTTTGTAGCTCTGCTTCTAAACTGATATCTTAACCACAATACTTAGAAAACCAATTGATCTAATTCACTGATGCATAAATTCTTTTATGCATTCTGAACTGTTCTTTTATTATTATATGTTTGGATTAAGGCATACCAAATTTATTTTTTTTAAAAGTAAACTAAAAAACTGCAGTTACTGGTAAGCCTTTAAACTGTTTCCTGGGGGGATTCTAGCAGATAGTGTGTTAGAGCTACTATCACTGAAGCATATCTCTGAGTAGAAGAAGTATTAGTGTGTTTGTCAAAAATGTGATGGTGAGCACCACACTCTTCAGGTAGCTGTCAGGGAAGGGAAAAAAAGGTTTCTGTTGCTTCCAGACAATTTCCAGACAATATCCTCACTATGTGAAGGGCCACGTTTTCCTTCACAGAGCAGCAGCAGCAGGAGGAAAACTAAAAAAAAGAAAGACATAAAATAGGCAGAGATTATATCAGTTAGTAAAGTTTTTCTTTTTTATAACAAATATTAGTTAAACTGAAGATAAGTGAAAAACTAAATAGATTTTAAAATGACCAGTCCCACTTTGGAAGGAAAATATAAAGATTCTGACCTGTTTGCTGCCCGAAACAGATTGTTCTTCTATAATTTAACATTTATTTTCTTTTAAATTTGGATGTCTTTGATTTCAATGAGTTTTGAAAATAAAAATAGGAATATCTGCAGCTGAAAGCTCTTACATTTTAGGATAAACTATTTCTAAATAATGAGTTAAGATATTTGATAGTAGGAGCAAATGAGTGCCTGAATCCTAGGATACATTAAATTGTCAAATGTTCTATATTTAGATTATTCTTTTTTAATCTCTGAATGTGTTTCTAGATTTTCAATATCAAGTTCAATATTCACTCTTGAAGTGACCTCATGTAAGGATTTTGCTGACAAGCCGTTTTTCACTAGATAAGCAGATGTTTATTAAAGTTTTTTCAATTATTTGTTTTAATCTTTTACAGCCTAGTTGCCAGATACCCACTCTTCAAAGTAAATATACTCAGTGAATTGTCTAATGTGGCCTTCGAACAAATCAAAGTTTAAACTCCCACAGAATTTTCTGAGTCTTTATGTGGGAAGCATCATCTTACAGATAGGAAGGAATTTAGGAGCTGAATTTATAGCAGTGAAAGAGCATTACGTGAGCAATATCATGTAAAGCTCCATGAAGAAATACTCATCATAACACTAGTAAGGATTTTATTATAATATTAAAGAACATTCAAAACTCTTTGGCATATCATCTTTCTCAGAAATGTCAAACTACTTTTTGTCAAATAATGTTGTTAAATAACACCAATTGATGTAATTTTGTATTGTTAAAAAGGTCTTTATTATTATTATTAATATTATTTTATTTTATTTTATCTTATTTTATTTTATGGTAAGCTTTTTTCCCAAGTAATGATGCCAAGATGGTTAATAAGTAGTTTAAGGTACTAATCATACTTCGATGTTGTCTTAACAAAGCAGTTAGAAAGGAACTTCTCTGGATGACTTCAACCCTTGCCTGGTTTCCAAAAGATCCAGCATAGCAACTTGTGTTGGTAAATTAAAATCAGCAGATTATGATGCAAGTCATCCTATATCCCTGAACACTATTGGTTATGAGAAGCAAGTATCACTTAAGTTTTCCATGAGCTGATTCCATGGCCTTCTGGATACAAGTACTCCATCTTAAACTAGTGTTTCTGCTAAAAATTAAATGCATTTTAAATTGCGCCATATTTATTTCTTTATATGATAAGAACTCCATTTGACATTCTTGCACCTCTTGGAAGTATGGTAATAAGATATTTGTGTATATTTGCTGCTCCCACAACAAAAGCCAGATAAATGTAATGGTGAAGGAAGTAATAAATCTACCTGAGTTTATGGCTTGGCCCTCTCCAAGAGCAAAGTTAACAAAAGATTTCTTCAAGCATAAAAAGGATAAAATGTGATAAAACTAAATAGCTAAGTGAACCTAGAGGAAAAATATATCATTGCCGGTTAATTTTAGACAACATATTTTTCCATAGAACACACTCACTGGGGGTTAATACTGTTTTCTTGAAAGCAATTACTCTACTGTGCAGTACATTAAACTGCAGAGAAACCACACCAATAAACAGGAATAATAACAATTCTTAAAAGTGTCCCCAGTGTGCTGTGATGTATCTGTTGCTAACTCACATATTAAATCTAAGCTGTTCAACAAACAGTGCAGAATGTATCTGCAGGGCTTAATCCAGCTTTTCTCATCTAGCATTCTTAACAGTAAAAAATTGGCTGCAACACTGCAGTTTTAACAACAACTCTCGCAAAGTTTATTTAAATTTTCAGGAAGCAATTTTAGAAACTAAGCCCATGTTGAAAAATCAGATACATGACAGAATAATAAAACATCCTAACATAGAATGGTTGGCCTTTGTCTTGTAAACTATTTTGTATTGCTGCTACTGGGTCATCTGAACTAGGCAGTCTTCACATTTCAGACTTTTCTTTCTAGACTATGAAAAATATTACACTATTTAAATCTGTTAATAAAGTGCTTTATCTTTAATAATCACACACTGTAAAAGAAACTTTCTGGAACTCATTAGCCCATTTGACTAATATAAATTACTTTATTTCCATTCACTGTTAAGAGGAAAGATCTCTATTTTCTATAATCTCTATTTTCTATTTTCTATCTAAAGAAGAGTGAGACTATTTTGTCTTTGATGATTCTGGATTTCTAAAAAATGGTTGAAACATTAGATCTTCAGTAGATAGATTAAAAAAAAACCACAACACCTCCACAAATTCTGAGACCCCTCTAATAATTTCAGTATGGTAAAAGTACATATGAATTTTGTTTACTGCATTGAACCAGACTTGACAAACAGTCAATAACTGACCATTTTTTGGGTGAAGAAATTTTTCCTAATATCCAGCCTGAACCTTCCCTGGCTTGTCTGGAGCCACTTTCCTCTCACCCTGTCACTTGTTACTTGGGAGAAGAGACTGACCCTTACCTGCCTATGACCTTCTTTCAAGTGGTTCTAGAGAGCATTAAGATCTCCCCTCAGGCTGCTTGTCTCCAGGCTAAACAATCCCAGCTCTCTCAGATGCTCTCCATGAGGTTTTTCTCCAGACTCTGCCACCTTCATTGCCTTTCTCTGGGTATGCTCCAGCACAGCAGAGACTTAAGGGGTCAGACCTGAATGTATTTACACATCACCATATCTATAACCTCGTACAAGTGGCCTTGGCCCATTGATCCAGCCTGTCCATATCACTGTGTAGTGCCTTCCTACCCTCCAGCAGATCAACACTTCCACCCAATTTAGTGCAATCTGTGAACTGACTGAAAGCACATTCAACTCCTAATCTGCATCACAGAAAGATGTTAAACAGAACAGAGCCCAGTTCTGAATCCTGGAGAACAGGGTCTATTTCTCACTGTCCCCAGTATTCTCACTCACCTCCTCCTGGGGCAGAGGAGCTCCTTTGCATGGGCTCACCCCACGCTGTGCTGACTGCTGCCAGCAGGTCCTGGCAGCACAGCCAGGCTCAGCCTGCCCTGTGCCTGTGCTGGTGGCTGCAGAGCTCCGAGGTGCCCTGGATTTCCCCTGAGTGGACACCATTGCTCACTGGTGGGGCTGGGAGAGCACAGCCCCTGCCCAGCTGTGCACAGTGCCATGCCATGCCCTGTTTGCTCACCCTGTGGGTGACACTCCTGGTTGCTAAATCCCTAAGGCCTTCTTCTGTGCCTGTGGAGGGCTTGGCTGCTGCTGCTGCTGGCTCCAGCCAGGTCTCATCCACGTTAGCATGTGGCTCCTGACAGCTCCCATGGCTCCTCCTGACGCTCTCCCACCTCAGGAAACCCTCTGTGTGCACCATGCTAGAATGCTCTGCTGCTCATCATGCCAGCACCAGAGGCACTCATCTTGGCTAATGATGTAATAAACATATTTATGAGTAGTAAGCCTATTTATAGCTCCAAAGATGCTCATCAGGGTTCAGAATTGACACAGTATTCTGCAGCATGCTATAATCCAGCCCTTTGGACAGATTATGTAAGAAACTGAGCATATTCTGAGGTTGCTGCCCGTCCACAGAAGTTACAAGCGTTCAGAAATTTTGTGCAGAAAATTCTGGTCTGAGTTTTGTTTTTTCTGGTTTTTTTTTCCTGTTTGTGTATGTGCTTTATAAAAAGCCTGTGGCTCAGCAAAAATAATGAAAATGTTGCATAGCAAAGAATTCATCAATATCATTTTCTTAGGTGACATCACCTCACTTTTCAATTGTTGTTTTAGGGTTTCCTGTACCATTACTCCCTATGGCTGTTTAGGTATTTTCTTTCCATATTGAAGATTTCCATTCCTGAATTATGTAAAATATTTGTATGCTCCCATTTTACCTGCAAGAGTAAAAACTGATAATGAACAGGTCAAAATATTACCTAGGCTTTGTTTAAAAGATATGATTTATGATCCAAATTGTAATCCTAGATACTGGTTACTCTGAAGGCAGCATATTTTGATCAGAAAGAGTCTGTCTAGTAGTAGTTTTCCTCCTAGGCTGAAATTGCAAGAGTATGTCACATTATCAAGAAAAAGATGCCCTGTGAAAATCTTTCTTAGGTGCATTCTTCAGACAATTTAACTTACATTTCATCAATATATTTCCAATCTCTTTTTATAACACTTGACCAACCTCTAGGGATCTCATTAATAATTACATATTAGGTTATGAAAATCTGCCTGCTTTTTTTAAACTTACTAAATTTAAATTATGCAATTGTATAGTCAGAATTCTCAGAGTATATGAATGTATTGAAAGAACCTGTTGCAAGTTCTAAGCTATACATAGCGTAGGAGAAAATAAAATTTAATATATTGTGATAAGTCTTCAACCCTGAGTGTGAGTAGCATTATATGATATATTGTCTCACTTTGCAGCAGCATTATAATAATAACATAATAAAAAATAATTTTGCCAATTGATTTCTATAGGCATTTAAATCTCAAAATTATCCATGACTAATTGTCTTCCATAAAATACTCCAATTTTTATAATTTCTCTGTTTTCTTATGCTTTTGTTTGCAATTCCCTGCTGCTATACTGTATATGGGTTTATGTCACATCAAATTAAAAGAACTGGAAAATTTTGTGTGACTTTAATTTCTTCTCAGATCTCAAATTAGTTATATTTTATTTACATGAGGCCTGAAGCAAAGCCACTTCCAGTTAGTAAGAGTTGACTTATTACTAAGAAAAATGGTTTTAGATTAAGGTTTTAGTGTTCAGGTTAACCCTAGGTAGATCCAGGAATCAATTACCAAGTGTTACCATTGATATGAAGGAAAAACATTCCACCTTTGAGCTATATTATAAAAGTCACTTTTTTCCCCCCAAGAACTATTATTTGGAGTTAATTTGCAATTTTTTGTAGCAGTAGGCTTGAGGATCTTACAGAATAGCAGTCTCCTAATTATGGGTTACATGAAATTTCTGGATATATCAAGGGGCAATTCAGAAGTTTAGTTTGTGTCACTGTTAAGTATAGCTACTTCTATTTGCACAAAACCCAAGATTTTTGTCAGAATTGCTGTATCCACCTTACCAAAATTCTCATAGGCTTTGAAAAGCAGCTTTCTGTGATAAGGAATAAAGCAGTAATAGCACAATAGCTCAATCTGTGGGGGCAAGATTAGTCTCTTATTCACAGAGTGATTTCAAATTGCCAGAAGGGACTGACTGCTGTAAAGTGCATTTATGAGCAACATCTTCAGCAAAATTGAATAATAATGTTTCTGTGGACCTTAAGCATTTTGTGAAGGATGTGTGTTTTTCCAAACTAATTTCATTTTCATAATCATCAAGAAGTGTCTCAATAAAGCAAAACCATTCTGTTTTTTACAGATGGTCCTGGACACCTCCTGGGAAACATTTCTTCATACAGAATGTATAAAGAAGCCCCATTCAAGTAAAGAATCTAAGAAGAAAAGGTCAGGCATTTTCATAATTTTTTCTCATTTCTCTTCTGAAAAGCTTGAAGAGTAGGAGAAAGAACAATCTGGGCACACGTGGATTCCTGTGATTAGGCATTTTATATGCACTTTTCAACTTCTATTCCTTAATCCTTAAACATTACTTGCACTGCAGGCACTTGCTGAGAGTAGCTTTCATTTTATCTGGAAATTTCTCCAGGGAAAGCTCTGAAAACCTGAAGCTCCATTTGTACCATTTTTTATTTTGTACTTCTCAACCTATAAAGTCGATCGAAAAAAAACATCTTTTAATGCTCACATTTTAAATATGATATTTTCATCCCTGGTGTGGACATTCATCCTCTTCCTTTTGATAGACCTTTAAGATATTATTCTGGATTTTTGGAATTAGCAGGCAATAGTGCTCATAATATTGAAGAACCTCTGTGTTATCTCAAAGGAAGATGTGAATTAAACTTTATTTAAAATTTCATATGTGATACACTGCATTAAATATTCATTGTGTTTGTCAGAGGCAAAGAGGAAAGAGAGGATAATATCTTCTAAGAAAATCTCTAAACAGATTTCTGGAGTATTCAGCCACAGTTAGATTTTTGCTTCTCTGACTGTCTTCTTGCTTCTACCTTCATGAGGTGGTGGAGCACATAGGAGGGTTTTGTTTGCCTTGTGGAGATGTGCAAAACAGTGTCCTCTAGGCTTATGGAAAGCTGAACTACAGAAAAACAAACAAACAAAAAAAAGGAATGTCCTGTTTCAGAGAGGAAAAGTTGTCCAGAAAGCAAGGTAGAGTCTCTTTGGCAGTATTTCTCTGTTGCTGTTGCAGAGATTGTTCATACTGCTTCCAAGGATTTAACATCTTCTGTGTCTGATTTTCCTTGTAAACAACCTGAATTTGGCCTGACAGCAGAACTCATCTGCCCTTTTAGTTGATTAAGAGATGAACCCTTGTCATTTCAGCTACTTAATGCCAGCCTTAAAGCATCACAACATATTGAATAGAGAAGTCTAAGCTTCAAGTGTGCTGGCTAAATCTAGATGTAAATGTAGGTTTTTCCTCCCCAGAAGAACAGGACAGTGTACTCTGATATTTCCAATGATCCCACATGAGAGCATCATTCACTGGATGCCCCTGTTAGCCTTCAGTAAATTGTCCTTGATTCACTCTAGCTGTCCTAAACTAGAGTGGCTTTCCCCCACCCAGTTGGGTTTAGGCTAGACACAAGACTGTTGATGGATAAAGGACGAGCAATGGTAGAATATTGTAAGCATTAATTAATTTGCTTCTAACACATGAAGATCCTGAAGATCCCATTACTGGCAGGTGCAAGATTAGTGATTCAGTGATTGTGTCTTGGTAGAAAAATGCCTAAATGCTATTAGTAATGGATTTTCTAAACTATCACCTTTGACTGTGCTCTGCTGCTGCTGAGCAGAACAAATACTAGAGACTATGGTGATATTCTTGGGGTTTCCTGAAAGTTTAAGAATTTATGTTGAAACCCTAGCTGTGCTTTGCTCTAAACCAGGAGTGTAAAAATTGAAATGACAAAGTTGTAATGGTGGTTGATGGTGCTGCTTCAAGATAAAATCCCTATCCAATCTGCCCACTGTGTTTAAACTGTTGAGTCTGTGAAGCAAGCAGCATCACTCACAGAGGTAAGCATCCTTGCTGAGCTTCCAGCAGCACACAGGACCCAATTTTGTTTTATGCTACAAAACATGGATGAAAGATATCTATCTTGAGAGAGAAGTCTATCAATTGTAAAGGATTTTTGAAAAATATGAATGAAACTCACTCTCCTATGACTTTTAGAATCACTGCAGCAGCTAAAGAACCCAGCCTCAGGCATAATACATACTGTCTAGTGTAAGCTGCAAAAACTCTGAGCAAAAAAAACCAAAACTGTCAACATTGCCCAAATCCAACAGAGATACACACTGATAACACCAGACAAGATGCTTCTCTGCTCTAATTTTGCAACTGATTTCCCTTTGCACTTTCTGCTCTGCTGCTGTGGAAAAACATTACTGAAATGCCTTCAAAGCTGAACAACTGACACTTTTCACTTCAGAAAAATGAGAAAATAAAAGAAAAAGTTGTTCTTTTATGCTTGTCGATTTCTGCTCAATTCTTCTGCTGTCTGCAAGTCATCTGCAATGGTAATTCAGAGCACTAACCAGCCAGTGTGAGCAAAAAATGTCAAAAAGAAACAAAGCCCATCAGGTTTTGTAGCAGGCAATTATTGTACCCAATGTAGCAGTTAATTATTGTCTTATTTTCCATCTAAGCCAAACAAAAGGCTAGTGTTCTGAGAAGGAGGAAGCAATGTGAAAGCCATATTTTTGGTCAGCTTTTTGATTAACTTTTCAGCTTTTGAACTCCTGCCTGCTCTTTTGAAATGTTGTCTTTCCTAGCCCTTGCAGTTAAGAAATATCTGCAGTTCTGTAAATTTCATTTTGCTTTGCCTTGGAAACAGAGTTCTTTAGGGTACTAAGTTAATATGAAATAAATCAAATAAAGAAACTGATGAATTTTGTGATCAGGATGAAATTGAAAGAAATTAAACATTCTGAGGCAATGTTAGTTTTCAGCATTCACAGCTGCCAGTGTTCTCCAGTCAATTTCATCTGTCTATAATAAACAACGAGTTTTCCAAAAGGATAAATCATATCTAAAATCTAAATTATTGGAAGAAATAAATCTACAGAGACATATGTAATAATTGCTTGAGTAGGAGCATTAGATACTATAGATCACTTTATTACCAATAAATGTGTCCAAGCCTAATAAAAAATAGATGTTGAGTTGCATAGAAAAGAGAGCTGGTCATAGCATTCCTTTATGTGTTGTATAGTTTTTATAGGATGGCACCAGGGACTCTCTCAGGTTGCTCTCAGATGCACTCTTGTGTTAGTTTTCCTGCAAGAAGGTTGTAATAAGCAATCTAAACCATGTCAAAACAAAGATGAACTATGTACTAGATAACACAAGAGACCAAAAATGAGGAAAGCTTAGGTTAAAGGATCATCTTGTGCAGAATTTGTGTGTGATCTTGCTGAATTGGGCAACCCACATGAATTTATTTCCCCATTTGTAAGAAGGAAATTACGTTTGTCTAGAAAGTTTTGAAGTTCAGCCTAACCATCTTTGTCAAGAATCTTGAAATTCTTGTATATCAGACACTGTATTATTTATTGCATTCCTTCACCTTAGATATATTTATTTATAAAACAAAATTCGAAATGTGAAAAAGTGCAATTTAGATGCTATGATGTATATGTTGCTGGTTAAATTAATGCTAAATGAAAAGTGTCTGATATTTATTATGCCAGGTCTAAAACAACTTGGAAATTTTCTGTTGGAATACTTTTCAATGGGAAATATCAATAAAATTGATGCTTTAAGTCTGCAATTTTGAAGCATTTGCTCTTTTTCTTTGGTCATGAAAATAAAAGTTAATTTCAAAGAGGTAGTGAGCTAATAGGGACCAGGAGTACTTTTTTTTCCTGCCAGTGAGGCTTTCAGCAATTTCACTTGCCACCAGTAAAACTGGCAGGGATTTTGGGCAGGACTCAAGCCAAAATATTTCTCTTTATGGTATTTCAAACCCAAATTTTCCTGGGAATCCCTTTTCTCATAAAACTTGTATTTTTAGTTTTTATCCTGAACCTGGATGAGGATGATTTCTATTATTTTAGAGAGATATTTTTAATTTTCTGTTTCTGTTATACAAAAACCCATTGGGCAACTGGGTAAATAGACTTAGGTATTTCTGAACATCCTGCTAGAGCACTATACATGCATATGTCATTGAAGACCTGGGATTTAACAGGAGAAACCAATTTATACCTTCATAGCAAAAGGCAGCAGCTCTGAGTAGTGACTTATCAGAAAATCTGAGCACTTTTTATGTATGTGACATCTTCAGTGTGTGAATTTCAGTTGCAGAAGATCACAAATGTAAAGTGTATTTTAATAATTCCAGTCACATTGCAAGACATTCTGCTGTCTGTAATATCAGCTCAGTATCCTGGGACTTTGTGAAAGTAAGGGAAAATGTTAGAATGTAACAGGATATAACTCAGAGAACATTCACTAATTCATCTTCTTCCAGCTTACATTAAACTGACGTAATTTTTCTAGGAACTGTTGCTGAGAAAATTCTGTGACATGTTATGTAATTGCTCTTTACTTTCACAATATTTCTATTTCTAAGGCTGGAAAGATGAGAGGAAAGGTGGCATCTTCTAGTAGCTTCATCCTTGGATTTATGAGACAATCTAAAAATTATCTTATTAGGGCCGAAATCCATAAAAAAGCTTTTGCACTGAAACCTTATGACAAGGAGTTAAATTTGTAGAAAATGCAGATTATTTTATAGAGAAACAAAAAAGAATGTTCAGTTGCACAAGGTCGTAAAAGAACTAGTTCATTTTTTCAAATATTGTACCATCATGGATATAGGTTTTCCCAGAGCTGAACAAGTTCTTCTTCTAACAAGTTATGTTGCTATGCTGAAGAGCATCAGTTCAATTTTCCAGCAGGCACACACACATGTTGTGCTTTTCAAACTGCAACACTGAACTCTGTGCTCATTATGAAATCAGGTCTCATCTGGAAAATGTACCTTTGTCATTATAGCTGGGTGTTTTGAGGTTTCTATTCTGTTGATAGGTACTCTAAGAAAGTAATTCCCCTCAATTAGGTATGAAAAAAACAAAAAAAGAGGTGAATTTGTGGGTTGATGGAATATGTAGAGGAATGGAAAATAATGGTAGATGAGGACACAAAGATAAGAATAAAAAGGTTCTGCCACATGGAAAATACTTTGCACTTATAGTCCTACATTTGCTTTCTGCTGCTGCTCCAAAAAACCTCTTTTGTCCTCCTCATTCCCAGTATTCATCCCAGATACTTTGTGAAGGTTTAAATGCAAACTAAACATTGAACATTACAGCTGCAGGATCCAGGTGCTCTGCTGTGATATACATTTTTCTAGCAAAAGCATCTGGATGCTTGGCTGGCTCCACCATGGAAAGAACTGGCTCTAGCATTGCTTGTATTGGCATCCAAGGAAATTGCCTAAGGATCAGTCTGCTGTGGGGCTGGCTGGGATATGCTGCCCAGCTGGAGGCCGTGGTCCTTTGATAGGTCTGTCATTGTCAAGAATTTGATCAAGTTTATATACTTAAGAAAGGAATCCCGTTCAAATTTCTCATGATCTCTTCCACATGTAATGGCTTATTACAGTATAGAGGATCTTGTACAAAATCACTGAGCAGAGATATAGGCAACTTCTAAGGACCCACTACTTTGACTAGCTCTTTCACAATCTGTATACTGCACAATATGCCATGGAAAACTGCATTTCTTTGTTGTGTCAATCTTTTTTCCAAAATAAAACCATTGTGAGATAACTGATTACATTTATATATCTTAATCTGAAATGCAAATAACTTTCACAAAAAAACCCACCAAAATGTCCTTGAGCTGTTAAATGAAATAACTTGATGAACTAAATTTGACAGTCTTTCAGACATACCTTTTATGGCCATGCAGACTGAAAACTGAAAATATTTCCTTTCATTCAGACACTCAAGAATATAGACAAGAAGTTCAGGAAACCTCTGGTAAAGAAATGAAAGCAATTGTGACATTGAAAGGATTAATAATATTGGCTCTAGGCATACAATAAGCCTGGAAAAGAATTTTTTTCTTCAATCATTAATAATTTTTTAGAATTTATTTTTCTCTCTCTTTCACATTAAAGACACTCAGTAACAAAAAAGACCAAACAATACTCCTTAATCCAGAATGAGTGCACAATTCAAAACTCTTCTGTGTACACTGGAAATGTTGGCAAAACAGCTGTGTGGATAAGATTAATGAGCATGTATATGCTTTCTTCCTTCTTTCAATAATTGCTAATGTTTCTTCATGTGTTTTCTTCCACCTTCTACAGCTGGAAACGTCTTATGCATTGTCTTAAATCCAGCAGAGAGTTCTAAATGCATCAAATACTCGCAGTTCTACATCTCTGGTTTGAAACACTCCTCCATAAGTCCTTTGTGAGGGCAGAGAAGAGGGCACAGAGATCATTTGAATACTCTACTGCAGTTTGCCAGCATCCCAGTTTCACGTAGCCTGTAAGGCAACTACAGTGAGCCTAACTTTAAATTACAAAATCCATAAATATGCATAAATATCTTGCTCTGCACATGTAGAGGCTAGTAAAAGTATTTTTTTACAGTAAAACTTCTTTTTCTTTCCTCGGAAAAAGTTTCATTTCTATGACAGGGAATGAAAAATAAAAATCACTACCTAAGGAGTTTCCTTTGGCTTCCTTTGTTGAAAATCTCCATGCAGATCAGACAGACATCGTGCTAGGTCCAATATTAATATGATTTTGAGAGGAGGAACAACTTGTACAAGTTGCCAGACCAGATTTATAAACAATTGCAAATTATGGCTGACTACTTTAGTAACAAACAACTAGGAACAGGTGCAGACAGTACCTACCAAAATTGATTAATGTTAGGGCATTCCTGGTCTGGAATCATTTATTTGCTGACAATGGACAATTCTTCATTCATTTCACACATTCATATGGTCACTTTTTTTTCCTTTGCATTTTTCTGATCAAATCAACAAAAAAAAAGGCAGGCACTATATTTAGGACCTCTGAGTACACACACAGGGCTTATAGAGCTCTCCATTAACTACATCCATCTCTTAAATTCCTAACAGAATTTATGCTGTAATTGTCTAGCTAGAAAAGGTATACTCTTTCAAACATTTCAGTAACCAGGATATTTGCTGGTGATCTGAATGAGGTCATAACACCTATTAATTTGATTTCTTCTCAACACTGAAGAAAGAAATTTAATTTGTGGCATCAACAGCATTCTAAGACACTTCATGCCATGACATTGTCTGATAAACCTATAAAATATTTCATTAATGTTTTCCTGATAGGTTATCCCATAGAAATTGCAAATACTGTGTATTATAATATTAGCCATTATTTCTCCCTCTGCTTCTGAATCTGCTTTTAACTTCTCAGGTGAAAAGAAAGGAAGTCCACTCAGCACTGCTCATGGTGTCTTTGATTAAGCAACCATGTGATAATGAAAATATTGTCATGTTTTTATCATGTTAGTTAAAACTTCCTTAAGCTCAGGAAGCAGGGAGGGAAAGGGCAAGGGTTTTCTCCCCATGTATTCAAATACCTGAAACATTCAATTGGGAAACATATTCAATGGTTTAATGATGCAGACCCCCACGAATTTAATGGAGGCTCAGAGCTGTGTGTGGGCAGCTGTACTGCTTCCAAGGGATTTGGGATACATGGGTCTTCAGCAGGAAAGTGCAGCAAGGAATAAACTAGCATCACTTAAAGACTGTCCCTTTTACACCTTGAGGTCCTGGATCTGAGCCTGCTGTGGCAGAGTGTTCCAACACAGGCTCATCCCAATTGGACTCTCTGAGTTGTAGAGCCAGGCCAGCTCCCAGGAAAGCAGTCTTTCACCCTGACCCTTTGTACCCATTAGGGCAGAAGGAGTGTAATGGCACTTTCCAGATGGCATTATAGTGCAGTGTTATGTATCAGCTGAAACCCCATGCTGGCAAGGCCAGAGCCTTGCTTTAATGAGTTACTTCTTCCAAATGTGGGTAAGTAAAGCAGAAACCCAAGTGCCTCTGTAGGAGCCAAACTAAGTCTGGCATGACTGTTGCTGACATAAAGTTAACAATCCTGCCTCACCAAAACTGCATTTTGCAGACACACAGAGAACAGGAGCTCTCCATATAGCTCTTCCCAGTAGTCACATAAAGTTTTCTACTGCTAATGGTCTCTGCCCCACAATTACTGGCCAGCTCTTCCAGGGATTGCTTGGCACACTGCAATTTGGGGAACAAAGGCATGCCAGGAGCCATTTGAACAGTTTAATTTAGTGATGGCAATTCCAGTGCATGGCAAAGGTACCCATTGCTGCTTAATGTACCACTATAGATGCTATGTATTTTCTGTGTTTACTCCTTAGCCCAGCTCCATGTCATTCAGGTTAGTGGAAAGTTGATGGCAGTCCACATTAAGCAATAAATACTACTTCCATATGTTAATATCTCACTGTGCTATCTTGCTTTTATATAACTTTTAGCAAATGCTTCCTTTAGGTCAAATATACTTTGCAGAATTTTGTAGGGATGATGGAATTAGAAAGCTTTATTTGGAAAAAAAAAAGTGAAGGATCTTCTCTACATCCCTTGTTGCTAGAAAGTGCCCTTTTTCCTGTAGTAGCAGTGATATCATCAATAGCTACATTAAAATACTTTATCCTTCCAATGTGCCTTACAGAATTACTTACAAATAGAGTTCAGCAGCTTTGCTAATGTGTAAAGTTTCAGCTTTCTTTTTCCTCCCTCTGTAGAGTGGGAGAAATAACGTGATAACACCTTATCTGATGTAATCTGCTGACACTTTAACTGTTTAGATACACACACATACATTTTCCTGTTATTCTCCCTCTGTATGATAGCAATGGGGAAGGAATGTAAGATCTGAGTAGTGTTGGTGCTTCACTGCCTAGCTTCTTGTAATTAAAGAGAAAAAAGAGTGTTTTTTCCTATCCAATTTGACAGGTCTTATGCAAATTCTGTGCTCAGCATTCAGTCCATCAGACATGCAAGACTGCTTCAGAATTTCTAAAGGATGTTGTACAATCCTTGGTGCCTCCTTTTTTGATTAACATGATATTTTAATAAAGAATGATTTCTTGAATATCTAGCTATGAGAAGAGCCTAAAAAGCACAACATACTACAAAACTTACTTGACATCTACATTGGACTAATTTTGATATAATACACAATGCAAATGTTGTATCCAAGGCAGTAAAGGTTTAATGACTAAAATGAGAACTTTTCTATTAATTCTTCAGTAGTTTATAGGATTAAAAATGTGAATTCATATTAGGTTTATTGAATTACCGGTGCAAATTAAAAATGGCTTCCCTGAAATCCTGCATTTACAGATCAATGATGAAATAACAAACCATCTGTTCTACCAGAAGTCTTTTTTCTGTCTCTGGTGTTGATTTCTATGTTCATAGTAGGAGACTTGGCAGCTGTCAACACTTAAAAATTATCTACAGGAAAATACAATAATGCACCTATATTGATTTCCAATGAAAAATCTAAAGGAGCTCCCTCTGAACTTTTTCCAATAAAGTTATTTGGCTGAAGTTTGGTTCACATCTTTTAATGTATTTTTGTTGTTGTTGATGTTGTTGTTTTCTTTGAGTATATTCGTCAGGGTTTATTGTTTGTTTCAGAAATGATATCCAATTTTAAAAAGCTTAGCCCATGGAAAACTCACGCAAATGTATACAAAAAATTCCTTGGACCCTCTATAGAAAGTTGAAATGTTGTGCCATCATTGTGCACCTAATCCCTGCAGCTTTGATCTGGACTTTTGTTCAAAATAACCCCCCATATCTGAGTGGGTAAATTGTTCCAAAAAGTAGGTAGAAATTGACATGACAGCAATGGCATTTACTATGCACACAGGTACTGATACAGATTATACTTTTATGGAATGTTGAAATTCAAAGAAAAACACTGGAAAGAAATTTCCAAAAAGCACAAATTACACCATGCCTATGTATGCAGCTTACATCTTGCTAAGTGTGACAGTGCTTAGAAGTTTTGCTGGATTAGATGCTACTAAAATAATCCTTTTTCCTTGGCTTTTGCTACAGCCAGTAAGAATGAAATGAGAAAATTATCAATGCAGAAACATGGGAAGGCATTTGAGGGATTGCTGTATAATAAATGACCTTCAGCAGATGCTGATCATCCCAGGGAAACAGTGTATGAACTAGAGGACACGATGGGAGAGATTCATTCTTTTCAAGCTCAAATCTTAGATTCATGTGTTTAGAAACTTCCAGGACTGGTTCAGTCTTCTAAAACATATTAGGTCCAAAGAAGTATTTTTCATATCATTTTTACGTGGAAACAGAAGAGTCATTTTTGTTACTGCTGAATAAGTAACATGTTCAGACTTAAACTGGGTGATTGGGGAATGTGAGGGTGATGGAAGTAAATAAAGGAATAAAATCTTCCCTGCTGGAAGATTCATTTTGGAAAAGGACCAGTCCTTTATATTTAACCTGTAAAACGATGAATATAGAATAGTTTATCTCTGTAACAATTCTACAGAAAAAAATTATTTGTTTTTTACTTTAAGCTGACAATCTGCTGCAGCAAGGAATTTCTCAGCCTCAAGGAATGACCTTGAGAGACATCCCTATTCAAGGGGAGGTCATGGCATGCAGGATCTTAGGGAGAACGGGAGGGGAATCACACCATAACACTGCATAGTTGTACTCAAGATTCTCACTTTTCTATATATTACTAGATATTGACAGAAGCAGTTGGGCTAAGCTGGCAAAAGCAGAGTGTGAGCTGACTCTTAAAGCAGTGACATAATTTGAAAACCTGAATTTGATTTGTAGAAACTTTCATAAAACATTTACCTTATCTTTTGCAAAAAAAAGAATTTGGATGAATTTATATCAAGCATGTAAAAATAAAATCACTTTTCAAGAACTTTTCAGGATTGAATTAAGTAGATTTTTTTTTTATCTCTGCCTTGAAAAAACTACAGGAGAAAAAGTTGAGCTTGTCAAAATAAATCAGTATCTTAAACCCCGAATATATAATCTTCTTAGGGAAAATAAATTTGTGACAAAGGATCATCACCCTCTGCTGCTTGTGAACAAGATGTGAATATTTCCTTTTGAGGTTAATCAGCTGCATGACTCAGTTTATCTGACTGTCAGGAGATTTCTGACTTTGCTAGCAGTGATCAAATTCACTGCCTGTTTTTTAAGGTTTCAGCCATGAATGGGTAGCAGTCTCACAGGAAGAGCAAGTACGGTCCTGGCAGCCATGGAGGAAGCAGAGACTGTTAAATGTCTGGGGTTCTGACCTGCTGGTTTTGAGAACAGGTAAATCACTGGGATCCTAAAAGCTTAGATTAGAGGTTTTGGCAGGATTTTGCACACTGTTGTTTGGCAAGGCCATTTCCTCATGGTGCTGCCCTTTCATTCAACAAAGCAAGAGGAAAAGAAAGTGACGGTGTCCTTAGAGATGGATATATTTGGACAAAAGCATCTGAAAGACTTTGTATGGGCTTCTGGAAGCAATCCAGTGGAGTCAAAAGGGTGTAAAACTCAGTGCCAGCCTTTATCTTTGTGGGTTTTCCAGTTTCAGAGGTTTGGTCTGCTGCTACTGTTCAAGCTGTTCCTCACACTAGTAAGCTAGAGGCAAGGACAGGTCATAAATGATGTTATTTCTGACCTCCCATCAATCCAGATCCACAAGTGCAGTATTCATATGAGGATCAACATTATTTTCTTCTTTTTGATTTGTTTTGTGTTTTCTTCAAATTGAGGAATTTGTATTTGGCCTCAACTTTTGGTCAAGGTGATGTGTGATGGGAGTCCTATGCTACATGAGAGGGATTCATTCAGGAAATTGAGAACAGCCATCAAAACTTATATCTTGAAAAAATTGATAGTAGTAGAATGATATCAGAGTGACACATATTAAATACATATTTCTTAAAAAAGATACTTTCATCTCACTTTCTGAACAGGAAACTATTCCTAAATGTTTCTTTACCTGAAGGAAGAATGCCTATATCTTTAAAGAAAATGTCAATACTTTTAAAACCCACTTTCCTTTAAATTTTCCTGGCAGCAATGTGTTTTAAGTAGCTAATTTTCTTCCTTCCCAACAAAGTAAGGAGAACATTTTCAAAAATGCATTTTTCCCCTGCAAAACCAGAATGATTAGGTGTCTGTATGTCCATATTTGTATGAAAATGCATGTTTATTCTTAAAACAAAGATGCTGGCTGCCTACTAATGTCCTAGGCTTCATCACAGCACCCCAAGAGTTCATATCTCTAAACTAGTTTGAGGATTGGAGTTGGAGTTTCCAAACCTCTGGCATCTGTTGAAAAGTTGACAGCATGTTGCTGGTAAAAGAAAAGGCCTTTCCTGTCACTCAGTCTCTACTTGTACATGTTTGTCTATAATCTTAATTAAAGAAGGAAGATACCTGTGTTTATTTTTCCTGGGAACAATATTATTAAGATCATTTTATGAATCCAAATTCTCCATTTTGCTTTATAGTCTCAGCTCATTTGATCTATATAACATCAATCTGACATGAAAATAATCAAAGTGTATAGTTTAGGTTTAATCTCTTTTTCTGTTCAGAAGGCCTTACATTTTCCCTCTCATCTTTCAGAAAAGCTCTTCCCTCAATCTGTGATAAGAAATTTAAATTAAAATATTTACATTACAGTTTTTAAAGATAGCTTATTTTGATTCCATTTTAGAAAAGTGTTACCTCGTATTTTTATCCCTGAGGGAAAAAATATATTACATCTTTTATCAATTTATTTTTATTCCTATGTGTTACTGTAGAAGTGTCAAAATAATTAGGTCAAGTGGTTGTAATGAGCCCAATAGAAATAAATAACTCATCTTGTTACTTGCCCTAAGATTATTCAACTGCAGTTTGCAGTTTAAATTTTGTTAAATTTATGACAACTATTTTAATACATTGAAGACAAAAATAGACTTAATTTTATGTAATACATTCATTAAAGGTTTCTGTCTTTGTTTAAGAAGATATCAAATCATTAGCCTCATCCTCCCTCCTGCTTTTTCCTAAAAGAGCTGAGGAGGAAATCTGTCTAACCTCAGCAGCCTCTGAAAATTAAACAGAAAAAAAGATATTGGAATGAGTACAAATTTGAAATTAACCTGGCCATAGGGAAATTTTTCTTAATCAGATAGGGTAATACAATCAGCTATTGTTAATCATACAGCTTTATTGGCATGCATGTTTTTTACAAGATAATTCTTCATATTTACACCTTTTGCTATTAACAATCTAATTCAAAATGTCTTTTTAATAATACACATAGATATAGAAACATAAATTTCTGCAAACACACACATGTTTGGCTCATATTTTTACTTTAAATTGCATAAAATTCAGGGATCATAAATCACAGTAATGAAGACTATGGTTATATCGCCACATTTTTTATAGATATCAATATTAAAGATATTTCATCAGTCTCTAATTTCAAACTGTGTTCAAATACGAAATAGATACCAGGAATATCATCTTCTCTGAAGAAGCAATGCTGAAACTCCTTCTCAAACTGGATAAAGAAAACACAGACAAGTTCTTGCTTTGAACAGGAATTTGGTATTTGAGAATCAAAGAAAGGACAGGTAGAAAACTTTTATTCTTGGGATCTCAGAACTAAATTTGAAGAGGTTTTGTTCATGTCTGGCTTGAGGTGTATCATAATGTGAGTCCTATGCCAAACCATTAGCATCAAGATGAATTTCTTTCTGTTAAAGCCAACAGGCTTTGGATCAAAATGCACCCGAGTCAGCACTGCAGATTCTCCACATCATTTTTCTTCACCCCTTGTTGGAAGCTGCTGCAGGTACTTTAAGACATTGTAATTGGGATCTACACTCAGAAAAATCTATAGAGACCACTGTTCCCTCATTCCATCTGTACAGAATCACTGAATATGCAGAGTTGGAAGTGACCCACAAGGATCACCAAGTCCAGATCCCTTGCACAGCACCATCCCTAAGAGTCACACCATGTGCCTGAGAGCACATTCCAAACCCTTCTGGAATTTTGTTAGGTTTGGTGCTGTGACCACTTTCCTGGGGAGCCTGTTCCAGGGCCCAATCATCCTCTGGGTGAAAAATCTTTTCCTAATATCCAACCTAAACCACCCCTGACACAACTTCAGGCTGTTCTCTTGGGTTCTGTCACTGGCCACCACAGTGAAAACATCAGTGGCTCCCTTCCACTTCCCTTCACCAGGGAGTTGTAGACTGCAATGAGGGCTCTTCTCAGCTTCCTTTTTTCCAGGCTGAACAGACCAAGTGGCCTCAGCTGCTCCTCATACAGCTTCCCCTCAAGGTCCTTCACCATCTTCATTGCTGTCCTCTGGAAACTCTCCAATAGTTTAAGATCTTAGATTGTGGCACCCAAAATTGCCCCCAGCACTCGAGGTGTGGCTGCCCCAGTGCGGAGCAGAGTGGGACACTTCCCCTCCCTTTTCCAGATGGCAATGCTGTGCCTGATGCCCCGAGGACAGGGCTGGCCCTCCTGGCTGTCAGGGCACTGCTGACTGAAGGTCAACTTTCCATCTACCAGGACCCCCTGGTCCCTTCCCACAGCTCGGCTTTTCAGCCTCTCATTCCCCAGTCTGTCCATACATCCAGGGCTGCCCCATCCCGGGTGAAACATCCAGCACTTTCCCTTGTTGAACTTCACATGGTTGGTCATTGCCCATCTGTGTCCCTGATTTGTCAAGGCCCCTCTGCAGGGACTCCCTGCCTTCCAGGGTGTCAACAGTTCCTCCCAGTTCTGTGTCATCTGCAAACTCACATAGTATCCCTTCCAGTCCTGCATTTTGAGTCATTTCTGAGGATGTTGAGGAGCACAAGCTGAGAATGGAGCCCTGTGGAACCCCACTAATGACAGGACCCCAGTCTGATGTCACCCCTTTCACTGTAACTCTTTGGGCCTGACCTGTGAGCCAGTTGCTGTTCCATCACATCATGCGTTTATCCAGATGTGTGTTGGATATTTTTCCAGAAGGAGACTGTGAGAGACACTGTCAAAAGTTTTACTGAAACATAAAAGATTTCATCAACCAGTTCCCTTGATCAACTAGGTGAGTTACCTGTCATAAAAGGAAAGTCCTTGTATCCTTGCATACTTACCCAGCATTTGTATATTCTTCCCAGATATTTTATTCTGGATGATGTAGGAATATGAAAAATGTCACTATTTAGTAAAGCCACTACATACATTTTGATAAATACAATTCATAATGAGCCTCTCTGTCAGCAAGTTTCATCATTATTCTTTGCCATGAACTTTTTGCTGTGCAACAGAAATTTGGGTAATGAGGGCTAAAGGGGCTAAAAGGGAGAAAGGGAGAAAGGGAGAAAGGAAGAAAGGAAACAGAAATAGAAAATTTAAATTAAAAGGGGCATCTTAAACCCCAAAACCTGTTTGAAATTCATTACTACCTTGGTATAACACCTTGACCCTTCAATATTTAAGCAAGTATCTGGTATTATCCATGCATGCACTGCCCATGATTCATTAGAAATGCTCACATGAGTAAGCATTGACATGGCATTAAGTGTTCTCAAGATTGTGGCATTAATCCAACCAGTTACTGGTAAATGATCTGCATCCATACTCTTCTTGCTGATGGTGGTAGGGGTGTTTAACTGATGGTAGGGTGGGAGGAGATGTGCATGTAGCACTGGGCATAGAAGATGTAGAAAGGTGAAATATTTAAATAGTCATTAAGCCAACCTGAAGGCTAGATTTGATTTATTTTCCATCATCTCTTTCTGCAAAGATATTATATAAATATTTTAGACAGTAAACAAAGAGTAAGAAAGCAAAAAGTAAATAATATAAAGTAACCAGATGACATTGTTAGAAGCTTTGGAAATGCCCTATGAACCTCCTATTTTTTTTTTTCTAACGGTAAATAAGTATTCTAGTTTGAGAAGAGTTTTCTTTACCTTAAAAAAAATTGTCCTACTCTTCTAAGAAAATAAAAGCTGACTTGCAAATCATGACAGATAATATGAACTAAAACTGTATGAAAAATTTCTTTTTCTGGTTATTTCTTAGGGGTTTCACCTGTATGGCCTCTTCTAGTGTTTTTGCTCCCTATAACAGGCATTTTACTATTTCTTGCAAAAAAACAAATAGCCTCTCCATGGCTGGTATGCATGAAATGATGAATTCAAATTATAAAAATGTATCAGAGAAGTAAGATTTTCACAGCTGGGGCTTATGTCCTCTGCACTTGAGACCTCCAAGTTTCTGACCTGACAGTCTAAACTAAAGAGGAGGTCACTTTCCCCACTTTCTTTACAGTCTGGTCACTACTCACACACAAATACAAATCCTTTACATTCTTTTTCTCTTGGTAAAAGGAGAAAAAAAGGAGAAAAAAGCAAATATTCCTCCAAACACCTGGAGCGTTTTCTGTATTTATTAAAGTATGAGAATTTTTAGGCATGTTCTCTAACTGGAATTAATCAACCAAGCAACTTTTTTTTTTTTTTTTTTTTTTTTTTTTTGTAAATGGCAATTTACCTGGAAGATATCAGGCATGCTTGAGACCTTGAGTAAATAATACATACAAATAATTATAACACTATGAAGAAGTAATGCTTATTCACAGGAGAAATTAAAATGTAGGTACTTTTCTCACAGTTTTAATTGTTATCACTAGAAGTGAAAAATATGATTAAAAATCTATATAGATTTCGAAGGACTTAAAGTGTTCGACAATCTTCATTTTCTTCAATATTCTCATTTACTGAGACGACATGCTGAACCCAGAGTATTTTGGAACATGCAGCCTCCTCTTTCTGGAGTGAGGGACAACATTCAGAAGCACCTGCCTGTATGCCTGAACGAGGAGTAACTGTTAAACAGCACATAGCAGAAATATAATTGCACATTTACTAATCCCTGAGAATTCTGAAAGTTATTCTCATGGACTTCTCAAGATTTACTCTCTTTTTGGAGCTCTGTACTTCACAAGGACTGGTGGTGTAACAGAAATGGGGAAAAAAACAGCCCTTCAAGAAATTATTTTCCTTCCTGGAACAAAGCAGAAAATATCTTCAAGTGAGATATCCACCACATTCAAGGACCATTGTGTATTTCAGATGTAAACTTGGTAAGAGATAGCTGCTCTGAGTCAGACTGCCTCAAAAGGGACAGTGAGGCACCAGATGGGATCTAAGCAAGATCTAAGAGGCAAAAGAATTTATAACAACAATTAAATAAGAATGGCAGATTATTGAGCTTCCTATTCCTATTAATAACGAATTAATTCCTATTTATTAATATAAATAGGAAGCTCAAAGTTTAATTCTGGCATGTTTTTCTTTCTTTAAAATGAGAAGCCACAAATATAATGTCATAGATTCAGATCAGAGTGGAATCAGATTGCTTTGGAATCAGTCTATCCTAGGCATGTTTTCTGTCTCTTAGAGAGAAATAAAGATTTTTCAGTGTTTTATTTTGATATAGGCAATCTGGAAGAAGGACAAAATGGCATATGAGTCACTCTGAATTAATGCAAACATAAACTTTGTCTTGTTTGAGGAATGGAATAAATATGGCAGAATTGTCCTTATTTCAACTGAAACAGCTCACTATCTTCTGAACCATAAAACAAGTGTGTTTTTTCTAACTCCAAATTTCACTCACTAAAGCAATTCCTTCAGAATAAAATAGTAGTTTTCCCTAAGTTGGCAGTCTTAGTCATAGTCATAACAGATTGTAGTAGAATTTAGTGAGATGTTGAGACTAGTGCATTTAGAGACTGAGAGATAGCTAGCTGCAGAACTTTAAATTGCTGCTTGGCATTCATTTGTAGCTCTAATATTTGTATTTTCTGAAAAAGATTTACTACTACTGAAATGTTTTAAAACATTGTCAAGCTTGTCCCCCTTCAGTTTGAGAATTGTCAGCCTGACCATAGAGTATTTCCTACAATATTTTCACCTTAATTCTTGCTAAATTTGCCATCTTTCAACTAGGCTAGAAGCTTGCACTTTAGAGGAAAAAGCAGTCATTGTCCTTCCTTTTCTTTATCAATTATTCCCAGCAGCAATGATGCGCCATAGTGGTGCACATAGTGCAAATACACCCATTTGTTTTCATAGTCCCTTTGCACTTCAGAAATTGGTGTGAATCCTCTCCTTGGGTATTGAGTAAAGGCTACTTTACACATTGAGTTACTTGGTAACACATATATTTTAATTTTCATATATTTAGAATTTTTTTGTCATTTTAACAGTCTTTAGATGAATTTTATACTTGTATCTTTAATTGTGGAACAAAATGTACATTTCATTTTATTGATATTAATATTATATTTCTGTGGATATCTACCAGAAATTTAAGCACTTTTATTAAAAATGTCATCTGAGAAATTAAAATCACATTGGATATATGAATATTTATTCAAGTACTCATAAGCTCCTCCAAAAAGAGAAATTTTCTAGACTATAGCTATTCAAAGTGAAGCTTTTAGCATGACACAAACTTCCACCAGTATGCCAAACCTCAGGAGGAGTGAGGTTGAAGCATTCTGTTCATATATCATGCCAGAAAAATACCACAAATCATCAGTAAAGTTTTTTCACATTACTTGTAGGAAAACTCTACTCTTTTTTGACTTCTTTCCATGTAATGAGACTCAAGTGGCAAGTAGGTTTAGTAGGATAGGTCATTGTTTACTAATTGATGAAAAACATGAGGTAGAGAAGACAGATTTTGCTCACTACTTTTACACTCTCCCTGGCAGCTGGTTTCAGCCAGGGGTAGCTTAGAGCAGTTCTGGTTCTGCTCTGTTGCTTCATTAAAAAACCCCAGGCTGACCCAGGAAACAGGAGAGGGAAAACCAGATTTGCTCCACACAGATGCTCTGAGGTGACTCCATAGAGCTGAGAAGTTATCTCATATTTTAGATACATGAGTCATGTCAGTGACAAGAAACAGACAAGCACCAAATCTCTCTGCAAATCAAAAGACAGTTGTAAGATGTTATTGATTGTTTAAGGCTATTCAACTCAGGTGTCAATGATGCTGGCAAATTCAAAAGACTTGTTCTGCACTCTCTAGGTAGAGAAATTTCAACTCACATGTCCATGGGACTGTGTTCCACTGAAAAGTCCATCTCCTTATGTCATGCACATGAAGTCCCATTTTTACTTAAATGTATCAAAAAATTCAATATGTGTGACTCTCTTCTGGGTCTTGATTAACAACTTACGCTGGTGATCTACGTTTTTGGAATGGTAACTGGACCCAGACTGCTGTCTTGAGATTCCAGGTACTGAAGGATACCAGAGCAAATGTAACATTTTCTTAGTGGATATCTGCTTTAGAAACATGCTCTAGTAGAAAGAGAAATGCCTCAATTTAAATCAGAGGAACTGCAACATGGTTTCTGTGTTTATTTTTCATTGTGACACTGGAGTGAACAGTGACCTTCAAGAATATAGACAGATATTTATGAATCCCTTACCTTGGCTGCCAATAAATAATCACAGGGAACAGCAATCTAAAGACTAATCCACAAGAAAATGAAATGCTGAATGCTACTAAAATGAGTGAAAAATAAATCAATATGAAATTTTATATCTTTCCTTATGTTCTTTTTTTTGAAGGAATATATCCTTTTTTGCAGTCAGTCATAGACAAAAATTAGACTGCACTAATTTTTTTTAATAGTTCTTTACAGGAGAAATTGTAGCAGTGAAATGGATGTTTAATGAACAATTCTGAATGTCAATGCAAGGTATATGAAATTAGGCAAAGATTTTGTCAAACATGTCAACTACATGTCTTTTCTAGACTTAGAGATTTTGAGTGTTATTCTGGGTTTCTAAAGCTAAAAAATTTTAGAGAGAAAAGTATTTTACAACTGATTCATAGAATATCTTTAAGATGTCCATTGTTATTTGTAAGAGTTGGATTCATAGAGGCTTCCCAAATCTACTTTGAAAGCTGTTTAGAGCATAGTATCAATTACCCAATATCTTAGATTAGATAAATTTGGTTGTGCAGTAAGCAAGGAAGAGCATAGGTCTGAGAAGACATCAGCAGGCAAAGACAGTTCTGAAGGTCAGAATCAGTGTTGTGGTTAGAACAATAAATTGGGAGTGAAGTTGCAGCTTTCAGTCTTCCTTTTTAAGATGTTGTTTAGGAAGGTTTTTTTAAGTGCAAAAAATGAAAATTCTGCAAACATTTGCAGATTCAGGACTTGCCTAGATGTGACCCTTTTTTCTGCCTGACCTTCAATCCACATCTAGCTCTTTTTCTTTAAAGCTAAAATTATTTCACAATAATTTTCTTGTGCTAATGAAAACAAGTGGCCTTCTAGTAATAATCCTCCAACTAAAATCTATATGTTTGCTCTAGTGAAAAAGATACAAATATAAAATAAATATAGTCTTTCAGAGAAAGAAGAAGAGAAAAAGTGTTCATTGATTATATTTCTTTTCTGCCAGTGGACATATCTTGTAAGATTTAAACTCTGAGCAAAGTCAAATACTTTTATTTTCTGCAGTTGCGTGAAAACAATAGATCTCACTACTTAGTTTTCTGTATTTGTAAAATGTGCCCAGTAAGGTCTATTTTAAACTTGAACAATAATTAACATACTCCTTCGCTTCTACCCTCTCTCCTGGTTATTAAGGAGATGATCATATATGTCATTAATGAGGAATTATACAAAGTAGATGAAAAATAAAAAAACAGTTAATTTAGGCCAAAAAACCTCAGTGAAAATTACAGAATTGTAGGTAAGTAGATCAAGCCAATGGTTTCCAACACATTTACAGAATAGACAGTTTCATTTTGTTGTTTAAAATATAATCATACAGACTTTAATAATTAAAGCATGGAGAAAAGATGATAGATGGATTCTGTGAATGTCCATTTATTCTGATTTGTGATAGGTGCTAGACAGATTAAATCAAACTCAGACTCTCACATTGTGGAAGCTGACAAAGGTTGAACAAACTCACTCCACCTCCAAGGCCCATCAACACACTGAATTTAACATGAGCTTCCACAATGCAGAAATCAGATGGAGATTTGTTGAATTTGGCCTGGAGATATTTGCTGTATTAGATTTTTAGCAATCATGACATTATCATATAATAGATTCTGTAGCTAACAACAGAAGTCTATTTTTTTTGCATCTCTCTATTATATAGAAACCTCAGACTCCAGAGCAATGATTTACACACATTCTGACCCAGAACTGAAACCTTTTGGACCTTTTTAATAGGTTTTCTGTTTAATTTTCTTTTTTATTTTTCAAATACTTATGTATCCTGCATATTGGCTATATATCACCAGTCTTTCTACATAGTATTTTTTTTAAGTAAATAGCTTCATCTAATTTTTCCTTAAAGAGAAAATTACCATAGGAATCTAACTTTCATGTCCCTGTCCAATAAAATATATATGTGAATTACACCATAATGAGGCTAAAAATTATTAAAGTACCTGAGAGAATTCAGAAGAGAAAGCAGAATGAATATCTTTGACTACATGAGTTCATGGAATAAAAAATACAGGTCAAAATTAAATAAAAATGAGTTCTGAGACAAATAAATCACAAACGTGTCAGGAAATTTTCTGTGAGCATTATCACTGGGAGTTAAAGGTTAGAATCACATAGTTGTAGAAAAAAAGATACCTCAGTTTTCATTTCAGAAAATACACCCCTGAAAGGGCAAAAGCAATTTCTGTTTGTATTATTATAGTAGCATTAAAAAACCCTAACATGACTAGGCAATAACATTTGTGAATAGAAGACAGCATGGGATTATTTGGTTATTATAAAGAGAGAGAAATGGAGGGAAATAAAGTTAAATCCATTCTAACACACAGTAACCTCAAAGGGCATGTCTGCCTCTGCTGAAACATCTCATGGACTTCTTTTCAGTTAGAGTCTGTTCCACAGGAACGAGGCCACTACACACTGTCCAAGAAATGTCTGTAAAGAAATCTTTCACATTTTCTGCAAATGCAGAAATCCCATTTAAGAAAAGCAGGAGGATGTTCTATTTCTCTTCTTCCAAGCCACTGACTGCCACGGACTGTGGCATTCACTTTCAGATTAAGACATCTAGACCCATTTGTTCTCATGTAAATATGAGCTATATGTGAAATAAGGATCTTTCTCATATATTCAAGATTTAGTTAGTGAAGTTGACAGACCCTGCAAAATGACTTCACTGATAAGAGAAACTTCCTGCAGGCTTACACCAGTGCCCTGGCCTTGGTGGGAGTCCTAATGCAGGCTAATAAGGGAAGTGACACATTCTGTGGCATGGAAGTCTGGCTGCTTTTGTTTGAAGTCCATCTCTCTCCTCTGCCCCTGTAACTCTCTAGCTTAGTGTTACAGGTTTTAGAGAGTGCATCCCTGCCTATTCTGTTCCTATCCTCAGCTGGACATATTGCCCTTGAATTTACCCCGTGGCAGTCAGTAGGTGGAAGAGTCACTCTGTTATAAACAGTGCAATTCTGATGCCACCACTCAGGCTCTAGGGCTGCTTGAGATGCCCCAAAGTGCCACATTTTCTTCTGCTGCTCCAGCCTACTCTGGTGTCATGTGGGTCCTCTGACACATATAATCCCATGTGGAGAATTGATTCACCCTGTGAGCATCTGAAATGACACTGAACATCTCTGAGATCACTGAACAGGGAGAGCTTAAGAACCTGCCTCAGTCACAGATACATCTGTGCAGACATCCACATTTAGCTGTCATTATTTCTGATTCACTGACACCCCACCATCTGACACATATAATCTTCCCTCAAATATAATAGCCCTAGTAACAAGTCTGTAAAAGAGCAGATTATTTTTGATTGTCTTCTCAGCTGTCAGAGATAACTGGAATGTGTGAATTTGCAAGTTTGTGGGACATTGAGTACATCATCATGTACTGAAATAGTCCTGAAATGGAATGAAAGTTCATACTGCAGCAATATTTTTCATTGTTTTTAGTTTCCAATAGAAATTATTCCAATGACAGAATTTAAAAAAATATAGAAAGAATATTTTACTACACTGTATAGTATTGTACTGGCTTTTAAGTCACTCCCATCAAACTCAATCTCTTTGGTAGGGTAGATTTCTTCATGGAAATTGCAGCTTTTGTTACCAAGTGCTTTCTTTATCATTTGTAAAACTGATCTTCTTATTATTTCCCTCCTATACTTACAGCTACGTTATCCCCAAATACCATAGGTCATTCTGTCAGAAAAAAATGTACTTCAGTGTCCCACAATATATACACTAACCAGGGGGTCTATTCTTCAAGAGAAAAGAAGAGTTTGGTCTATGATTAACATGTAGTAACAGATGGAAGAAAGAAATTAAATTAGTTTTTAAACCATTGTTTTTGGAGCCATAGAATTCTCAAAAACATTTTTATTTAATGTTTACTCAATTTAGAACTGAAGATAGAAGGGGAGAAAAAACCTTACAAAAACCAATATAGAAGCTGTCTTATCCTATGTAAAAATTGTTATTTTTCTGAAAATTGAATTTCTGCTGCATAATCACTAACCCTAGAAATCAGTATTCTGTTAGTCTGAAGGCTGTGGGAGTTGAACTTTTCTGCTAAAGGATTAAGAGCCCAGGAATATTAACTATAAGCTTCAGTAACTATGCAAAAGTGTTTATATCCACTGAAATTATGTGATTAAAAATTGGGCTTTAAGGATAAAGATTTCAATTTCTTTTGCAGAACTTAGCATATGTTCAATAAAGGAATAAAGCCTCAACTATATATATAATATTTAAGATGAAACAAAGTATCTTTGCTTTACTGTTTACTTCCTTCCTTTGTTCACATGTCCAGGGATTCCATTTACAGTTCATCATTTAATAGAATGATGAGGATCTAATACTGATCAAATTTATAAGAAGAGGGAGTCTTTAATTTTCCTTCTTAATTCAAGGATGCTTTTGTCATTAATATATCCAGTGTTTCTATTTGCATGTCTTCAGATGCAGCTCAGGATCCAAGGTGGGATGGAGACTGGATCTACCTGTCTCTGTTTAGCACTCACAGTAAGTAAACTTGTATTCTGACCACCAGATCTGGAGTTCCCTATAGGCCAAGTATTTAACACACTGAAACACTGGGAAATGAAGTAAACTTATGCTGAAAAGGGGAATTATATGCACACTGTAAAATTTAGCTGTCAGTTATAGTTTTATGAAGTAAAAAATAAACATTAGTGTACAAGTTGTTTTGAACAAGCTAGAAGTAAATTATGCACTGAAGGACAAAAACAGAAGACAACTATTTAATTTTCTGAGTAAGATACCTATAAAAAGTCATCCACCTCTCAACTCCTTGTAATTTCTCTATGCTTGTACATAATGATGTGTTACTATGCCAGGAAAGAATAAAAAATAGCTTAAGCTGTCTGCATAAGAGAAAAAGATTTCAAAAAGTCTTCATTTAAAAGACACAGTAATGCTTATGAAAGTACTTCTAAATGTGAACCATCTGGTTACTTTGACGATTTGGAAGTCATTTTTATTTTAGCATAGTAAGCTCAGAATTAACTGTTCTGATCATTATTGATAATAGCAGATCTTGCTGTACATAATTTGCAAAATAAGCTCCATTCCTAAAGTAATCATTACTCTTTTAAGTAAAAGAACTATAATTCAGAGGTGTTAACCAGTTCAATAGGCAGAATTGGCTATTAGAAATATATGTAACATTTATTTAAACGTACTTATCCACCCAAACCCACCAAGTAGTCACATGCCATGTCTCACAAATGAAGAACTATATGTCTCCTTCAGGAAATATAAAGGAAAATGAAATGTCCAGAGAAGAATTTTAGATCTTCTTTTCTTTACTGTCCTTGATACCCATCCAAATTCCTTGGTTATTCAGGATCTAATCTTGCACAGGGAGTTTTATGCACATGGATTCTCATTAACTTCAAAAGGATTTTGCAAAGACACAAGATAATTGTTTTCCTGGACAGTGAACCTAAAGGTCATTAGAGCCAAAGCATCAGAAAGAATCATTGGAAATTATCCAGATTTACAACAGAGAAAATGTTTATAGACTTAGACTTCTGCTGGTATCTAAATCTCATCTCTGCACATTTTAACAAGTAGAGTTTAGAAAGAATTCCAGTACAGTTCATCTTTTCTTAATAAAATTGATTCATGTAGTTGAAGTCCTAGCCAGGGCTCTCAGAGCAGCTAATTTGAAGATAAATCTCACTTTTAAGGAAAGATTTGACCCTTGGATGCACACATGCAATTTTCATTACATTAATGGAAGCCACATTTGTGCATCCAGGGGCAAAATTTGCTTCTTAGAAAATATGATATAAAATAAACAGATAATAAACTGCATCAGTGCAGTCAGGGAAGCTAATTGCATAGGAGGGATTTCCACTGGGATGTGTCTTTAAATGCTGAGGAAGGAAACTTTTGAAATAATACCTATAAAACCTACCAGCTTATAAAATCTAGAACCTTCTAAATATAAAGTGAATTTTAGTCTCATCCAAATGGATAATTTTGTAAATACAACAAGACAAAACAAAAAAAAATTCAATTCCCCAACTAGAATTTCAAGATTGTTTTCTTTTCCATGTGGAAGAAGAAATGTAAAGACATAGGAGGGGATCAATCTTCTCTTTTTGGAGACATGCTCAAGAATAAAAAACACTATGAAATGACTCAGTATCTTTTCTTAAATAATGGCTAATGTTACATTTACACATATCACCTATTTCTTTATGCAAAGAGTAGAGCATAATCACACAAAGATCCAGCATGTGTTAAGTTCTGCACAGAAAAATACAGTTTATTTGCTGCAACCAAAACAACCTGACATCAGTGGAATGACCCTACTACAAAAGGAGTGTTTTCACCCATGCTGGGAAACAGTACAGGGAAATTATACTGATTGTCTCAAAATGCCAAGGGTTTGCTCTGATTTTTCGGAAAAATCAATTTTTGTTTTCACAAAAAAAAAAAAAAAAAAAAAAAAAAAGGAATTTTTTTCCAGGATACTCTTTCAAAGTCTTTTAATGTTGTTTTTACCGGTTCCCTTCTGTAATGCCACAGACCTACGTCTCTTCAGCTGGGTCTCCATTATTAAGTGAAGCTATTGCCCCCTTTCTTCTGGGATTTTTGTCAAGATATACAAGCTGACTTTGCTCAACTGAAACCAAAAGAAAATGAGAAAGAAGAGACAATAATCAGATTGTTGAAAAAAAAAAAAAGGAAAAAAAAAAGGGAGAGAGATGGGATTAGAGATTCCTTTGATATTTGTATTATTGTCATTTCTTGGGTTTTAGCCAGTAGACTACTGCCCCATATCTACTGTGAACATCTTTATTCTTTTGGTCACAAGGAAACTTTCCCTGATGATATTTATTTTGCAAAGGTATGCTGATCTGAAATTATTCAGAGAATCAACAGCTACCAAAGAAGAATAAAGTAGAAGGAAATGTAATCAAAAAGGAATAAACTATATGGTTGTTATATATTTTGTTCCTCCAGGGAACTGCTGTAATCTTTCTTTGCTTGCCAAAGTAGGGAACCTGTTATCATCTTATGCCAATAGAAACTAACTAGCAGACTAGAGACTAGAGACTACAGACTGCAGACTATAGACTGCAGGCTACAGACTACTGACTAGCAGACTACATTGTCTGCTAGTAGAAATGGATAAGGATATGTTTCTTCCCCGTGAGTTTTTTTGAAATTACTTCTAATGTGAGCTCCAGTATGACCTTCCCCACACCACACAAAGTTTATTAGTCACACGTCTGAACTGCTCTCTTGTGACATCTAAAGCACAGTGAGAATGAGCAACATCAGGAGCTAGACCAACAAGTTTTCAAATTTTCAACTGGTATCAAAACCATAGCAAAACATGGGCTTTCAAATCACCCCCAGATTCTGGTCATTTTAATTTTAGTTATATTTAGTCATAAGTGTGATTTTGGTGGTGCATTTAAATTCATGAATTGCTCACTGCCAGTCTGTATACTGTTATACACCTTTCACCCTTTTAAAAAGCTATTTTTTCAGTGAGATGCTCTGAGGTATCCTTCTGAAATATCAAAGACTGCAAATTATTGCCTGGAAAGTGCTGCCAGAAAGAGCAGCTTTATTCAATGCTGAGTTCTTCCTCCAAGATTCTATAAGCCCTCTAAGAGAATCCTTAAGTTTACTGTAAGAAAATCTTTTCACTTCGGAAAAAAACCTCAGTTACAGTGAGCAGGTTTGATTGAGACCCTGGAGGTTCTCTTTTCTGTCTTTCCCCATGTTATGTCTTTTACAGACAGTTAAAAGTACTCTCCAGGCAGCTTGAAGGAGGTCATCCAAGTGGTCAGAAAAAGCAAATATACCAGACTAGTTTCTAAAATCTAGTCTGATGGGAATCAAATTTTTTTTCCATTTTTGCCTTATCCTGTTATGCAGTTAGTTAGACAGATGCCTTAGAACCAAACAGCATTTCTAATAATATCTTTTTTAGTGCTTCATATTGTCTGGGGGACTCTAATCCAAAGTCTTGGTCAAGGAGAATTTTGAACACTGGGAAATTTGGGAAAACCATTCTTTTAAAAAAGCCAGACTACTTCTAGTTTAGATAAACAGTTCTGAAGTGATTGAAAAGATATTTAATATGTTTGGTTTTGGTTTGGTTTGGAGGTTTTTGGTTGGTTGGTTGGTTGGTTGGTTGGTTTGGTTGTTTTTCAAACTTGTCTTAAATTGTTGATGAGAAAGAAAATATGTGATAATTCAATAAATGAAATGTCTAATTTATGCAGTAGTCTTGAAATATTCTTCCACAAAGTCTGTGTGGTGAACTTGATCTTCATGTGTGAGTTATGAAAAGGATGGTTAGACCTCAATCTGTGGATCATTAGCCACAAGGAACTCCCACACTGTAAGTTATCATCATTTATATATTGCTGCCTTTAACATCTGAAGTGAGACTATAAATATCTTGTCTAGCCAGCCATTGAAGACTTCTGCAAGCAGTTTCAAAATATTTAGCAGCATTAAAAAGTTATATGCCTTGACATACTATAAAATAAAATTATGTTTTTATTAATACATGCATATACATATTAAAAAATATTTGTTTTATTTAACCTGTGTTTTCTGTAATCAAGAGACTTGGAAAATTGTTAAGCAGGATTTAAGCAGACACATAAACATCTGGTCCCTTGACTTAAACAATGTAGAGATGGGGTCAATGGCAGATTTTGGCCTAGGGTTTTCCTGAAGATATGGATGCCAAAAAATTAGAAATTTGGCCTTTTGTCATTTGCAGGTGTGAAAAGTTTAATGCATGTAACTATGGTGATTGAATAAATAACAGAAAACTTCGGAAAAAGCATAGTACTGGGAGTTTGACTGGCAGCCTGCCAAAAGACTTCCCTTTGTTGAGATAGCAAATTTTTATTATTGTCCAAAATTATAATGGAAAGTAGCTCTTGTAGATCTGTGAATATAATTAATTCTCATTAAAAGAAAAAAAGAAAAAAAAGTAAGAGCTAATATAAATACACTTTAAGAGATAAGCCTAAAGACTTTCTGCATTGTTTTACATATGTAGTTGTTTTAGGAAAGAAGACAAGTGAGATCAGTCCTGCCTTTGAAATGTCACTCTCAGACATCCTTCAAAAAATGCCCTTTAGGGCTAATGAGTTCAGAAGACATTTGGATCTCCTCACATACACCTCGAGACACTTTCAAAACCAAAGGGGGAGCATTTCAAAGGCATACCAAATAGTCAAATAGTCAATATTTCTTTTTGTCCTGGGCTCATCTGCAATCACCATGCAACGATTAAAATGGAACACCTCTCCTTTGTCAGAGGAAGGGTTGTCAGTCTGTTTGTGGTGCAAGCTGTGTGTTTTCAGTCCCAGGGAAAGGCCATCTCCTGAGCTACTTGATTGTTTCAGATTCTGAGAGTAGAGAATCTCACTGATAATTGAAGATGGAGCCCTTTAAGTGGTATAATAAAAAGCCCATTACAGATGGAAATATCTTCATGTAACTCTGTTGTTTTGCACTGGAATAAATTAAGCTGACAGAGATTGGCAACATACTGTATTACAATTTGAGTTTCCTGCTTTTCAAAATCTTTTTCTTTAGGAAACACAAATTTTAATGCCAGTTGTTTATTATAATTTCAAAATATTCATGTGAGTAAGTTCACCCCAATAGAAGCCCTGCAAATATAAGTAAATTGTGCTGAAACTGGTGCTGACTGCATACAAAGAGGAGAGGATATTGGACATGCTCTTTTTTTCAGGAGAGTTTTTTCATATGAGAATCATAATATTAGCATGCATGAAGATACTATAGCTGTGATGTTAACACTATGTAGTGTTTTTTTCACTGGAAAAGTGATCCATTGATAGCTGCCAGAAACTTATTATACATGAATTTTAAACAGAATTTAATTGCTATTTCAATTAAAATTACAGGTTTTCTTAAACATGAATGACTGCTATCTATCACAGTCCCACACATGGTTTTTTTGAATCCAGCTCATTTACAGAAATTTTCCAGTGTTTATTCAGAGAAATATTTGGAGAAGGATTTCTACTAACATCTGTAAGAAACAGATACGCTCATTCAGGAGAATCACACGCCTACCTAAAATTGACAAAGCTGTATGACATTAACATAAGGAACTGCATTTAAATTTCTGTTATCACACCAAACAAACCTTTTCATTTGAACCTTTCTGGAACCAAAATTTGTTTTCCCTGATTTCTTTTTAATTTTGCATTATAGTTCTCTGCAATAACAAACCAAAATACTGAAACTGAAGAAAAGCACATTTATTGTCCTGTAATATATATTTGTAAATTGCTTCTGCAATCAAATTCTTTTGTTTTGGGTTCTAATAAGGGACTATTTTTTGGAAACTTTTTTTAATTCAGAATTCTTCCTAAATTTATGAACCCTGAGAATCTTTAAAAATGAACTTTTACCCTAATAGCAGTTTCAGGTTAGTACTTTAAACCATACTATTTCATGAATATTATAGTTTGCCAAAACAAAAAGGCCATTTATTAGTGACACAATAAAAAACAGCTTAGAATAGGGAAAACAGAAAGATATTAAGAGATGGGAAGGCACCCCATTTTTGTTGTATACAGACTCATGTTTCTTTTGTATAAGTTGTTTTGCCTGGGGGAAGTTTGATAGCTTGGAGAACTATTTTTATTTTGAGCACAACAAGTTAGGTCACCACCTCATTATTATCTGTTAAACAAAACCCACTTTATCTATTTCTTAGTTCCATGTAGCCCACCTGTTTTAATTCAGGTAAAATTCCCACTCAAGTTAGGAATTTTCATATATTAAGGACTTGGTAACTTGGCCTTAATTGCCAGCCCAAATCAATATTTATGGTAACTTCAGGTTGCTCAGACTTTTGCTTCTCCACAAGAGGGTGGGGAGTATTTAGTTTACCCAAGGGGTTGATTATATACAAAAGCTGTTCTCAGATGTGAACAATGGCTCAGATTTCATAACACTATCACTCCCTTACTCCTAACACAGCCCTGTTAATACCCTGTTCTCCCTGTTTTACCACTGCTTCCATAGCTATGCTGTTGAGAGAAACTGGGCAGATCAGTAAAATCCATGGATATTTTTAGCTGGAACCTGTTTCCTGTTAGTGTGGCTACTCTGAACACGTCTCTGGAGATACCCATTACAGCCATCTAATGTGCCATGATGTCATAGTATGAAATCCAGTAAATCAAAACACGGTAATATTTAAGTTACCACATAGGAGCAGCTGAAGAACTAGTCCCCAAGAAATCCCATATAATTCCTCCATTCAAAAGGCAGGAGGTGAGAAGAGGATCTGGAACAGACGTGTGAAGAGTTTCAAAACTCAGCAAGCACCATCACAGTTACAATAAAAGATCAACGTGCAAAGAATCAAAGCTAGTTAACAAAGCATCTGCAAAACAGCTGGGTTTACAGCTGAGGCGTGTCATTTAACATGGAAATGGGAAGAAGCTGGGCAAGTTCATCCCCCCCAAAGATAGGGAGTCTTTCCTGGAGAAGAACTGTTTATTTTGCAATTAAAATTGGGATATATTTGTTGATACATATTAACATTAACTTAATATTCATATTTACTTTGACCAGTAAACTGAGAGAAGTACCTGTAAACAATACAAATTTACTTAAAGACTTTATTTAAAGGAAATTGCCTGCTAATCTGGAAACTATCAGAACAAATTTGTCAAATAACATAGTTTCCCTGTTCCTTGATGGCAAAAAGAACAGATCACTGCTAATAAACCTGCACTTGTCATTAGAAAAGCCCAAAGAGCTTTGTGCTTTAATAGTCCAAAATGTGCAAATAATTTATATTTTTTTTGTCCACTTTGATATTCTGGCCTTGAAACTATTGAATAAATTAAATTGTACCTCTGTTTCTCTATTAATACTGCCATGTTACAATGCATCTCTTTCAGTGACAATATCAGTCTGCATATTAAAAAAACAACCAACTGAAAAAGAAAACAGAGGCAAAATCCCAGGAAAAATAAATGCAGGAAAAAGGAGAACAAGGCAGTTATGCACACAGTAAAATGTATATTAAACCAAAAGAGAGATTTCAAATACAATTTCAGAGACATTATCTTCAAAAGAAAAGCAAAAAACTGAACCCACAATATGATTAAGTTTATATAAACCAAAATAAAAGGGAAATGAAACTTTATTTTTGCGACGGATCTCCATGAAAATCAATGAAACTATGATGTGGCTTCATAATCTTTAGGTGTTTCTTGAGTGTTTCAAGTAAAATTGGAACTTTCTGTGAGTGGAAAAACTTAACTTAGAGTCTGAACTAAAAGTAAAATATCTGATTCGTTGACTGGGTAAGCAACACTAGTCATAACAAAAACAAAAAAAAAAAAACAAGAAAAAGAAGAAAAAATAAGAAAGAACAAGAAAAAAGAAATGTTCAGAGTAGCAGGGTAGGAGACTTGCTGGCCTTTACTTAATCTCTGGCAAATTTATTTGAGGAGACAGGTGCCTGGCTTCATTTTCTTCAGGTTTGGCCTTGCAGGAGATTGTTCAGGTCACATGCAACAAAACAGAACAGCCCTAATGGACCTATAAAGTCTGTTAAATTCAAAAAATGGAGAGAAAAAGGCTTATCTATTCCTCTATCTAGTCCATCAAAGAACTTAAAACAGTAGCCTCTGATTTTTAACAAATTTCATTTCTAAATTATCATGTTTTTATATTGCTTTTCAGTAGCAGGTGTGATTTTCTGTCCATGGAAAGCAGGAAACCCAGGACTATAGTTATATAATTTTGCATCCAAACAGCATAGTCTTCCTCTGTCCTCTTTATGGCTGAAGGCAGGTTCTGTAGTCTGTGTTTCAGCCTTCATCACCTGTGCTGTTCTAGATGAATTACAGAATAAATAAACACAGCAGTAAACACAGAGCAGTCAATAATCAGCAGAATGGGTGGAAGGAAAATACCAGAAAGTTTCAGAGAGAGAATGCACGTTCAAGAAGATGCTACTTTGACACAGAGCAGATATCTCTGCAGAAGGGAAGAGCTGGGCAGTCATTTCAATGGTTCTTTCAGCCTTGGTCCAGGCTAAGGACCATGCTCTTTGTACTTACTGAACCCACACCTCCTGCCTTTGAATCAGCAAACCCTTATACTAAAAGGCAATCATAGCACCACCTTCAGGGGTCAGCAAATTCAAGTATATACATCAATCAGTCTTCTATACCTTATAATCACTCAGCAATATGTATAATTCCTGTTCACCTATCTAGTGACCTGATGACACATGAAATATGAACTGGTGCCAGTATAGAACCTTGTCTCATATCAGCCTGTGGTGAGAGGGAGACTTGGCCTCCCTCATAATGAGAATGAAAACAGCAACTGGAGGTTGTAAAAGCTGCCAAATCTCTACCTCCCTGCTGTCAGGAATCAGCTGATGTTGCCTTTTTAAGTTTCCAGGCCATCTGCTTGTTTCATTTGCATTTTCTCCGAGGTGTCAGCATACCAGATTTTAGAGCTATATTTAAAGTGACACCTAAAATTACTCTTAATTTTCTTTCATTGAAAATTTAGGTCAAGGCTATCATGATCAGTTTACTATTTTCTGACATATCAGTCTAATGCATTGCTATGGGATTACCTAATCAAGTCAATCATACTCACCTTTCACCAGTGTGACTGTAAATCATTGGTCAACAATAGTTTCATCCATATTGGAGAAGACAATAGTTTAGAGTTTGAGACTCTTGCTCATTGTCCTGTGTTCCTTGTAAACTGAAAATTTATCTATTCTTTATCAGACTTGGAAAGTACAAGATATTTTGATTTGTGGCATGGAGGATAAAGATAAGTATGTGTTGAAGACCAAAGAAATTATATATCATTAACACAGTTGATCAAATCTTGTCAATTTGAAGTATTACTAATATAACCTAAGTTAAACTACCAGGTGTCTTTGCATTTGGGGTTCATGACATACAGAATATTATTCATTATTTATTTCACACTTTTTTTTTCCTGTCTTGGTGCTGTCGAAGGTTTTTGTCGAGCACATTGAAGCTTTTAAAATCTGAAAACCTGGAAAATTGCTTAAGGTTTCAAATATATGGGAAAGTTATACAGACTTGAGTTACGTCTGTTAAATTATTCGGGTGACATGTGATTTTAAACTATTATTCCTCCTATGAACATTCTTACTCTGGGCTAAAGAGGCTGATGTCACTTATGTTTAAGCTTAGCCAAAAAGCTACACACCATTTAGTATAAATGTGAATCCACCCAGGAAGACTTACTGAATCTGACTGGCATGAAAGGTCTTTTTATCAACATGGACATGCTTTACCCTCCTTCTGGAGGCTTTGACACTAATGGATTTTATCAAAACCGCACCTTTCCATTAGTGCAGCCTTTCTGGTTTGGTGGCAAGATAAACTCTGTCACTCTGCTGAAGTCACCCATCAACTTTTTTTTTTGATTACCATTGTCTCTTCAGTAATGCAAGTGACAGTTGGCAAATTTATCTACTGAAACATTTTGATGACCATTGACACGACTGAGTAGGAGAACAGTGTATAATTAGTCAGTCAGTAACAATAAAGATGATTTTTATAGCTACCAGATGGGTAGTTTATGTTTAAATGTGTATGTTTAAATGTGTCCAGAATCTCTTGTAACAAATTGAACTTGGAATTCATGTTACCCTTTAATATCTTTAAGAATTTTGCAAAATTACACTAAAATACAAAGGACAGTAATAGTCCTCTGAGATAAAATAAGAGTGATTACAATGTAACTTACAAAGTCTTGGAAACATGCATCTCAAGTTTTGGCAATGACATGGTACCTATACTGAAAGAAACTAGGAACACACCTCATAAAAATTGCATTTTCAGTGCCTTTACCAAAGCAAAGCTCATACAGATTGCAGTTCTGCAATAGTATTTTATTTATCTAATTTTTCAGAATATTAACAGTTAATCTTATACTGCCAAATCTACTAAATATTAAGCCTGAGAAATCGTATTTCCTTCATGACAAATAATACTGATTTTGTATTTTACACTGCAAAGAAAGGAAGTTAATTTTACTTTTCTGCTTTTGCAGCAGGTACAATTAGAATTAATTAAAATTAAAAGCTGTAGCCCCTGCTCCAGGACTATACTAAGGTTTAAATTCCAAAAGATTCTTCAAACTCATCTAATTTTTCTTCATTTTAAACCATTCTGTCAGTGCTTTAATATGATGAGTATTATTTTGTGGAAAGTCTGCAAAAATAATCCCATAGGGAATTATCTTTCCAGCAGCTTTTTAAAGTCCCAAAAGAACACTATTCTGATTTTCATCATCAAGCTGCTTGATTTCAAAACGGGGCATTTATTAGCACGTAAAAATAAAAATGAAATTTTTATACAGCTTGAAGTATATATATATATATCTATATCTATATATATATATATACATAATTTTTTTAAACAAGCATGTAAACACCAGGAGTGGCACACAGAGTTGCTGCTTGTAATATAGCCTAAATGATTTTACCCACATGAATGCCTTTGTTGGAAAAAGATCTAACAAAAATGTGTTAATATCTATCAATCATAAACAGATGTGGAGGATCTGGCCCTGATCTTCCTAGTGCCATTTCTATTTCTATTTATGGATGATAAATATTATGAGCCCAGTTTTTGAATATCAGGGGTCACAATGATGCAGCCACTTTTTTTGGAAATATATTGAATGTTATATAGACAGATGAGCAACTGAGATCTTCTGAGGGAGGAATTTGTTTTCCTAATATGCTGGTCTGTCTTGGAACTGGTTTGCTTTAACAAAATATAAATAACAATATGGAAGGTCAGTGGTTTGGAGTTTGGGCTTGTGTCTTATTTTTTCTTTGTAATAAATCTCCATAAAGGTTACAGCTCACTTAATAGCAGATACAGGCCAGAAAACCTTCCAAAATAAATTAATATCATGCAATTTTTTTCTATGCTTTACTAAACTGTAATCTACTCCAATCTAATATGTTAAAAAAGTTGCAATGATAAAAGAAGGTATCAAAACCAGAAAATTCCTCATCTTAGGATGAAAAAAGGACAACATGCCTCCCTGCAAGGACAACACGTAATATCCCTCTGGATATTGACAAAAAGTGAATAAAAATGAAGCCAAGATAGTAGCACCAGCACATATGTGTGTGTGCATGTGTATGTATATCTGTGCACATATTAATACACATGCAGTAATATTTACTGTAGGAAAATATTAGTGCCTGGTGTTCACTTGTAGATTAATGATTCCCTGGTGTAATTAATGACACTGACTATACATACTTCAGTAGTGATGTCATTTATGGAAAACATATGGGATCAATGGTGCCCGATTGATGGAATATTTGCAGGTTCAAATATTCTTTTTTATTCTGTTTTAATTTACTTTGAAAACAATGAAAGCAATGTGTTAGTTATATTTCTATTCCATTTATTCTTCATTTGTGTGAATACATTTCTACAGAACAATAATCAAAATCACATTCTATGTCTGGAGTATAATTTCCTTTACATGACAGAAATTAGAGAAGTGGAGAAAGTTAATGCACTAGAAACATGTCAGATGATTACATTATATGCAGGCCTTAATAACATTCAAATGTATATAAAATTCTTTCTTTTCCAAGAGAAAATATGGAGATATCAAACCAAAAGAAAAATCTCACATACTATGCATTTAAAGTGTCCCCTAATATATGACTTGAGAGGGTAAGTTTGAAGTGAGAAAAAAGACAGCTCAATATTGGATTGAAGGTTAGGTTTTAAATTTGTACATCTAATTTAGGCACATTTTTTTTAATTCCAAGGGGAAAAAAGACTCAACTCTTCACTTCTTCTTGGCATTATCTGGAACATATGTGAACCAGTTTTCAGAATGCATGTTGTCCTGACATATATAATATTTTTAGTACCTTTTTTAAAAGGATGTGGAGAGTTGCTGTCTTGAACTCAATGAAAAGAAATTAGAAATAGAGTCAAGGAATGGAATGTACATTCATGAATTTCCTGAAGAATGGCAGTTAGGAGAGATGTCCCTTCCTTTTCCCTAGGGTGTTTGCCCATACCACTGCAATAAACCTCTGGCTCCTTCATGAAATAAAATTGTATGGACTTCCCAATCAATAGATCTAAGAGGACATACTGAGTGATTCTCCTTAACAATAGACTTAGGAACCCTAAATATCTCTATGCTTGTTGTTTTGCTGAAATACTTTAATTTGTCCATCTTGTCAAAGCAAGCTTTTTGGGAGGAGGAAAATATTAACAGAAGTGAACTCATCCACTTTTTATATGTTGTTTAAATGCTGTAAAATGTTTAAAATTGAAATGTAGAAAACGTCACATATATAAAAAATTCCATATGATATCATGTCTGATATTGTATCTGATACCTAATGATACCTGATAATATATCAAAGAGTTCTGTCTTGATTTTTCTTAAGTTTTGATTCCTAACACAAATGAACTGTTTTAGGCTGTGTTTTCTATTTGTGTCCTTAGCATTAGGTGTTCAATTTCCAGTAGTTTGCCACTGTGTTCTGGGTGCCTCGTGGAACATTTCAGACACCTGTGTGCAGTAATTTTGTTCTTTTATCTGATTTTAGGAACTGTCAGGACAAACTGATCAAAGAATGAAAGGCTTGTCTCCCTTAAATGCAGTGGGCCTGTAACATTGATTAAGAAAAGCACTCAGTAAATATTTAAATCCTCTGAAAGGAAATGAGACTGATTAAAAGTTCTGGGTAAATCAGGGCCTCAGCCTCATAATTCTATGCACTTTTGATTTGTTTATGAGAAAGCAGTGCTAATGGAAACACACATTAAGGTTTTTGATTTTTGATTTCTCCAGAACACACACCCAACAGGAAAGTAGCTGCATGGGCATGTGTTCAAATTTGGTATCAAATTCAGTTATCTAATTATATCACATAGGTTGTGTTGTAAAATACAAAAATTATTCTTCAGTTTTGCAGTGTTCTTAATTACTTTAAAAAATCACAATAATGCTGCAGAGCTGCACTCCCCTTCTCTCCTATCACTGTATAAATAAGCACTAGAGGATGACCCACAGATACTATATTTTAATTAATTAGAAGAATAGCACCATGAATTTTAAATTTTAAATTCATGGTCTGCTTCTTTTTGTGACATATTCCAAATGCTATCTGTCATCTAGGGGATTTCAGCTTTTAAATGATTTCCAAACAACTTCTATAAAAGGCAGCAAAACAAGAAATATCTGTTCTTGTATTCCAAGGAATAATTTTGACTTTCAAATGAAACATGGCAACAGAATCTGAAAATCTATTTACATGCATTTGTGGATTTCAAAAGTCAAAGAATATTGTCATTATAAGCCTTAATGCAAAGGGCTTTGGAATATATTCAAGAAAAAAAAAAAAAAGATGTCAAAACAAAATGTAAAGCCAGGGATAGGGCATGGAATTGTTTTGGTTAAAAAATTAGGAATATTTGTGGCAAACCATTCATATTATGAAATTATGTTTGGTTAGAAGAATGTTTTTACTCTAGATTAAAATTCTGTCAGGGTTTTCAGTGTAGTAATTTGCCTAGATGCCTGGATCCAGCTTGTCAAATTTCATTTCTTACAAGGAGAAACTAAATTAGTCATCCATCTGAAACAGCTAACTGGCAAGAAGCAGCTGAATTTGATGGAAGGATAGAGAGCAGAAAATCTGAAACACAAAGGAAAAAAATTCCCCTTCCTTTAGCAAGTCTGCTTCCTCTTCAACAGACCTGACTTGTCATAAGGCTTTTACAGCATAATCTTTGGCAATAGACAGAACATAAAACTCATAAAAGCCTCCCATATAAGCAAGTAGAAAACTGGAAAAATACAGTTTGATTATGTTTTTCCTGGAAAGAACATAATGTGAAATAAAAAAATGTATCTTTCTGGGGTTTTAGTTTTGTTGCTTTCTGATTTTCCATGTAATTTTTTTTTGTTTCGGGAGAAAAAAACAAAACAAAAACACACAAACAAATGAATTAAAGCCCCAGCAAAATCAGTAGGGACCATGTCCTACACATTTTATTTTCTGAGAAAAGACTAGTATTTTTCATGCACATCTTTTTTTTTTTATGTTAAAATCAATAGTGGTTACTAAAGTGTATCTGGGAGAAAATAGCACTTACAAATACTTAGAACAAAACTAGACACTTTGTATAAAAAGGATTCTTGCTGCTGAAACAATTTTGTAATCCTATTCTTTTAGCCTCAGATTAGACCCTTTCTACTCATTTTAAAGTAAAATAATCTTTTCCCCAGCTCCTGTGTTTCTTTTTGTGTTCAAAAGCTGTGCTAACTTCCACTGTATCTTGGTGCACCATATTGTATCTGCCATTCCTAATATCTTGCATAGATTTGTCTCCACTTCCCTAGGCTTTTAGAAGAATCTCAGTGTATTCAGTTTCTCTTCATATCAGAGCCATTTTTTTGTTTTGAATCATCTGTGTCTTCTTTTCTCTCTGCAATATCCATTTTGAATAGCTGCAGTGAATTCTCTTAGTGGTATAGACCTGAGTTTTCAGATGTGTCATTTGCTCAACTGTGGCTCCCTGTCATACATAGACTTGACTATAACTCTGCAGTATTATCTTCATCTGATACAGAATATAAAAAATAATCCAGAAATAGTGAAGTACTAACATGATAAAAAAAAGGCATAAGAGTAATTAAAAATATTCTAACACAGGCAAGTTTCCTCTGCAAAATATTTAACAAAAATAATCAATAATACATCAGAAGGCATGTGCTGGGTATTTGCATCATGCCTATATTGATCAGAAGGGTTTATTTCCAAAGCAAGTATTACAGACTATATAAATTCCTGAGATGCTACATACATGGTTGTGATCTAATAGAATGACTTGAGCACTGTGCTAATAATGCCAAGGTTGAGTGTTTGATCCCAGTTTGGGCTGTTGAGTTGTGAGACAGACTTGATGATCCCTTTTGGGTCCCTCCAACTCAGAATATTCTGAGATTCTGTGACTTTTCAGAGATGTGGCTGGGACATGTCAGCCAGGCCTAGTTTATGAAATTGCTTAGGAATGGTAAATGTAAAACTAGCTGGAGACAGTTCCATAATGGATCTTTCTTGTTCCATTCACAAAGTTACATGCCAAAAGACGGTGAGAAACGATCAAACTGTTGGTGAATATTTGACATAATGTGCAGTTCCTTCGTATGTTGCTCCAATACCAGATCTTGGCTCCTTATTGAGGTGTGAATATTTCAGTTCTGATGAATAGACACTTTCATATGATGTTTTTGGTTGCTCCATGTTGAAGTGAAATGCGTGACTGAACATTTGCAAGATTTGGCATCAAGAATATAAAAGTCTCCCCATGCAATAGACTAAGACACATGAAACATAGATGACATCATTCTTGAGCTTCCAGCCAGTTTCCAGATAAATTTTGTGGAACATATCCAGGAAGTGAGTGCCTATGATCAGCTAAATATTCTTTCTTGCCAGTGTTTTCTCTCTGACTATAAAACTGGCAGAGACTCAGGAAGTCCTAATGTGGTTTTCATGTCAGGTGAAGAGAAATAAATAGACTGTTTGAATGTTTGAGTCAAAGGGCATTATAAAGATATTTAAGCAGACTATATGAACCATACCGTTTTGCTCCAACTAGTGGAATGTTATCTTGTATCTTGAAAAGTTACAAAATGTCATTCAGGGAACTAGAGGCACTGGTGTACAGATAAAACCTGCTAGGATTCTGACCTCTAAGAACATAACCACAGGTTGGAAGAAGTCTCACAAAGGCCACAAGAACACTTTTTCACCAACACTATATGAGAGCTCTTTAAAATAAATGTCTTCTCTATTTTCCTCTCTAAACTGAAATTAAAGCATTTATTCCAAATTTTTTTACTAAGCCATGTCATTTAAAATTTTTGGCTCTTCTTTCAAAAATTTCCCGATTTTTAAAATATCTGTGAACAGTAAAGGTCAAAACTAGACACCGTGGTTGACCTCACCTGAGAAAACTTACAGACTTCTCTCTGTACATGCAGGTTCTCCAGCAGCATTATTGAGTTGATTTCATGTATCACACTACTGGTTTTTTGTCTTATTTACACATACATAGATATTTTCTCTTCTTCATATTAGTTGGTTCAAGTTCATATTCTTAAACATAGCTCTTTAAATTCTCCTTTATGTTGTAAATTTTTGGGGTTTTTTTATTTGAAGTCCAAATTTTAAAAGGTCATATTATGATCCTGTCTTCAATTACTTACAATCCTTCTAAAACCAGACTAGTTTGATGCACAAAGGTATAATTTTCTGTCTGCTACAACAATTAAGGCATTTGCAAAAAAGTTAACCTAATCATGACCTAAAATACATCTTCACTTTGCTTGTCCTTCTTCTATGCCTGTGAGCGACAGACTTTACTGTCCTTTTATATTTCAGATTTAGTGCAAACCTTGACTATCCCTTACAGCATGTCAGTGATTGGGTTGAAGTTGGGAGTTTCACAGTGAACACTCTTGAACAGTCTGTATTGACTGTGTCCTACTGTTACTATTTCTTTATGGTTTTGTTAATTGAAAATTGTTTAATAACTTGTTCCAAAAGTATTGAAGGAGAGAAAGTTTTGCCAGCTGGTCTGTTACTTCCAGTGTTCTTCCTTGTTCCTTTCTTTGTTGCTTTCTCTTTCCAATGAAGGTGGAAGTATGAATATTTTGAATATTTCAAACATCTTGATTAATTTGTTACTATTTAAGAGTCATAGTAATTACGAAACTTTCCTATGCCTTTACTTTTATCTTCCTTTTAATATACAAGTAGAATTTTTTTCCTGCTTATTTTTTGTATTCTTTACTAACTGAAGCTTAGATTACATTTCAGGGTTTCTGGTTTTGTCTCTGTGCACTTACTTTATTTCCTGGACAATTTGCCTATTTTCTACTTTTGTATCATACCTTTTTAATTTTCCACATTCTTTAACAGCTCCGAATGTTACTAGATTTTATTAAAATTTCTTTTGTGATTAAGCTTCTTCACACCTTCCTCTTAAAGAACAATTTTGACAATGACCTGTCATAAATTCAAATAGTTCAGAACTGGATTTGGGTTTTTTTCAAAATTATGAAATATCCTCAGACTCCTGTTTGGAAGAACCTGTTTATTTGATGTCTGTGTACTGTGTTGAACAGACAGCAGTGACTTTTGCAATCTGCTTGCTAAATTTTATTTGCTTAAGAAATATTAGCTGCAGAAGAGAAGCACACATCACTTTCAAGTACTTTGATAAGGTCTCCATAGCTTTGCTCCTGAAGATGTTTATAGTGTATTACAAAACCCACTTCAGAAAAGGTTTTTTTGTAGAAATTTATACTGATAAAAGATCTGAAAAATGTACAATTGGCTTATTTTTTTTTTCTAGCACAATTCTTTAAACAAAAAAGATGAAAAAATTTGCTTGATTGCTTGAAAGGGATAGGAGGAGACCATTAGGTTTAAAATACTTATAATAATAATTAACATATATATATATAAATAGTAAGAATTACCTATAGAGATTTCCTAGTGTATTTAAAGCAATTACCAAGAAATGCCAGGTAGGAGAAAACAGTATTTTTTACAGACTTTTATCATTCTGTTCTTCTCTGTACTCTGTGTCAGCAAACAAGCACAGATCTATCTTCAAATTATTCAAACACTGTAATCGATAAAAGCTCTTGAACTCCTTTGTGAGTCACCAGTGAGCTTCATACACCAAATAATACATCCTTCTCAACTGTGCAGACTTCACTGCCAAATTTTATGAATAAAAGAGTAGCTATTAATTTTACTGTGTTTATCTGTTTTATTGTTCCTCCTGAATAAGTTTTAAAAAAGAGAAAGAAAACAGAATCTGAACTGAGAAGCAGGTGTGCTCCCTGACTTTGAATGTAATTAAATTATCATTTAGAAATGAAAGAATATGGCAATATGCAGGATATTAATTAAATGTATATCTCTCAAAAGCAATGATTCAGGAATCTTGAACATATTTAATAAAGCATTAATTTTTTTTTACCCCTAAACATTGATTTAGCCATCTTATTAAACTATGAAACAATGTACAAGATTTAGATATTGTTTTTTCCCCTTTCCCCACTACAAAACTGCTGGAGGAGGCTCCTTCTATACAGCAAGGCCTTCAGTGAAACAGAACTGATCCATATTCCAATTCTTTAAATCCTGATCCCATATTTCCAAAGAGATCAATCAGGTCAGAGTGCACTCCAGAATCCATATCATTCTTCCTCTGATCTTAATGCTGAGGAGCAAATCTTATCCAGAGGAGTAAATAGCAGTTTCTAGAAATATGGATTGAAAGCTGCTGCTTCAGTTCTTTGGTGAGCACTGGCCCTGAGGTTGGCTCCTCTGGTGAGAGCATGGTGCAAGGCTGAGGGTTTGCTCCCCATAAGGGCCGTTCACTAAAGAGCTGGGCTTCAGCATCCTTCTGTGTCCTTTCCAGCCCAGGCAAATCTGTGGTTCTGTGATGCTAACTGCAAGGCTGCAGTCTTCCTCACATACTTGATTCCTGGCACAATGGACTTTGAAGTACATGAAATAGGAAGAGTTAAGCTAACATGAGAGTTCAAGTACTCATTATGACCACATTTGGATGCACACATGGCACATCATTGTCACATACCTGCAAGTTAATATGTTACTCTCTGTTTCAGGAGTTTCACTATTTTATATGTGTGGTGTGAAACAGCAGGTGTGAACACAGTTCTTCAGGCAACTTAACTCACTCAGTTCTGTTCAGGGGGAGATGCAGGTCACAGCACTTCAGGTGAAAGATGAAATCTAGATTTCCTACTGCCCTCTTAGTGGTCTCTGGGTGACTGCACTGCAGGAGTCAGACCTAACAAAAGCAAACTTTCTATACTCTCTTGAGGAAGAGAACAGGAGGAAGAAAGAGGAGAGGAAAGATTGTTCCCTCCTCTCCCTTTCTCTCCACTTCCCTCCCTTCCTCCATAAATATATTATATAATATAGTTTATACAGTATACTATTACTGTGCTTACAAACTGCAAAATTATTTACAAAGAAACATCCTTTTTTGAATGTCAAGTTGTTTCACTCTTACATTCACATCACATTTAGATCGGCAAACTTGTAAAAGTGAAACAAGAATGGCAGCAGTGCTGACAAATTCACTTTAAAACTTGAGACAGTGTACTTCTGTCTGTCTGAGGAGGGATGGGGAATGCAAGACCCTTGGATGCTGGCTCCTTTTTCAGATCAAATGTTTGGGGCTTAAAGTCAAGCTTTTCATCTGATACACATCTTCTTTCACTGCAGGGAAACTACAGGCTGAGGAGGGTTGTGTCCCAAGTAGGAATTATGATGTAGCAAAAAATGCAGGCCTTAATGTGGGAAATGGAGTATTTCCCTGGTTCACATCAAGCAGGTTAATACACAGGCTTTCTATTATGACCCATGCTCTTCCTCAGAGGAGAATATATGTGGCTTCCACGCAGGTTTTTTTTCCTAAGTTCAGGTACTGTTATCTTACTCATCAAAAAAACCCCAAAAAACCTGAAACAATCAAATAAAATATAAATAAAACCATCACTCCCTCATTACCAAAGTCTAATTTATCACATCATCACTGTCATCATCATCAATCATCATTTATTTCACTTATTTTACATTTTAAAGACTAGAACATTTGGAAATTCTAAGAAAAAAATAATTCCCCAAAATAGGGATGAGCATAAATATAACTAACCCTGATATGCATGCTTAATTATAAAATTAATATCCTGAGTTATACTTTTGAACACAAGTTTCACTTTTATTTAATGATAAACAAAAATCATATTGATTTCATTTTTATTGACCTAATGGGAAGCATTCTCTGATTCAAGAGGTTTGATCAATATTTTGAAGGACCAGATCAGCTAGAATCAGATAATATATGAAGACAAAGAGAACATGGATGTAATTTTGGACACTTCTTTTCTTTTTCCCTTTTTTCCTTCTTCTTTTCTTTTTCTTTTTCTTCCTTTTAGGAAAATAATTTTTTTTCCAAGATAACGAACCAATAATTTTAAAGGGCTGATCTAGTAACTTGCTTCTTACTCTAAGCTTAACTGGAAATGTCTGGAAGACTTTTGGAAAACGACTTCTACTGCATTATCGCTTCTCCTCAAGTCCTTTGCAGCTTTCCATAATGTCACAACAATTCATAGGTATTTACATGATGAGGATGTTCCAGGTATTCTGACTAACTTGCAGGCTCTTTGAACATGGAGGTACAGAACTAGACCATTTCTACTAGATAACAGACTATGCTTGCATAGAAACAAATCCATTAAAAAAACCTGCTACTGAAGTAACAGAATTTAAAAACTCACATAGTTAAGGATTTTTAATAATTCACCTTCATATTTGTAATTGCAATATATTAATGGATTTGAATTTAGTTTTTACATCTGTTAAGGTTATTTTTAGATTGTACTGGCTTGTAGAACAGACATAAGATATATCCTGACATAAACAGCACTCTGATTATCTAACCTTTCTCAGGATAACATATGTCCCACGACAGGTTCCCAAGCTGATGAAGATGAGGATTGCAGCTTTTTCCTCCATGACTGCTGCAGGTGGTGAGTCTCATCTCATTACTGCAGCCCAGGCTGCCAGTGCAAGTACTCCAGCAGAAAACAGCTGGGTAAATATGTAGGTGTTACAGCTCCTGGACCCTTCAGACTTGTGTAACGGAACATAGGCTGTAAATGGAGACTGCTTCTGCCAAAGATGTATTTCCTTTTCCCCCAGCTTTGAATAAAAATTTTAAAATGACACAGTGAAAGAGTGCATAATTCTTGTTACTAGACTTTCAACTCCTTGTTTATTTGCTTCATATACACATTTGGAAAAGGACTGGACGAGAATAGTTCCATTACAGTGATGCCAATTAAATGTAACTTTACTGAAGTAAATGGAGCCATGGTATGGCAAAGCCAGTGTAACTGTGGAAATCAGGCCTCAGCCAGTACTTTTTTATTATTAATTAGAGTACAGAGGGGAAAATGAAGGAATACCTACATAAATTTGACTTTTATTCATTGTAAAACCAAACAAAATCTTCAGAAAAAAATTTTACATGTGTGAAAAAGAACTTGAATACATGGTTCAACAACACAATTCAGAAAATAGTAGATTTTGAATGAAACCCATCTCAAAGGAAAGTCTTTTTTCCTATATTTTTTATTATGCACATGAAAATGCATTTATCTGAAAAACTAGACATGATTAAAAAAACCCCAAAAACCAGGGTTTGTGTGTTTGCAGCTATAACTTGGAGAAAGGATGAAAGAGTCCAGATGATTCTCCTTAAAAGTCCTTATCTTGTTCCTGAACTACTGGCAAGTCCATGAAAATCTTTTTTTTATAGAACTAAGGACTGATTTATTTTTGTTTGGAAGAGGATTTTGATATGTTGCCAATTTTTTCACTCTACATTTAGACAGTGAAATGTAGAACAGTGGAAAGCTATGTGGACCAGAAGACCCAGATGGTTAGGAAAGAAGAAAGATTTTCACTTTGACAAGGCAGTTAATGCTGTCAATGGTAGCTGGCAAGAGGATGTAGCATTCATTGAGAAAATTACACTGGAAAGAGCAGCTGGTTTTCTAAAGCAATTAAAGCAATTTTGTAGAGACTGTTAGCTTCCTTATCACAGGAAAATAATTTTCACTCCTACAAGCACTGTATTTTCCGTATCAGGTGCAAACTTTAGTGTTTTACATTTGCTTTTAATGCAAGTTTTGAACCAACTAAATATAAGATTAAAAATTACCATGTAAGTATGAAAAATATGAATTTTTTACACATAAAGCATTCAGTCAGGTACTGCTGTTTTCACTGCTGCATGAGTAAGTAAATTTTAGGATATATGTAACTTATGGGCTTATTTAAAATCTGTATGAAAATATAATTTCTGCAGTTCTATTTTATGAAAAAATATTTGCATATAACACTGAAAAATTTTGGACATAATAAATCCATTTGAATGCTTGACCTTTTTGTATGAAAATCCATCTTCTAAAGATGAAGAAGCCAAAGGCAAGATGGCAAGGTGCTGTCTGTAATGCGAAAAATATCAAAAGCTAGTTTGCTACTTTGCAGTGGTACAAAGACATGCTCTGATCTAAAAGAGTGATTTCCAACTAAAAAACATTTCTCATCTGTCAGGTTCCTCAACATGATTTGCTGTTGCCACTCCTCTGTGTACTCCATGCTGCTGTATTTTCCCTCTACAGTAAATGACCTACAGCACTCCCAGAAGAACAGGGAGATGTGGCACAAGCAAGCAGGGGTGAGGGAATGTCTGTGGTTCATATTCAAACACAAATTGAGTTGGAAGACAAAGGACAAGATTATAGTTCTGAAGCTGGAAAAGAGAATTGAAGCTTTTCTTCCTAAGACTTTGCTCATCAGGTGGGGATTGATGGGCTCAAGATCTATAGATTGGGAGGTGAGCTCAAGGTTTGTAGATTGGGAATAGCCAGAAGATACAGAGGACATAAACGGCCATTAAGGAACACCACCCCCTGGAGGGATCAGAAACACCCGGTCTGGGAAAAGATTGATAAGAAGACCAAATTAGCATCAAAGATAAAGGGATCAATAACCAATAGGAGATCATATACTAAGAACTGTGTAAGATCAACAAAGTTCTTTGGGTTTTGTCTGTAAAAATATGATAAAAATAGGATAAAGAACTATGTGTGATGGAATGATTTTCACTGCCCAACCCCGGCATGTGTGTATGAAATAATTTGTATTGCACATCCTAGCCAGAATAAAGTAATTACTAAATTCCCTAACACTGAAAAGACGTTGTTGGTGAGTCTCTATTTTTCCTGCAGTTGCAGTGACACCACCACGCAGAATGTGCAGGAAAATCAGGGAATCAGGCCCAGACAACAGGGGGTTAAAAAACAAGGATTCTGCTTGACCTGCCTGACCTTGATAACAGGGTGATCTGCTTAGTGGATCAGGATTGTCTCAAACAAAGTCTTTCACATAAAATTTTTATGAGGTGCTAATACTAGCATTAACTAAACTGATTCCCATTTCAGTGTACTTCAGCTGTAACAATTAGGAGAATATGTTACAATAATACCTATTCTTGGATAGGGCACATATTTAGATCTAATTAGATGCAAGAAAATATCTAACTTTGACATTAAGGATAGCAAAAGACTGTTAAAGGTGAAAAGCTATCACCTGTTAATAATTTTATGACGATTTTCCAATTCTATCATTTAAAATAGAATTGTAATGTACCTAAATGCTTTGAGGAAAACTTTAGATATTAAAAGTGAATTAAAATATAAAATCTGTGGTGGTCTAAATTACACAAAACACTGAGAACAAAAAAATTTTAGAAAGTAATTTTCCATTAATGAAGAAGCATCTTGGTAATACATAAATGACATCGATGGATTGTGAGACTGAGATATGAATGGTTAATAGCTCAAACAATCAGCCATTTGCAGAAGCTGTGTGTGCTTTGCTGAGGATGTGCAGGGTAACAGCCCAGGTGCAGAGGGCTGAGGATGACCAACAAATGAACCTTTGTAAGCAACAAGCCAGACAAAGACACTAAAATATAGCTAAAATGCCCTCCAAATCCACAGATATCAGCAAGAGCAGTAAGGGTACAAAGACTTCAAAGCTTCACAGGAGTAAAATGGAGGAAAGAAAATTAATCAGCCTTCACACATATTTTGATCTACAGCTCTGAGTTGAAAATACATTATTCTTTAAGGCAGAATGAAAAGAAATGTACATGGAGATAAGTTACCTGAAATTTTCTTAGTAAATAACTGAACAGATACTTTGCACAAATGTGGGATTTTTTTCTTTTTTGTTTTTGTAATGAAATATATCCATAGGGAAATCCGTAACATCTCAATTTCACACTTCTACCTGTTTGTGGTGGTTGACATTAAACCACCTGTAGATACTTTAAAACTGAATTATTATCTGAATTCTCCTTGATTAGTAAAAGTGTCCTTCAAATTCTTGTTATTGCTTTGTTGTATACACACCCCTCCATACTTGTAATTTCTTTTTTCTTTTTTTTTTTTTTTTTCCCCCAGAGGCCAGTTCAGTTGTATGTCATCTATTGTACTTTATTTGACAATTTAGTTAGTGTATGATTTTTGTCACCCTACCACAGGCACTACGAAGACTGATTAAGCTAATTAATTCCAGAAGACCTTGGAATACATCTAGAATACTTCTCAAAAGGGATTGTAGGTAGAATGAAAGCAGATATCTGGGAACAAAGCCTTCCTACTTGCTTTCTAGTTTGGCCTTTCTTCTTCCTCCTCCTTCCCAGTGGTCAGCTGCATGCTGTGCAGCTGTCTTCCTGACATGAGCATAGATGTTTTACACTGGTTTGCACAGCATTTGTTCTCAGCTGAGGTTTCCAAGAAATTTTTCCCGAAAAATGAAAACATCTCACTTGGGACTTCCATCAGTTCCAGAAAAACAAAACAAAAAAAAACCCCAAAAATTGAGGAGAAATAATTTTCATTAGGAGATCATAAGTATTTGAAGAATGACAAAAAATTTGAAGAGTGATGTTTTGGGTTTGAGGTGTACAATCCCAATGGAAGAAACTGTACAGATCAAAATGTAGAAGTGTATTTTCACAACAGATTTATGTTAACTACGCATTATGTTCAACACAAAAAAAGGTTTAGTTTTTTTGAATGTGTAGAAGCAATAGTAATGAAAGAACATTGATAGTGTGCATTGTGAATTGTTAGCTTTTGCTTGTATTTTTTGTCTGTAAATTGACTAGACAGATCACCCTCAGAGAAGTTCCTGAGTTCCATTATGATTTTAATCCCAATGAAGCAGACATTTTTAATCTTTTAGATCCCAAGTTTAGAAAAGACAATAAAAGTCTCAGTAGAGCAACACTTTCCATACAGGAAAAAGTGACATGCTGCATATATGCTTTTTCAGAAGGTAAAATCTGTCTGTGATAACTTTCATAAAACGGCACAGGCAAGGATAAAAATATGTAGATATTAATTTGTGGTTTAGTAGATTATTTTCTTCTTTAATAATAGAATTCTCTCTTTGCTATTTCTTTAATACTTCTTCAAGATTTTCAGATAAATTAGATAATTACAGAATAGATGGAGCAAATCAGTATGGCATTTTTCACGTAATGATATGATGTTAGTCATTTCCCTTAGACAGATGATGATTCTGATTAGCTTCCTTTGAATTACAGCTAAGCAAACACTAATTATTGCTGGTTTTTAATAATTACAAAATTAAACTTCCAAGGAAGGATTTTGTAAATACTCCATTCAGAAAAAAAGTTCTTGTTTTTATCTTACCAGTTTAGTGAATATACCAGTTTAGGGAATTTTATGTTTCTCCTAGAGAAACAATTTTCATTAAAATAAAGATTATTATGAATTGCACTACCTCCTCACACCCCTGAGCAGACATTCATGTTCAAGTGACATTAAGATATGTTAGAAATAAGGACACCCCCATGGCAGTTAGTGGGATACAGTATCCTAAAACTGTGAGCTGTCATTTCTGCTTGTCCTAAATAGTTAACATCAGGTCTTTGTCTGATATATGCACAAAATAAGGACAGACCACACATCATCAAATAATGTATCATCAAATAAATCCTAAGGAAAATTAATATGACATATCATTCATTATCCAAAACAGTTGAATAATGTTGTTGATATTCTCCTAATAATCTTCTTATGCTTTTATTACCTTATCTAAGTTAACTGTGTCTCCCATGCTCACTAGCATTTCGTCTGTTGTGTGTAGACACTGGGACAAAAGCAAATGCTCCTGGTGTCCTACCTTAAATGACTCTCTGGGGTGACATTTTGATCAACAATTTGGTCTTCAGATCACCTCTTCAAACAACTCAAAGGACTGTTACATCTGCTTTTTTTCAACCAAAGCCTTGTGGATTAAATGAGATACTTCTGCTGTTTCATTGCACTTGGACTTTTATATTTCCTTTAAAGCTTCCCTTTTATTCTGTTGCACATTTAATCAAATGCAGCTAAAATAACAAAGCAGACCTGATTAATTTATTGCTGCCACACAAGAATAGGAAACAACCTCTAGGCAATGCATTTTTATCTCTTATGGGTAATAAAACATTCATACAGTGATGTATTTATTTAACCTCACACATGTTGCTGAGCTACCTTATTTACAGTAAGCACAGTTCATTTTCTAAGACACCACAGAGCAAGCACACTTAAAGGTGCTACAGAAGAGTTTTGCCATGTGACTCCCATAAAGATAAGTTAGATTTTCATGAATATCCATGAAAACTTTAAAGGTCTTGCCATTATTTGATCAGTTACTGCAAGAAATTAATTGCTGAAATAGGAAATAAGACTATGACTTATTTAGTTTTAAATTTTATGGTCTGATTTGTTGGTTTATTGAAACTAATTTATTGGAAAACTGATTGGGAAAAAAAGCTATTTTTCTAAAATAGTAAGTTGGAGTGTTGAATAGTAAGTTCTAGTTTTTATTTATTACTTCCTTCAGCAAGGAATCTTTTTAGTTGCAATATTTCTTAGAACTGTGTAAGAGATTATAATGACATAATCAAAGCCTATCTTCAGTTCTCCAGAAGTCCTTTCCTTTTAGGTCATACCCTCAAGCAGGGAAGAATCCAAAATACCATTCAGAGATGTGACTATTAATGGTTTAAAAAACCCAACCAATCTGAGATTTTCTCAAATACCATAGCATTGATTCCTGTCCACGTGGTTCCTTATTTGACTCTTACTCACCTTTTTCAATAGTGAAAAGTAGCCATTTAATGACATGAGGTAATAATTTTCCTGAACTAAATCTAGTAGGCGATTTTCCCATTCCCTCTAAATTTATGCAAATTTCATCCTTGTAAAATCTTATTTATTTAGGTCTTTGCCCATCACCTAAAGTTACCTAGACAGTAAGACAAATGTTCTTCCATGGAATCTCAGATAAAACTACCAGATTCAATTATATCAGATTGCTAGCTTTAGATATTTCAAAATCCTGCAGCAGAGCACCTCTTTTTCTCTAATACAATTGGACGCTTTGACTTTTACACATAGGTACTTACACTTATATTTAATGTCTGAATTTAGATTAAAATTTTCTTAAAAAAAATAAAGAAATCCCAAACAATGAAATAAACAAAATCAACCAACCAAAAAAGAGCAACACTTTCCTCTGTCTGTAGGATCCAAAGTTAATTTGAAAGTGTTGGAGGAAAGGCACCCACTTTCTCAGATTTTCTCCGGAAAAAAATAACCTGAAATGTCACAGAGACAGCCAACAGCCCAAAATGCCAGAATTCTTCCAAAAACGGTTCAATGCATACGAGCATGCTTCATGGAACAAGAAACATTATTGTAGCAATAGGCAAAATTAATGTAGATTTTTACAAAGTCTTCAGTCCCTCTCTCACTGTAAAAAAAAAAGGCCCATTGATACTTAAATCAACATTTCTTGCAATTGCTGGAATAGTGCTTGTAGCTTCAGCATTAGACAGGATTACATCTACATCTCTAAATGATAACAAGCAGTGAAACCTGAGGCTGAAAGTATATTTACTTTTTGTAAGTGGGCAAGAAAAAAAAATGAATTGTTTTAATCCCTTCTGACAGACATAATCATGAAAGAGGACTATATAACAACTAGAGAAAGAAACAGAAGTGTCTGACTGAAGCAGAGAAGCTCAGGTTCTCTGAGCCAAGGTTCAGGACCCAAAGTCAGGGGAGCTCTGCAGCAAAGGAGAGGTTTATTAACAAGTACAAAATGATCCATTGGAGACTAATTGCAGCAGTATCTCTCTGTGTGTGGGTCATTCAGCACAACTAAAAGAGAAAGTGCAATGTATTTTCCTGGGTAATTGTTCCCAAAGGGAACACTGAGGATGGAGAAATTTGAAAGTCGAATGAAGAATGGACAGGAGGAGAATCATGACTTCTCTCCTGATGGAAGGTTGAAATTTTTTGTCTTCTTTTCTATTTTTTTTATTCATTTTAATTTTATTCCTAAGTTACAAGCATGCAAATATGCAGTACTTCTTGAGCCATATATGGACTCTTAATTTTAAATCAACTTTTTTTTTTTTTTTAATTTCTACACAGCTACAGCACAGGCACCTAAATGGACCTATCTAGTCAAGAACTCAAAAATTTATTTTGAAAACAGCTTTATTTGATGGACATTGACATTAAGTTCTCAGAAAATATAGAAACAATTTTCTTTACATTTAAAAATATTTAAAAATGCTGGTTTGTTATTTCGTCTGTCCTTAATGATAAAGTGAATAGATGAAGAAATAGTGTCTTATTTATTGACCATGGTTGCTACACTCCTGTTAGTTTATGTACAGTGCTTGTGACAATTACAAACATCAGTATCCAACATTTTTTTCCTATAATTTAAAAATTCATTTTAATTTTAGTCATTGCCCCTGATTGGCACAGAAGTATTGGGTTGCACTTTTGAAATTACTTTATGTAGCAGCATGTAATTATAAAACAAACTTAAGTAAGGAGTACTTTTACAAAACAATTGCCCAACCCACAGCAAGCAGAAAACAGCACATGCAGTATTCTAGCAGCTCTTAGGAATATATACTGATTTATGAAATCATCCAGGGGAAGGGAAGGTACATTGAGTATTTCTAACTTGCTTACATGGCAAGCAGCCAATGGTCTGAAAGTCTGATCTGCAGCAAATAAAGTAAACAAAATGGGCAATTGAAATCCCCCCGTATTTCTGCACTGCACAGCCTGTGTAATAGACTTAAAATTGTTTGTAGGCTATATTAGCAAAATGCCACTATTAGGAAGGGTCTAATGGGAGTACAGTTTGACTGAAGATAAACTTTTAGGGAGGTTTAGTGCCTCAGCACTTTCTGCTCCAGATGAACTATTCTCCATGTGGCGACTAAGAAAGTAATAGGGCAGATAACGATTTCAGCAAAGATTATCAATATGGAATCATGTGGCTGACAAGACATACTGCAAATGCAATCAGAGTTTTCTCAATGTAAATACGTAAAGTCTTGCTCTTAACTCCCCTAAAATCATTGAGTCATGAGAAATGCCTCCCTTTCCCATCTCTCTGACTGCTGCCTACACCTCAGTCCTAAAAGGAAAATAAGACTCAGTGGTTCCCTCTGCCACATAGGATGTGGAGCAGAGTAGCACAGAACACACTTTATATACTGCAGAGGTTGCAGGAAGTAATATGAAAAACAATGTGAGTTATTTAAGCCTAAATTATGGAAGTAAAAGATCTTAGGAAAAGTTTCAATTTCCCGTGATCCCAGATAACTCAGTTTGAGAGAATTATGTAATTTGTACTTGTGTTACTCCCTGTCACAAGTTATGATGGAATATGCTTGAAAAATGCCAGTTATCCTAAACTATTTTCCTCCATTCAACCACAGTAAAAATCAGCTCTGCTTTATTTTATAGAGAAATTAGGTGGTAGAAGAGAATGTCTTTTAAAATGACTATTTCAATTTTCTTTCTTGCAAAATAGTTTTGGTTATTTTCAAAACTTGAGTAGATCAAGGTGTTCACTGACAACTAACAGCTTTCTTGGGTCTGCACAAAGAGTTACAGAGCAGTTGCACTGTTGGGGTTGATGGAAGTTCAGTCAAGTACATGTTTGAAAGCAGAGGAGAGCGTTCCAGGCTTTAAATGTGAAAAACAGCAGAACATGTGCTGTTTGGTCCAGAGTATAAGAAATAGAATCATTTCCCTCCTGTCCCCCTTCACTTGAGAATGTGCAGATGTAAATTGTGTCAAAGTGGGGGGAGAAAAATGTTGAGGGGAAAGAAGAATTATGAGCATGCAAAATATTTTCAGATAAATGGACATCCACCTTTTTTGATTTTATTTTTAAAGGAAGGTAAGAGGCATTTATTTGAAGTAGAGCTGAGAGAACACCTGGTGAGCAAACTTATTTAAAAAATGTATAATGAAAAAGTTCTTTTGAGTTGGCCAAGACTTGCAAATCTCGAATGAAATGGATTGAAGTAAATGGAAACATTTAAGTAAAAGGGAACAAATTATTCCACTATCAGCAACACTAGTAAAACAATAAATCAGATTAAAATAGTTAGGAAGCTCAAATGTCTCAGTCATGATTGGTTGTCTGTGAGGTTTGGGATTACACTGGAAAAGGGAATAAAATGAGGATTTTAAGTGACAGGTTTTTGGAAAAGAGAGGATTGCAGACAGCACCAAAAGGAAGATATTTTCCAAAGAAAATTCACATTTTCAGCAAAGCTGCTGTTCTTCATGGAATATCTCCATCCTTGCTAATGGAAACCTGTAGTATTTATAGTCAATCCTTGTGTTGGTTTATGGGAGCACAGCTCTGCCATAGCCCACCCCTAGGCAGACATTGCACTCAGTGGCCATTCTTTCCTCTATAAAATCCTGAGGGGGATTTGATCTCTCTGAATTTTCAGGCTTGCAGAAGAAGATTATCCTGTATATGTCTCCCAATCCTTTCGTAACCTTCCTTTTCTCTGCAGCAAATGCCAAAATAAATTGCAACTTTCTCTATTTTCTCCCATCTAGTAAAGCTAAAGCCCCTTCAGAGATGTTTAACAGAAGTATTCAAAGCAGGTCATTCCTCTGGTCTTGTTTATAGCATTTAGTGCCATGAGGCAGCAAGTAAACTATGCAAAACTTGTCAAAGTCACAGCCAAAAGAGTTGTGAGTGAAGGAGGGATGATTGAATAGTACTCAGCTTAATCTGACTTCAAAACCAGACTACCCAGCTGCAGATTATTGAAAAAATTTAATCAACATTGCTGCTGAGCTAGAGAATGGAGTCAGATAAAATAAGATGGGCTGCCTGACACTGTAAATCATACGCAAGCAAGTTAACAGCTGTAGTTCAGCCACCTACAATTCTGAGAGTGAGCACAGTTTGAGTTTAGGTTGCATCTTTCCTTCTGCTGGTGCTGGAAAGCACCAAAACCCTTTTTAAAGGGCCCTAGAGTCATGTGACACGCAAGGTATCACTGAGTTGGGAAAGAAGCCTAGGCAGGCTAAGCACAGATGCCTGCATGCTTGATGACACATGACCGGTTTAATAAATCCAGTTTTGGCCTTCACATGTGTCTCTACAGAATCAATGGATAAAAATACAAGCAAGAAAAAGCTGAACATAAATGCTTGGATTCTCTTTCACATGGCTGTTGTGGAAGATGTGATGGCAGGAAAAGGTAGCTTTCTCATTTTTCCTTTAACAAACTGCAAAAGAAAGTTTGAAACTCCTGCTCCTATTTTTCCTCTTTCACTTCCCACTGCGATTCCTGTAACCCTCTTAGAAACTTTTGTTCATTCCTGGTTATCGCAGAGCTTCCAGTGTCTTCTCTTTGTTGTCAGCTTTCCACAGAATGATAGAATGGCTTTCTGAAATCAGATCTACTTCATCCACTGCTTTTGGATCTATTTTTCCATATTTTTCTCTTGCCTTTGAACCTTCTTGTTATTTTAAAAAAATATTTCTTCATTCACCCGGATCCCTGTACATACATATTCCCAGTAGGCTGATTCCCAGCTCTGTGAGTTTCATTCACATGAATTTATCTTTTTATGTTCTTCAGCTGTATTTCTAAATTTCTTTCATTATCACTCTAACCATCAAATGAAGACATATTCTTCATTCTAAAAATGGCATCGTCCTGCTCTCTATCTAATAATCTTGCAGACACATTTTTTCATCCCACTAGAAGTTGTGTAATATTACCTGGATTGAATAAAAGGGTCAAAGAATAAGGGTCAGTAATAACTTAAATATGGACTGCTTTTAATAAAGGACAGAAAAGCCTGCTCACAGCAGCTTGCCCAGTTCAATGTTCACATTAATGATGACTAGTTGCAATCAGGAGCACCTCTTTAGGATTGAAATTCAAGTACAGATTTTGTTATAAGGGGAAATGTAGCTTTTCATAAGGACCACATTTTCAATCATATATTGTAAAAACCTGGTTCTGACATTTCCAGTTGTAAAGCTCAACCAGGTAAATCATATCTTGAAACAAGTGTCACAGTGAAAAGTATCCAGTAGTGCAAATTAATCTTCTAACCTCCATGAGGTGTTTGTGTTTTGTGTCCTTATGTCAAAAGGTAATAAATCTTACAATAGTAATGCAGTAGTGGCTATAGTAGCAATGCAGTATTCATTTGGCTCCAAATGGATATATGTGCAAAAGGTTATTCCATTTTGGTCATCTTACATTAGACTTTTGAATTCTGAATCTTAAAATATAAGCAGTAAATTTCACAAGTATTCATTTTTGTTATATTTTTTTTCGGCTTTCCATTGTTTTTGGATGATTAATCAAAGATATTTTTTCAGTAGTCAATAGCTGTTGAAGGAAATTATTAACATTTGTAATTTTTGGATTGTTGAATTGTGTTAAAACAAAATTTTTGCAAAACCTGATACTAGAGCAAGTTCTTATAGACTGCACAAAACATTGTCCAATTTCAGACAAAACCTGCATTTTATCCCTGTTTTCTTAAACTATCTTCAAGCCAATGTCCTAGGCATCCACCTCTGCCATGACAGTAGCTCTGGGTATGGTTCTGTGAAAAGTGTATCAGTTCTTTATGTGCCACTAATGTCCCTCTTGCACACCAGCAGTGGGATACAAGTTCAAGGCAGTTCTACAGCAATTTGTGACTACACAAATATTCTGCATACCAATAAGCCCAGTGAGGTATAAAACCCTGAGGTATGTGTCAATTTTTCGCTAGTGTGATTTCAAAGATCAGTATCTCATGTGGTTCATTCAATTTTGGAGTTGAATATTTTTACTATTATTTTTACAGATGTCATTGTATCAAATAGATGGCACAGCAAGGTCAGAACCCACAGACCAATAGTGCTTCCTTGAGAGACCTGATTTTCCTATTGCAAATTGTGTTTTACCTAGAACAGGGCTTTGCTGGAGGCAATAAATACAGAAAAACAAATGCAATAAATTTTGCACCATGTTTTTATCAGAAGGAACAGCAGCAGTTATACTTACCTTGTTTTACACAGAGATTACTGAAGACCTGAGCCTTAGAAAGATGATTGGAAGAAGGGCAATGAATATAATTATATGAATAAATAGCATTATTGGCCTCTCATTTAGAAAGATCCAATTTCAGGAGAAAGGCTTGTGAGAGTAGTAGAGCTGAGTAAATATGAATTAATTACAAAAAGAAAAACACTTCAGAAAAGATGTTTCTTTTTGAAAAGCTTCATCTCTGTTACTTGCACTTTGGTCTTCATGTAAAGAAGACTTTTTTCACTCATTGTTCTTCTGTTTCTGTGTAGAGAGTTTGTGCTCAAAAGTTTTAAAGCTTGTTTGATTTTTTTCTAAACACTATTCTTAAAAACTGTTGATGACTGGTAACAATACTAATTTTTTTTTATTATTATGTGTTAGAAATTTACAATTGTTGTTTAATCTATTTGCAAACTACTTTGTTGTCACACTGTCACTGGAAGTGTTCTTTAGATCCAAAATTATGTCTGGCATTGTTTCTTTCCTTCTGATTTCCATATGAGCTGATTTTAAATTGTTGATTTTAAACTACAAGGATGATTCACAGCAGGATGTTCCAGAACCACAAAGAAATATGTCATCATTTCATATTCAAATATTAATTTCTCAACAATTTGGGATTTTGGTTAATGTTCCTGACTCACAAAGCAGCATGTTTCTATTCCTACTATGGTGAAGGTTCATTAGAAGCAGAGCACACATCACAGTAGTTGCTCAGATTTATCCTTAAGGACTATAAACTCTCTGGCATAGCAGTTCTATAGTCATTAGATAAACAAAAGATACAGCAAGGAACTAGGAGACATTACTCATAAAATGGCTAATGCTAAAGATTCTCAGCAGTGTCAGTTATGATCAGTTATGATTATTATTATGAACAGGGATGCAACAGTTTTAGGATAACAGAAGCAAAAGGAAAATACTAAGTAGGCAAAATTTAGCTTTTTAGTACCTCTTAGGATGAGGTCCATTGGGTTCATAGCCAGTTATTAAAACATCTAACTTTGAAAATTTTTGTACTTCAGGAAACATGTTCTGTATGATCCAAAATGCAGAAGAAGGGAAAATGGCATGCAGTCATGCTCTGCCCTCTGTTTTTGATCAAAATTCTATATGAATCTCATGTATATTTTATTCTGATGCTCTATTAGTTGCTTATGGTGATTTACCACAGAAATGGGTAAATATAGGATATAAAGAATTTTTTTGTTAAGTGTGGTAGTGTTTGGTTTTAAGCTACATTTATTATTTAGACTTTTAACAGACTAAAATATGAGAGACCAGAATAGAAGATAAACATAGAAATTACTTTCTAAAATTAATTTTATTATACAGACTTGTTAAAGGGTAATAGTTACCAAAGCCCGGCCTTGGAAAAAAGCTCACAGTTTAAATCTTAATACTACGGTAGGAGAACTGTGTGCAATTCTGTTCCATAATCAGAAATGTAATTTAAAAGGGATTAGGACTGGTGTGATATCCACTCACTGCAAGGAAGGCAAGGAAAGCAGGCCAAAGGAAAGTTCTCAGCTGTTAACTTAAAACCCACACAACAAGTTTCCACTAATACAGAGTGCTTCAGCATATTCACATATTCACCATCAGGCAATAAAACATAGTCTATGTAATATATCAATCTTTAGTAGGGTCTACTTTCCCCTCACAAGGCATTACTAAAAACCTGACCTCAACTTCCATTAAAGAAGCATTTCTACACCTGAGTGTAATTAAGGAATTAATTAAAAAGGAATATAAAATTCCTTTTACTTGTAAAAGCATTTCTAAGGAATAAAACTGACTGCTTTGAGAAACATACATTTCAATGTTTAAGCTTGTATTTTATAATTTACCATAGTGGAAAAGAAAAAAATCTATTAAAAATAAAGTCAAAATTATGACTTTGCACCTCATTTTTCTTCAGAAAATGAATAGATTAGCTGTGGAATATACTTCAAGAGATTCATTCACTCTAGTTCATGACAAGGTTATCAATACTTAAACCATTTGCAACAAGCCTGTACATTCTGTAATTGCCATTTAAAAAAAAAAAAAAACTATTCCTGTTTTTCTTACAGAAGTGTCTTTCTAATATTTGGACTCAGTTTGCTTCAACCCAGGAGGTCTATTATTTTTTATTGTATTCATAGTGAACACACAGCTAATGAGAATGAGACTATTCATGAGATAAGAAGTCACATAAGAAATGACAAATGAATAATAATTAAAGGAAAAGAAAAATTTTAGGCTGCACCTGAAGCTATAAACATAAGGATTGTTCAAAAAATTGATACCCAATGCTATCTAAATCCCAAATCTGAAAATCAATTTTGATTGAGGCAGAATGTCATAAGAGTTTTTGTCTCTAGCAGAGATTTGAGATGTGCCCTATAGTTTGCTGCTAGAAAGAAAGAAAACATGAGATTGAATTTTCTCATTGTTTATTGTGATGAAATTGATACTTATTTTTTAAAAATCTTCAACAACCGAATTACTTGGATTTTCCGGACCTACCTGGTACTGTGAAATTCTGTTTCTTAGCACCCTGAAACACACCTGAATTCAGGACACCTTAGAAGATTTAAGAGTAAATAAAACTAATCCTATTAAGGATGTTTCATTAATTCTTTTGGCTTTCCCTTTGATTTTTATTTTGTGCTACATGTTAACCATCTCTATTACCCAAAACAGCTTTAGTGTTTTCTTCACATTTTAAAGTGACTGACATACTTTAATAACAGGCCAAAGGCTTGGAATAGCATACTTGATTCCAAGTTTTTAGGGATAAACACTAATAGAGATTATAAATTCTAAAGCCACCATATGACACCATGTTCATCTGCAACAGCAAAACGATATTTTATGCATGTATATCATTGTGGTTTGGCTTGAGATTTAGCTAAGCAATTGGTAAATGTGTCTCTTGGAACTAGTTCCTTGCCTTGAATGCAAATTACTTGCTTCCCAAAATTAAGATTTCCTGCAGGGAAATTTGGTAATTTCAAATGTGCTTTGCCACCTTAATGGCTATCGACTTACACTCAGAGGAGGAGAAAAAGTGTCCACTATAGAATGTTCTGTATATAATGAAAAGGGTAAGCTTTGGAAGGCCATGTATACCTCTGAAATTAGCAAATTAAAGCAATTCAGAAGGCCAAAATTAGATGAACAGGAGATAAACAGCACAGGTGAATGCTTTACTGTTTTAGAAAGGAAATTGTTAGTTTCAGTAAAATTGATCTCAGAGATTGCTATGATTTTAACTTTTCCTCCTGAGTACTGTCATCATATTTAAATGTATTGTAGTGTGAATTCCAGAACAGGACCCAAAGATTTGATAGCACCTCTTGTATTACTTTTTCCTCTATGACATTTGGCGAATCACTTATCCATTGAAAGGTATGAAAAATGTCTTCTTAGCCATGCCATGAGGATTGAGGCAACTTACTCACTTTCTGTGCTCACTACTAGCATGGAAAAGAGAACAAAATGTAATATAAATTGTGGTTTATAAATGCCTTCCAAAATACAGTCCTTTGAAGGGGATATTCTAAGATTATCAATTTTTATCAATTTAATACTTTAACATTTTATAGATGGGTATGTCAGAGGCTGTAAAAATTGCTTCAGAAAGATTGGTTTGTTATCTGTAAATATTTACTATGTCTCTTTACCTTGTGTAGTACAGTTGTCAAACATTCATATAGCGGGAAGGGCAAGGATTTTTTCTGCATAAAATATGTGCTACATAAAACTCTAACATTTGAGAATGTTCTAGTAGTTTGAATCTGTTAAAATCAGTTTTTCTTTCCCTGTGCTATATTGGTTGTACCAACATGAAAACTTCTATTCACCACCATAACTGCTGATGGTATGAAATATAGCTTCCTAAAAAGTGTACAATGGAGTATTTTGTTTCAGCATCTGTTATATGTCAGTGCAGAATTTCAAGGGTACAGGATTGTGTAATCTTTCTCTAAGAAGACATCAGTCATGAACAAGTGAGACAGAGTTAAAGAATTAGCCTTTCATGGCTCTTATTGCATCTAATTCAGGCATGCATGACCCGTTGCCATCACTGTTGTACTTATGCCAGCTGGTTCTGATTATTAAGGAAAGCAGCTTTGCATGCTGAACGTATAACAAAAAACTATTGTCGTACAAATAGAGCACTTTTTCTTCTAAGGGGTATAAATATCCATATAATAAAAATAAGGTGGCTCCAACTTCACATGTTGAAGGGAACAAATAATAGCTCGTCAAGCATACTACAAATGGAACTTGGATATGGAAGATACCCTTACTGGGACCAGTGTGATATTCTTCCCCTTTTTTGAAGTAGGACCTGGGAGGGGTAAAATTTTTACAGCTCTTACTCTCCTCACTGAGCTAATTCCAAGAACAGATACTTTTGAACAGTTCAGGGGAAATTTTTGTCATACTATATGTTGTAACCCTGTCCTAATGTCAGGTACGATGAGTTATACTTCTCATCATCTCCTCATTGATTTTAAACCAGACACCATGAAAATCCTGGATTCCTAGCAAATAATAAACTCCTTTAATATTTCCATCAGGGAATAATAAAATCAAGTATGTATAAAAACATACCCTTTAGCATGTGAAAGCATAGAAGCATGTGAACTTCTACAATAGCCAGTAGATACCTCATTTTGAGTACATTCACATATTGACACAACAGTGTATGCCAAATAAAACTCTCGTGAAGCCTGGAACTCAATAAGACAGTGTAATAAAATCTAGGATACAACTTCCTGAAGTGGGGTCAAAATTATCATGTTCTACTAGGAATTGCTCTGGAAGGGTAAAATCCCTGGAAAAGATAACTAGATATCTAAGGAAATAGTTGAACTAAGAAGAAACTTCATTTGGCATTTGGCACATGCACAACATAGGTAGGGGTGCAACTTTTCTAAATTTGAAAAGAAGGGGAAAATATACAAAGATTTAGCAGTGTACTGAAAAAGCATTAACAATCCATTTTGCAAAGTGCATGTTCAGTTTCTCATATTTCTGTAGTATTTTTGGCTGCACAAATTTTTGGTTGTTTTTATAGAACTCATAACTGAAATGAAAGTTTATTAAAGGTCACAGAAAAGAAAAAAATCTAATTATTGCTAATATGATATTGATAATTTATGTCAACATTACTGTAAAAACTGCAAAGTGATCCAGTGTTTGGTCATAATTCTGACACCAATTGTTTCCACAGAGTGAATTAATCCTGAATTTATGGCCAAGATGAACACAACATAAGCCAGAGGAAGAAGTGAATGAAGGAAACGTAGAGCTCATTTGTGTATTCCCATGATTGCATGATATTCCCCTGGCTGACCATTTCACCTGGAATTAGGGTGTCAATGTGATCAGGATAGACACCTTAATGATAGACACATCAGCTCAATGGCTCTTCTCTAACCTTTATCTGAATCTTCCAGGCAAGAGCCCCAAAGCCCAGGAATTGAAATCCCTTTACCTAAGCTTCACTTCCCACCAAAAGATCCTTTCTTTTACTTTGAGTTTACCAGATTTCTGTGGCCAGGAGGAGCCACCATAATGACCTTGCTGGCCCTGGAGACAATGCAATTTCATTAACTGACTCCTGCAACAACCCCAGGATTTTATGCTTGAACTAGACAATAGTGTTTTATGTTTGAAATAGATAATTTCAAAGACAATAGTGTGTTTTAAAATAATATGAACTCATAGACAGAATAGGAATCAAAGACTGAAAGATAGACTACAGCTAAGATAGAGCCCTTGGTAACCTCTTCTAATGGCTGGTTTCATGGATTTCCTCTCTGCACCCTTTAAAACAGAAGAACAATAAGTGACTCCTTCCCCACAGTAATTTGACAGTCCATGATAACAGTGTGCTAACAGTAACACCACTTAGGTCCACTTCATCCACAGATTATTGACTTCCAGGATATTTTGCTCAGACTGTCAGGTAGTTGTTGCTCAGACAGTAAGCACACTCCTCAGACTTAGCAGGTAGATAATTTTAAAGCAAGATTGTCATTAAGTGCCTCATGTCACAGGGATAAAAGGCAAGAAGGAGACACTTGGAGACAGTTTTGCAATGTTCAGTACATCACTTCTTTTGTTTTCTCAGCCAACCAGGTTTGAGTCCAGTCCCAGGAAGCATCTGCATACAAAGTTTGGCGACACACTGGATAATTCCTGTTGGAATTACAGGGCTTGCTAGCAGAAGCAGCTCACTGTACAGCAGCCTTGCCATGTGTGTGCCCTAATGACACTCTAGCAAAAAATCCTGCTGCTCATCCTCTTCCAGATTGAACCATGTGGGAAATGGGGAAGGGAATGGAAGGGAAGGAAAGGTTTTGGGAAGGGAAGGGCAGGTTTCGGGAAGGTTTCAGTAAGGGAAGGTTCCGGGAAGGTTCCGGGAAGGTTCCAGGAAGGGAAGGTTCCGGGAAGGGAAGGTTCCGGGAAGGTTCCGGGAAGGGAAGGTTCTGGGAAGGGAAGGTTCCGGGAAGGTTCCGGGAAGGGAAGGTTCCGGGAAGGGAAGGTTCCGGGAAGGTTCCGGGAAGGGAAGGTTCCGGGAAGGTTCCGGGAAGGTTCCGGGAAGGTTCCGGGAAGGTTCCGGGAAGGTTCCGGGAAGGTTCCGGGAAGGTTCCGGGAAGGGAAGGGAAGGGAAGGGAAGGGAAGGGAAGGGAAGGGAAGGGAAGGGAAGGGAAGGGAAGGGAAGGGAAGGGAAGGGAAGGGAAGGGAAGGGAAGGGAAGGGAAGGGAAGGGAAGGGAAGGGAAGGGAAGGGAAGGGAAGGGAAGGGAAGGGAAGGGAAGGGAAGGGAAGGGAAGGGAAGGGAAGGGAAGGGAAGGGAAGGGAAGGGAAGGGAAGGGAAGGGAAGGGAAGGGAAGGGAAGGGAAGGGAAGGGAAGGGAAGGGAAGGGAAGGGAAGGGAAGGGAAGGGAAGGGAAGGGAAGGGAAGGGAAGGGAAGGGAAGGGAAGGGAAGGGAAGGGAAGGGAAGGGAAGGGAAGGGAAGGGAAGGGAAGGGAAGGGAAATATGACTGATGATGGAGCATCAGTATTGTGGTTGCAGCACACAGATTTCTCTCTATCATTTGCAGGAAGAATAGGGAGCTGTTATGTTTGGCATTTGGGAGGAGAACTATTTCACTGTCCCATACTTCCTGGATATGTTTTTCTAGTCTAGGACATAAGCCCTTCACTCATTGCTCTCCTACATCGCTGACATTAGTATTAAAATTATTCCCTCCTTACATCATTGCTAGAAGGCAATTTTGAGGAGTGGGACAACTTTCTCAGACACATCGTTTCCTCTCTGAAAAATGTGATAAATGTGGTATTTCTCTTTCCCTTACCAAAGGCTGGTCATATTTCAAACACATCCTATAAGTCAAAATAGAGAAGAAAAAGAGAAATTAAAAGGAAAGGGAAAGGGGAAAAAGAAAGGGAAGGGAAAAAAGGGAAAACAATGCAAAAGTCAACTGTAAATACAGTTACCCCTGTAAAATTTAGGAAAACTTCTACCACCAGAGATACAAGTCATTCCTCAGGCAAAACTTCCTCAAAGTAGGAGTTTTGCCTTTCTTTTTCTTCCCTCTCCTTTTCCTGTCTGTTTTCTTCATATAGAGTAAGTTATAAATTGTTTATTTAGTATAAAAGTGAATAATTACAGCATTTAGCCTTCAGCTTTCTAACTTAAATTGAAGTTGTGGCCCAGATTCTTTTTTTTTTTTTTTTTTTGAAAGAAAAAAACACAGCCTCATAGGGAAATTAAGTAGTGTGAGAAAGGGCAGCATAGGACTTTGCATTCCATTTGCATGTGCACCACATGAACTGCATATATAACACTCCTGATGCTGCCAGTGAGAATTTTAAAGATGATTTGCAGGTTGCTAAGTGTCTGGCCTCACCTTCAGGACTCACAACCACCGTGAGGTCAGTAAGAATGGTGCCACAGGGTTTAATTCTATCTCAGTTTCTTTTGATAAAACCACTGAAGCTGCTCATCACTGGAAAGAAAAAGAAACAAAACAAGAACATAAAAACTACAAGCAAAACCTTTAGGATGGCTCTTGTTAGGTTTGTGGCAGAAAGAAGTATGAAGGATTTATACCTGTCTCTGTGCTAGGAGGTGTAGGAAGTTCCTATTCAAAGATCCTGCTTAGGCTCCTCTGCCATTTTGTCATGATCAAGAAGCAGTAGAAATGTTTGTTCTCAAGTGAACATGCAACTGCTACTCTTAGGTAATATATGAGGGCATTGGGCCAAGAAGTGAGAGACCTAGTTTTCCATTTCATCTTCAGAGTCTCACACAACTCAAGACTGGCTTGCCCATGGGACTGCAACCTATGCAGTCGCCTTCTACAGTGCACTAAAAAGAGCAGGAATCAGCAGAAGAGCAACTAAAGAAGGAAACCTTGTGGTAAAACCACTAATTGCAGAGTATGAACTTCTACTTCCAAAATTACTTTCTTTTTAATGAATGTTTGTGCAGAAGTGTTGCCAAGGAGTAGGAACTTCAACCTCAGATGCTCCCCCATCTCCATTTGAATGCAATGAGGAAGACCTTCCCAAATTCCCCTACCCCCATCAGCATTTCAGTCCTAACTCTGCATTGGCCACCCTTCAACCAGCAGCAGAACGCCTTTACTCCCAGTCCACACAAACTCAGCACCCCTACAGAGTGATTCTTGAAGAGAGCCCTGTGGAAATCCCCAGGAAGATCCTCCTGATGCACCACAGATCAATTCAATGCCATTAGCAAGTGTCTCAGTGTCTCTTACTGCAGAAGAGTAAAGCATGGAGAAGACTCTTTTCTGAGTGAGATAATGTCTTTAAAGAGTCAACTCAACATTTCTAGAAATCATGTCTTAATTTTAAAAAATGAGATTTTTAATGTTTTTTTACTCAGTTGAGTGAAAGCATTTCATTGCCTTAAATTTCAGTGTGTCTAGAAGATGCTGGCTTAAAAATTTTCAAAATAAAGTTAGATAAAAGAAGCAGGACGAGTTTTCCTCCAAATACATTCAAATAACACACAACCTCTGACAAGCTAGGAGAGTTGAATTCAACTATATTTTTTGCCTTCCCTTCCCTTCCCTTCCCTTCCCTTCCCTTCCCTTCCCTTCCCTTCCCTTCCCTTCCCTTCCCTTCCCTTCCCTTCCCTTCCCTTCCCTTCCCTTCCCTTCCCTTCCCTTCCCTTCCCTTCCCTTCCCTTCCCTTCCCTTCCCTTCCCTTCCCTTCCCTTCCCTTCCCTTCCCTTCCCTTCCCTTCCCTTCCCTTCCCTTCCCTTCCCTTCCCTTCCCTTCCCTTCCCTTCCCTTCCCTTCCCTTCCCTTCCCTTCCCTTCCCTTCCCTTCCCTTCCCTTCCCTTCCCTTCCCTTTCATTTTTCTCTTCTTTTTTATCTTTGCTTCTCTTCTCTTATTTTTCTGTTCTCAAAGGCTTTTTAAAGGATTGTTTGTCACACTATTATTAAAATGTTCTCATCAGATAAACTAAAAATGTCATTACAAAGTATAAAACCCTCAAAGAGCCAGAGACTTTGTAGATTATAAATGTATGCTTTTTTAAAAAAAAGAATTTTGTTTCATCTAATTTTTTTTATAATTTTCATGCTTTAAAAATATTACTCAAAACAAACAATAAAAAAACCAACATACAGGCCACCTGAACATCCTATGCACTCCATAAAATTGTGTCCTTTTATTGCCTACTGTTTTTATAATGAAATGCAACTGTGACACTGGATATCTATCATCAAGACAAAGTAACTACTCAGAGCAAAAGTTGTGTTTTATTCTCTCAAGTTTATCTCCAGGAAGTGATTTTGAAACCTTTGGGATTGAACTAAGCAGAAAGATGCAGCTAACACAGCTAATTCAGCTGAACAGAAATACAAATGTGGTTTTAGGAATGTCTCACTGATGTTCAGAGGGACCATAAGGCTTGGTTTGAGGCCACTGAAATAATGTAAAGACTTTCATCAGGTCTGACTTTCAAAAAGACTTTTGAAACCAAGGGCAGAACCGTAGAGTTATGCCAAACAGTAGATAAGATATAGGGTGTTCACCTGGAGCTCTTTCTAATGAAACAAGAACAAAAGAAATTTAGGTTAAAGTGAGAGACAGCTTAAAGTAATTTTAGGAGATGTTCTCATTAATTTAGAAAACTGATTACTTAAGGTTCATTGAAGCCAAGACATACTATTCAAAAAGAAATAATTTTGTGAAGCAAACCCCTAAAGATACAGTAATATTTAAATTCTGCTTCTCCTTTAACTCGTCTTTGGTCTTAGTAGTGGTTTATTTTCAAAGAGAATGAAAATATAGACTAAGAATTTGAGAGCAATTAAGAATCCAGAAAATATGGAGAATAAAATGAAATGTGCCAGAATATCACTTAAGACAGGGTGGAAGTGAGACTCAAATGTAGCACCTTTATAGTGATAAAATTCTTTTAAATGTAAAAACAAACAAAAGTATGCAAAAATGAAGACCTAACTTTAAAAACCTGACACATCTGCATGTAGGACATTGGAGAGCTAATGTCTTTAAGAAAATTAAAATTAAAACCAAAAACGTCTTATAGAAAACAAGGGCAATATATATTTCCCCAGAGGGGCACAGACAAAGGAAGAGCAGAGAATTCCCACATATGTAGAGAAAATAAAGGAAAAATAAAGAGGAACCTAAACTGTACATTTTCATACAGAAATGAACACATTAAAAGGGTTTGTTGAACAAGGCTTTTTCCCTTGTACTTTACACTGACAGGTTTTTTGAAGTGACACAGCTGACTATGTGTCTTTTAAGTTCTGCTGACACAGCTTGTTGTCTCAAGACCTCTTGCCCAGAAAAAAAGCTTCTTTGGAAAAAAAACCTCTTAGACATTTTCAAAATCCCCAAGAGTTTGCCAGTAAGAATGTCATTCAAAAAATCTCAGGCCTGGCTGCCTGATTTAAAAAAAAAAAAAGGCAAGCAAAAAGCAAAACCAAAAAACTCACCACAGTTTTTACTTACTGCAAAAATGCTTAGGTACAGACATTTTTCATAAGTTCAAGACAGTACAAGTTTATAGGAAGGCTGGGGTTCTAACCCATCTGGAAAATGGCAGTTCTAGTGGGAATTATCATGTGGGTGTCTTGATTTTGACACCATATCCCAATTTTTAATCAAACATACCAAGAGAGGTGTGGACCCCATGCAGTCCATATTGCTCTGACTGGGGAAGTCCGGTGTTAGTGTTTGAAGCTTGTGTAAAAGCTCAAAATTAAAGAGCAAGTACACATAGAACACCTTGAAAAACTGATTCAGTAATAATTTCACTATTACAGATGACAATTATGGTACATATAGCCCTCTTAAAGTGGAAAAAAAAAAACTGTCTTGCAAGAGATGGGCAACTGTATTATAAATCACTGGATATAACTAACAACATTATGCCAATTTAGGTTTTCCAACCTGAGTGGGAAAATAAATACTCAACTGCAATAGACAAGTAAAAAACCTACAGAAGTCCTTTTTTAAAGGTAGTTTCAAATACTGAAATTCTATTTTTTTATTACCAGGTGTGAGCATATTGTTTTCTGAATGCAGTCTTTTTTAACTGTAGATACTACCATTAATATTGTATGGAAATGAACACTGATATTTTTCCAAAGCTAAAATGCCCCAGTAGGTAACAAAATCCAAATTTAAATCATAAGATATATAAGCATTTTTTTAATCAAATGCATATTATTCTATTATTGCTTCACAAAGTTTTTCTTTTTATTTGTCTTTTCTTCCTGAGAGGAGTGCAGAATAAGCTAGTTCACTGATTGCTATACTGGAAATATTTTAGAGAAAAATGAATACCTTGGGGTTTGTTACAAATTGCCATAACTTATCATCGTAGAAATATTGTGTGTTGTACCCAAAGCAAAATGCAAAAATTGCTACAAATAAATACTGATTTCTCTGCAGAAAGCCATAGGAAGAGTGGGAAATGGGCCAAAAAAGTTCCATGGAACAAAATGATTGTAGGTAATTTTCTATAATAACAGTAACTAGAAAAATATTCTTAATTATAAGGAAATAATACAAGAAAAACTTCTGGCAAAGCCTCACCCATGCATTTTTTGACATGAAAAGGCATGGCTCAATTTTAAAACTTTTTGTGTACATGAATAATAAGATTTGAAAAATCCTGTTAAGTTAATAAGAGCCTTGCCTTTCACACAACTGATTTGAGAGCTTCTTTTCTTTTTACAGCTATGTATATTTTTGCTTTGTTGGAATGTGTCCTTGATAATAACTCTTTAAGAAGTATAAATTGATAAATTTTGGCATAGTTATTTTTCCTGGCAGGACTCTCCAATAATGAAATAAAAACAAAGAAGTTTCTATGCATGGATATGATGGTATGTCTTGATAACAATACTGGTAAATGTGCATCAAAGGAAAGAACATGTCATCCTGGATCTGTTCTGATACACCAAATCATTTCTGGAAGCCAGTTTTAAGTCTGTTATTTTTGCTCTTAAGTAGAGGTGCCATTGAAAAAGAAATGTCAAGTCCCTTGGGCTGAAAGCAGCAAAGCTATACAATGCCTGTCCTGTTTGTGAACTCTGGTAAAGACCAATTAAGCCTTCAAGCAATACCTTGCATGTTTCCCCAGATGTAAAAGACTTTATCGTATCTGAAGTTTTCTTGTTTTTCTCTTTCCTTTTCTTCTTGTTGCCTGCTAAAATAATTAGATCTTGGGAGACAGATCAGGAAGTCCATACTTTCCTTGGGCAATCTTGATTCTCTCCTTGCATTTTTGAATAGTGGAAACACACTATAGTCCTACCTCAAAAAATTATATTGGAATATTTACAGTTTCTAAAGACAATGTAACACATCAAATACCTGGTTGCACCAGGGTCAATCCAGACTGGGGGATGAACAGATGGAGAGCAGCCCTGTTGAGAAGGACTTGGGGGTACAGGTAGATGAGAGGCTGGACCTGACCCAGCCATGTGCATTCAGCCCAGAAAGCCAAAGGTGTCCTGGGCGGCATCCAGAGCAGCGTGGGCAGCAGGGAGGGAATTCTGACCCTCTACTCTGCTCTGGTGAGACCTCACCTGCAGGGCTGCACCCAGCTCTGGGGTCCTTAGCAAAAGAAGGACATAGACCTGGTGGAGGGAGTTCCAAGGAGGCCACCAAGATGATGAGAGAGGTGGAGCACTTCTCCTATGAGGAAAGCCTGCGAAAATTGTGATGGGCCTGAAAAAAGAGAGAGAGTACCTGAAGAGTTCTGTTCCTGAAGAGACCCCACAGGAATGATGGATAGAGGCTGTTTACAAGGGCATGTAGTGACACAATAAAGGGGAATGGCTCCAAGCCTAAAGTGCAGGTTTAGATCAGATATTAGGAAAAAATTCTTGACTGTGAGGGTGCTGAGCCACTAGAACAGGTTGCCCAGGGAAGCCGTGGATGCCCCATCCTTAAGAATGTTCAAGCCCAGGTTGGATGGGGTTCTGAACAGCCTAGTCTACTGAAATGTGTCTGTGGTCATGGCAGGGAAATTGGAAGTAGGTGGTGTTGAAGGTCCCTTCCAACCCAAGCCATTCAAAAATTGTGAGATTCTCTGAAACACAGGTAGAGTTATCATCTTGAACTGTGAACTAAGCAAGTCCTGCAAGCTGTGTATGAACATTACCTGCAGGTTTCATCTAGTCTTTGGTTGAACAAAGGTTTCAAGAGCCTGCATGCAATAAGAAATGGTGTACATTTGGTCTGATGCTATTTCTTAGGATTTCAGTCACTCTTGAACAGCTGGCACACCATGTTCTTTCTAGGATGCTAGAAGGAACATAGCATGCCAGCTTGGGTTACCTTAACTTTCCTTGAGGAAGAGAGCTGAACTCCACAACCACCTTATAGAGAACATATGAAAAGTGATACTTTGGTGCACATAAACCTTTAAGTGTAGTAGCAAAAATTCAGCAGTTGTCTTCAGAATTTAAAAACACCATTATTTGTGGTTAGGTGGTTTTCCTTTAAGGGATGGATTTTTTTCTACCAATTTTGCTTTCTGGTAGTATTTGAACATGAAAACAGAATAGACTCTTCAAGTTTATCCTTACATAAAAATACTTTGCACCAGAAGCCTATCTCTGTGGAAAAATGTTTTGGTCACTGCATCCTCTATATTTTGCCATCATTATCCCACTGAGTCTTCTTCCCTCAAATATCCCTTTTATTCTTTTTCTTGCCTTGAACCAGTATGTATAGCTCTCTCCTTAAGATTCACATTGTTGAAAAATCATTCCATTTTTTCAGGTGGGGTTTTTAAGTATTTTCCCTTTTTTTTTTTTTTTTGGTGCTGCTGGTTTTTTTTTTTTTTTTTTTTTGGTAGTTTCTTTTTTTTTTTTTCTTATGCCCTTTTTTTATTTTAAGCACTTGGAATTGAAAAATATGAGAACTCTAATTATGTTGAATGCCATAGGCACCACAAACTGTCCAGAACAAATAGGGATGACCATTGTGTAGCACAGAGCCTGCCAAAATGAAGCCATGAATCACTCTTTTTTTGAGCACTAAATGTAGCAGAAATGGCAACTTTTCCTTCAAATAACTCTGATGAGAACAGAAGATGACCCATAAAATCTTGGACATCTGTAGTGGAAACCAGTTCAGGTATAAAATAGCTAAATTTTGTTTATATATGACTGGATATCCAAAAATATCTTCGGGTTGACACACACAGGCAAGGAGATTGGGGGTAACACATCTGCCAAGCTGGTAAGTATTTACTTGAAGGTTAGGCAGTTTGCTGTGAATCCTACTGATAGCTTTGAAATACCTGAGCTTCATGAGATAAACTGCAGCCCAACAACTTCTTTTGCATGTGGACAAGTGTACTAAGCAAGAAACAGTATGTTGTTTTCCACATTTGTCTCAGTTGTCAATGCCAGTAACTTCTAAACACTTGACTGACGACCAATACAAGAAGCTTGGAAGCAGCATATAGTTTACAAATTATGGAAAAAGGAGCACAGTATTTCATCATGCCATGCTATATAGACAAGTAATTCCTATGCTCCTTGTATTTCCAAATAAAATCTCACCTTAATTGCAAAATCACACAATTTGTGAGAGCATTTTTGCACTTTACACAAGTGTCCTACACAGGTGGAGTGTAAAATTCAGAAAACTGGATTTTGAATTAAACATACATTTTCATCTGGATGTATAAAACCTTATTGTGAATACCTTAAGGGTGTGCACAATGCATGCTTTTCATTTACGTGGGTCATAAATAGCAGGCAGAAACTTTTACAAAAACATGTTTTAAATTGATCACTGTGTCTGAACAGAAAAATCCTTGAAATTGTTTTCTTGTGCATTGCAGGAACATGACTCCTGCAATCTCCAAAGAAATGTAAGCAAAGGGAAGATAATAATCCATCAGAAAACCTCAGCTGCCAGGGGTAAAATTGGTGAGCTCGTGCCCTTGTGAAAGAACACATTTTGAAAGTGATCTTTCCTAAGAGGACATATTAAACATAGCTTTTTCCTTTTTTGCCTTCCTGTCAATTAAATGGTGACAATCTCACTGTGATTTTGCTTGGTACAGTGACAAAGAATATCTTCTAAAGCTCCCTAGGCTTCCTCTGAAAAACACAAGTTCTGATGGGAATTGAATTCCCTCAATCATTTAAATTAAAACTCTTGGTGAAAACTCTTACATCAGAGCATGTGCATAACTCAATCCATGTTAAAAATCTGAGAATAGAGATTATGAGTTACTGTAGTCTCCAGTAACAAACTCTTAAATTCCTGTTCTAACAGTTCAAGGGTTTTTTTTTTCCCTTTGTTTGGTTGTTTTTTTCCTTTTGGAACTCCCTTGAAAAATTCCAAGAAATTAGTTTATAAGCTGTTAGTATTACAGCATTTAAGCTTCAGCTATAACACAGCACCTACTGCTTTCCCACGTTGAGAAGGATGAGAGGCCACAATCTACTCAGTCTTTGATTCCCAGTGGTGTCTTTGGAACATCTCGTTGAAAGTTGAATAGCTGCCTCTGCAGTGCCACTGGTAGTGAGTGGGGATTTGTAACTAAAATACAGCAGATGAAGCACTGCTGTGCAACAGAGAATGGAAGGCAAGGAAGAAGATTGTGACTCTTAAAAGCAATTCATTATCACTTATGTGTCTTGCAGAAACACTAAAATAAATGAAACTATTTTAGGACAAACACAGTGCAGATAAATGTGCTTAAAGTAAAGCCAGTAGATCAGGCTATGTATTATCCTGTGAAACTCAACAATCTGCAAATGTATTCATTTGTGTAAACAGCTTTATACACAGCCAGACTCATAAGTAAATACTTAGACACTTCAGCTTTAGGGTTTTAAATAAACACTTCAAGGTAATGCATTTTTGATTAGTATTTGTTAGGGGAAAAAATGAAATTGAAGAACATTTGAAAAGATAAGGAATTGTGAGCTAAGCAAGATTAAACCCTGAATTTAGTTTCAATACAGTAGAAACATTATAATACAGAGATGAATATGCCTAAGCACATTAAAAAAATCAATATATTTTAAGAAAATTAAAATATTTAAAGAAAAATATGTATTAAAATCCTTATCAATTTCATGTTTGTCTAGAATAAAAAATCTGAAAACTTTGCAAATCAAAGATTTTCAGATATTCCAGTTTTTACGTGCCCTTTATTGTGCCCAAATCCCATGGAATAAAAAAAAAATACTTAAATGCAAAGTTAAAACATATTATGTGCAAAAAGGTTTAAAGAGTTATACATAACATTTCAAAAATTAAAGCTGACGTGCCTTTTAACCACTTTGCATTATGTCGTTCTCTACTTTACTGTAATTGATCATTTAGGCCTTTTATTAAGGTAAAATAGTAAGAAACTCCAAATATCAATACAGACAGATACTTAATGATGTCACTTTAAGTATACTGAGAATATTAAAATAACTGATGAAGCCTAACACACAGAAACAGCTGAAGGTACTGGTAGTGTTGAGGATGGAAACCCTCCTGCTGCTTATGAGATGGAACAGAACATTTCAATATCTTTCTACAGTTATTCAGGACATAACAAACACCTCTGACCCCTCTTCTGATCTACACACTGGCTTTCCATGGAATACGAAATCACAGTCTTTATGTTCTCCAAGGCAACTTAAAATACATTTTAAAAGATTTGGAAGTGAAAACCACAATAGGTGTTTAGATTTCTGTGGAAACCTGAACTCTCTGTGGTGTGTATCACAGACATCTGGTACAGGTTTAACTTAGTGCAAAATAAATATTCCACTCCCCCATGCTCCGCTCCATTCTTACCACTCACATCTAGCCAGCATGCATGAACAGACACACAGACACACAGAAACCCACACAGAGAATCTCCTGCTCCTGCATTAAGGGGAAAGCACATTGCTCCAGAATTATTAGAACAAAAATTTCAGGAACATGCATACTTATATGTAACTAATTTGTTGTTACAGGCTCTTCAGAAGGAAGAGGCAGGGCAGAAGAGCAGGGGGGTGATGTGTGTATTATGGAAATGCTAGAATGCAAGGAGCTCATGGCTGGCAATGGCACCCTTGAGAGCCACTGAATAAGAAACAAAGGACAAACAAGCAATGCAGATGTCACCATGGAAGTCTGCTGTAGACCTCACAGCCAGGACAGTGACACCAAGTTATTTTATGAGGAACTAAGGGGCATTTCCAAGGCAACTGCCCTCATTCTTATGGAGGACTTTAACTTGCCAGAAATCAGCTGAGAATATCACACAGGTGGTCCAACCTGTGGGCCCAATGGGTGGGCCAGAAGATTCCTAAAACACCTGGATGTCAACTTTAGAGAACAGGTCTTAGGGGAGCTGACTGAAAGATGCCCTTCTTCATCTACTGCTTGTCAACAGAGTGGATCTTGTAAACAAAGTGAAGATTGTCAGTCGTCTTGGCCACAGCAACCACAAAGTGATTGAGATTAAAATCTCTGTTGACAGGAGGAAAAGTGCCAGCAAAACTTCAGCCCTGGACTTGGACATGAGGAAAACTGACTTCAGGCTTCTCAGGGAATTAGTGAGTGAAATACCCTGGGAAAATGTTTTTCAGGTGCTGGGATCCATCAGTGCTGCTCCCTTTTTAATCACCTCCTAAGAACCCAGCATCAGGCAATTCCTACAGCAGATGAGGGAGAAGGAAGGCTTGGCTGATGGGGATAACTCAGAAATAAGGCAGAAAAAGAAGGTGTAAACCCAGTGGAAGCAATGTCAGGTGACATGGGAAGCATGCAGAGGTGCTGTTTGCCAATGTAGGGAAAAAATTCATGCTGCCTAAACTCAACTGGAGATGAAGCTGGCCAAAGGCAGTGTGAAAATGCTTCTGTTGTCCTGTTATGGATGAGGATGGTCACCTCACAAACAGGGACAGAGACAAGCCAGAGGTGTTTAATGCATTCCTTGCCTCTGTCTTCAACACTGATGATGGACCAAGGGGGTCTCAGTACCCTGAGCTGGAGGACTGTGACTGTGATAATGATGAACTCCAAGTTGACCCTGAAATTGCATGGAATCTGCTGCTCCAGCTGAATTCCTTTAAATCCATGGGGTCTCATGGGATTCATCAGAGAATCCTCAAAGATCTTGCTGATGTCATTACAAAGCCTCTCTTGATGATTTTTGAGTGGTCTTAGGAATCTGGAGAGTCACCCCATCTGGTAGGAAGCTGGTGAATCTTGTCCCAGTCTTCAAGAAGGGCATGAAGGAGGACCTATGTAAACACAGGTGTGTTTAAAACACACTCTAGCAACACCCACACTGCTCATCCTTGTCTCTTGTGGGACAGAATAAACAACCTATGAGATACACTAACACTGCAACTCAATATGCTCTTGCAAGATGCTGGTGAACACTGTAAGAAAACAGATATGAAAGGGATAAAAAAGTTAATTTGTTTTTTTAAAAACTTCTTGAAGCTCATCAAATAAAGATGCTAGGTCCATAAACACTGCCAAATTGAAAACCACATAGTTGTAAACTGTAAGACAGCTCCTTTCAATTTCTAAATGTTACTCAAAGGAGCAAGTATTACAGACAAATTTCTGGGTTGTGAGTTAAGTAATGTGCTGGCATTTCTTCTGGAAGATGAAATACTGTACCTTTACAAGGTTTCTAATAACTCAACTGGCTGAACAACAGAGACACAGTAACTAGGAATTTTTGTGTGAATCCTACACAACCATTGTTTAAAAATGCTGAGAGAGTGCTAGCTGGATGAAAAGAGATGAAAACCAACATAGGATGGTAAACTCTGCACTATAATTTTCATAGAGAAAATATACTTTAAGACTTTGAAAAAAGGAAAAATGACTGTCAGGTGGCTTACTTAAAAAATTCAAAGCCAACTAACCAAGAAAACCTGTGTGTGTTTGTGTGTGTGTGTGTGTGTCCCCTGGACTTCAGAAGAGAGGGCAGAGAGAGCCATGACCACTAATTCAATAATTTGAGTCTGAATGAGAGCAGTAGAAAGAAAGGATCACTGAAACAATTTGTTGAAGATACATAATACATATTGAATTTAAGAATGAAAAGCTAACTCAACTATTACGTTGCAAAAAAGCACTTAAATGATCATTATTTTATTTATAAAATTCATAGAAATATATGCTTAATGAAACATCTACAGTAACTTTCTAATTTCTGCAGCACCATATCTGATACAACTAATCACCACAGATGTATTTCTAAAATATGTAACAGAATATCTTCCTTGTTATACAGACCACATTTACTATAGGAAGTGCTGTGACATTTCTTTCAAGATTTTTTGGATTATCACATATAGTAATTACGTACATTTTAAAAAATATTTGTCCATTTGAAATCAAACAATTGACTCTATCACATGTATGCTGTTCAGAACATAAAGTGCAAAACAGAACTGGAGAAAAAAAATTAAACTCAAAAATATCTTTACATTATTAATTTTGCTGCTAGAAATTTGGCAAAATAAAGCACCAACAGGAAGAAAAAAAAGAAACACTATTTGAAAATTTATTTCTGACTCACAGTATCAAGAGATAGGAATTATTTAAGTAAACCAGATGTATAATCTTACAAAATTTTAAGAGTAATTTCCAGCCTATTTCCTTTTTAAGAAATTTCTGTTTCAAGGAAGAAAAGTCTCCTGTATTGCTGAAAAAAAATGGCAGAACACCCTGGAAGTTAAAAGCTGAAACTGCATTAGTGGCAAGTGATAGTTTAGAAAAGAAAACTCTAACATGCTTAGCATAAACACTAAATTATTTTTCTAACTGCTGTGATCTTCAGGATGACCTATTACAGAATTTTCTTTGTAGGTTTTTCTTGAGGGCTTTTTATGTTGCCAAGACAGCTAGGATTATTTTAGTGTTCAATCCAGTTTGCTAAAGTAGGATAAGGTGCCATAACTACTTTTTGCTCAAGAGTTATCTGATGTCAGCTCAGAGCCTCCATAAGCTGCCTCTATGGTCAGAGAATGCAGAAATCAAAGCAGTAATTTTTCTAACCCTGGGTTTTTTTGGTAAAACACTCAGTGATTAACATCATTCTAAAGGGCATGAGTCTAACCCACAGTTAAGTCTTCTGGGAACATCTATGCACTCTGTCATTCAAGGTTCATACCATTCCTCTTTTAACTGATAAAAGAGTTTAGAATACTGTGATAAAGCACAGAAATATTCATGCTAGTTCAGATTCCTGTATAAAACCTGTTATCTTGAGCTCATTTACACATCTTTTTTCAGCATATGCTGTCTGTTCTGTAGACCTACTATGAGGAAACAACAGACATTAGACACAGCTTTTTCTGTCACTTCCCCATTTTATCACATAGCAGATGTCATAACAGCTTAATATACCTTGATTATATTTTTATTCTCCCTAATTTAATCTGAATGTCTCTCAATTTTCTTCTTCCCTTCCTAAAACTATTGTTCTTTCCTCATTGTTTAAACAAGAGCACCATTTTATCAAGAAAGCACTTTGCTAATATAAATCAAAACAGCTGGGAAATTGGTGTCTCTAAGGAGGAAAATCCAAGCTACCTTAGAAATCCAAAAGCAATCTTCTGAAACATGCTTTTTATTCATTTGAACTCCTTTCTATTATGGCAATTGCAATAATCATATTATTATGAGTGTCTTTGCATTTTTGGAAAGCAAGCAACACTGAATGTATATCACCTCTTAACAGAATGCAAATTTCATCTCCTATTCCATACCAGTCCCCTGATTAGGAATTCTTGAGTAGATTTTATGCATCTGTTTAGATGGATACTTTCCATTACTCTGTATTACATTAAGATGTTAGTTATTGCAGAGGAATACACGAGTGATTGAGATCTTCTTAGCTTCTCTGTCCAAATACCATTCAGTAACAGCTAAATGTAGTCACATTTATATTTTCAGTAGCAGTTTTTATGATGCCAATACACAAGAAAATTTAGTCACCCCCGTAATTAATTTACATCAGTAAACTGTCTTGAAGCTCTGGGTGATTAAATATGGTTTTCATTCTGTGAATAATGCACTTAATATCTAATTCCTAAACTGAAGTAAAAAATCTAAATTAAGGCATTGATTTTGTTTTTATTTCTCTGGATCCGTATGTATAAGCACATTTTCTTTTTCCTGCTCCATTCACCTTTTTTTCTGTACATGCTAGAGGTTTTGTAAGTAGTCTAGAGTTGGTTTTTTTCCTCCATGCAGCTTTCTTTGCAGAAGGGACATGGTGATGTCTTAAGGCAGTTTCACTGTAGATTATCTTTTGAGTCATCCACTTCTGTGTTCTGCACAGATGCTGGATTGCAACACTCCCAAAACTTGTTTGAGCATACACAGCTTGGGGGAGAAAAAGTAAAAATATTACTGCATTTGTTGTTTTTTTTAGTAAATATAACTATTTTTCAAATAAGTTTTGATTTGTGCAATAGATAGACAGTAGATATTAAACTTCCTCTACTGTCTGAAAATATTTACCTCATTTTTCCTTTTTTTTACCACACAATCTTTAAGTTAAAAAAGCAGTAATGTATGCCATATCATCAATGAAAATAAACATTTTACTTTAAAGTATTGAATGGATTTGAGGTTTTTTACTACTTGCAAATTATCCAGACTCAGCATTCACCCTATAGGTAGATAATCAGCCTGTTGAGAAGTAGTTGATTTTCTGTAGTCTTCAATTAAATCATTGTTTGTTAATCATCATTTGTGACCTTATTGTTATGCTTTTGCAGAACCAAACTAGCTGCCTGCTAAAGACTGCCCAGCCCATTTGTGTGTAGCCAAAAGCTCCCTTGTGAACACATAACTAGTGATGGTAGGAAACTGGAGTTATGAAACCATGAGGCATTCAAACATCTCAACATTTCATGCAGAAGGCAACTTTTGTAGAGAGATGATAGTTACGTGACAAAGGCCATGTAGACATGCTCTGGTTAGCCGACCAAGAATTGTAAAAGTACCGGACCCAGCTAATCTGAGTCCCTGCACCTGCAAAAACACTGTGGCCTTGAGCATAGCTGTATTACGATAGCAAGATGATGTAGCTGAGAGAGAAACAAGAGAAAAAAGAGATGTAAGTTGTAAAGAATGAGGAAGTAAAGGAGAGAACTGATACCTACATTATAACCAATAGATCTCTTAACTTACAGAATATGCATGAGCTTATTACTTGTTGTGCATAAACGTCTGATGCTCTAATCAATAAACGAAGCTTGCTGAACTCTCACATTGAGCGTCCCAACTTCCCTCACTGCAACAAACTTTGGTTTTTTATTCCTTTTAAAAATAGCAAGGAACTTCTCTTTCTCTTTTTAATCAATGTGCAACAGTTGGAGTAATGGAAATTTTTAGGTACTCCTATAGAGGAAGTTCAAGAACATCCATTTGGACTCAAAACCTGTGAACCACAAAAGAGGGAGATGAGACAGAGAGGAACTGGACATGAGTGAGGGCAGTGAGAGATGAATATGAGACTGTCAGAGCTGGGTGAATTCCACAATTGATTTGTTTTTCTGGTCCTCTTACTTTGGAAAGAAATCTCCTGACTCTGAGAAATGTTTTTTAACTGAAGATCCATCAAAACTGGCAGGTGCCCGTAAAAAGCTTGGGTTTGCCAAATCAGCACTTAACAAAAAGATACTGTTTAAAAAAATCTTAACCAACTGCCATTCTTATCATCCAGGTTTTGCCAAGAGTCGTCATTCACTTAAACCTCAAATATGTAAAATTATAAAAAGAGAGCCCTCTATCTTGAGGCTTTGAATTAATTTTGCTTAGTCCTGTTTGTTTGTTTCAAAAGTTTGTGCTCTAACTCAAATAACTGTACCTTCTCTTTGTTCCCTACCTGGAATACACTTCTAGAACTAAATGTTTCAAAACAATATGATATATATCCATATATAGTCAGATGCATGTGTGAAATAACAATGGAGAAATATCAGTGAATTGTAAGCACAGGTTAATAAAGACAAGGAAATCACCTCCGCTTCTCTGGACAAACCAGAGTTATTAATTTAGTATTCAAAGGGAAATATATATACATACACATATATCAGAAGTGCTTTGAGCCACAGAGATTAATTTTGTCAATCAATAATATGTGGGGTGTTGTCTCTTTCACAAAGAATTGTGCTTGATCTTTCCATTTACAACCTGAAAGGTCAAAAACAGTATCAGGAGAATAGCAATCTCATCTTATCCAAGATAAAAACCATCTTCTTTTTAAAAAATGGAAATAAATAAATAACAAACCCCCTCCACAAAACAGAAAACTTTTCCTGAGGGGAATAATTCATCACATACATAGATATTTGGCTATGCAACCAGTCTCAAGCTTCAGGTGTATGAGACTGGAATTAATAAAGCTACAGCATGAAATTCACAATATCCAAGATAATCAGGGTTTCTTCCTGTTCTTGATTTACTCAGTAAAAACCTAACTCATGGAACTAACAGTTGGAAGCTACATCAATAGAAATATTTTACAGTAAGTAGATTCACTCCAAAAAATAATGAAAACAGGAAACAAATGATTGCATTTTGTTGAATGTTTTCTTTCAGGAGCATAAGCATGGTAGTTACAATTGTAGAGCTTTGAGCAGAACCACTTAGTACTTAGGGCCAGCAATAAATACAGTGATAAGGCCTGTATAATCAAGGATCAACATGTTAGATTCTCTCTAAAGATGAAAAGAAATTATTCAAGGCTTTCATGAGAAAAAGATTAGAATATGCGTCACTTACGCCAATTCAATAATCTAATAAAGAATTAATTTATCTTTTTGTTTGTTCTGAACTTGTTTTCTTGTTTTGTAGGTACATTATTAAAAACAGTGTTACATTTGTTACATGCTAGACAGATGTTAATTTCTGCTTCTATTAAAACACAGACATCTGGAGAGCAGATTTAACGAGATTTAGATGACCAAAAGAAAAATAGGAGGGAAGTGTGAAAGTTAAGACACACAAGTTAAGAAACACAAGAAATTGTGTTTCTTGTCACCCTCAGTGCTCTGGAGTCTTGAAAGGCTACTAGAATTGTATTTCTGTAGCAGAATATAGAAGACAATTAAATTATTGGATTAATTTTTTTTCATAATTGTTTTGCTTTCCCTCAACCTGTTGTGGCTGGATCAAGAACAGATCTTGAAACTAAAGCACATATCCTCAAATCTTCACTGGTTGTGGGAAGCTCAGGTAGATAATCCCTTGACAACAGCAGACCTAACCACAAAGGCTTAGGGCGCATGAGCTTTTCATACACTGCAAGGATTTGTCTGCCAGCTCAGGTGTGTTCAACCTGTTCCTGGAACTGTCTCAAATTTATTCCCCCCCTTTCTGCCATAGTCCTCTGTGTACAATAGGAAAGCTCTGCTGCTTAGACCTGAGAAGTTGGTCTTGGCAAACTCTGTTGTTCTTATTTTACATTTAGGTAAGGCGTAAATGTACAAAACATTGTAGAGGTTTCCTGTTATTTTTTAATTTCTGTATAAAATCTCAGTGAAGAAGAAATTATCTTAAAACATTCATCAACTTTCAAATCATCTTTCAGGGTGATAATTACTTGAAGATTACTCCTTACAAACTGCAAAGTAGACAGCTTTAAAGCGTTATTATAGTATGACCATGATCATTTGGAGCTCATTTTGGAAACAGTGAGATGAATGCTTCTGAGGAATGATCATGTTTTGAAGAACTGCTATATTCAGAATTGGCAAAAGTAGCAATTTAAAAATGCATTCACCTTTAAATTGCTATTATTACATTTCTAGTAAAACATAAGTGTCTTGTACCTTAATCACAGTATCTCAGAGCAAAATGAAAGGGCCCTTAACCACCCATTCAAAAAAGAAATCATAAGCAAGTTTCCAGAAATCCATTTTTTTTCAGAGTTTAAAATACTTTTAACACATTTCAGTAACATTTTGTGCATGAAGTCATGGTTGGAGTGTTTTGTTATTTTGGTTTTAACTTTATCTTTGTTGTTTTGCTTACTATTTTGGTTTCGTTGATTTGTTGGGTATTATTTGTTCTTTTTCTTTTCCTTATTATACATCAAATTTAACACTACAATTAGAAAATGGCACTTTATGAAGCGCATAAGTTCTTAGCTGTCTTAGAAGGATGTCAGAAGGTTGATAAGTACAGGGATGGTATTGTACAAATGTGACAGATAACATTCTCAGCTGTTGCACGTTCATAACGTCAATATTTTCAAGGAGCAACCAAGTCACCTATTTACATGAATTAGGAGTTAAATATCACAGATGTTCTATATAACAATATTAACAGTATTATAACAATATTAACAGTATTATGACAATATTAACAGTATTATGGCAATATTATATACAGTCTACTAATTGCTGGCAGTTTAAGCAATCTGCTAATTATAACAGTAATGCTTAACTCCACCCAGATACTGGTTGCCACTGTGTTCGATCTCAGCCTTTGATAAGTGGGGAAAAAATCAGCACCAGCTGCATGGACCAGAATTGGTTTGTGCAATCAGCCCACTTCTTTATATAAGACCACATTTTGTTAATCACTGCCATGCTTAAAATTGCTGACAAAAAAATGTGCAAGGAGTCAGAGTCACCCTAAGTGATAGTAAGCCAGAGTAGTCGCAAAACTGCTCTAGCTGTTGGTAAGTTTTTACTGCAGAATCGAAGATCTCATGTTAGGAAAGCTTGCACTAACTTGGGAGTTTGTTGTCATACTTCTTCTGCCAAGATTTTTTAACTGAAAGTCAATTTTCTGTCCCAGTACACTAAAACAACAAAACTCTGATTTATTTCCCTGAAACTGGAGTCTGGCAATAAAACAAAGTTGATATGATTAAGCGTATCTCCAGATGATGGCCACAAAGATAAATAAAAACAATAAATAGCATAAACAGTTCAAGATTTGTTGAAGAATATACCAAAAAAGATGATGTTGCTATAAAAAGCTTTTCTTAAGACTTCAAAAACATTGAGCAGATTGCAATTTTTCCAAGCAATCAGTTCTAGAAATCAGCCCCCAGGGTAAAAAATAAAATGGCGAAAGATAATACACAGTGAAGCCAACATGCAGGGAGCAATCAATGAGGAGTTCCAATTACCTGCAGAGTGCATTTCTTACAGTTATAGAGGAAAAAAAATTGCAAATTATTAGTCAGCAAGTGAAACAGAAAACCAGGAGAAACAAGGAATGAAACAGAGTACAATCACAAGATTAATTTAAAATATAAATATTTCTTATATTGCCGAGTGTAAGCATATTTCAAACCCAAACATCCAGACATCTCTTAAAATAATACTATCTTGGATGAGTTTATTTCATGTGTTTTAATGAATAACATTTAGCATGCTAATGCCACACTAATGAATTTCATTGGCAGTCTCTTGACCTTATTTGAAGAGCAATTAAATAGTTTGTAAGTGTATTGCATACTACGTGTTATCAAATTACTCTCTGCATATGCTAGGGATTCTTAAAGAGCTGTTTACCATATCACTTTCCTTCATTTTGATCTAGTTCAAAGTGAAGCATTTAGAAAAAACAAATGTTACTCAGTGGGCAAATAATTGATAATTTTCTATTTTCTAGTTCTGTTGGGGTTTTGTGGTTTGTTTTCCTACTGGAAACTGAAAAAGAATAGAGGAAAAAAAAAAAAGGCAAAAAAACCCCACCTCCAAAATCAAACAAGCAAGCAAGCAAAAGCCTACCCAAACCCCATCCAGTTTGTGCTTAGCTGTACTCTATTACTAGGAAATTCAAGGAAATGCATATGAGCTAGTGGAACAAGTGAAGATTAAGTTGCTGTCCATGCTGTTTTTTAGCTAGATATGTCACAGGTTTATAAGCTCATGTAGTTTTTCTGCTGTCACAAACCAAATTATAACACAAAGAAAATGTATTACCAGATAAAAAATCTTTTGTGACATTCCCAATTTACTTTTTTCCAATAGGTTAATTACTGTGACTACGATAGTGATCTCTACTAGGTTAAGAAAAGATTGAGGGCTGAACTACACCAACTGTTCAGTTTAAGTATCATATGAGTTTTTAATAATTTTAATCAGGAGAAACCCAACCATTTTATGCAAGTTAAGAGGATTTCTACAGTCCAGTGATGTGGTCCTCATGACAGTTTCCAAAGGAAAAAGAATAATGCTACATTGACCAAAAGGATTTCAGCTTCTTTCCACAAATGTAACAAATGCATTGACTTAAAGTTACATCACCCACTTTCCATTTTACAAGCAAAATCAAGTTTCATTTTAATTTGTGAAGGAATGGTGTTCAGTGGAATGTCATTCCAAGACATTCACTTTTTTTCAGCTTCCTGCTTACCTATTAGCTCTCTGAGATGCCAGGATCAAAACCGTGCAGAGACTTGGGCTCAGAGGCCACAAGCTCCAGCCTTACTGTCCACAGACGCCAGGCTTCCATTCCAAATGCCAAATGGTACTTGGTAACACTGAACCTGGACATGTGAAAACTCTTGTGGGGATCCAAAAGTTTCTTGCCAGTAGTGTTCAGACATTTCAAAGTAGCAGTTTAGGAGTTCTCCCTTAAAAATGATAGCATAAAGCCTAAGAACTTAGATGTTAAGGTGATTTCATTAAGAACATTTTTATGCAAACCAGTTTGAATTACCGTTTAATGAAATGTTTGTTGCCCATAATTCACTTTTTTTTTTAATAGATCAGTTCTTTTGGTTTTTTAATAACTTTTTAATTTCCCATGCAATGAAAATTTTGAGTTATGTTGTCTCTGGTCTGAATGCATGAACAGGTTTATATGTAAACAGTGAAGTAACAAAGTAGAACATTTACTATTGTTAAAGTTGAACGACATCTTTAACAAGAATAAAATGCTCCTCAGATATTTAGCAATTAAATAATTCAATTTCAATGTACTTACAAGATCAAGAGACTTCACTATTTGTAAACAAATTGATGCACTGCCTCCTAAACCTGTAAATTTTCCTTCAAAATTTGCTGTCAACATGAAGCCAAATATGAGTCTTTTATTGGAGCTAGCACGTAAAACTAGTCATTCCTCTGAAGAAAGACTTTGATCAATCCAAAAATCCTTGAACTTGACATTCTGTGACAGGAGAAGGAAAAAGAGAGTATAAGAAATATACTTTCCAAAATGTGCTATAGATTGATAGAGAAGTTTTCTATCAATGAGTGTTTCAGAGGTTTAGGCGCAGCTTCAGTCTTCAAATAAGAGGAGTTTTATGTTTTAGAAATCTGTAATCAGCTCACACTGGATGTTTGATGGAATAGAATCAGAAAAGGCTGGTGGAGCAACAGACAGAATTTGTATAAGCCTACAGTTCATTAACCTGGCAATTGTATTTTAGCTGAATTAATGAAAGAAGGAAGTAAGGTATTAATAAATGTATGTACATGCATTGCAAGATTTTCCAACCAAAATGACCCCCCCAAAATATAACACTGAGCTTTTAATGGATTCTTCACTAGGGGAAAGGAGGAATGGAATCTGTCAGTCATTAAAATGGAAGGCATATAGCACTGGGGCTGTCTGGAGATGAAATTGGATTTTTCTGTCTGGACTCTTCAGATTCCTTTTCATTCCACAAAGCAAATTGCTTTGCCTTAACTTTGTATAAAACAGGAAAAGATTCATCTGCCATAGGTAGTGCTAAAAGCTTATTAAGAACATACAGTGCACCCAACCACTGAACCCTATGCATTTCAATACCAGCTCTTGTAAAATGCTGGATTCATTTAACAAATATTTTGTACAAGTTTAGCTCTGCTTGTTTACAGCTCCTTTATTTTCTCTGCTGTGGAATTCTTTGCACTATTTTTTAAAATTTTATTTATTTTATTGACAGCTGCCATATTTTTACTGCAGGAAAAAAAGACAGTAACTGCAAATTACTGCTTTTAAAATAGAATATTGCAAAAGAACGTGAAGCTATTTCAAGCCTGCTCTTTTGCTATACAGTTATCTAATAAACTGAAACCCCCTAGCATTATACATAACTGCACTGTTCTTTTATCTATTCAAGGGTAACTGCTGACACATTATTAAAAACAATTACAAATTCAAAATGCTAGATAATATTTTCTTAAGGATCTTTTGCAGGTAGAAGTGCCCACATTATTTCCTCTCCAGCTCTTTTTCTAAAATAGCTTATCTATATCTTCCTCTTTCCACAATATAAAGGCTATCATTGCTGTTACTCTCTGCTTGTTCACTGCTCTAACTGGATCATCTTTGAGCATCCTTATTTCAAGAAGTGATAAAATACTTTATTTCTTCTTAATTAAATATGTTTCCTAGGGTTCACCTGTGGCATGCAGGGAGATAATAACCCCTTAATGACATTTAGTACAAATATGTGGCTTTCAAAAGATAATTCTTGTGTGGGAAGTTCAAGAGAATTTTTTTTTTCCACTGAAAATAGATTTTGTGTTCTTTCTAAAGTGTTAAAAGACATCTAACTCCCATAATTTGAAATCTAGGAAAATTTAGATTTTATGACACTAAGATATCTTGAAAATACAAACATATTTCATGTATGTGTTTAATTCCCTTGTAAAAATAAAGTCTATATTTTGACAGTATAGGATTTTATATTTTTTGTAGAAATCTCTTGTCATGCTGAAATTCGTCTTTTTTCTATTTTAAAACACCTAAGAAGATATGTCCAAGAAGTAGGCATTTTAATAGTTTCTTCAGCTGAATCTTTTAAAGAGACTCAGTTCATCCACTTTAAAGTATGCCTTTTTGAATATTTCCAGTGGGCAGCTAGTAAGAAACAAAAGAGAATTTTTTTCCCTTCCTATGAATGATGGTCCAGCACTTTCCAGTCCTTATCTGACGTAATACAAAACCGTGAGAAGAAAGGCTTCAAATTTTTTTTTCTTGGATCACATCTCACCACTATAATTTACAGTCCCACTATCTCTGACCTGCAATCTTTATTTTGATTTCACATTTCCTTCTATTTAATAATTAAAGTATCAAGAAATACTGAGCAGAGAATTACTTTCAGCAAACCAAATGAACAAAGTCTCTAACTAGATGATATTTCCCAGTAAGGTGTTGTGATTTGTAGCCTGACAAGATGTCAGCCTCTAATCCACTTCCACATGTCCTGGATTCATTTTGTTTCATCCTCATTTTTACTTTTAACCCATTTATTATATTTTTATAATTCAAGTACCTTGTAGAAGCTGAAGAACATCTCCAAAATACTCTTATCTTTATCAGGAGGATTTACAATCTTGTCAAAGGACCGCGCTGCCTTTTTAAGAACTCATTTCCATGGGGCTCAAGATGCCTGAATGATTCCAGCTGGAGTGAGTTTGTTTACACCCATCCTGCCAAACAACAGGCAATCAACAGCCCACCACTGAAACAGGCCATGCAGCAGAAATGTGCTCAGCTGCTGCTTCCTACCAGCTTCCTACTGCTTAGGGCATCCCACAGCCAGAAGCAACCAGCATAAAAAATAATTAAATCTGAGTATGTGATGAGTCCCACGAGAAGGCTGGAGATGTGGTATGAGCCCTACTCAAAAAGCACCTGGAGTGGTAGACAGAAAGAAGAAGAAAAAAGGTTGAAGAAAAGCTGTCAGGCCATTAAGTTTCAGTATTAAAGACTTAATGTACAATGTACCTTTATAGCATCTGGATGTTCATCTCTACACTTTCGGAATTAATGATGTCTAAATAAAGTGAAAGTTTTTATTCCAGGGTTCAAAAAAGGGCCATGCTGAAAAACAAAGGCTTTACTGTATTTCACAGAAAAGTCACATATTTTTACACCAAATCTGTCATGACATATATGACATGTATGTCATAACATTTACAGAGTGATTGCAAAGAGAGATAATATCTCCTAATTAACTAAAATATATAGCTAGAGGAAGCAGACACACAAACAGGACACATAAGCCTTTCTACTGAATGAAGTGCAAGCAACCAAAAAATGCATGTTGGAACACACTGAACAACTGCTTCTGCCAACATACCTGAGTATAGAGAGTGGGCTGGGACCACTGACAGTCCTCTGGCTTGCAATCAGAACACAGAGGAGGTATTTGCTCTGATCTACAGACAGGAAACTGCTTCCAGTCTCTGCATTTATGTGTGGCCTCTGTGCAAGAAACTGTGCAACTGTGAGACTACAACCTGACAATACTTTTTCTATTTTATATTTTCATTCAAATTTGATCGGAGAAAATGATTCACTGTTTACAAAGACTGATTCAGACTATCAGTACTAGTAGTGCTGATGATATAATAATGCCTTTTCTTATGTGGGTGAAATTGATAGATAAATCACACTCCTTCAACACACATCTTGTGTCTCTAGTCCACAGTCTTTCCTAGTTTTATACATCATTCTGGATGGAATATCCCTGCTCTCAGCAGTGTGCATGGCACTCATGGGGAGTATAGAAACATCTCTGTATGAGACTCCAGAACCAACAGAAACAGCAGCTCAGGGAGGAGCTGTCTTCTTTTGGAATCCTGTATGTGTCATAAGGAGTTAAAGGGTTATCTACAGCCTTTGGTACAAACTGAGCTCACTCTCTCTATGCCCTTAAAAGAAAATCAGATGAGCTACTACATGTCTCCCCTTTGCTATCTGATGGCCATGTTACAGAAGCCTAACTCCAGTCAGAAATCTCTGTAGATGGGAGCCTCTCCTATCATGGCTTTATCTTTTCTAGATGGTAAACTCTGTTTTCAAATATATTTCAGAGAATTTCCATGGCTTTGGATAGAGGCCAGTTTGGCAAGAGATTTCTGCAGATCTAATACTAAATTAAAAAAAAAAAAAAATCATCTCTTTGAAGTCATTGCCAGCTGGCTTAACTGGTAACAACCTTTTGGTCACATGAGAGAGCACTCTGGAGCCAGGTGGATTGAGATCAGAAGGACACAAAGGCCATCTTGCACGCCCCTTCCGAATCTGCAATCTGTAGACCTCAGAAAAATGTAGCTGACAGCTCAGAAATTCATGGATTTCTTACAATCTTAGCCAAAGTGAGGCCACATTTTTGGGAGGGCTCTGAGAATCCCATTGCAAAGTTTTATTGACATCATTTACAAGGTGCCTTCACAGCAAGTGCAGTCTAAGGATGATGACTCAGCTTGGGACAGATGTGAGAGTCCTGGAAACAAAGAGCTATTCCAGAAAAAAGGGCATGTGGAATATTCCTAGCACATGCTTCATGGAACTCACAGTCTGCTTCAGTGGTGGATAAATGAGGAAAATAAAGTGGGAACGGTGGGGAAGAAAAATGGAGCTCTGTGAAGGTGTTTAAATGAAGCCTTAGGCAAAGAAACCTGGGAGTCTTTGTTGCCATTCTTGTTCTTTCCTCAACATGCTTACACACCATCTGTCCTCAAGGGAATTGTTTATCTTAATTTGAACAAGATAATGGAAATCCTAACCACAGAGATGGTACTGGAGAAGGGAAGCAGACTGTAAGGCATATTTCTGGCTGAGCAGGTGTCAATACTGTCACTCTTCTGAGAGTGCACTGAAGTCTGTACAAAATGCTCTGCCAAGCTGAATTGTAAAGGTTCCACGACCCTAAGTTATGCACTGGTGAAAGTGTAGTTAACATCCTCAATTAATTTTTAGCATTTATTCTAGAGTCTGTTCACCTTGCAAAGACATTGGTAACTAAGCAAATGATTGAAGCATAGCTAAGACCTTTCGTGAGACTTACAATTAAAAAACCAGGGGTGTTGTCTATTTCAGAAAAAATCTTTTTGGAAAAAGTTGTAGAGTGTTTGAATTTCCATGGTTAGTTTTACTGGTATGGTACTATTACCTCCACCTGTGCTTCATGTGGTACTGGTCAAGTTATCAGTCACCTAGCTGATATGTTATTTCTATATTATTTCCACTCCTTTCTTGGCTACAGCTTCTTTATACACTTAATTTTTCTTCACACACCAAAATTTTAGCAACATTTTATACACCATTGGCAGAACACTTCATACTTTTTTTCCCTGCCAAATAATTGTACCTGAAAATATACATATTTTAATGTAATTTATTGCCTGCTAACAAAAGAGGATTTTTTGTAAAAGGGGGATAAAGAATTAGTCAAACAGATCTTTCTGATACACAAATTAATATGAACACGTGTTAGAAATACGTAATGCATCTTGGTAAGAAAAATAATAAGCAGTATTTTTATCTGATCAAAACTTGAACGATCAATGGGCTGAATGAAAATTGTCCTAGTGAATTGAACTTCAAAGATTTTATGGTGAGTAAGCAGTGTTTTATGACTGACTAATTAACAAGAATTGAGAGTGAAAATACATCATTGTTCTCAGAGTAATCCTGCTGGGAAACTTTCAATTAACTAAGCCTTGCAAACGTGCTTCTCTAATTGATAGTGGATAGGCTTAATCTTGTATGAGGCTTTATTTTTAACTGGTATTACCTAGGAGTGGAGCAATTTATGAAGTGCTCAACAGAAATTATATAGATCTGTCTCCTTCACAGGGGAACAATGGATCCAAAGGCAAAAATATTTAATCTGACAGAACTTTTTAGAGCATAACCTGATAGAATATTTAAAGCAGCTATTATATAGATAGCATTAAATGTACAATCTACCCAGAAATTTTTAAAGGAAAGGAAAAGTTTTTTAAATTCAGTGATTCTGGAAAAAAAAAAAGAATTTGAGTAGTATCAGCAAGGCAAGATGCCAACAGTGTTTATAGCTGACTTGTGCAAGAGAATATGACTTGTGTGAGGATGGATGAGCATCACACCAGGAGAGAGCAGGGACAGCAAATCATGTTACATATTTCTGAATTTTGGATATTATCCATAATAATCTGAACATTACACCCCATCAGCTATGTGTTCACACAGAATGCAGTCAGAAGGTTTGGTTTGCGGGTTTATAAAATTTACAATGTTTCTTTGCAGGGCTTTTTCCCCCAAGGTGTGTATGTGTTTGGAAAACAACTTCCAGATTTTCCAGCAGCCTAAAACACAGCATGTTTATAACCTTCTTTTAATAAAGACATCTGGGAACTTGAGTGTTCTACTCAGCTGGAAAGCATTCTCCCTAAGCCAAAGCTGTATCTACCAATGAGATAAGCATCCAGCCCAATATTGCAGATCATACAAAGGACTATCCACCAGTGCACTGGTCTACTGTTCAAGCCCTTTTGTGCTGGTCTTTCTCATAGTCAGAAGATTTTTTAAATTGACTTCTGTGATGTCAGTTTTCAAAAACACTTTTGACATTCAATATAAGGACAGCATCCAAATGTCAGTCAAAATACTTCCAGCAGATGACTGGAATATTTCTCTAACCAGAGAGTTACTAAATGGCAGAGAGTGTTCAGTCCTTGCAGATATTGGTCCCAAGCAAGTAAACTTGGTGTCAAGACCTCTGGAAATTCCTAGACAAGATGTAGTTGAACTAAAATACAGAGCAACAGTTTTGAAATCCATTAAAGCTGTTTAACCCTCAGGATGGCAGAGGTAAAATGTGAGATTTTTCTATTCACTCATTAAGAGCTTTGACCACTTTAACCTTATCCCAGTTGAGAGAAATGGATTACATTGGGCATGTTAAGCAGCAAAAAACAGAGGTTTTCAGTTCAGTTGTTTGATTGTACCACCACTTTGACAGTGATTTACTTTTAATTAAATCCTCTCTTCTTAGTTGCTACCTGCTCACATGAAAGTGAAATGTGACTAGAAATTGTAAAAAAAAACAAAAAAACCTACATATATAAGATATATCATACAATTGTATTAAATTTATTTATTGTATTTCTAGTTCTGGTGTTTAATTTACAATTTGGATTTAAATTATTTAGGATTAAATGCAAAAAATTTAATTGCTGAGATTTAACGTCAGAATTTCAGATGGAAACGATCCATACAAAATGGTAATTTTTGACTTGTTTCGAAATCAGTAGATGAGAAAAACCAAGAAAAACTCATATATTTAAAGAGATTAATCTAGAATATCCAGAACTGACTATTTAAGTTCATGAGATGAAAACTGTTTGGGGATTGAAATTTTTTTGCTACTCAGTTCCGCCTGGCCCTCCTGATGGCTGATAACATTATCTTCATTGTCTCTAGTTTTCATAGCTTGCATATATGATTCCTTGTTTCTGTTACCTCAAATAGAGGGTCCGTGTTCATATCTTGCACTGCAATGTTTTTAAGGTAAGATCTCCTTATTTTTATATGCATTTCTAAAAATATGTCCAGTAAAGAGGCTTAATCTAGATGAGATGACCAGATGAATGTGTTATAGAGTAGCAGCAAATACTTTGGGGTCATTCAGGCTTTTAAAAAGTCAGACAGTGCAAAGGTGGGACAATAGTGTTGCATAAAACCACCAGACTCTCTTCTGATGGCACTAAGAAGCTCAGTTTCAAAGATGCCTACCCTAGCAAAAGTGCATTCTTTTGCTGGGTAATCCAGGCTGTAACTATAACAGTATTTTAAACTGCTGAGTTGAACTCTTTTAAAGGTCTACACTTCTAAAGGGCAAAGAGATAAAGTTTCTGTTAGCTAGTCATGAACTTTTGAGTTTTTAAAATAAGAAAACAAGGCTTAAGCTCTATTCTTGTCTACAACCACAATCCATTTAAACAAATTGTATTGTTTGTTTTTTTTTTAATCTGGTGTGGAAATATGTGCAGATAAAAAGAAATTAATCATCTTGTTACTATGCAAGAGAATTATAGAGACTAGGGGTCTATTTTGTTTTGCATCACATCTGGATTGTCATTCATTAATTAATATATCTAGTATATTTCATTATTTTAGCAGATAAACATGGTCTATAATTTCTTGGCTCAAAATATACTAAATTTACTGACAGTTTTAAATAAAAGAAGGTAAATATATTCTCTCATCTTTCATAAGATGTCATTTGACTCACTTATTAAAAAATACATTGACTACATAAGGTGATAAAACCTAGAAATATCTAGATAAGGTATGGATTCCTTATTAAAGTTGGAATTTTTAAAAAAGTTAAAAGATCACCTCATACACAGTGGAATTCTAGATTCCAGATCATCCTTTGATTCAGAAGAACTGGGACACCAGTTCTACATTAGGAATACTATCAGAGCAATCCTTTCATACTGTTCTGAAACTCCTGGAAAAATCAAAAAGTTCAAAACAAGTGGCGAAATATCCCCCACTCAAAACCAACAATTCCATTTTAATTTAAAAAAAAGTGATAATATCTTTGGAATTAGGGAGGTAGTTGGTCATGCTGTGTTTTGAGTTTGAAGCAAAGTGGGATCTGGTTATGCAGGACTTCTTTTGGCAATGGTGAATTTGCAAAGATTGTTCCAGTTGCCTATGTGATCACAAAAATACAGTTTTCTGGATTTAGCAGCAGAACAGCAATTGTAATTGTGAATCCTGTTTCTGCTTCAAAGTCTTAAGGAGGCTGGGAACTAGGAGGTAGTCAAAGATAGAAAGCACAGGTGAGTCTCAATCTCATTTCTAGTTAATTCAATGCAAAGTTTGGTAATATCTTCCTTCCTTTCTTTTCTAGTGACCTTACTCTTCTGCATTTCTATTTGCTTGAGAAACTGCCAGATGCAATGTTTTCTTTGTTTCTTCTAGTCCTAGGAAAAACATGATTCATTATTCACTCTTTTCCCTTCCCATCATATATCTTTTAACAGACCCTTGATCTATTCAAGATCTCCTAGGACCTTTTATTTATCTTTTTTTTTTACCTGTTTCTCTGAGACATTAAGATTTGCATTCTTAGAAATTTGATCACCAGAAATTTTCTCTGTGTTGCTTTTGGACCACTGCTTTTTGCCTTTATTAACTATAACTAATGGGAAGAAAACATCTTGATTTGGATCACGTTTTCTCTTTCTTTGCCTTTGTCCATTTTGTTGTTTTCAAAGAAAGCAAAACCTTTGTTTTGTTCCTTTCATGCAGAAGAAAATGAGATAAAAAGGGAGGCACTCCAAACCTTCAGATGGATGTCACAAATAAAGGGCCAACTCTTGAAAGAAAATATCTAAAATATTTTTGGAACACAATCTATGGCAGAATGTATAATGGTAAATTCTGTGAACCATAATTCAAAGGAAATTCTGGTGATCCCGAAAATTACAAATTAATAAGATTGCCAAACATTAACAAGGTGCATGGCAAATCAGCAAGAAATGAGCAATAAAAACTGCAATTTATAGTAAAGATTTTTTTCGTTAAGACAATCTTATCTATTGTTTGTGTATTTGATATTTGTTGAGATTATTTTTCTACATAGTCAAAAGAGTTGTATTCACATTAAAGATAAATATTAGCAATTAATATCTGCAGGGAAGAAACTGAGAAGACATAGAATTTCATTATGCACAGTCTTTAAATATATGCTTATTTTGTTATGCACAAAAAATGCTGCAGGATCACCTAAATTATATTATGAAACTACAAACTCTTTGCTAGTCACTGTAATAACTCCTGGAAGGCCAGTGGTAGTTAATAATTTCTGAGGAAAGAGTACATTTTGAAGAGACTAAGAAAGAAGAGCGAAGAAACCTCTTTCAATATTTTTCTTCCAATTTTGTAAAATAATTCTTCACATTGCATTCCATTAGCCACAGTATGAAGATTCCTCACTCTTTTTCTCATTTACAGAATTAATATAAAGGTTGTGTGTAGTTCCAGACAGAGGAACCAATTATACCTTAGTTCTTTAATATGCTGGCTTCAGCAGTGGAGAAAAGTAGATATTCTGGACCCTTCCCTTCATTCTGGACACAAATATCCACATCTGCTTTACATTCCACCAGAACTGTTTTCATAGCTGTTTAAAGTAGATTGCTGAAATTATCTGGATTAAAAGCAGTCCCAAGGGATAGTTAGCATATAGTAGAAATGCTATAGGATCCAGATAGCTTGTAATTTAAGGATTTAAAGCCTCTGCATAGTTTTCCTAAATCACTACACAAATCTTCTCTATACAATTTTCATAGTATTCAGTTGACTTCTTCTTAATTGTGTATTAGAATATGGTGTTCTGACTTCAGGGGAAGAGCATCACAGTGTAGAAGCCCCCAAAAATAGCACTAGGTTAGCTCAAAGGTAGTAGGCAATTTACACACAGATAATCTCCTGACTTCTGTGCAGCACAAGGAAAGCAGGACACAGACAGTTTTGTGCAGGTAGTGGAGCCAGTGCATTTCACAAGCCTAGCACTAATAATTAGGCTGCCCTGACTAAAGATTAGTCCCCTGGCTGTCCTAGAAGGTGTTCCTCAGTGTTAACAACTGTGGGATAGCACACAAAGTCAGGGCAGTGCATCTGCCAGTGCACCACAGCTCTCAGGCTCACAGTTCTGCTGAAATTCTTCAAAATTCTGCCATGTAGTCTTGTCTGCTTGGGTGGCTACATGGCTACAATTTGCACAAATATTTTGGCTTGTTCATTCAGTCTACATAAAGAAACTCACTATCATCCCTTTTTAAACTGAGTTATCTTGTTTACACAGCTGCCAAAGCTAATTCCCTGTGGACCTAGTTTTTCCTATGGACCTTATTCTCCACACTGCTGCTACAGTGTAACTTTAGGATAAGGCCAGTGTTAACAGTCCTTTTAAGGAGTTCTGGTTAAATTTCTTCTTTTAAAAACAAAGCTGAATTCAGCATCTAAAAAGCATTAAGAACTTTACTGGATTAGAAGCTCTGACTTTGTATTCAAGTATGTATGTAGTCACTCTTCTGAAATGACTGAAAGAATGATCTTTACACTAAATCAATTTTTTTTTTTTTTTTAATTAGAAGAGAGAGAGATTTTCATAACATGAGAAGCACTGACATCAAAGTAAAATTCTAGGTATTCCAAATTTCAGCCAATACTGGTCCTTTTCATATTATAGGTAAATAAGTTCTTGTATTTAATGAAAAGATCTTGACAAGATTAGAATGGAAAACATCCACTTTGATGCTTTATCTTTTCTAATCTGTTGTCTGATATCAAACAAGCATGACAGATAGATAACAGCTTCAGTAAGGTCAAAGGGAAAAGTTCCATTTGAAATGAATTACCGTGTGATCAGAATGTATCTCCTACACAGTGATTAACTTGTTTGTTTGTTTGTTTGGTGTTTGGTTTTTGATTATTTTGGGAAGAATTCTATAATTAAACTAGTTTTCTAATTTTAAATTAGTTGAGAAGTTCTATGGGAATGAAATTGATTGGGTCTTTTACTTTGAGCTATCTTGCTTATTTTGGCTAGTGACATCACTTTTGTCAGCATTAATTGCACCTAACACATGAACATTGGCATATGCCATGATTCTACCTCTGTGCCAAAGTGTGAACAAAATACCTAAACTGTCCAAGCAATAGTCACATGCTTTACACATTTGCAGTGTTGACAGTTAAATAGCACTGAAATGATTGCACAGGGTCTGGCTGGGATAGCATTCTTCTCAGCAGCCCATATGGTCCTCTGCATTTATGACTAAAGCCCTGATGGTGTCCCACCAAAGCCTTGGTTACTAGTGAGTAGGCTTTACACAGACTCAGGGCTTTCTCTTTCTGATTCTGCACACAGGGACCCCACCCCTTCCTAGAAAGTGGAGGGGTGGAGACAAGAAAGAGCCTGGAGAGCTGGGGTAAATAAGGGGAGGGAGGTGGGGAATTGCCTTACAAAGTGGCTGTTGCTTGGAGGCTGACTGGTCATTTGTCTGCTTGTGAGAGGTGGTGAATGATTGCTTTTGTAAGTGCTTTTCCCTCTTTTCTTTGCTTAGTATACAGTATCTGAATCCCTGAGTTTTCTCACTCTTACTTTTTCCATTCTTTGCCCCATCCCATGGCAAGCAGGGGTATGTTGGGAACTGGGTGAGTGACTTTGTGTGTGCTTAATTTCTGTGCCAGGTAAACCCACCACCCTGATCTGTATTTCATTATGTGTTAATTTTGTCATCCTGAGCAGTCATATTAAAATTAAATTAATATACAAAATACTTGCACAATGGAAGTAACAAGATACAATCTGAAAGATCTATTGAAGTAAATATTCCTAAACTTACTTCAAAATAAAACTCTGTTCATTTTAGTACTCAGAGATGATCTGGTATTAGCAAGAACAAAATAAGAGATAAATCAATCTTATCTCTTGAAAGGAGCTCCTCTCTTTAACATTTAGATACTCTTATAACTGAAATACCTATCTGAATTGAATGTGCAATGGAATACATATTTTTACATTGCTCAAATCCTAATGTCAGGCTAATTGTGATTTCACTTCTGTCTTAGCAGAGGACTTAATTCTAAGCACCCTATTACTTTATACATATCTGGCATCTTTTGGGATGATATCACCGTAATATTAACAAATGAGGGGGGAAAAAAAGCATTTAAATGTATTACAAAGCTGTTGTTACAATTTTAATTTTTACATTACATCAATAAAGAAATTGTATCTCTTAATTTGCAGGCCAACCCAGAAAATACCCAGGTTCTATACTTAGCCATGCTGTACTAAATACATTAGGCAACACGAGAAATATTTTTCTGCCAGATGTTTCCTTGTATTTATTTAAATGCTGGCTTTCAGATAAACAGCAAACAATCAATAGCAATTTAGGTATATTTCTTTGCTGATAAACCTAACCCAATATTCATAATGTTGAAATATCAAAACTCTATTTTCAAGAGCATATTCACTAATATGTTGACTCTTTTTTATGCTGAAAATAATTATTCAGAAACAAACTGACTTTTAGAATCTTGCAGCCTAAGTCTTCAGAAAGATTTAAACTTTTTAAAAATCAGAATAAATTATGATCATTCTAGATAAACCTGGAAGCATGAATCATATTCTTAAAAGGATTATAATTATACTCATGTTAGGCCAGGAAACTTAATCAGAATGGCAAGACTAAAGGATATCCAGTTCTCCAGTCCTCTGACATCTTTCAGAGTAGATTCAAAATTTTGCTTGCTGACCTTTTATTTTGGCAGCTACAACTTACTCCCAAATCTATTTAATTCAGGAAAGAGAGTGAAGGGCATTTCTTGATCATGAATCTTGGATGAATCAGTCACACAAAAGTACCTCTGGCCTGTCTGTCTTGCTAGCCTCTCAGGCTGACAAAGCAAGGGGTGATTTGTAAATCATTTATAAGATTTTGTTGAAAAACAATAAAGACAAAACAGATGCTTGGACCTTCTCAAAAGCTCTGGGGCAGCTAAGTCATGCAGATAATCATATTCTGGTTAACAAACATTTAACCAGAACTATTTCCCAAACGACTGGATAATGCTACATGTAAATCTGATGCATTGTTCAGACTACTTGGAAACAAGTAATAGATCACCTTCCCCTGGTCAGCATCGCATCCCAAATCACAGAGGAGTCATACATCTCTAATCAATGCTGGCAACAATTCCTTAAGTTTTGAGTTATCAGCTTTCTGGGATTTCTGTCAGTTGCAAACCAGAAACTAATGCAATGATCTCTTCACTAATATCCCAAAGCCTTTGTATATCTCCCACAGTGACTGTGCTCAACTGTGGGTTATTCCTGAAGGCCAAGATCTGTCTGACTGGAACTGGTCAGGAAGGCCAAAGCATTGCATTGTAGGAAATTTCCTGCATTGCAGGAAATTATTTGCTAAATTCCTTAAGTAATTCTCCTGTTCTACTCAGCACTGGTGAAATATCCAATAGAATATTCTGCTTCAGAAAACAAATATCCTAAAGCTATTTATCAACTGTGGGCATCTTTGGAGAATAATGTGTGAAATATAATCAATGAGGGAAGACGGAAGAATTTTCAGCTCACAATCCATAGAAAATGAAAGAACAGCTGTACTCAAATTTTTGTGCCAACCATTTCCCAATGGCAGGAATGATTTTTCCCCTTGTTTACTGAGCAGACAGAATCTTGCTAAGCAGTGATAATAAACCACGTAGGGGATTTACAAAAATATTAAAATTTTTCTAAAGTTAAAAATAACTAATTCTTAGTATGGTTCTTCTTCATTGTTGGGGTTATGTAAGTATTAACCAGTCAAGTGCTTCTATGTATGACACTTTGAGGTTTCTTTAAACCTTATTTTCTTCCTGTTGAAATAGTAAAAATGGTTTAAGGCTCTATTTCAGGACCTTAAATTTTAGTTTCATGATAAAAAAGGACTATTTAAATAATACATCTTTCTCTGAAGTCAACTACAGCCTAATGATACCAGTAACAGCTACAATTTCCATTTCTCAAAGAGAACGAAAACAAGACAAAAAATAGTTTCTCATTTAAGTATTTTCTAAGATTGCTAGTTTTATTTTTTTCACAGATCTATTTTCTGTACTACTTGATACATAATTCAGCAGTGTTATTGTTTGTCACAGTAACTGAAGGTATTGTTTAGTTAGAGAAGAAAATCAATCCCCATCATGTAACATTTTTATGACTGGGTGATATACAGCAGAAAGAAAAGGGAAAAAGCAGGATAACATGACTGAAAGGGCAATAGTTGCTAGAATTGATGACAATTTATACAGCCTTACTGTCAAGAAAGTACTTTGAAAATATCTGAAAGCTGAGCAGCTTTTGCCCTTGGGCTGAAGAAAAGAGAGTTCACATGGTCTGAATCTGCATTTTCATTTGGGTCAGAAGTACATTCCTAAATGCACCCACATAGCATTCCTTGTTTTGTATCACTGAATAGTGTTGGAACATGCAAACTTGATTTGGCTCAGGTGTAACTGAACCATTTCTGTACTCTGTGTCTCACTGGTATGTGCTGCTGTGCCCAATGGTTGTCCAGTTCATGGGCCTAAATTAGAGCTGGTCAAAGTTACATTTAATGAGCATATAGCAGAATTGGGATTCTCAAGAGAAGGGTTTTACTCAGCAAACTGGCTCTTATTTCTCCATACTGCTTTCACATGTGGATGCACATCCAGAATCCTTCCTTAGGAAGTATGGTTTGCCTGGTGGACTCCACCATGGTTATGGTGGATCAACATTCCTCTGTTGATCCTCTTTCTTGCCTTTAGCTCACCTCCTGATAAATGCCCTGCAGAGTCCAATGGTCCATGATCAAAGAGCATCCGGTTCTTCATACTCAGGCAGGGTGAAAAAAGTGGAGGAATTAGAAAATCCAAAATCCACAGACTCAGAGAAAACTTACCCACTTTTTAACTTTTTTTTTTTTTTTTTTTTTTTTTTTTTTTTTTTTTTTAAGCCAAACCAGAAAGGAAAGCAGAACACAATTTTCCATTTATTCCAGTGGTAGTGATCCTGTGTAATTATATGTGGCAGCCTCTGTGACCTGACAGTGCTACATTCCAACTCCAGTAGTGCTGATGATGTCAAGAGGCTAATGCTCCATGGGCCCACAGTCCTCCACTGCATTTCCTTTGGGATGGAAAACACTGTGAGCATTTGAGAGATTACAAGATCTTGTAAATCCTTCATTAAAAGCAGGAATTTACCAGCTTTAATATATTTATATTTATATATCTATACACATATGTGTGTGTGTGTGTATATATATATAATATATATATATATTTATTCTAATTTATATCTCAACATAGTAACTTTATTAAGAATTGATAGAATTTTATTTGATTGATAACATCAGAAATAATAATCTTTCATAAAGATTTCCTCCCTCTTTCCCTCCTACTTTCCTATGTCTCCTCCTCCCTCATCATTCCTTGTTTCCTGCATTCTTTTCCTCCTTTCTCACAACAATATGACCAATAGGAATTTCTATTGTTTTAATTTCTGCAATGGGCTATCAAGGAAACCATGTCTTTGTGAATGTGCTTGTGTTCATTAGCAGGTTCAGAAATGCTGAACATCCCAGAGAAGACTTGGATTGAATGCAGTCAAGTTGAATACAAATCTGAATTGTTTCACTCTGTGAGATGTTGTTGTAGATCTCATATATCCAAAGTTCAATTACTATCTAATTTACTTTACAGTTTTGTTATTTTGGGGGTTTTTTTATTGGTTGGGGGGGAATTTTTCTGGTTTTTTTTTTGGGGGGGTATTTTTGTTTTTCCAAAATAGAAATGGAAGCAAATGAAATAATCTGATTGCATGTTTAGGGGGGAGTGGGGAGAAAAATAGAAAAAGCAAAATGAGTTATGCCTTTAAATTCCATGAAAGCTATTATTACTTGCAAAGTTGTGTCTCATAATTACATACTCATTTTCTGAGAGCTGTAATACCCCTTCTCAGCAGACAGCAGAAATCATCCTAGGTGACACAAAACGTTTGTTTTTATCAGATTTGTTTATCAGACCTAAAATGCCAAAAGACTTTTTATTGCTCTTATTTTTCTTAGAGGAATGTTGTAGCTGGACTTATGTGCTCTTTGTTGATGTAGATTGAGCTATAGATCTATGTTGCAAAATGGTGTTCTGTTTAGCTCACAGGTTTTCCTACAAAAATAGAAAATAATTTCATTGAAAAAAACAAAAGTATAAAAAAAATCCCCCAAACTTCAATCCCATACTTTAAGTCAAAAAATTCAAAATATTTCCATCATCAAAAGAGCTACTGAAGGTGATAGACACCGACACTTCTGAGGAATTCAGTAAATTGTATTTGATGAATTGGGATTTCTAATTGTTCTTTGGAACAAAGACCTGACTTTTATTTATATAGACTTAGTGCTTAGAACAACTGGGCTCCAAATCCCAGTTGTGCATTACAAAAACTAGAGTTTCTGGTTAAAAAAAATTAAAATATAGGTGAAAAATAAAAAACCTTGTGAGTGTGTCAGTGAATGATGTTTTCATAAAGCACTTAGGCAGTCTCTATGGCAGGAAGAGGGGAAAGATGGTCCATCTCAATATAACTTTGAAAATAAATATTTTTGCAAGTGTTACATTTGCTACCTTTTCAGGCAATTTTGTCTCTATCATGGTTACAACATCCCTTCTAGATTGCCTTTCCTGTCATGCCTTCTCAGCTGCACAGTGACCAAATTTGCTCAAGGAAGTGCCAGTCTCCCCTGCTTCAGAGCCCTGCCTTCAGCAGAGGAAGCTGCCAGGACATGGCAAACATCTGGCCATCCTTCATGCTGACCCCGTTCCAAATGTGGTGTATATTAGACTGGTTAGCAAACCAGATGTAATCTGTCCCTGGGATTTTCATCTAGATTATATTGGTTACATTGGAGCAGTGGTAACAGAAAAAATGTCCCTAATAAAAACCCATGTGAGTTGAGAGATTTTCATTGCAGATTTCTAAGAAAAATCATGGGGGTGTGGAGAGGCAGGGGGAAAGTATTTGTGTTAGAAGAAAACATTTCACATTTCACAATGTGGTGAGAAATGAAGTATTTTAGCTAAATACCAAATTCTGTACAGGTTTTGTAAAAGCTGCAGGCTTACTTCCTGTTTTTTTTTCCCAGAACTTTAGCTGGACTGGTTTTCCCATAATACAGAACTGCCAAGGAAGCTGAAGATGAATCCTCTTTTGACAAGTTTATTTAGAGCTATTACTAACAAAAAATGTGGGGTTTGTTTTTAAATTTGTGAAACTTGCTGAGATTTTTTTCTGAGTCAGAAAAAGGTCATGAGTTGAGAATCCATATCTCCATCAGTGGAAAAATTGTGCTATAAGTGGACAAATTTGGGAAGTTATTTGCTTTTCTTTGGCTAGATGTTTGTCAGGAGTAGAAGACGTTTATTGTTTATTAACAATCTGAAATTTCATTAACAGCTTTTAATGCATTTTAACCTTTTAAAAAATTGCTTTCAAAGTTTCTGATTTCTGGGGAAGACTACAATATCTGCAGAGCTCACTGGCTTCTGATGCTGCTCGTTCTGTTAACCATAAATTATATAGTCAAACTATATTATCCTAAACATTTAGTTCTGGTAGTCTTGCTGCTAATGAAGTCCCTGAGCACACATCCCTGAGCAGGGCATCTCCTGCTAACAGGGAAAGGTGTGTTTCCCTCACCACCACCCGCAGACCCATTCAGTCACAGTTAATGAATAGCTACATTTGTCACTACGCAGCAGCTTCTTATTTCTTCTTTGCCTCACAACTTCCATCTCGGAAGATAGGTTATATTCCTTTCAGCTATTTATTTTAATGGCTGTCATTAAATGCTTTGGTAGTGTCCTTAGGCTCTGTCTGTAATCAGTGAAGAAAAGTTTCTCCAGAGAGTTGAAGGGGAGCGTTCATATCAGGTGCTGTTCAAAATGCCCTGGGTGAACCATCTTCACTTTACTGCGGAAACTGAGTGGGATAAATACCCTGGAGAACAAAATGTTGTTCTCAGTCTATTATTAAGTAATTTGCTTCCAATCATTTGTTCTACCATCCCATCATGAAGATCAGTTTGGAGGTTTGTTTTGTTTCTTGCTTTCATTTTTGTCTCGTGGCTAGCTCTTCTGCTTCTTTCAGTATTTCTGTTTCCTTGCAAGATGATTTGTCTGAGATCAGACAACTCATCAGATTGATGGTAAAGCTAATATGATGATTTGTCTGATCACAGACAAATCATCATATTAGCTCATATTCTAAGCTAGTAAATAATTTTGAGACCACCTTTGTTACAACAGTAAGAGAACTGCTATGGGAAAAGTCGAGAACTGTTATGGGAAACTGTCATGTCTATGTTGGACATAGATGATCTTCAAGATCCTTCCAAACCCAAACCAATATGTGATGATTATTCAACGAAATACTAACTCCTCACACTTACAATTATCCATTCTGAGTGTAAATGGTTCTTGAGAGACCTACTGGCTACAAAAAGGAGCAGGTTGCTAAAACAGAATGAATTACCCAACAACTGTGTAATTGAATGGTGTATTCTGGACAACAGCATATGTAAAAAGATGCAGTCCATAACTGGAAAAGTGTTTAAATGTTAATCTTAGGTAGAAGATAAATATCAGTAATGCAACTCCAGAGATCCAAACCAATGTATGTGTAGATTTCATACTGTGCTTAGGAATTGCACAGAAAAAAAAATTTCTTTTTCGTTCAGTGAAATATCAGCAATTCTATATCAATGATTCTTTTTTTATTACTGTTCAAAGTAATCTCTTCTTTCAGTGCTATGGGATTCTGGTTGTAATTTCTGTTTTCTCTGAAATGCTATTTCTCCTATCTTAAGGTTATTTCCTGTATATTTTCTAGGACAAAAATAATTTACTGTTTGTTACCATGTTTTCATATTTCATATATATCTTCAGTCCAGATTATTCAGTTTGTATTGAGCAAAAATCAAATATATTAGAAAGGGGGATTTTACCCGTTATTTCACATCAAATATCACACTGAAACAAATTCATCTGCTATGGTCTCCTCAGTTTCCTTCTGCTTTTTTTCTTTCCTAGCTCATTTTTTCATCTCTTATTGTTTCTATGCATCTAAAAAAGTCTCATGTACGTTTTAACATCCACTACCAAGGATTTGGCTAGTCATATATGAATCTTAAAATAAAAAAAAAAATCATTTTTTTAAAATAGATCACTGATAGTCACTCTTAGGCCACTTCTGTTCAAATGTAGCAAAATTAGTGAAAGGTTTTATAATATGTTTGTATGTTGCTTATAGGGGAAAATTTTGCCCAATATTATCTTGGAGGTTATAGTGCCCTCTAGTGCTACAGTTCTAATTTATCTTTTTCCCACTAGTTCTCAATATGTAGGATATATAAAATGAAGTCCTACTCAGGGATCTAAACAGTGTCCAGGCAGGACAGGGGTAGAGTGGTAACCCTGTGGCATACGTGGCACAGTTATTCAAATCCACATGAGTGCTTATGAATTTAGGAGGCACTTTCCCACATGTTACTCTGGGATATGTGGGAAAGTGCCTCCAAGGAGGCCTTGGTACATTTGCACAACTGTTTGCAAAGTCTAGGAAGGAGTAATCTCTGTGGGAGAGGTTGAGAAACCTGAAAAACCTGAGAAAATGATTCAGCATATTCTTTTTGGCACCCCAGTATCTGTGAGGGAAAATATGGCAGCATTCTCAGTACCACAAGCATTCAAGTACCACTTTGAATTGTTGCAGCTGCTTTCATGCTGTTCACATGATATCTGAAGGATGAGTTCAACAAGCATGTTAGAATTTTTTGTGTTAGCATCAGAGACTGAGGGGAAGCAAAGATGGGCTACTACAGATTAGAACAATATGGGAAGGAAATAGACTCACTGTGAAAAAAAGATTAAAAAGCAGAAAAATAAAGTATCTTTTAAAGGAAGAGAATTAAAATTCTGTTATCTACTGCCTTAGGATGAACAGATTTTATGCAATGAATGAAAAAGAAAGAAGGCCCATTTATTCACACTTTCTGTTTATGAACTGAGTTAGTGCTGCAAGTCATTGTTGTTAACCTTTGTAAATTTTGTCAAACTCTGCTGTGTTGAACATTACATGTATGCCTTCCTTTAGAGTTTGTGTCACCAGTTAGCACAATGGCTTTGCATTGTGGTACTTCTAACATCTCTCATTTTAGAGTTAAGCAACTTTGCTTGCAAAATGAGTTTTGGTTGCAAAAATTTTTGCTGGCAAAATTCTTTTCCTTTTGCAAAAGAATTGTTAATATTATTATTATTATCTTTCTTAATTTTGATTTATATGAGGATATTGATAGAATTTTCATCCTTGAACTCTCCTCTCTGGTATAAATTTTCCTAAAATTACTCACAGTTAATCAATTGATTCTCTGAGTTCTCTTTTTTACTTAGACTTTCTTTTTGAATAGAAACATCATTCTGCTGATTGGTATTCACTTTAGAAAATTAAACTCTATTTCTCTCAGCTTGGAGGTTTCATCATTTTTTTTATTTACCAGCATGAGTAGAAAAGTCTTTACTTCACATTTTTAGCAATGATATCTTTGATGAACAACAATCAAAGCTTTGAAACACTGAATGCAGATTCTCAGGTTTGATGAATTGGGGAGTTGCTTTGTTTAGATAGATAGCTTGAAATCAGAATTTATTTCATTTAGGATTAGTTCAAGCAGGGTTTTAGCAAGGAATAGATGAGGAAATTTACCTAATATGTGATATGTTTTGTGTCCTTTGTGTATCTGTTATGCTGCACATGAAGTCTTCAGCATGACTTGGAGCTGGCTATCCAAATGTTATAAGGGAGGAAAAGGAAAAGGAAAAGGAAAAGGAAAAGGAAAAGGAAAAGGAAAAGGAAAAGGAAAAGGAAAAGGACACCCTCACCCATTCCCCCTATATTTGCACTGATCTATTTTTCCCTGTTTCATCTGTAGAGAATAAAACAGGGCCCTCTGTAGAGGGGCCAGGTACAGATCTGGGGCAAACAGCTTTAAAGTTCAGTAGTAGCTCAGCAGCCATACAGAACCAATACAAAGTGCACTTTCTACAAAATCTTCTAGCTGTATAAAGCTCACAATTTCAAATCAGTGCATGTAGCTTTACACTGTTCCCTTTCTGGAAGCAAGGACTATAACTGTTTTGTGTAACAATAACTAGACTTGTGTATATTAGTCTATATGGCATCAGCACCTACTTTTAGGGTATGCAATAGCTTTCCATCTTGTTGGCAAAGTTGTATTAAAGACCTCCTTTGAACTTGTCACTTAGTAGAGGGCTGAGGAAAATGTCTCTTGTTTATGTGTATTTCTTTTTTAGGATTTATTTTCAGTTCTTCTTTGTTCTTACTTTGTGGTATTAAATTTAATGCACTAAAGCTTCCCTGAGTACCATCTGATGGATTTCATTGCTGCTTTTGCAAGACAGTGTGCCAGAAAAAAACATCTGGTTTTAAATGGCAGTGAATTAAGCCAATTCTCTGATCTGAGTCCTGAGAGGCTAGAACATACAGCAGGCAAGCCCCTTCTTTTTATGTATGTAGTGCAAAAGACAACTCTGTTTATTATTTGCTTTAGAAAAGCTATCAAAGTGTAAACAGAAAGTGTAATAAAAAAATAAATTAAAAAAGAGCAACACAATATCTAAATGTCACAAACGCTCTTAATAACCCAGTGGTGACAGGAACCATTTGTGGTATTGCCAGGAAGTACTGCACCATGTACTTCAGTCTCCATGAGGCAGCAATGGTCACAGCACACTGTCATTTGTTTTACCCACATTGCATTTGCCTGCTGCTAAAGTAGCAAAATACTTGAGCCCCCAGTGTGTACAGAACTTGGAAGGTGCCTATAAGGCCAGGCAAATTTACATTATAGCTTAAAACCAAGTCTTAGATCAGTTTATCCAATATAGAAAAGGTTTTATGAGCATAGATTTGCATCTCTGCACTTTTTGACTCCACATATGGCTGCTTGCAAGTGCTCCACAAAGGGGGTTCAACACTGGTTTTACTCTAAATGCTTCAGAAAATTTTCAGGAAACCTTGAAGGAATAAGCACAGTGGGGTAATCTTATTTCAGGACCAAAGTTAAGGTCTTTTCTTCCCCATATCTTCCTCTCCTGATGGAAAAGTAGAAAAAGAATGGGTTGGATTTGTGATGGAAATTCAGTTTTGGAGGCTACAAATATTACTTTGAGAAATATTGCTTGGAAAAGAATATGTCAAGTGAGGCAAAGTTCAGATATTTGGAAAATATATTCTGATAACTGTTGTAGAGAGACTTTCACGTGAAAATCCAGAAAAATTGTTTTAAAATGGGCAGTATAAATAAATAAATAAGGCTATAAATACCCCAGGCTATGCTTGAATTTGCCCTACCACTGGAAAAGAGAGAAGGAGACTTTTCAAAAGGTTAGTTTCTCTACAACTCTGATTTACATAGGCATTTGAATCTATTATAATGTTTTGAAGAATTTCATGGTCTTGCAAAATTGAGTAGGTACATTACTCTGAAAGAGATCATGAAGCTTATAAGGAGATTTCACAATATCCATTATCATAAAGGAAATTTTTCATTGGTAAATGTGTACTATAGGACACAAGAGGTTCCCAATCAGGTTTAGGTAAATGTGTCCCAGGCATTCACTTTGTGGTGGGTTGATCCTGGCTGGATGCCAGGTACCCACCAAAGCATTTCTATCACTCCTCTCTGCAGCTGGAAAAGGGAGAAAACAAATGGCTCATGAGTTGAGATAAGGACAGGGAAAGAGCATTCCCTGATTACTGTAATGGCCAAAAAAGCCGTGATTTGGGGAAATTAATTGAATTTATTACAAATGAAAATTAGAGCAGGATAATGAGAACTAAACCAATCTTAAAAACATGATGTCCACCCACTCTTCCCTCTTTCTCAGGCTCTACGTCCTCCCCCAGCAGTGCAGGAGATGGAGAATGGGAGTTGCAGTCAGTTAATTACATTTTGTTTCTGCTGTTGCTCAGGGAGAGGAGTCGTTCCCCTGCTCCTGCATGGGGACCCTCCCACAGCAGACAGTCCACCATGAACTCCTCTAACCTGATCCCTTCCCATGGGCTTCAGTTCTTCATGAACTGCTCCAGCGTGGGTCCCTATCCATGGGGGGTGGTCCTCCAAGGACAGGCTGCTCCAGAGTGGGTCTCCCAGGAAACCTGCTCCGGTGTGGGCTGCTCTCCCTGGGGGTCTGCAGGACCCTGTTTCAGTGTGGGTTTCCCATGGTCACAGCCCCCTCAGGCCTTCAGCTGCTCTGGTGTGGGTGTTCTCCACGGGCTGCAGGCGGATCTCTGCTCCCCCACGGACCTCCACGGGCTGCAGGGGCACAGCTGCTTCACCATGGGCTGCACCAGGGGCTGCAGGGCAATCCCAGCTCGGGTATCTGCAGCACCTCCTTCCCCTCCTTCTCCCCCGACCTTGGTGTCTGCAGAGTTGTTTCTCTTGCACGTTTTCATTCCTCTCTTCTTGGAGCATAGTTAAATCTGTGAAAGGCATTTTCTTGCCTTTCTTAAATATCACAGAGGCCTTATTACCTTCTCTGATGGGCTTGGCTTTGGCCAACAATGGACCAGTCCTGAAGCCAGCTGGCATTGGCTCTGTCAGGCATAGGGTAAGCTTCTGGAAGTTTCTCACAGAAGCCACCCCTGTAGCCTCCCAGGCACCAAAACCTGGTCATGCAAACCCAATACAAGCTTCAAATGTAAATTAAGACAGAGTTTGTTAAAATGAGACACAAAATCACAATTTTTGTTTTAAAATTCTTCCACTGCCTTTATATACATGGAGAAGTTGCTCATAGCAAAGAAATAGCATTTTAAGGAAAACACTTGTAGTTTGGGAATATGTATATAGTCCTGCTGAGCGGCACAGTTGTTTAGAACCTTCTTCCAGATTTATGTCTTCTACAGACTGGAAGAGTAATGGACTTATATGATCATTCTAGTTTTTAAAATAGTGAGTCAAAACTCTGTGGGAGACAATGACTAGCTCTGCATTGAATGCTGTTGGTTTAGTGACATCCAGCAGTGTACTTATGGAGTAACTCCACTAAAGCCATTATGTAAAGCCCACATGAGATAGATCTGCACATTTTGAAGTGTTATGTTTTATTATTCTATTCTCTGTTTTATTATTCTAGTTTTATGCAGACTACTTTTTTGACAGAAAAACCCATCCAGCCCTCTTTAAGTACTTGCTCCACACTCTGCCACAGAGAAAATGAGGATAAGCAGAAGTAAAAATCAGGCATTTATGTCAATTCAGAGCAGCTAAGATACTAAGATCAGTATCCTTTCTCTGATTTCTTGCTGACTAAGATACATAGAAACCAATTTGTCCAAAATTCTGAGTGTTCAAGCCATATTAGTAATGTTTTAATAGCACGGTACAGATTTATTGGTAGTTTGTGCTCTGGTACATTTCTCAACTCCACAAAGAAACTTTTTCACCTCCCCAGACTAATGGACCAGTAAATGTTGTTGATGGCTGTTCTACATTCCCCATGCAAAGCAACTGAAACATATTAGTTAATATGAAAAATAAAGATTAAAACCAGAGACAATAAATCATTTGCCTGACCCTTTTGCAAATCTATAAATGCTTTCTTCGTGCTGCTTTAGAAAGAAATCTGAGGCCAGAAGCTTTTCCAATCAGTGTTCAAGCTTTTCCCACATTTGTTCAATTTTTGACTTTGACTATTGGGCATTTTTCTAGGCTTAATTTTTGCAAAATTTGGTAATTTATTGACAGAGGGAGTTAATGAAATACACAATTTGGAGTCAGAAGTGTGGATTTTCATAGGACTATAGTCATATGAGCACAAAGCCACAGCAATATGTAAGTCTGATGACTACTATCAATACTCAAATATCAGGTTCTCAATATAAACCATGCAAGACTTTGTTTGCTCCACCCCTGTTCCTTAAGTTCTGAGAAAGGTTGAAGACAGGATGGGACTGGCTGGGTGTATGAGAAATCTTGCAATACACACCCAGATTTACAGGGCAATTCAAGACAGATTTTCCCATTGGGTATAGTGGTTCTGCATTCCTTCAAACTATTCACATCATCCCAGAGGGTAGAGTTGCCCTCTGAGAGGAACAAAGGAACATTGTTTTCTGATGAAGTGAAATATAAAAGTAATTTGAGATTCTGAAGACAAAAACTGCTACAGCATAATTTGAGGATAATGTATATCTATATGCTTTTGCCTCTGTAGCCTCATGGCAAGCAGATAAATGTCATATTAAACAAAACAAAACAAAAAAACCCATTTCAAAAATAGGTAGCTGTTTCCTAAATTTGTCTGGGCATAGAAACTACCAAATCAAACAAACTTTTCAGTTCAGATATTTCTACCATCTGTCTGTGTTAAGCTTTGAAAAACGTATTAACTTAATTGTATCTATCATTCAGACTGTGTAAATAAAACAATATTTTGACTATGTATTTTATTTTTGCAGTGCTACATAATAGTACTTAGTGGGGCTGTAAGTCAATCACAATGTAACAAAAAGTCAGCAATGGAAACCTCAGAGAGGCAAAAAACTTGTTCTGTGCTGACTTGCTCTGGTCCATGCTAACATAGAGGCAAATACAGAAGAGTAGAAAAGTAAGGTTGAAAATGATATTATGTAGAGGGTCTAAGTAATCCTCTTTGGCCTTGGTAAGAGGTAAATTTCAGTTAAAATTAGTTTTTATTATTTTTTAATTATCCTAACAGAGGGCTGTAGATGTTGTTGCGTGCTAGTTGGTCTAAAATCAAAGCAGGAGATCTCAGTAAGTGACTTTTGACATGTTCTTATAGAAGAAGGGTGAGAACCCGTGGGGGGTTAAATTTGCTGCCTGTCTAAACTTTGCTATGAGTATTTCCACCTCCACCCCTCCATCAGTGTAGGGAGCTGGGGAATGAAGGTTTTGGTCAGTTCATAACCATTAAACTCTGCAATTTTTTCCTTTCTATATTTCCCCTACTCCATCATATGTTCTCTCTCACTGAGCACAGTTCCTGAGTAACTTCTCTGGTGTGGGTCCCTTCCCCAGGGTGCAGTCCTTCAGGAGCACTCCTCCAGCAAGAGTTCCCAAACAGCTCACAGTCTTGCCAGGATGCTCCCTGCTCCAGCATGGTCTGCCCACATGCTGCAACTTCTTTGAGCTTACATCTACCAACTCATCCACAGGCTGTGGATGGATGTCTGCTCCACCATGGACCCCCATGGGCTGCAGAAAGTCAGCCTCCATCACCATGATCTCCTCCACAGCTCTGCTCTGGCAGCTGAAGCACCTCCTCTCCTTCTTTTGGGCTCTGCAGGGTTTTTTCCTCTTACTTTTTCTCATTCCTCTTTCCCAGAAGCTGTTGTGCAGCAGTTTTTACCCTTTCTTAAATGTGTTACTACAGAATTGGTACCAATGTAAACCTGTAAAAACACACACACACCTACAAAAACCGGTCCTTTGTAGGGCAAGCTGTATGTAGATAGATTCCTTTTGTTTGTTCAACACAGTGAAGTGGATCTTTTAAATGCCAAACTTCTCACAAATGGATGTTTTAAACTAGACTATTTAATTGTCTAGAATTCGCTAAATAAAATTTGATTCTTCATTTGCGCTTTGGAAAGATAAAATGTTATCCAACACATGGTTCCTTCAACCCAGTCAGAAATCCCAGTACTATTTGTGTATCCTCACATTTGAAATCTTCATGCTAGTAACATCCTATTCCTTTTCATTGCTACTAATATTTATCCTGAATTAAGTATTTATCCTGAATTAAGTATTTATCCTAAATTAAACCAAGTCAAAGAAGCTCATAAAAAGTCTTCTATTTTCTATTATGGAAGCATTGAGTGATCAAAAAATATTACTTCCACTAAAAATAGACTTATAGAATTCTTGAAAGAGTCAAATTCGAACAGTTTAGTTGTTGGGGTTTTTTTTTTGAAAGTAATTTTTCCTTACTAAAGATAGCCTTACTGATCTCTCATGGTACTCTAAGTCTACAGAACTGAAAAAAAGAAAGATGATAAAAATATGAAGAGAAGGAAAAAAAAAAAAATCTGTGGTTAAATAAATTTGTTTACATAACTGTTATGCTTTCCTGAAACCCAGCCAGATAGGAGAGGTCTTCAAAAGTCACCATTAGCTACCATTTGTGGGTTTGTATCCCTATAACAGAGTATTCAGGGGTTAGGTGATAAATCACCGTGTTATCAGATTTAGAAGTGCAGGGCAAGAGCAAGGAAGGTGTATGGAGCCCCAGGGGTGAATTTCTACTCAACAGATATTCTGTTCAGGAAGGAAGATGTATGTTCTGAATCTACATTCATTTCATGGAAAAACAAGCCTAAGGATAGGGCTTGTCAAAAGAATATGCTCCATCCCCTGAGGAGGTGTGTGAAAAATCTCAAGAGTTAGCTTAATTTGACAACCTTCTAAACTGAAGAGAACACAGAAAAAATATAAAGCCAAGCCACACATTACTAGATACAAAAGCATGTAGTTACTCTTGTCCAATATTATTGTTAAATACAAAAGGTCTTTTGAATTTTTTTAAAATTAAGATTCCTTTTGTGACATTTACATTGGCATTTATCTAATGATAAGTGATTTAGGGGGCCAGTGGTAAAATTCAATCTCTCACATTCTTTAGGCACCAGGAAACCTCAGCTGGAGAATGGGCACAAACAAGCAAACTATAGAAGTTAATAGTATTTTTTCTATAAATTATTAGGTAAATGTATCTTTATATTTGGGTGCAGGGATAAAGAGACATGAAGGGGAAAATAGTGCTCAATCTTTTTTGTTTACTTATTTGTTTGAGGGTTTTTGTGGGTTTTTGTGTGGGTTTTGGAGTGGGCTTGGGTAGGCTGGTTGGTTGGTTGGTTTGGTTTGGTTTGACTTGGTTTGTTTACTTGTTTTTTTTTTTTTCCTAATAATTGAAGTACAATTACTGAACACAAGCAAAAGATCATGGAGCTGACACCTACTCGTTTTATCAAAACCAGTAAAATTCAAGTTATCTCAGCATCACTTACAGCAAGGGTCTAATAGGAATGAAATTTAATCATTCAAGAACACAGGCAGAGACCAGGAAACAGAAAATACATAAAACACAAAAGATGTGGAACAAAATGGCTTCCATCTATGCCCTGATTTCTATTCATCTAAGAACTCACAGAACTTCAGTTACTATAGTCTGATAGGAAGCTCTGCTGTCTTTTTTACTTAACTGGTGGCAAAATTTCTCATATACAAATCTGGTCCTTCCTTGAAGAAACTCACTGATGTCTAGACAGTAGATTTGGGGGGAAAAAAAAAAGAGCTTCCCTCCCTGTAATTTTACTGTCTTTAGAGATTTTTCTGTCTCTGCTTCAAAAGTGAAGTTGGGGAACTATTCTTCTCTTGTATTGAGTTAGAAGAAATTGAACTACAATTTCTTTCATTTCCAGTAATTTTCATAGGTTATTTCAGAAATTGCTTAGAGCAAAATTCAACAGTTACATATGCTTATTTGAAATATTCATGTATTATTAAATTAAGATTTTTTTTTATGAAGCCGATCTTTCAATGAAATTAAATTGTTTTTTTTTAATTAGTAAAGAAACTTTTTGTATGATGCAAAATATCAGTATGAATCATAATAAAATCCTAAACTGGCTACATCACAATAAACATCCATTGAGACAAGCACACAGCAGGCTTTCTAAAAAAATCTGCTAATTATGTTAATATTTGTATTTTTCTTTTGATATTTGAGCTTTAGAGTTTTAAAAATGTGTCTGCCACATGTCTTTTTTCGAAAGAATTCAGAAAGAATCTGAAAGCAGAAATTCCCACACTATAACATCTCTCCTGATGGTAATATGCTAATAGAAAACACTAAAAGAATCCTGTTATTGACAATGACATAACATGTTGAATACTTTTTTTACCATTTTAAAGCTATCTTTAATCAGTAACAATACTTGGTACAAAACTGTAAGACCTTGTTTCACAGTAATATGTAACACAGTGGAGATCATGCTGGAAATTACAGTGTGGTGTCCTGCTGAGAAACTGAAGCAGTGAAACTGTCTTGAAAGACTCATAACAAAGACTGATGATCTGAGATAGAGTTTTATGCTATTAAAGCAATCTGAATAAATGCTGTTGCCTGTGGTAGCAAGGACAGGGTAGTCTGATCCAAGATATCTTTGCAAGTCCCATGTTAATAAAATCATTCTGAGTATCCTACATAGAAAATTTTGTCTGATAAAAAGCATGGCTAAAAGTTGCCTTTCAGGACATTTTCATCCTCTACTAAGATGTTCATAAAGCTCTGAGATTTAATTATCTGGATATTGCTATACAATGGGTCTTTGGAAGTTCATCCATCCCTTCTGCCAGATCGTATCAACTGTGACAGTATTTTCTGCAGTCTATGTAGGCCCATGAAAAAGACCACCCACTTATCTCATGCAGGTCAAGGAACAAGTTTCTGACAAAACTACTGCTAATGACTCATCAAATTTAACTGATTTACCTAAACCCAAGTCCTAATATTCCACCTGTATTACCACATTCCTTAATTGGCGTAAATTAAGGAATTGTTTGATGAAAAAATGTTCTTAACTATTCATTTATTCTCCTTTCATATTATTGTATTCATGAATGTAACTGCCTGAAGGATAGAACTGTAAATAAAATGACATGTGACATCAAGGAAGATCACAAAATGAAATTTTTCTGTCACTTTCCAGTTTACCTTTTAGGTTGTATGGTTGCTAGTGGGAGGGGAACTAATTCGCATCCAGGGAAGAGAGCACAGAAAAAATATAAAGCCAAGCAACACATTAGTGATGTAAGAGCATGTGGTAACTGTTGGGGACTTTGCTTGTCCTGAATGATGACTATATCAGAGCATCCCGCTAACTCACAGGCACTTCTGCTGCACTATAGAAAGTATTTGGGAGGAAAAAAATTATTTCATAAAAGATTAGTCACAGCTATAATTCAGAAGCATATGGGTTATATGTTTTCAATTACTGGAGGGCTTAGTTATCAAATCCTTCTTCTTGGCTTTGCTGAGAAATGTTTTATGATCCTTCTTTGTTTCCAGCTGATAAGCTAGCAGCTTCTTGTGGCTGCAGGAAAGATTCCAATGACTACTTCATCAGTATTAAACCATTTGTCATGGAGAGTAAATGGATTAGATTTTTGTTGCTGTCTGTGTGTAAATTTAATACATACTGTTTAAGAAATGCAGTAAAAACAATAGTACTTATGCAAAATAATAGCAAATAACTTTTAAAAATAGAGATGTGTAAGGAAAAAATAGCTGCAGTGGTATCAATTGTATCTAGTAATTCACAAAAGATATTTCAAATATGAATGTAGAAATAATTTTCGTTTATCTCTTTCTCTTCAGAAAATATTTTTTGTGTCCCTGTTTCTTCATTTTTATTAAACATGTAGGATTCCAGAACAATTAATATGAAGAGGATTCTTTATTATTTTTTTGTTTGGGTTTTTACAAAGATGACTATAAATTCTTTTAAGAAATCAAGGCATGTGTGCAAATATTTCATTTAAAAATGCTCCTTTGTAGAGAGTATTCTAAACCAATGTTTCAGAGCATGGTTCCAGTTAATCACAGGTGCTTACTTGAAAAGGATGTATCAAGGACCTATGATAAACTGAGGCTTGATTCTAATGAATCAAAAAGAGTTTATTTTAGATACATCACTCAATCACATCAGAATAAAAAGCAAAGTTTCATAAGTATAATCTTTGTATTTAGGGAAGTAGGAGTCTTTGAAAGCTCACAGAATTAAGATTTAATGGTTGCATTTCCTCATATAAGAGAATAATACATGTTTAATGAAAAATGGAAAGCAGTCACTAAAACAAATGAAATTAAACTACAGTTAAATATTTAGCTGATTGAAGATAGTGGAGTGAAACAAATAATACCATGGAGCTGAAAAAGTAAAAATATCTTCTGCATAGGACTTCTAGGAAAATGATTACTTCTTTTTTGAATGGCAAGAAATATTCATGGTCTCCCTTGAGTCCTACAGCAAACCTATGGAGTATAATGAATGGATATTATAAATACCTATTCCTATATAAAAAAATAAATTAATTAATTTCCAAAAGGCTCCACGGTATTTGTGCAGTACAGAAAGTATAATTAATAAAGAATATGCTGATGTGAGTTTAGCAAAATTTGCAGAAACATCTCTGCAATATTTTAAGATGTTGAAAAATATCATCAAATAAAAACATCCCAATTAACCTGATATTTGAACATTGTCACCTCATCCTTCTCTACATTATCACGAGAAACACAACCACAGTTACTGAAAATAAAAAATAAAAAATGCACCTTTCATTCAACAAGACTGCATGTTCAATTTTACTGTTGTAATTAATAATGGGGTTAAATACTCACAGCCATGTTGGATTTTTATCATGAGAAAGGATGGTTTTGACTATTTTTTCTTTCCCTGTCCCAAAGCTACATTGGCAACACCCAAAACCATCTCCAGCAGATTTTAGAATTTCAATAAAGCATTTCACAATGTTACTGTAAATTAATACTGAAATTGTACCATTATACCTGCCTCCAACTATATGCATAGTATATATAGTGCTTAAATAATGTGCAATACAGATAGTGACTGGGGACACAGAAAACACTTTTCCTTGAGATTGTTTCTCTACACAAAGTCCTAGGGCCTCTTTTTATCCCTGCCTCCAAGGCAAATAAATCTATATGAAGATTTATAGAAGCATCAAATTAAGTGCTTCCATAAATAGATTTAGGGTAGCAGGGATATAACCTGTCAGAATCTGTGTCCCCAGATCTGCAGCATGTAGATAATAACTACCCTAATGAGGCATGTAAGTCTTGGTGGACACATCCCAGAAAAAAGCAGTGAGTTTTTAATTGGATTTCTCGAGCCATCTCAGGACACCCTCATGGAGGCAGAAATACCTCGTTACCAATCACAGGCATTCTGCTAGGCATATGTTAATCCTTTTTTCACCTTGGTGTTATTTTACAGAATTAGTCACTGACCTCCTTGTTGGATCTTACTGTATGTCTGGTCTGTGCTCTGCACATCACCCCGTGATTTCAGGACAGAGACCCTGCCCACAACCACTGATGGCTGTTACTGAAACCTGTGAAAGAGTTGCAAAACAGGGCAGATATTGAATCTTGCACTGACTTGTGGAGCTGATAGATTTCCTTCTCCATTTTTCCTGTCCTGTTAAGCAGCAACATGAAATACATCATTAAATATTTCCTTTCCTGCTTCTAGTTTGGCCATAAGTGCATGTGAACAGATGTGTCACCTCTGTCCTGGTCTGTATGGTGAGCTTTAGTATGCTCTAGAGGTAACTGGTGGGGACCTGTTTAACAGGTGGTAGCATTCTGAATAAATATATACAGTTGTGGAAAGATTGCTTAGAGTAGATTCAATCACATTCATATGGGAAAATTTGAGGTTCAGATATGAAAAGTCAGCATAATAAGCCATGATTCTAAATTACAGTATTATAAAAAGTGTGTATAGTATCCTGCAAACAGCAGAGAAAACAGTGCCATGTGGTATATGAGCATAGAGTGCAAATGAAAGATTTTGTGCCATGCAACCCCTGACTGGGGATCTCCATTAAAACATTCATGTATGAATCCAAAGGGCTCATTTCAAACATTTATTTAAGCAGTACAAATGCATTAACAAACTAAATCAGCCTAATACCATAATGTAACAAGCAGTTTGACCCCTTCCAAGTCTGATTATTTTCACAAAGTAGGTTTCCATCTTCTGTATGTTGGCAGAGCATCAGCATCTAAACAAAACCTGGCACAGAATAATGTCTGTTTCATATTTTGAAGCATTTCACTACAGCAGAAGCTCTCAACTGGATCAAATTATGATTGGTATTGCTGAAAGCCAGTTAGACATTGACCAAATTCTTTCCCTAAACAAGGCAAGAAACAAAGAAGTTCTAGAAACTGCTGTTATTTTACAGAACTCTCTTCTGGCTACTGAATAGCTATGAGAGGACTGGTTCAACATTTTGGATGCATACTTTATCTCACAGAAAAGGGATATAAGCCAAGTGTTGGAAATTCATCAAATCCTATGCCAAGAGATGAACATTGAAGAAAAGAAAAGATGGCCAGGATTTGGATAATGGTCAATTAACTTTTTCCACAGCAGTTAGAACATAATGGGAAAATTTATTGACCTGGCCTAATTGGTAACTTCTGTATGATGCATGCAACATGTATTTCAGACAGAGTTCTGCTATTCTTCTAGAGAGTCAAAATATTAAACTGTTTTAACACAAACAAATGGTTGTTATGCAATTTAGCAGAAGCAGAAATGTTTCAATAGGATGTGAGTGTTGCCGTGTTTCAAGCATTCTCCCTCACTGCTAAAAGGAAGTATTTGAAAACCAGAAAGTGTGACTGATAGTAAAAAATAGGCTGGTATTGACCACTGTATTGGGTTTTATAATCTGACAGAAATTCAGAAAGTAAATCATTTGTGAAGAGTGTGAGGCAGTGATTATTGGTAAATTTGTTTATGCATGAGTTGCATGCTAAAACCGGTTTTCCTGACAATATCTTAAGAAGGATGACATTGCATTGCTGACCCTTATTTCTTGCTCATGGCTCGAGTTTTCAATTTTTTAGCTTAGTACTGCTTCTTACATGTTACAAAATATTCATGAATATTTACACAGATTCTAATGAGCCACCAAACACTCTGTGAGCTTAAGACCATGAGTAGTTACAGAGAGAGTTGCACAAATCCTTTTCACAGACACAATAAAGCTTCCAAGCCATCGAGAAGTAGATGAAAAAGCTTTTTATGAGTATATTATATAATAAAAATGGAGTTTTCTGTTCATAAACAGTTTTCAAGCCAATCCTGATTAAAAACTTTCATTTTGTCCTGTACAGATGCCTGGAATAAATGGCCTAAAATTAATTCAATTGAGTATCAATTGTTTACTTCAGCCAATAAGTATTCAATATTTAATATCTCTGATAAATAATTGAAACATCATGTGTATAGGTATCTTGTAGCAATGCAACCATTGCTCATGGCAATTCATTGTCAGTGTTTCACTAATCATTTCAAAGAAGCAAGTACACTTTTTTTTTGATTGTATAAAAAAGAATGTGCTAGTTTGATGGTGTTTTTTGCTTTAGCACTGTAACAGTCTAATCTTTTCAGTTAAAAGAGAAAGAAATAGAAAACTGTAAAGCAGATCTGGTCCTAATCATATTTACTATGGTCAAAAAATCTGTTGGAAGACACAACCCAAACTGAAAATGATAAAAGTTCTTCTGTTCCAGCTATGAGGAAAGACAGTCTAAGAGACCAAAGTAAAATCTTATGCTTTTTTTTAGCACGCAGCCAAAATCAAGTTGTCCACTCAGGTCACAGAACACTGCATGTTCACACTGCACAGTGAGGTGTCAAGCTGAAACACTAAGAGCCCAAAAGCAAGATAGTGCTATCAGCACAGTGCTGGTACAGCTGCACGGGGCTGGAGACATTGTCTCCAGCCCTCCAATTATCTCATTCAAAGCTCTATCTGGCTCTGGTGTGACAATATGTTAAACTGTCTGCATGGCTTCTGGTGACAGATCAAAAAGAGTGTGGCTAAATGATGTAGAGTGCCAGTCCAGATTGCTTCTATTCTGCTGTTTTCAGATATCTTCAAGCACCCTGATGAATTAAGTTTTATCAGCAACTTTATGCCAAATGAAGCCTAGTCTGTTCTTCCACATGGAACATAAAAACCCATGAAAGTTGTCATAAATTTGAGATCAATTATTCTGGCTAATTTGACAAAATAAAAGAGCTTGACCAAGCCGATTTACAGCAAATTAGTTCTTCATTTCTTCCCATAGCACACAGGTCGGATGGGGGACACCTGACCTGTTTAGCATGGGATACAGTTACAGGGAAAACAACAGCAAACCAAAATGACAGAGAATTGCACTCTTCCTTCCTTCCTTCCTTGGAGTCCAGTGCATTGCTTACAACTGCGCTCTATTGCTGTTAAACATATCAGGAAAGAGAAACTATGATCTCATTGTGCTGAGCAATGACCAACATGATTGATAAGAGAATAATAGACAAAAATCTTTATAACAGTTTCTAAATTGCCAACATTTGGGTCTTTTTCCCACTACTTGGTATTTAATGTTTAATATTTCCTACCTTGAAAACAAGTAAATATTTAAAAATTTCATACTTCATTACATCTTTTTTTTTTGCATTTATTTTAAATGTTCAATTAACAATGAATAGCGAGCAAATTATTAAGTATGCATAGTTTTTCATGAGTGATACATATCAACTAAATTTGTCAGATAATTTTTTCCTAAAAAGTATTTTTTTCATCTCTGAGCAAACAAACAACAGATATAATAAAAAGTAGACTGTAGTTTTGCCTTTTTCTTTGTTTATTAAAATATTACTAGAAATATAACTTGACAGTTGTAGAGGTTTTTGGCAGGTATCCCTTAACATCCTGAGGATTTCATTTCTCATGTGTGGAGTTAGTAGGCTGGTAAGGAGAGATAAGTAGATGTAGTCAGACCACAGCAGTTACAACTCGTATAGTGGTGCCTTGCCCTTTTAACTGGCCCCAAAATGAAAATCTAAATAATTAAAGAAGGATTGGAAGTTTCTCGTTTATTGCCTCTCAGTGATTTCCATATTACCACTGCTCAGTTCTCAGTTTAAATGTAAAAAAGCTGTGGTATTTCCCTCTAACTGCTCCATTCTCAAACTCATCCTAGACTCGAAAGTGAAGCTGGCTTTTCTCTGGCTCGCACGTCTCCTACAAAGACCCTGCAATCTGACTGTTAGGAATTTGGTTGATGAGGTGCCAGCTGGAACCAAGCCTGGTTCATTCCCTGAGAGATGCATTGGTTCTGCAGAGTAACAAAAGGCAAAAGCAACAGCAATTTTCTCTAGCAAAGAGTCTGAACACATCAACAGATAAAGTATCGTGTGTCTCAGAAGACCTTTGTTACATTCATGACTCTGCTGTTTAGGTTGCTTAGTCACCTTGGACAAATCAGTCCACTTGTCCTTGCTGTCTTTGCTACATCCATAAAAAGAAATAGTCTGTCAAGTAGATGATCACAAGTAGAGCAAAGATTGCACAATAAACACTTGATGTAAAGCCAGTCAGGAAAGGGATAAAAATATGCGACCTGGTCTTTTAAATTAGAAAACATGAATATAAATATTTAAGAATAGAATAAATCTGAATATATTTCTTTTAAATAACACACTAATTCCCCCTGGGAGAAAAGGAACACTTAAATAGCTAATCATGCTGACATGAAACCAATTAACATTGAGATGCTGAAGACAGGTAATGTATAAAATAATTAACAGCTATCTACCATTTTAAAAAACATTACTGTAGCAGCTGCTAGAGTGAGCCACAATCCCTGAAATTTTATATTCCATAGAAAGTTATTTGACAATTCCATTAATACCATAAAATTTCCTAGTTGGAACTGATTAAAACCAGACAAAAGATCAAACTGAGGAGAAAAAAAGCCCAACTCAACCAGAAAAGAAAAGACAAGACAAGACAAGACAAGACAAGACAAGACAAGACAAGACAAGACAAGACAAGACAAGACAAGACAAGAAAAGAAAAGAAAAGAAAAGAAAAGAAAAGAAAAGAAAAGAAAAGAAAAGAAAAGAAAAGAAAAGAAAAGAAAAGAAAAGAAAAGAAAACAGAAGAAGAATAGGGAAAAAAAATTGAAAACCAAGGAAGACAAATGCCTGTTGATATGCTTGTACACTGGGAAGTAATCTTTATACACTTGTTGCCCACACTGTCTTAATTCATAAAAGAGATCCTGTGTCACGAAGCAGAAATAGACCAAAAAAGTTTTCAGTTTCTTTGTACTTATACCTTTCTTCATCATGTGATTAAGGGAAATTACATATAAGCTCTGCTAAAATCTTTTAACTAATACATTTTTAATTTTCTTAATAACTTGAGATATTTTTGTGTTGTCCACTGCAGTTCCTATAAGACACCAAGATAGGAAGAGAGGAAATAAAAGTAGCCATGGCTGTCCTTCACACTGTTGATATATTTGCCAAAGATATTCATGAACATTGGTTCAAATGCTGTGTGTTTGACAAACGCCAGATAAGAGAAGACAGGATGAGACCAAAAACTATAAGGTCCAGCACATGGAATTTTTCTAATGTTACTTTGATACAGAAAGAAAAAATTTGTTTACATTGGACATTTTACAAAGTTGCAGGTTTCTTGGGCAGAGAATGCTAAAGTCCTAGCTGGGAGAATCTGTTGAAGAAGAGAACACGCGTTTATTTAAGGAGCTAATTTTCAAGTGCAGGATAACATATTTTTTGAGGCTTCATTTAGGGGTTCAGGAAGGAAACATTCAAATATGGTCCTTTATAAAAAATCTGATTCTAGGACACTTCAAAATGAATGAAATATTTTGGAAAAAAGCTGCCCTTCGCTACTCTAGCATATCATTTGGCTCATACAAAGGAAAATTCTTCCTCATTTGAGTTCTATGCCATTTAATCAAAAGTGACAAAATAGGGAGCAGGTACCATGTAGTTTGAAAGAGGAAACCTGCATTTTGAAATATAATAGCCCGAGTATTTTCCTTGGCTGATCCAACCTAATGATTGACATTACTTCATTACTCACTAGTGAATTTAATTTGCAAAGGGCAGAAACATTCTGCTGTCTGGAAAAGATTGAATAAGGATTAAAATATTAATGAAAAACAAGAGGTTTGGTTTCTTCCAGGTTTTTGTTTATTTGTTTTTTTACTTAGAAGATCCAAACAACTTTAATAATGTCCTTTTGTTTTACAGCACTTTATTCTCATTCTCATCTCCTGGCTGACTGCAGTACTAGTTTTCTGTATACTTTTGTTTTCACCATTCTACTGAGCTTCTGTAAGTTTCTAATACTTCTGTCAGGGATTAGACTTAAAGCTTACTTGCCAAGTTGTTAAGCCATTGAAGGCCTTCTTGTTAAAAAAAAAAAAAATAGAAAGAAATAAAGGGATGTGCATGAAAAAAATTACCAACTTCTTTTAAAAGAAACTATTTGAAATAGTGCATAGTGCATAAAACCAAATCCTCTATTTCTCTCTGTGAAGAATTTGCTCTCACATATGCAGAATTTTACAAACAGTTTTTTGCTTATTCAACTCCTTTCCTACCTTAATCTTACTCTTTATTTTCTTACCAGTTTATCAGAGGTGATTTTTCAGAGAGGCTATAAAATTATAATCCATTATTATAATCCCTTGCAAAGAGATCATAAAGATAAATGTTTATTCATATTCCCCAGTCTTGTCTTGACAAAAAAAAAAAGAAAGCTATGAATTCTTTATATGCTCCTCTGTGACACAGAGGTTACAAGGTCATTACATAATAATAAATAGCCTATATCACTATAACAGAGGCAGGCATATTGTTACAATGGTTATTTTATATAATTCTTACTTTTCTATGTCTGTCAAGATCTCGGTACCTTTCTCGTTTAACACATGGAGAACATTTAAACTTGGGTAGTGAAATATGAAAGGAAGAGTCTGTGCAGTTCAAAATTGAACCAAACACATCTTTACTCCAGGGAGACAAGTGTGTAAGTGCCTGGGTGAATGCCACTGCATTGAAAAGGTTGGCATTTCTAAGGACACAAATGTCTCTGACTGAAATTTAGGCTTTGCTCATGAGTGAAAAAAGCAGAAAATAGTCATTAGTTTTTTGAAAATATATCTACTCTGAAAAAAAATTACTGAAGATCAGCAGTCTGAGCTAGAAGAAGTATGTCTGACAAGCCTATATGGCAAAGAACATCTCCTTGTAGGTCAAAATTCAGATTTAAAAACAATGCAGGTGTTCTTCATTTGAAGAAAATACACCTGAGTTAAAACAACTTGCCTTTACAGGACAGACATACACTACTCATCCAGCTAACTCAGTCAGCCACACCTGACTCATTCCAGACATTAGGGAGGTACATAAATACTCATTTCTACATTTCCTTGGTTAGACCAGGCAGAACAATCATCAATCACCTTATACCTACAGGTGTAGGAACAGTCTTAGAAGAAAGTTCTCAAGTTCCTTGTTATCCATGAAGCTTTGTAAAATAGTTGGAAAATTGCTCTGGAATGGTTCCACTCTCCAATAAAGTCTTTTTTTCTATGGTATTGCTGTGACATACCAAGGAAAAGGAACATCTTCCCTATGGGAGTGAAGGAAGATGCAACAGACTGTAAATTTCCTTCTCAGGCCAAGAACGCAAGCAGAAACCAGGAACTGCTCTAGGCTTTTCACAGGAATCTATTCTAAAAATGAAAATAAGCATATGCATAAATGGTTGTAAAAATGAGACATAGGGAAAATAATATATTAAAAAGCATATCTGAAGATTTACAATAAAGCTGGGATGAGTTTTAGAAAGCAATTATACTGTACTTGTTAAGTCTGAATTCGCAAGGTGACTAATTCCAGCTACTTGCTATTAGCATAGCAGTTTAAATAACATAAACTGTAGTACATTTTCTGCTGTCCTTTTTTAGCATAAGCAATACAGTTTACAAAAAAAAATTATACTAATAAATTATTGCTGTTATTTCAAAGTTAAACATCACAAAAATACGTATTTTAAATGAAGTAGATTCCTTATAATGACTTGCAGCCTTTTATCATTATTTCCAGTAAGTCAGAGGCTCAGAAACCAAGTACACTCTGGGGGCACTCAGGCACAAACATGGCATTTGTTCTTTAGCTAAATACAATCTCAGGCTGCCTCCTTCTTACCTTTGAGATATAAATCCTCGTGAGGCCTCAGTCAGATGCAGCAATGTTCCAATAACTCAATCCAGTGGGATGCCTGGTCTGATTATCCCAATTTATCTTCAGTGCAAGCTGCTGATGCATGCACATAATAACAAACCAGTAGGGAGTATTGAAGAAAATCTAGCTTTTTTATAATTAGAAATTTGCTTTAAAGAACTGCAGAGTTATATAATCATCCCTGGCAGACACAAACAAAGCTTTACTTTCTTTGCTGCTCAAACATGGATAATTTGTCATCCATTTAATCTACTGTTTTCAACTGATTTATTCCTTTGCACTGTTGACTATATATGAAGATATCAATAATCTAAGCTTATAGAATTCAAACGATGATAAGATCTGAGCATACTCAGGCCTGTTTTTCTAGATGGGTGTAATTGTTGAGAGGATCAAATTTGCTGCTTTTATTTATTGTGCTCAGATGAAGAAAACCATAATAGCAGAAGCCATATCTGTGATATAAATATCCTAATGAATATGCAGTGGCTTGCAGGAAAACATTTTGTAAAAGTTGGCTCCCTAACCAGTATTCCCACACTGACAAGCATTTCTAGTTCAAATGTGGTCACAGTCTTAGCCACTATTCTTTTCCCAAAAAAATACAATTTTCAGGGGAAAACGAACACCTAGCATGTGGATTGATAGTAGTAAGAGATCAGCACTCCTGCCAAGTCTGAGAAACTGAAAACCTTCAAGAAATCAAGAATAAAATATACTTCCCTGAAAAACTGAGATGTTTTTCAAGAGGTGTTTATCACAACAGCTTGTGAGAAATAGGTGCCAAACACCATTATTTTCTAAAAGAAAATCACCCTTTAGGTCATATATGTCTGCAGAGAGATGAATTCAAATGGATTTCAGAGTCCAAATCACAAAAGAAATGTGTCCTAGAAGGAGAAATTTTATATACCTGCCTCCCATTAATTCTAACATCATGCAGCATGAGTTACCACATTCAATAAACATAGTCACTGTTTTACAGACCATCACAGCATTATTAAAATTATTTTGATTTAGGCTAATCATCATCTGGTTCTCCTTTATGCCAGTACCTACTGGAGTGCAAACATAAACAGGATTTACTGGCATAATAAGTAACCTTAGTGAGGAGAGTAGCCATCCCCACGACTAACTGCAGTGTAAGAGAGTGTAGAGTGTGTCATCTGCCTTTATTTAGACGATAAAAATTTGCTATTTACTATTAGTGCTGTATGACCTGAAAATAATTTTTTTTAAATTGTTGTTTTTGTTGATGTTGTTCTTCAGCAGCAGTCTGCCTTTATCTGTTCTTTCTTTTGTGTCACATCTCAGGAGATTTTCCTACTAACATGCTACCATCCAGCTAGAGTCTGCCAAGAGGACACTAGTGATCATTCAAAGTAATGCCAAAATTCATATTTAGTCACATTAGCCACTGAGAATATAGTGAACAAAAAAAAAAAAATTGAATTATTTAACAATCTAAATTATTTTCCCTATTCCACCCAAAGTATTTTCTATTCCACAGTTAAAATATTTATGTTGCTGTTCATCAGCTGGATTCTGCTTTGGACTTGGATACCTGATTGTCTTTTGGCTCTTAAGCACTAGCAATTGCACCTTATTGCATTTTTTTCTCCATTTAATGCAAACAGAATAATCAATTACATATTTCAAGGATAGAATGCTATAAAATGACCATGTTATGAAAGTGAGCATATTGGATTTCATGGGAATGACTGAACAATTCTGCTTTTTAATTGTCTCTAGTACCTGTTTTTCATCACTTGCAGAAGACCTAAAATCAATACATGTTTTTATGAAATGCAAAAATGTGTCAAATGAATATATGCATGCAGTGGAGCAGCAATGATAACAGTAATATGTCTTTTGCAACACTAATATGTCTTTTGCAGTAAACTGTGTAGCAAACTCTCTCTAGAAATTATCAGATACATTACAATTCCTGACAGAAAATCCACAGGAGAATAGTCAATTTTACTAATTTTGGGTTTGTTCAGTTTTTTTTCCTTTGCTGATACCATGTCAGATTCCAACTGTCAAAAACTTTTAGTAGCAAAAATGATGCAAAGATAATATGAGAAAAAAAAAATTGCTTTGCAATATCGTTTACCTTTTAAATGAAAAAAGATAGAAATTTGTAAAACATCCCCGATTTTATTGGCTTCTGCCCAATCAGATGGAACAGCCCAGAAGAGAACAGGGAAAAGCCTAAAGACATGGGGATTAAGAATTAGGGTTTTACAGCTAAATTGTCTCTATGTTGAAAACATATCTGTGTGCTCTTGTAGGAAAGTCAAATAGACATATATCTATCTATCTACCTATCTTTCTCTGTGTTGATGGAGTTGTTCAATATGAAGCCATAAATACTTGTTTGTGCACAAACACTTTGTGAAAGATGTAAGCTCTTCATGTTTAATCTAGTTCCAAGTTTTTGATGACAAATTTGCCATATATACAGATAGAACCACAACCTGTCTTCTCCTATCGGAAGATACTTAAAGAGAAAAATTGTTTTCTCATTGTTAAAACACATGTCAATTTACAATTGTGGATGCATAAATATGTGACCCATCAATAAAAAACATGGCAAACCTTCAGAAAATTTTATTAGTTTGTCCAAGAAATTGCAGTTTATATCACTTCCTATCCTGCCTTAGACTGCACATCCTTACTATAAATACACTGCAGGATATTTAAAGATACTTTTATGCTCTAGGGCTGTCTCTTAGTTTAGCTTTGTTTCAAGATTTCTGGGGAAATCTTCACTACAAAAGAGAAGGATACACTGCTTGTTATTCTATTTTTAGGGAAAATAGTTTTCCAAAGCAATTGCATTACACATTTTTAACCTAAGATTGTGAAATAGCTCAAACAAGGTTCCATTTCAAGACACGATAGGCCCTCATTTCTCTTTAGTTCATGGCATACTATGGGTAAAATTCTTACAGACAGTTTAATCCTGGCTGAATCATATGGGTATGAAATGATATGTAATGAGTACACTTAAATAATTATGATAATTTAGAGATATCAGTTTTCCTCTCTTTTTAAATCATGGCATATATATATATAAGGAATGTAGAATTTTTCTCAGCTAAGAAAAGCTGATATTCATTTGCTGGTGGAAAGCATCTACATTTCCATCCAAAAGCCTCAAATCATCACAACCTTCAAAAATATGGCAAGTTTCATGACTATTCTGACAAGAAAACTTAAAAATGTACCTACACCCAGTAAAAGTTTCAGAGTGGCATCATTCAGTAAAAGTTTCAGAGTGGCATCATTTTCTATACTCAAAGAAGTGTATTTCTTGCTTTATTCTAGAATTAAATTAATTTAATTTAAAATACGGGGAAGAGCTCATTATAATAAATAAAAAACATGCACTTTTTTTCATCAGTGAAACAAAAAAGAGAGTGGAAAAGGATACTGATTTTCATGTAATACACTGATGAAATAACTATTATTGGAAATAATGTATTTCACACCCATGAAGTAGAGAAGAGCCTTCAGAAAGTAAGGAGAGCTAAGGGTGGCAGCAAGGCCTTCTCAACAAGGGACACAATCTTTCTGTGGCTGAACAGGTCTGGCTGGGTGATGAAGAGCAGGGTTGGCCACAGTGCAGCCAGCCAGGCAGGTCTCTCATGGGAATGCAGGGGAATCCAGGTCAGGCTGGGGAGAGGATTCAGCAAGGGCAGGCCATGGCCAGGGATGGGCAAGACACAGACAGGAAAAACTGAGACATAATTTGGGCAGGGTTGATGGTGTAAACCAACAGCCAGGCAAGGGGATGCTCATTTAATCTCTTCTTGCTGCTTCTTTGTTCTCCAGAGATCTGATCTAAGATTACGTGGCTGCACCAAATCAGAGCAAGCCTTGAACAGCGGCAACTAAATCCCTGAGGGCTGTTAGGGTTGCAAAGGCTGAGTACAGAGAAAAATATTTCAGGACAGCAAGATCCTTCTTCACTCAGAGCCCTGAGAAAGAGCATGGCCTAGAGAGAAAAAGCAAGAAATTTGTTTGAGATGTCACTGAGATGCCCTAGCAACAGCCCAAAATGGTGGCTGTAAGCAACTGGTTGGGATGAAGGATATTTCTGGGGTCGGCTGTCTGTCTCTGCCCCCACACACGCTTAGGATGGTTCTTGCACGCTGGGCTTCAAAGGATGAGACTGGACGCTAGGTTTTTTCGGTCTTCAGTATTGTTTATTATCTCTTATCTAAAAAGTCTTTTCTTTGCCCGAAGGATCTGACCAGCACGGCAGCCAGAGGCACTCTGCCCACCCCTAAGGCGGCCGCATCTTTTATAACAAAAACTACGTATATCATATTTACATTTTGTCCTCAATACCTATCATCTTCGTCACTAAGTACACCCTCATCTCAGACCAATCTACAAGTGCCAACACCACCCCAGAAGATGGAAGACAGGAAGAAGAAGGAAAAGCCTGGTGGCACACCCTGATTCCTCCATTTTGTCTCTACTACTCCCCTGTACCGAAAACCCAAAATTTGTGATTCACCCTATAATAATATCTTCCCTTCACTATTTACACCTGAGTGGTTCTTGCAGGTTCCATTTCCTCATACATCGGTGGCACATCTCTAGATGGATTAAAATCAAGCCACCAAGTGCTTTTGGCAACATTCCAGGACTCTCGAGCCCCCCCAAGGGTTCTCTCGGTAGCTCTGGACATCAGGAGTGATGTGCTGAGCTCCCACAGATATTTATTAAAACCAGAGTGTGACTCTAAGTCCAGGAGATTTTGAGTAATAGCATTTGACTTCTGGGAAAAAAAAATATCCTGCAGATTTCTAGCTAAGTATTCCCCATGGGCAGTTTCCATGATGAGCTACTGTTGTACTGTGTAAGTATACTTCCATCAGCTTCCACCAGTTCTCTCTATAGATTATCACTCCTGACAGGGCTATACCCCCAACCACACAATTGCTGTGTTTGCTGTGCTGCTGAAGACTGCCCCAGATATCTCCAGATACAACACACTAGCAGAAATATTTACAATTAAAAGCCAGCATACAGAGGAGGGTACATGTGAAATATAGCTCTCCTGAGAAACAAGAAATCAATCCTAGGCAAGTTGTTGTCTGAGAAGTAGTCTTTTGTTGTTACAGTTTTGAATAAATAAAAGCAATTTTTATGAAACATAACTTTTCAAAACAAGTCTTCATTTCCCTCATAAAACTTATATTTTCTTCCTCTTCCACAAGTATAACATACACATGCCTTCCCTAGACATTATATTGCTTTCCTTTAGAAGACATTTTATGAGCTGATTTATCAGGTGAGTCTGCAACTAACTAACAATTTATTTAATTGCTGCCTATTATTACAGCGAAAATTTTTACCTCTGTTTAAAATGTGACAGAGCATTGATATGTGGGGGGGGGAGAGGGGAGGGGGGTATTCTTGTGTCAGAGAAGAAAACACAGTAGATTGGCATAGTGTGAAGCCAACCTGGTAAATATCTGCAGGACAGGTCAAGCTTTTCCCTTGCAACAGTACTGTGCGTTTGTGAAAATTTTTCAGAAAAGAATGAAGAATAGAATCTTAGAATTGAGTCATAGAATGGTTAGTGTTGGAAGGGTCCTTAAAAATCAGAGAATCTTAGAATGACTTATGATGGGAAAAACTTCTAAGATCGCTGAGCCCAACCATGAAACTAACACAGCCAAGTCTACAATAAAACCACGTCCTGTCTTGTTCCATCCCTCCCTCCACTATGGGCATGGACACCTTCCACTAAACTAGGCTGCCCAGGGTCCCATCCAGCCTGGTCTTGAATATCTCCCAGGATGGGGAGAAACCCATTCCAGTGTCTCATGACCTTCACAGGAAAGAATGTCTTCCTTATCTCTTACCTAAAACTAATCTCAGTCAGTTTGAAGCCATTCCCCTTTGTCCTATCACTGCATGCTCTTTTAAAGGGTCTCTCTTCAGCTCTCTTGGGTACTGGCAGGTGCACTAAGGTCTCTCCAGAGCCTTCTCCAGGCTGAATAAATCAAGCAGCAGTTTGTAAAGCAGAGGAGAATGATGTGCTGCATCATTCAATAGGTGTGCTGCATCCTCCTGTGTGGCTTACATGGGTAAATAAGTTCAGCTAGACCCAGGCTATATGCTAGGTGAAATCAAGGTTCTGAATGGTTAACCATTTCCATCTCTTTGCCTAATTATATTCTATCTGTGTTTTTTCTAGATTTAACTATGACTGAGTGTCTTATACTGAGGTTAATTTCCTGGCATTTAAAATGTTTTGTGACACTGCTTCCATCTTTGCTTTTTAGTTGTCTTAATTTTGTGTTGAATATTTCCAGAATCTGGACAATAGAAAAGAACAAAGCAAGCTCTCATCTTGCTCAATGAGACTGACAGGACTCATCAAGATAATTACTGAGTAGTGTAGTCAATATATAGCTTAATTTCCAATTTCTGTAAGTCTAGCTCACATTTATATTAATCATTTAAGTATTGTCAAAATTCAATATATTACTATTAGGTAAGCTTCATTCTGCTTCAAGATAACTCAACCTATGTTTTGGAAGAAGAGATAAACACTGAAGGAATTGAAATACTGGAATTATATGACTTTCTTTTTTCACATGGGGAAGAGTCATGACTAACATCACCTAGACACTCTTTTAATTTGCTTTGCTGAACTTGAACCACTCAATTTAGTAATTTCATAAAGAATGACTGTGCCTCAGGGTGAAATGTCCTTAAAACTGCCACTTAAAACAATTCTGATGTTTCTGAGAACAAGATCAGAGGAGAAAAATCTATTGTTCTGCCCTTGCTGAAAGCTTTAAGGCAATTGTTTTTGAAGATATTTTACCATCTCTCTGTTTCAGAGCATGAACAGGAATTTCAGCCCTATCTTAATGAAAAAACCGAAAATTTGAATCAATTGTCTATCTCTGAAAATCTCTGTGGATCTTCTCAGATTTTCAATATGAATGGGTAGACTGTGACCATTGAACACCCAAACAAAGGATCTACACTTTTTTTAAGGTCCATTCCGGGTCATAAGACACCAAACATTTATATATATATATATAAAATTATTTCTCTTATTTTCAAGTATCTATTGTGTCTCCAGAAAAATAAAGTGCAAGCTCTGGATGTAAGTAAAGAATTGCACTATAACACAAAGAAATATGACTTAAATTAAGAGAGTCACGTTAAGGTCCCACATGTAAGAGGAACTGTGGAGGTAACTGTCTTAAAGATCTATGAGTACTAAATGATAGTTTTTCTTGTTTAATCCCATGGTTTACTTGATTTTGCTCCTCATAATACAATAAAATATCAGCAGCATGCTATACATACACATGCACATACCTTAAAATTATTATTATTGATTGCAAAATACAAAAAGAAGAATACCTTGCATCTTTATGGCAGAGAGAAAAGCAGCAGCAGCTGTCTTATCTATACAAACAAAGGCATGAGATGAAAAGCAGCTAATATGAAGAAAGAAAGAAAGCTTAATTTGATTCTGTAATCTTTTGTCTTCAATTCAACACTTCTCTTGGAAAGAGCAGATTTCATTTTTTGCACTAAAATATCAGTCATAAAATTTTGACCCCAATCAAAAACCTTTTCTTTTGTTCTGCTAGCTAATAATAGAGCAAGAAAGCAGAGCAATTAACTGAATTTTATTCTCTCAGTTAAAAAAAAGACATTCTAATAGCCTGAAAATTAGGGTCACTAACTGAAAAAGCAGTTGATTACCCTTAATTTTTACTGTTTTCTCAAACTTTTATTCAGATTTAGAAGTGCTTGCCTTTCCTACTCATCTACTATTTTAATCCTTTATTTTTCTCTCTTTTTACTCTAGGCAAGCTTTCAGATAGAGGTAATTTTGTAAAAAAATTGGTTTAATTTTTTCTCTGTATGATCCAGTCAGCATGGGTTTATGAATGGTGGGTCCTGCTGACCAAACTGATCTCATTCTACGACAAACTGACCTGTTTAGTGAATGCTGGAAGGACTGTGAATGCTGTCTACTTTAAGCTTCAGTGAAGAATTTGACCCCAACTTCCACAGGATTCTCTAGAAGAAACTGACTGACCATGGCTTGGACAAGAGCTTTCCTAGGTAAAAAAGTGGTGGGATGGCCAGGTCCAGGGAGTGGTGGTGAGTAGTTACACATCCAGTTGGTGGCCAGTTGCTGGTGGCATTCCCTAGGGCTCAGTACTGGGACAAGACTTGTTTAATATCTTTATCAATGATCTGGATGAGTGATCAAGGGCACCCTCCATGTTTTTACAGATGATACCAAGTTGGGTGCAACTATTGATCTGCACAAAGTCTTTATGCTGGGATCTAGAGAGGCTGGATGGATGGGCCAAGGCCAGTTGCATGAGGTTCATCAAGGCCAGGTGCTGGATCCTGCATTTGCAACAACTGCAGGCAGCACTGCAGGCTGGGGGCAGAGTGGCTGGCAAAGCAGCCAAGATGAGAAGGACTTGGGGATGTTGGTCAACAGGAGCTGAACATGAGCCAGTGTGTGCCCAGGTGGCCAAGAAGGCCAAAGGCATCCTGGCCTGGATCAGCAACAGTGAGGCCAGCAGGATCACAGAAGGGATTGTCTCCCTTCTGTATTTGGCACTGGTGAGGCCAAACCTTGAGTCCTGGTCCCGTTCTGGGCTCCTTCGGAGCAGAAATTGAGGTTCCTGGAGTGTGTCCAGAGAAGGACAATGAAGCTGATGAAGGGCTTAGAGTGCAAGTCTTATGAGGCACTGCTGCAGGAACTGGAGTTGTTTAACCTGGGAAAGAGAGGTTGTTTAACCTGAAAGCAGGCTTTAGCCAGGTGGGTGTGGGCCTCTTCTCCCAAGTACCAAGTGACAGGATGAGAGGAAGTGGGCTCAAGTTCCACAAGGGGAAGTTTAGATTGATATTAGCGAAAATTTCTTCAAGGGAAGGGTTGTCAAGCACTAGAATAGGATGCCTGTGGAAGTAATGGAGGCACCATCCTTGCAGGTATTTAGAAAACATGTAAGTGTGGCATTTAGGGATGTGGTTCAGTAGTGGACTTGCCAGTGCTGGCTAAAGAATTGGATTTGATATTCTCAAAGCTCTTTCCCAAACTAAATATTTCTGATTCATTTATTTGAAATCATGTGAAATCTTTGAAGATTTTTTTGTATTTTAATTAATTTGCTAATGTTAAGTTTTCCCTATTCTCTTTCCCATATTACTGTTCTCAATTGATCCTTTTGTTTTATTCTCACTGTAATGTTATTCTCCTAGATATAATAATTCTTCTTTAGAATCTTTTCTTGCTATTTCATTTTTCTTATAGAGCCACAATAGAATCAATACCTGAAGGATATTTGAAATTATATTAAAAATTGCAATATTACACAGACCATTTACCAAAAAAAAGATTAATACTGTTTAATTTCCTTTCTATTTTCTAGTATTTTCTTACTTTTGCTTTATTTTTGGACCATGAATCTTGGATACCTGCATAGAATGCACGATTCATAGGACATATGACTTTTGTCACAGCAGGACCTAGGCCTATTTAGGATTATGAACACATGCCTTAATAGTGAGATATTCAGTGGAAAAACTTATTTCATGTGTTCTAATTTTCCATATGTCCTGCCCAAAGCTGAATGGCTTGGTAATCTGAACATAGGATTTATTAGGAAATACAGAAATATATGTTCTTTCACATTTATCTTTGGATAACCCTGCTAAGAACAAAATGGTTCTTGTTATTCATGAGACATAATTTGGCTCTCAAAAGACTGTAATGGCTACATCACTTTTTGTGTTGAATTTGCATACTGTTAAGGTAGGTTAAAAATCATAATGGGAAAAGTGATGTAGCCATGTATTTTGATGAAAAAAATTCTATCTGCCGCCACTATGCCAACAATATTTGTGATACAGACTCAAAAATTTCAAGAGAAAATAAGTTTATTAAATTAATTAATCTTACTGCTCATGACAATGATGAGAAGATGAAAAAAAAATAAAACTTTTCTCTTCTCATTCTCTGTCTATATTAGTTATAGACTTCAATCTAATAGCAGTCCTTGCAGTCCAGGTAATCCCTAGAGGAGCTTTCCACAGTTTCATGCATGGATACATTATATTTATTAATGAAGCCGTTGATTTCTAGTTTATAAGTACCATGTCCCTAGTTCTGCAAGAATTCATTTGAAATATATGAGATTCAGACTATTCATGAGACAGTCAGACAGCTCTTTCTAGTGAGTAAATAGCTTCACTTACCTGAAAAATACATCAGGACAACCATTAACAAAATAATAGCATAGACAGTCATCATTTTTGTTATGCGTACTACGTGGGAGGAGCCACTCAACTAAGGGCAATTGTATGACAGCTGAGAGTTGTTTTGGGTGTTCACCAAAATGCCACTTTACATACCTCTCTGTCAATTAATCTGTCATTTATACAAATTCATTATTTCAAATTCCATCATTAAGTTTAAACACTCTTTAATTTAAACACTATTTGATTTACTATATATAAAATGAATCTTTATTCTAGTTCCATCAGGCATAAGGACAGGTAAATCAAATGAAGGGATCCACTGTGTAAAAGTTTCAGGGCACAATTCATCTGATAAGCTTTATATGTCAATTTTCAGGGATAACCAGACAACTTTAAGAGCCTTTATCACTTCATTGACCATGGAACCAGTCTTGAGTAATTGACCTTGAAGTAGATAATTTATACCACAGAAAAGCACTGGGATTTATCTAGCTTGTGATGAGTTTCTCACATGAATATTGGAATATCTGAAATTGTCCTCTTAGATCTTTTTTAGTCTATGGAGATGTTGTCATTGTACTCAAATGAATCTAATGTGCAAAGAATCTCATTCTAGATGCCTACATTTAATCAAGTTTAGCCTTAAACAAAATTGTAGATATGTAAAACTAGATGAGATAAATCCCACCAGGGGCCCACATCATTTTCTAACCATACAGAAAATTACATCAGGATATGGAGTAGTAACTATCCTTATATCTGAAAGATGTGTAAGAAATATTTCTTCATTTCAATGACTATCAGTCGGGCTCCAGGAAAGAACAGATGTCCAGTTAACACAAAAATCCCGTAGAAACTTTTCAAATTACCTGAGAATTTTATTTGGTCTTTAACTAATAAGCATTTAATTGCTTGAATTCACTAAAATTCTCTGCTAAAGGAATGTTTTCATAAGTTACAAAGAGTAAAAGTCTGGATAACAGGTTATCTTTCTCCTGATTAAAACAAAAATGTTTTCTTAGAACTGCAATGAAAAGAAAGTGAGATCATTTGATAAATACTTTTCAATTAAATTACACTGTTGAAAAGATTTATATACTAATTTAGCAACTTTTAACTAGAAGCAGATATCATTTAAAGGAAGCCAGCACACAGAATTAACTAAGAGCTTTTTTTAAATGCACTTTTTTTTCAGTGACAGTCATTACCAAGTTGAAAGCAATGGTAGATCATTTATGGAAAGATTTTTTTCTTTCTTATACTGAAAATGAAGTTCATCCAAAAAGCCCCATGCAAACTATCTTAAAAGCAGTTCAATTTTGAAGTGGCTGATAATTTTACTCAGCAAATATTACTTATTCAAAATTAAAATTTTTTTGTTCGTTTGTTTTTTGTTGGAACATGCTTTTTTCAGTGAATGTTCATGGAAAATAAAAGATTTGCTATTAACATAGCCAATGTAATTTGTTTTCTAAATGACAGATTCTGTTTTGTCCTTTAACCAAAGGGATCTATAGTACTTAACTCTGACTGCCGTATCAAAAACATGAATGGTCAAATAATTTGTCTCTTCCTTGCACTCTTCTTTTATGCTTCCCACTGAAAATTCATTCTTTGTTATCGATTAGATCAGTGAAAGTGATTTTATTACCAGATGGTTAAAACTATCACAGCAGGCATTTCAAGATCCACTGCAAATTTATTGTAGATAACTAGGATGAACCTAGTTTCAAGACTGAAACCTATAGCTGAGTAATTCGAGTACTCATCTCCAAACTAAAACAAATTTCTATATCACTTACAGTGTCAGTGACTGACTAATGTCTGTTTTCATGTAAAGGTCATTCTTTTATTCAATGCTAGCAAGTTTTGTGAGGAAGGAAAACCATTTCCCAGCCCACTCATGTCACAGTTTTAGTGTTTTGATTTGGAATGAGTTCTACAGGAAACCACAGGAGAGTTAATTTAGGCATGTAAGAGTGCTCAAATATGTTCCTCCTAATTATGCGAATTCCTAGAAAATGAAGTAGTCTTGCAGTTTTACTGCTTTGTATTTCACTTTCTGAGCCTTTCAGTATTATCACTTGGAAATACAGAGAGGATCTTCCCATGAGAAAGATCAGAAATTTCTCATAGAAATCCAAAACCCTTGCAGCAAAGATGACATTTGCATTGAAATTAACTCATGGAAAATTTCATGGTTTTGCAAGTTTTGAACAGAAACATGGATATCTTACAGGAAAAAAAAATTCCAGTTACCCAAACTCTGAAACCTGTCTGTTTGCACCTTACTTCATTTACATATTTCAACAGAAAAAATAACATTTACTACGCAGAGAAAACAGATCTGTTCTCACGACACACATATAATAAAGAATCCACCAGAATTAACAACAACTATAATGACTGAAACCTTAATAATTTTCAGACTTGGATATGCAACAACACATTGTTTGCATGAAACAATGGCTCAGCTCCAGTCTTATAGATGGAAATGCAAAATCATAATTTTCTGAGACAAAATTTTCCTGATGGATAGAAAGGAAACTAATACATACTACTGACCTTTGATGACCAGCCTGAAGGAGTCACAAGCCTAGTGCTAATGCCAGAGACCAAAATGTATCATTTGAGAAATGCAACCTTTCTTCATATGTAGCAAGCAGATAAGCTTGTCCACTTTCTTGGTTTGCCATATTACCATCACTGTGCCTTTATATCTCTAGACATACCTTCATAATCCTGTGAAAATAGTTAAGGTGCAATGCATGTCCTCTCCTGAATTTAAGAGCAGCAGTGTGCTTTATATAGCTCATGTAAGGTACTGGAAAGTCGTTATGTCTTTTCTTCTCCCCCTCTCCCTAGAGTGTAATATCCATGAAAAAAAAATAGATCTTATCTTTTACCACAAAACTCTTAATTTTTATTTTGGCAGTATAATTATGCTGGCATTATAGTCAACTATATTGATTTCAATGATTTGACAAGCACGAGTTATACCGGCCAAACATAAAACATTGTGATAATTATATCTCTTTCATGGTTTTCCCAGGATAAGAGGCTGATGAAGACACATTCTCTTTCTTATACTGATCTAACAGAAGGAGCTTCTAGGTTGCTCTACATAAGTCACAGTAAGGAAAGAGAGCTTCTTTTCAAAGGAAAAAGGTAATGTTTCAAAGCAGGCACTATTCCTTTCAGTGAGTTAGACTTTAGTGTGAATAGTATAATACAATATATATCTTAATGAGGCAGCTGTTGATGATCAGGTAGGATATTTCCTTAGAAAGACATTCACTTACTGTTGAGAAATTACCACTATTCCATTGTGAAGGAAGGAAACAAGAAAGGGAGGGAAAGAGAATTGGAGGGACAGAGAGGGAGAGTTTGTCATTAACACAATATTTTTGTTTGTAATAAGACGCATATTTTTCATTTATCTCAGGCAACCCAAGATACTCTAGACTACTTTTGAGAAAAAATGGTTCTCTCCTTCTTTTGTTTTTCAAGGAAAAATCCCATAGAGGATATTTTTAGGTCATCTTAACCTTTAGAGATGCTTACACTGCCTTAGTGACCCCACTTAACCAGCTTTCTATCTCATGTCTCCTGCTGATGCCTCCTGCAAAAAGCAGCTGGTGGGCTCATTTGCAGAGTAATAAGTGCTGTCTCCCAGCCTGCAAGAAACTGATTGAAAGAGATTACCTCCCAACAGTGCTTGTTAGCTATGACTGACATATCAATATGAGACACACTTTTATTTTCAACCCTTTCCACCCCCAATTTCAGACAGAAAGGCATTTTAAAGGCACAGAAAATAACTAATATAAATTCTTTCTGGAAAGATTGCTATGGGTTTTCATGTGTCTCAGCATTATAATTTCCCCCTCATTTGTCTCACTTTTTTTTTGCTAGAAGTCAGTGCATAATGGGGAATCATGTCCTATTATTCCCAAGCTTGCTCCATTTTAAAGGATATTTTAACTGCCCTTTTAAAAAGAGCAAAGCTAGGGCTTATTCTTGTCAGTTTTCTTTCAATGCACCAAGTTCAGAATCCATCCAAGTATTGATCAGTAAACAAACAAAACACATGAGATGGGATGGTAACCCAAATTCACTTCAGTCTTGCTTTGACAGATGGCACAGATAAGTAAGCCAAACAGGACAAAGGTACATGCAACTACTCAGTCCAAAGTCTGTGTAATGTGATGACCATATTTTATTTGGGAAATTTACTTAACACCTTCACTGACATAGCCTTACAATGAAGGGTTATATTTCAAATAGCTCAGCTTGTTTACTAGCTGGCAAATGTGCAGTGTATTTTGGAAGTAGGATTAGTGATCTTGGTGACAGCTCTGTATTATATAAACTACCATCCCCAGAGCCAGAAAGAAGTCTGCACTTTCAGCTGAAATTTATTGGCAATTTCAGCTTAAAGGCTAATGCTGAGAAGGCTCCACTTTTGTGACACATTTCTGCAAAGCGTGCTCTTTGCTCATTACCAATCCTTGATCCTGAAAACCCATTAACTACCAGCACCACGGGGGAAAAAAACAGTGCCTTAAGTGCCTTGTAAAATGCTACAGGTGTAGTCATGTGAATCAGAGCTAACATTTAAAACAGCCAGAATACATGTGCAGAAGGAGCTGGGGAATTCCCACTTCACTCATCTTACACTTATGTACAAATGGTAAGATCCAAATTTCTCACTCAGTTGCCACCTAATTTGAGACAAACTCCAGGTACTTCAGCTTTTTTCCCTTCTATTTTGAAAGCCAGCCAGCCCAGAATGCTGTCACTTTTGAAAGAATTATTGGCTTTCACAAGACCTCTGAAGGAGAAGCTACTGGTCAAACTGATGCTTTGTTTTATCTAGTGGTACAGTACATAGCAAAGGCTTAGCCCAGACTACAAAAGTGTACAAAGAATACAAGCTTCTCTTTCTCAGGAGGTTTCCCACAGCTCTCTGATAGAGAGTGTGCAGGGCAGAAAGCAGAGCAGATCAAAGAGTCTTGTGCTAGAATTATTCCTTTCTTAGAATAACTGGAGATCTGGTAGATCTTTCCCTGGAACATTCGCCTACTTCACTCTAAGACCTGGTTCCTGTGCAAGGAAATGTTTATGTGACTTTTTCCAACCACTAGTGGAAAATGCACAGTCCCTGAATCATGCCTGGAAAGCTCTCCAATAGCTGGAAGGCCAATCCCCAACCACTCATATATGAACTCTTGCTGCTTTTTTGTCCCTTCTCTCTGGTCTAATGCAGTATAGATTTTTGACACATAGTGAAAGAGATTCAACAGAAAGGGAAATTGTCTCCTTTCATCCACAGTCTAGTGGCCACTTGACTGTGCCAGAGGGTGGAAGTTTGACTGCCCTCTGGCAGAAAAGGCATTGAGCTCAAGTGTGTCAGATAGTGAAAGAGTATTCAATCCAGTAACTGAAAAACTGCATTAAAGAACACCAGAATTCCTCTTACTTAGGGAAGGGGATTAATTAAAAAAAAAAAAAAAATTGCTTTGGTTCAGGTGACCATAGTGAGAACTCCAATTTTGATTATGCAATGGAAGAAGGCAGAGAAATTATCACAACATAGTAACTACACACAGACACCCCTACCCCATATGGGGTCTCTCTAAGGTGGAGTTCTTTTCTCTCAGCACTGTGGCATTCCCTCACAGTGCTGTACTGTGCTTGGATTCTACAAAGGTGTTGATAATGCACCAATGTTTGGCTACTGCTGAGCAGTGCTGGCACACCACCAAGGCTGTCTCTCCAACATTCCCCCTTTCCAAAGGCCACCAGGCTGGAATTGGGCAAGAAGCTGGGAGGGGACAGAGACAGACCAGAGATTGACCAAAGGGATATTCCATACCATATGGCATCTGCTCAGCAATAAAAGCTAGGAGAAAGGAGGAGGAGGCCACATTAGTTATTTATGACACTAATCTTCCAGACCAGACATTTCATGTAGTAAAGCAGTATGTCCCAGGAAGAGGCTGGACATTGCCTGAAGATGAGAAGTAAAAAATAAATCTTTTGTTTTCCTTTGCTTCTGTGTTTAACCTTTGCTTTTGTGTTATTAAACTGCTTTTATCTTGACCCATGAGGGCTTTTGCAATCATATTTTTTCCCCTCCTTCCAAGCTGAGAAGCATTGTGGGCACCTGGCATCCAACCAAAATCAACCTACCATATCCTTCTCCCAAAACAAAAAAGCAAACAAACAAAACAACCACAAAAAAAGGAGAGAGGAAGTGTGTGAAAAATTGAAATTAACTGCTAATCTTTTTCTTTAGAGTAAAATATTGCAGGAAAAAAAAAAAAGAATCGTTACTCAGACTGTCGGAAAACATAAGTGAAGGAAACATTTTATTCAGTGGGAGACTGTTTCATCAATAGGCCAGAGAAAATCAAGTAGATGTTGACCCAGCTGCTACTGAAGCCTGGAAGCTTTTTGAATATTTCCTACAATTACACAAATCTCATCTGAGGAACTACAGATTTGAAAGTAAGAGCTAAATCCTCTAAAGAGTATTTCCCCAGAGGCATTTATTTATAAAGGAAATTATTCCTTCAGATGTTTGAGTAAGTTTACTTCAGAGAAGTTTGGGTTTTTTGCACAAATAAAATGTTGCAGAATAAAAAATGTCACTAACCACGGGTAATAGTTACTATTATTACATACCCTTTCCACTTTTTCAGTACATTCCTTTCCATGATGCTGAGGTCTGATAAATTGTATTCCATTTCTTAAGAAGTAGCAAAACTTTCACAAAAAACCAGCCACACAGGGACTGAAATTGTTCAGATACAGATGAAAAAAATCCCCTTGCAAAAATAATTAAAACAGGTCTGCACACAGCTGCATGTGAGTGATCCTGTTCAGAAAGAACAGGTTTGTCTCTAGGGGAAAATAGGTCTCACAGGTTTGCTGCTCCTCATTTAGATGTTCTGTTCCACATCTGCAGCTCTTCTATATTCTGGTATATAATTTATTTATACTCACCGATACTTTTCCTCAAGTAATTTAAAACATAAGCATAGAATCATACTTGCCAAAAAGACTGTTACAGTATAATAAGGAAGAGTGGAACACATTTTCTGAAAAATTGGTTAATGAAGAGTGAATGGGGACGTCTGCATGTAGATGCATCAGAAGGAATAGGGTTGGGCTCAAAGCTCATTAATAGGAGCAGGGCTCTCTGAATGGCCTCTGTTAATGGCTACCAGATCAGCCATTCACTGTCCATCATCAGGATCCCTGCAGGAGAAGGATCTGTAACTTGCATGTAGTCCCCATGCTAGGAGAATCCTTGGAGACATGAGGAAGATTTGACAGCTTATGCCCCTTTTCCACCATGTATCACAATGGAACCTGGAATTCACACCTGGATTAAGCTCAAGGTATCTGGCTGCTGACAGGCTCCTTGGACTCTGCACATCCGGGTGGTTCTGAGTATGAGACTGGGAGAGAGTGAGGGTAACTGAGGGAAAGATGGTTTGTTTCAGATTTTATTTTAAATAAATCCCCTCACACTCCTAATACCATCTGGGAGAAATAACATTTCCTGCAGTGCTGGTGCATGGTGGCAACAGTATTTCCTACATGACTGTGGCACATAATTGTGCTAAGGCATTATAAATCATGGAGGCTTCAAAAAACTTTTGGCTAGACAGAGCACTTCTCATCAGTTTCTCAACTGTATATGGGTAAATCCAGCTCTGCAGAAAGGCATGCAGATTTCTTCCAGTGAAGAGAGAAAAGAGCTCCTTCCTGATAGACCAAACACTAAAGGACTGTGAAATATGCAGTTGGGAAAATTGCACTGGGGAAATAGAAATGCTACAGTAAAATAATCATAAAAAGAGTTGAAGTATAGATGCTTTTCTGTTCAACAGTCATACACTTTCTACTTGTATTCTGAACAGTTTTTTAATATAATTTAAGAATTTAAAAAAACCCAACAAATTTACAAATAAGAATTTCAAGAGGGAGAGGTTATGTGGCAGAGAAAATCATACCTGTTAGGGAATCAGAGAGATCCAGTGTCTGAGAGAACTAGAGCTTATTCCTCTAGCTTCAAATCTAAACTCAACCCACACAAATTTTCCCTATTCCTAAACAGAAGAGATTCCTTAGAAGCATAAGAATTTCTTTCCCCAGGCTCCTCACTTATTTTCCCTGAAAACATTTGTATCAAAGATGTGCCAAGTGTTGCTTCTTTGGGAAGTGATGCCTATTTGGAGTTTTCCAAACCTTGCTGGCCAAGTAAATAATATATTATTGAAAAATGCTGATCATCTCTAGTGGAAATGCTTCTTTTCAGTCTTTGAAGCATTTTTATTAAATTGATCAAGATATGTTAATGTCAGATTCGTCACACTGTAACAGCATTTTTTTCTGCACAAAGCAACACCTTTTTATAGAAAAAAATTCAAGAACATATATTCATTCAATGTCTGAAACAAAATCAATATGTTGTTCAGAATTTTTTATTTTTCAGCTTCCATGAATAAGAAATATTTTGAAAAACTTGTTATGCTGCTACTAGGGTTTGGCCTTTTTTTTTAAGGCTCCAGCCACATTGCCTGTAGAGCATTAAATCTCAGTCTTTCTAATGTTAACATATAATAGTTTAATTTAAAAAAATTATTATGAGATATTATTATGAGATAGGCATATATGCATGTATATATAAAATGCAGAATGGATAAAAGAGATCATAGTGAAATAGGTGGCACAGATTTATGTTCTTACATCAGGGGATGGAAAAGAGATCTCAATTTTGTGTGATCTGAATGTTTAAAAAAATTTTAGTTTTAATTTGATTATGTTAAAATGAAGTTTTCTGTATCAGGTAATTCATTATTTTCCCCCTCATTTTCCAGCAGATTTGCTTCATAATTAATGAAAAATTACAGTCCTCCAATGATGGAGTTGAATGATTGTGGAAACCTATTCTTTCCATAATAGTATGACATCTGAGAAAAGTATGAAATCTGATATTTGCTTTTAATTGATTAACCAGCAATCTGTATAAGTCACTGGTTTGGCAAACACTTACTGGGTTTTCAAAAAACTGCACAAAAGAACATGTAACTTCAGGAATCTCCTTCCTGGTTCTTAAATGAGGTAACATAGAATAATAGAGTCATTAAGATTGGAGAAGACCTCCAAGGTCATCAAGTCCAGCATGAGGTCCTCTTCACAAAAATTACTGCCCTATAATGATATATTTAGGATATATCTATGAGATAGATATCAAGATCTGGATCTAGAAATAGAAATAGATATATTTTATTGCTTTACCTTGTGAAGGTTTGGGACATAAGGAGGATTTTTTTCATTATTTTGTTTTTAAGATTTAAAAGGCTTGGTATGAAGCTCGTCATTCTCTCTGCTTCTTTCTTTCTTTCTTTCTATCTTTCTTTCTTTCTTTCTTTTTCTTTCTTTCCCTTCCTTCCTTCCTTCCTTCCTTCCTTCCTTCCTTCCTTCCTTCCTTCCTTCCTTCCTTCCTTCCTTTTCCTCTTCCTCTTCCTCTTCCTCTTCCTCTTCCTCTTCCTCTTCCTCTTCCTCTTCCTCTTCCTCTTCCTCTTCCTCTTCCTCTTCCTCTTCTTCCTTTTTCTCTTTCAGTCATGTGTCAAAAAGAGAGCAGAATAATCTTTTTAATGGTCTCAACTTTAGATAAATTTATCTGGAAACTACAACATTAGAAAAAGACTGACTTGACTGACTTTTGAAATTAGGATAGCTAAATCCATCCCAACAAGTAGTGGAAAAAAAATTTTTTTTTTTTCTTCGACCCCCTTGTGAAAATATCTGACATGCTTCACTTGAGCAAAATTGCATGAACTTGGATGTCTGCCTTTCCCAGTATGTCCAATGCAAATGAGGTGAGAAGAAGAGATGAAGGAATTCCCTTGTGTGATATATATTTTATGGAGGTATTGAATTTTTCTCTTAGCATTTAAAAACTTTTGCTTTGCTTGAATAGCTTCTTCTTTGCTTAGGGAGGAGGGAAGGGGCCTGGACACACTGCACACTGATACACAGATCCTTTTAGATGAAGTTCTGCACCATATAGACTATTATTTTATTATTTGCACTCTAGTAGAGCCCAGAGGTCCAGTCAAGGATCAGAGGCCCATTTTTCTAATGAATAAAAAGACAACCAAGATTGTTTCCAAAAGCAAGTAAAGACTTTTCCAGTTGTTATTGGCATAAGTCAACTTCTGTGTTTCCAAAATAATAAAATTCAACATTACTTCAGTACACATTACCTAGATCCAAGAGGTCAATAAGATTCAGGTTACTGGAAAAAACCCTCTTTTGGCTTAGAACTAAATAGTTTCATACTTTGTAAATTCCCATTGATGCTGCCTTTAATTTACTGCCTTTTTCTGATTTTTTCAATTTGTGTTTGTGACAGTAGATAGGAAGATATAAAGTGTAATTTAAACCAGCATTTAGGGACAGTCTTTTCTCTTCCTTGAATTCTTACAGAAACTCAATATTATTAGACGGTGCACCAGTGAAAATATTCCAAAATAAATAAACATACTGCAGTTTATATCCATTTGTCGCTAGAGCTTCTCTAGATGCAGTGCCTTAATCCATTTAAAATTTTTAGCAGGGTCTTTTCTAACTGAAACAGTGCTACTTCTCAAAGCTGCTTATAAAAGACTTCATAGTGCATTGTAAGAAACTGAAAGAGCTCATCCACCTGTGATTATTCTGTGTTCTTTGGTGTTACAATAGGATAAGGAAAAACATTTTGGATGCAAATAGAGGAAAACCCAGCATAACTGAGAAAAACCATCAAGGCATGCCTCGAATTATGGCCCACCTCCACAACCTCATTTTGCCTCAGTTGAAAGCTACCTGGGCTGACTTCTCTTCTCTGTCTGGACTGACTTGTCTGTCTTGAACTTGACACTGACAGCCCCTAATTTGAGTTAGAGGTGTTTTTTTATAAGAAAATTTGACTTCCAGTATTCTTAATTTGCAGGAATTTTCTGCTGCACACAATTGTTTTTCAGAATTTATGTCTCCCCAGGGAAATAAAATAGAGAAATTCACATTCATCATATATATGTGCCCCTAAGATCACCTAATAGTTATCTAAGACATTTCTCCATAAAATACATTACATCAACAGTATTCAGCTACTGAGGTGCTGTCATTTAAACTTGACCTTGTGTCTGATTTATGTATTGTACTTGTAAACTGAGGAGAGAAAATGCTTCAGATATTAATCTTAGAGAACAAATGAACTTTTAAACATTTTCCAAGCACTCTCCTATTTCTTTGGAAGCTTGCACCACTTTTCTATACTGTACATATGGCATAATTTCTTGGTAGTCCATGACATGCTAATAGAGTAACAATCTGATTACAGAACCCTTTGAACTATCACTGGTGAAGATATTGGAATGTCTCCACATTTCTTCCTAGAGAGTAAATTAAACTGCAATTATAAAATCAATGTAATATTTTGCAAATCTTTTATTTATAATGCAGTAATCTCTGCACTACTTGTGGGTTTATTAGCATTTCATAGGGATCACAGAAGACATGTAACTTCAGCTATTAGTTTTAGAGGTCACTGCACCAGCAGCTGATTTCCAGAGGGAAAAATAGAGCTGCTGAAAAGCTCCTGTGCTCATACATTCTTAAGTTAATGTAACACAGAATTGATAAACACATGAAAAATCAAGTCAAGGAAACAATGACTGCATCAGAACACTCTGAAGCAGTTCCACAATTCATGAGAGTTCAGGCAGAAGTCAGGTATTTGTAAAAATATTCATGAACTTTCAGATGTTTACCAAGACTTATGCTGCAATAAATGTACGCAAACATCTTTCCATTTGTGCATGATTTTAAGGTATTGGTGATGCAGTACAGGCAGACACAACTACTCAGGTGACTTAGAAAACCTGCCGTACCACAGAGCCCACGAACAGCAAGTGAGAACTAATGTAAGCATTTCTTTGCATCCATTTTGCATCTTGGAAATTGTAAGTTCATACCTTTCCAGTGAACAGCAGGTATGATGTAAGGAATTGAGCTTGTGTTTTGAGTATCTGGAAAGTACATATAAAACAAAAATGCTGCATACAATACCTTCAATATTGGTTGATTGATTGGTTGATTTTGAGAGATTTTTCCTAATAAATTTCTATGTATTTTCAACATAGTAGTCATGCAGAACTCTATTGGATATGGAATCTTTGAGAAACAAATTAATCTTGGCATGCCTGTGCTTGATATGAAACTGATGCAAGGACATTAATCCATTTCATTCTCAGTAGAAAATAACATTAAATTTATGAAGCTCACATCTTTGAAATAAACACAACAAAATAAAATGTCTGTTTTGACTGTAATTCGTGTCTGACAATTTTCCTGCTGGTGGTGATTAAAATATTTTCCCAGGGAACCTTACTCACTAGTTCCTGGAGCAGCCTGAAGTCTGCTCTGCCCATGCCCAGGGTTGAAGTTTCACTGGCACTTTTCATCCTGTTAATAAAGATTTTAATTTGATCACTTTGTGGCCACTGTGGCCAAGACAGCCTCCAATCTCCACTTTGTTCAGGAGATCCACTCTGCTGATCAACGAGGGCATCTTTCCAAGTCAGCTCCCTTACTACCTGTACCATGAAATTGTCATTCAGGTGCTTTAGGAATCTTCTGGAACTTGGCCAGCTCTGTGGTGTTCCCAGTTAACACCTGGCAAGTTGAAGTCCCCCATAAGAACAAGGGTGGTTGATTTGGGTGTGTCCATTAGCTCCTCAAAGAATAATTCACTGGAACCATCATCCTACCTAGTTAGCCTATTATAGACTCTACAGTGGCATTTGCATCATTTGTTTGTCCCTTAATCCTTACTCAGATGAATAAGTTGTCATTTCCAATTGTATACTCCTTATATTCCAGACCCTCCAATACATATAATGCCAAGGAATGTTGTGATGCAAGGGGTAGGCTCTACTACTCTAGCTGGCCCCTCTATCCCAGAGGGACTTTTTCCCACTTCATCAGTTGATTTTTCTTCTACATCCAGGGCCTCATGCCTCTTGTAAAAGATGGCAGTTCCATTTGTTACCTTCAAATCTATAGGAGGAGAAGGAGATTGTCTCCTAGTATGCACAGTGACCAGGCTCTAGACCACATGTTGAATAGACCTTCCCCTAACCCCTTGACAGTGCTCTGAGGCCCCCTGCATCCCTACTTCTATGGAAGTTTGAGGCTCCTGAGACTTCAGCATCACCAATCTTTTACTCTGTGCATCCTGTTCACTTCCTCACATGGTTGCTTCACCTGTTGGCACAGCTCATTGACAACAGCACACCTCCTGCAAAAGGAACGATTGCTGGCCCATTCTGGTAGAGGATCCTGTGATTCTGTGAAGCCTGAAGAATCTACATGCTACTCATGAAGATGATGAAAGAATGATGCTGTTTAAGATGGTCCTGGCATGGACCATGTTCCTTTGACTTATCATTTACAAGAAACAGACATAAAAAGGGGAGTGCAGAGGGACTCTAGGTCTAAATCTGCTACTAAAACTGCAGAGGATATTGTCTCTGCCACAAGAATGCAGCAGGATACAAGAATTAGTGGATGTTCTAGTCCAATACTCTTTTGTATTGTCAAAGTTCCCTGCTCTTGAATCTTGCACTGTAACTTTAGATGATAAGTTCTCTTTGATTTCAAGATTTTCCAAGAGCAAATAACCATTGCAAATTTCAGCAAACTCAAAGACTATAAAGCATCTAGGATAGGAGCTATGAATTTGCCTGCAGGATGCACCATTTGCTAAATCTTATTGAACTAGAATCTAGAAAAAAATAGGGGAAAAAAAAGCTGTAGGGAGGAATTGATTTTAAACTGCACTGTCAGTATGGCTTGTTTATAGGCCATTAGCAAGAAATTGCAACACGAAGAACATAGCTGATTTGGTTAACAATTACCCTCACAAACTTATCAACTTTCTGGCTTCATAACATGAAACTGAGCTCATTAAATGGACTCTCAATTAACAATTATTCATAGTGTCAGTTGACAGTGTTAAACTGTGGCAAGAGAGATTGAATAATTACCTCATTTTAAAGGAAAAATAGAGAATGAATTCTTTGTCTGTCTAATTTATAGCAAAGCTAGAGACGGAAAAGAAGCTGAACCAAGTGAATTCCTGAGATAAGGAAGTCATACAGGACCACAGCATCAAAAAGCACAGGAAAACTTTCCATACAGGAGGAAGAAAGAAGTTCATTTACACAGGCAAGCCTTAAAGTTTTACAGTTAAATTCAGTTCTTAAATTTGTTAGTAACTTAGTTCATTAGATCCAGTGGGATTTTGCAACTGAATTTAGAGCTTCTTGGATCAGATCCTGGCTATGGGTTTACTTCTGTCTTTTCCATATTCCCAAATGGGCTTCCCCTTGACATTTTTGTGTCTATGTTACTGTTTGCTTATCTCAATCAGCCTTTTTATCTGTCAGGTTTGAAATGCTTGGTCATAAATGTTGTTTATTTTATCCATCAAATCTTGACTTTATGAAAACTTCATTCTTCCTTTTCTTTGGCATCAGGAGTAAGTTGTCTGAAATTTCACCCTAGACACCTATTAATCACTCAAACCTTACCTCCTTTTCTAAGTAAGGAGAGAAGATATAAAATCATTAATCATTCAGTAACTATCAGGCATATGTAGTGTGTATGGTGCTTCAGGTGTTTATTATTTGAACCCTGCCTTTTGATTTTCTGACTGACAAAATCCTTCTCAGGGTGAATGAATTTATTTCCTGCAGTTCCCAAAATTGATTGTTACTCAGAAAAAGAAGTCCATTGATATTTTCCATTGCTTTCCTTGATGGAACTTAAAATGAAAACATGAATGCCAACTCTCTGAATTTCCAAGGGAAAAGTCCAATTATTTTATATTGTCAACTAAAAATAAATTTTGAAGTACCCTCTTAATGATGTGACTGAGATATTTAAGAGACTTCCAGCCTTCAATATCAGAAAAATGGAGAATTTTGACAACTTATTTTTTCCTCTTTAAACATTCATGGAAAAAAAAAAGGAGAGGAAAATACAAGAACTCCAAAATATTTTATGGAAAAGATATTTTATAAAATTTCTATTGAATTAGTGAAATCGTATTTTATAAAACACAAATTAATCAGGTTAATTTTTTACTGCTGAAAGAAAGAATTGATAATGAATAGCATTGTTATACAGAAAATTATTCTGAGGATAGCTTTAAACAACATGAAAACTGTGACTCAAAGGACTGTTGTATCATCTTGCAAGATTTTAACTCACAAACAATGAAACTATCCTCTGATAAGTTTTCCTGAAAGAGAAAACTGTTTTGGTTAACAAACAAGTGTTCCATTTGCTCTGTATATAAATCTAAATACAAAAGTAAATTTTATGGTAGAACAAATTAAGGGCATGTGTGATACTTATTAAAGAATTCTACAGTTGTTTTTACACAAAGCTGAATTTTTAAAGAGATAAAATTCTTAATTAAACCATTTCAAAGGTTCTCCAGAGTCAGCCCTTTCATATTGTAGTTCTCATTTTTCTCAATATCCTTTAGCTCTATGCTAGGCGGTGGTGTCTGTCCTTAATGCTGTATTTTCACTTCCTTCCTTGCTACATGTGCATGTATTTCTCCATTGGGATTCTATAGGCTGCCACAGCTAGCAGAAAAGTGCTGATATTTCCAGATATGGCAGAGAAAATTGGCTAAATTATGTCAGCCACCTTTTTTTTGCAGTTCTTCTTGAGTGCACTCTCCTGAGACAGGCATCTGAAAATGTCCCTGATGATCTAGAGGATGACATCTGGCTAGATGAACTTAAAGATGCTTTCCAACCCCAACTATTCTATGATTCTGAGATCTTACATGCATACTCCTCAAAGAAAAACTCCAAGTTTGCCTGTAGTTGTATAATAATCAAATTCAATAATTATCTTGTTTCTGACATAATTAGCACTTCAAAGTTCTTTTCTTCTAGGGGTTTGCAACAACATTTGCTATCAGGGATTGTTGCACTTTTAAAACATAAGAAATAAACTTGAGTGTGTTGGTAATTTCTGTTTAAAGGATTCAGTGACAAAGAGCAGACAGTTCTTTCCTACAGTCATGTTCAATTAGAAAACATGAGCAGAGATGCGTGCTTTCTTAAAAAGAGTGAAAATTAAATAACAAATGTGTTAACATCAGCTTTAGAGTTCTGAGCCTCTCATTAACCAGTACTTGATCCCATTATCTATTTTATGGCTTCTTTTTAGGAGCAGGCTAAAGATTTCTTCTCTGGGTATTTTTAATACCCAGAAATTTTTAATAACCTGAAATTTTTGAATGCCTTTTTTTCGCACAGGTCTGTAGGAAGATTTCTAAGCAATCTCTGTCTCTACATTTTGCTCACTATGGGAACTTTTAAGATGCCCTTGCACAATTTTAATCCTCCAAACTTTACTATTTTCAGTAGCAACTCTTGATATTTAAGCTAGTTGTTCTTTAAAGATTCAATAATTTTTCTACTTATCTGGAGAAAAAAGCAGCTGTCGTATCCACCAGGTTCATTGTTAACAAGCCAAATCATCACCGCTGCAAAACCAACTCCAGGATAAAAAGTTATTTTGTTTAGTGCATTTAAAGTTATACAGCATTCAGAGAGAACAGTCAGAGTGCAGTAGGAGTGTTTGTGCCTAGCTACTTACTTTGATGACCTTGACCTACCAACTTGAGTTCATGGCTTGACCGAGGGAATTTCTTGCCACTGTAGACCTGCCTGGCCAGCTGTGGTGTCTGACCACGGTCATCTTCACCAGACCTGATCAGCTTTTTGCATATGGATGCCATGGGACTGCCATGGGACTCCTCTGTCAGTGTGGATACTGTCCTGCCTGCGTTGCCATCAATCTTTGCCTCCTGTCTTGTTTTTCTTTGCAGAGCAGACACACTTTGCTTTCCAAACAAGGGTTAAAGAACAAATAGACACATACATATATATTTTGTATTTGTATAGACTTCTTTGATTCTACTGCACTGAAACATTTCTTAATTGCACTTAATGAGCTCCCAGAAGTAATTTAAAGAAAGGTAGAGAGAGCTGCCCTGGGGTGAGATAGCACCTCGGATGTGTTGTGGCCTTGCACTTTGATGCAAATTACTATAATGAATAACTTGCTGCTTGGGCAGTAATTCAAACACTTAAGCAGTATAGTTTAGCAGAGGCCAAATCAAAGATGACAGTTTTAGGCTTAGTCTTGCCTTTAGGCCCGCATATTTTCATATGGGTTCAGCCTAAGAAATTCAGCTACAAGAAATTGAGTATTATCTTGTACCTACTTTCAGGAGTCAGCATTATCTCCATCAGGGATAAGTACTAATGTGCAAATAAAATTTGCAATTTCAATTCAGTCTACAATTTCAAATTGTAGACTGAATTTGAATAGTCTCCACAGCATAATGTGGGAATTCCCTCAATAAAAAAACAACAAAAAACCCCCAAAAAAATCCACCAAAATCCAACACTAAAAGGAAGGCTTTTACGCAGACTGCAGGTTATGATAAATAAGGGGAAAAGTATCTTACATGTCACCAACATGCTGAGGAAAAATTCTAAGTAAATCCTAGCAGAAGTGAAGTGTTTATGATGTACACATTATTTAAGTTTCCACTTGCCAAGTTTCTAAGCAGTTGAGTGTAATGAAACATAATATTAAAAGAAATCTGGTAAAAAAGAAAATTTTACCAAACAAAATGTATCATTCTGTCAAAAACAAGCATTTTTTAGGATACCTCAGTATGATACTTCAGTGATAGATTCAGGCCTATACTGAAGTTTCAAAGTTGCCTTCTTTACAAATTTGCAAAACAGTTCTCATTCATATGAGAATTTTGCCACATTTTGGGAGACAGAAGTTAGAAAAATTAGGTCTCTGCTATCCCTTAATACAAGCATATATATATATATATATATATATATATATAAAGGCTATTTGCCGTGTGTACAGGGGAATTACTGCCACTTAGATTTTTTTTTCTTGTCATGGTGTCAATTGAAGAATTGGCAGAGTTTTAAAACCCAGAAACAACACGAAATGCAATAAACAATGAATAATAGAAAAATTTATCTCGCTTGAAAACCGGTTGTTATTTTCAGAAAACTGCATCAATAAAAATGAGAAATTGTGACCACTGCAAGCATTGAAAACATTTGCACACATGCCTGAAATAAAAATCATGCCATTATTTAATAACTTAAATTAAACATTAATGGAAAGATGGCTGTATCATAAGAAAGGAATTCACAAAGTTTAACTCTCCAGAACCAGTGAATTACTATTTATTTTCCTTCATGGTAAAGCAGTTTATTATCTTGCCTTAGTCAAAACCACAATCTTTATGATGCAAATCCAAACAATAAGAATCCTACTAAAAGCTTTTGATCGTTTGTATAGTGCAAATTGTAGAGCTGCAAAGAATCAAAATGTATCCTATAAATGGTAAAATTATCTAGACTAGACTTCATGAACTAACACTTCAAAGATATTGCACTGATGATTGTCTCAATAGCTTAGGAAGAGCTGCTGGAAGCCTAATATTTTCCTAGGATATGTTAACTATTAGTATGAAAAGTGACTTTAAGACTCAAAGTCATTGTATTTAACAGTAAGCTTCCATAAGTGATGTATGTAGCCTTCCTTCACTTGCTTCTCTTCACAGAACAGCTTGAAAATATCTTTATTTGGTTGCTACATATATTTTTCTAACTGTTCAGCTCAAGCATTTATTAAGCTCCACTTTGTTAAATGGTTCTTATGCACACAATTCCCTTTTCTACTTCAGACCTACAGAGCAGACAGATTACTGGTCTATATTCTCACCCACCTTTCCAACTGCTAAAAAGGGTATGTGCTAAAAGCAGACTTAAAATGCAGTTATAATTTGTCATTGCCAAATCTATCGCAAATTCAAGTGACAATAATTTTAATCTTTAGTGAAACTTTTAAAGCAATGTTTTGCTAAGAGTTTTCTTTGAATATATTCCTTGCTACAGATACCTGATGAATGAATTAGAGCTTAAATAAGAAGACCTACTTGTTACCCTACACTATAGGCTGCACTGCCCTATGTAGGTAGCTCTGACAGATCTTTCCTGAGGAGAGTTGAGGCATGGTGTCCTAGAATATTGCTTCTTGTCAAAATCAAAAAGGCCTGATGTTGTCTCCAAGCATCCTAGCAGCTGCTGCACTGTGCCAGGAGCATGGAGAGACAAGATCTCTCTTGATAATTGTGGTGATGACATCCTATTGCTCCTGCCACTTTCTGTTTGCTTGAGCTATGTGATGTGCACAGTCCCAGGGTTTAGCTCACACATCCTTTCAGCCCTGCACTGTGTGAGCTGGCTGAGACAGGCAGAGCTTGTGACAGAGGGAGAAATGAGGGGAAGAAAAAGGTGTCAGAATACTCTACCTAAGCAAGTTGTCACTTCACCATGGATCAGTGTCAGTGAAGTCACCAGGTTCGTCACCTTTAGAGGGCTTTGCCAGCCATATATACACAGCAGTGAATGTAATTTAGAGCAGACAAACAGCATTGTAACACTGGAGCATAAATGAATCAGAGCTGCAGATGCACAAAGTACATATCTCCTCCAGTGAAAATCCCCCAGACTTTCAATGCTATTGCAGAGAGTGAGGCTAGCAATCACCAGGGCAAATTCAGCTGACAAACATCAGTTCTGTTCCCCATGTGTATGATGCCTACCTCCTTTGCAACTGTTGGTTATATGAATATATTTTTCCCACTTCAGCATTAATTGTTCACAATTTATTTCTGTCCTAACTGTCCCTACTTTCAGCCAACTGTTCTGTTCAGGTCCTGCTGTTACACTGTGTGTAGCTTTACTTAGAAACCTCATGCCTACCATTAAAGGAGCTTTTTTCAGGCAAATTTCAAGGGCCTGTGTGACATATTATGTCTTACAGACCCAAGCACCACTCAGTGTGGATAAAGATAAGCCAGAATACAATGATATGTGGTGGACTTGGACTAGGATAGCTTTTGGAAACCACCTACACAAACAACAACCTGGCCTGTCACAGCCACAGAAAAAGAGAGGCCACTTCCTTAGTTGCAATAAACACACAAACTTTAATCAGTTTAAAAATCACAAGCATAAGGTAAAATCCCTTATAGAAAAGAACAGGGTACAGGCAACATCAGTGAATTAACTGCCCCACAGATTTCATTACAAGATTAGTGAACTCATTGTACTTTCCAGGTGTGCAGTCAGAGGCTTATTCTACAGAAGGCAGAATTTTAGAGAAAATGCTATGACTGCAAGCAGAGAAAGAGAAAGGAGGAGAGCGACAAAGAGGAACATAATGCAAGGGCAACACTACTTTCTATCAATTTCACTGGCACCTAGTGAATTTTATGAAGTTGTAAGATTTTTGTTTTGCTTTTTTTGTTACCTTTTTCTAATTAACTGTGTTAGCTTGATGAATGCTAGAGGCAAAGTCCACACTTTTTTTACAAATAGTCACTTTCCTCAACTCAAAAGATAATTTAAATCCAGAATTAAATTAAGAAAGCCATAATTGGAGAAGGTCACAGATTCTACAATAGTCTGAAATAATCAGAAATGTCTGCCTATTTGGGCTGGTGAACTTAGGTCAAGGAAACTGGAGCACATTTATTCATGATCCAGGGCACTTAAAACTACACACAGAAAAAAAGCAAAGAGAATACCACTTATTGCAACAAAAGGAAAAAAATACAGAAAGTTTACAATAGATTTACACTTACATTAGAGCTGTTCTGCTAGCATTCATGGAGAAGAAGATTTAAAGATGCATTTTATTCACCACAGATTCATATGTGAAATATCCAGTCTAAAAAAAGAAAGGTAGGCAAGGTTTCTACATTATGGGAATCACAGAAAATGAAACTAAAGACTATTTCTGACCCTTATTGCAGTTTTCCTAGAGGACCCAATATTGTGATATTTGTCCAAGATATCTGTAATAAAGTAGATTGCCAGAAGTTGTACATAATCTGCAGGTAGCATTCACACAGTTTCCAGCTAATTATACCACCATTCCCTCCCACACTCTTGTCCTGTAGGTTCTAAGCAATTAATGTAGTTGGGTGGAAAGGAGTGATTTGTAAAAGATTTTTTTCACTCTTTTTATAGAGATAGAGCCAAAAAAATAGGATTGACAACAATTCTGTCAAAATCTCAGGTGGCCAAAAAATTATAGGACTGATTTAGACAAAGGGTGCTCTATCATAGGTGAAAATATATTTTTAAGTTCTCTATGCCATTATATAATGGTATAATCAGTTAGGGAAAAGGAGAAAATGTGAAATATATGAATAAAGAAACATTCAGGCTCAAAATATTTAATAACCAGACATTAAAAATCTCTGAGGACCACTTTGAAACTTTAATTAAGATTCTCATTAATCTTTAAACATGAGTAATTCTAAAACAATAAAAATAATGAAAAAAAAACCCACAACCATAGATCCAAGACAAAATCTTCTCCTGTCAGAAATAGATAGCCCAGTTCAAGAACTTTCCTTTATCTAGGGGGAAATCCCACATCCAAAATGCTAGTAGGTAACCCATCTCAGATAAAATCCAGCTGTCAGAGCAGTGAAGGGCTCAATACACTCAATCAATGAATTGTGGAGCCTCTATTATTCTTCAAATCATTTGCCAAGTCCTCAGAAAAAAATCTCACAATCAAAACAGAAAAGAAAGTTGAATTCAATGCCACAAGCCACAAAGGCCTCCTTTCATGAGCAGGAGGATACTGTCCTCTAGCAACCAAGAAACTATTCCCTGTCACACATACACTACTATTAAATAAAATGAAAGATATCCCATGAATGTTTACACATGTAGGAGAGAGATAATCAATTTAAAGTTTGTCTTTAGTGGGCACAGATGCAGCATTCTGTTATTGTTCTGTGACAACAATTGTCTAGTCCACTGCAGTTTTTGTAACTTGCCTAAAACTTAGATGATGACCTCTTCCCCACCGTATCTCATCTAAAGCCCATCTATCTGCAGAGGCCATATGCAGATGACAGATGGCAAGGTAAGGTGACATGTCTGTATTTTAGGTAACTACAGTACAAAAAATATTCACACCAGCTGTTCTCCACAGTTGGCTGGCTCCACAGTTACTTAAATTTGATCTGCAGAACCTAGTGATGGACATTTTCTGTTCAGTTGTTCTAGCCAGAGAATTTTTTCACTCCACTTTATGTCTAAACTCCATCAAGGTTCTCAGTAAACACAGGGATGCTTTGGATCCATCTATTCTTCTTCTGTGGTGTATCACCTGATGAGAGTGCTAGCATACATACCATGTATGCACACATGCATACATGTAAAATGCATGTGTATGCATACACTCATGCATTTTATGGATAGTGAAGAATATAATTAAACAATAAGATATAATTTTATTTCATTTGCAAGAAAGATGAATGAACAGTGTATTATTCATTGCTGCAGTAGAGTTTATATGTATTGAAAACACTGTGGTCTCAAAGGTTCTGTTATTGTGAAGAAGAGTTATGTAAGGAGGAATATTCTGTATGGGCCCTTTTGTGAAACTGAACTTAAAAATTGACTGAAATCCTGTATTTGAAGGAAGACCAGAACACAGCAGTCCAGCATACTCGTCACAATGAAGGAAACTTTTCAGTCACAGTTTTGAGAAGTTAGTCACAACTAAAGGGAAATGAAAGTGCTCAGTAAAAATTATTGGTCCTTTCATGTTTTGCATCACTGAAATAAACAAATTCTGGTTATCTAGATTACATTTTGTCCTGGATCTGTAACATACAGAGATGTTGGGAAGTTTCAAAGCATGCCATTATTATTGTGCGTGAGCTGTGAACCTGAACTTCCTTTGCTTCAAAAGGATGGTGTGGGAAGTGGTGGTGACCCTTAGCTCTGCTCTGCCTGGTCTGGAACAGGGAGAGTGGCACATCTCACTCCTTCCAGATAGAAATTATTCTCCAAGTGATAATAATTACATTGCATTTTTTACCACCAAAGGACAACTGAGATTTTCTTCAATCATACTTGTGTTCTAAAAAATTTTTACAGTATTCCCTCTTAATAAAACCATGACTTGCTGTTTTTCTTCATATTCACTTTCCACAATTGGTAAAGGAATTATGCAGGACATGGAATGAAAATTCAGGGATTTTCACATCTTGAACAGAAACTGGAAATTCCATTAAGATGTCCATGACCTTGAGTGAGTTTCAATTACCTTTATCTACTTTTAATCCGCAAGATTATTGGCTATAGTCAGGATTCCAAGACACTAAGTTAAACACATTAAAAGTTAGTGAGAGGAAACTAATATAAGATACCTGCAGCTAAAGAAGCCCGTGAACACTGTGCCTTAAAAATTGAATGCAGATTATTGGAGAGAGCATAACACACAATCAGCGTTCTGAATCTGCTTATATTTTCACTCACAGTCACAGCAAATTCAAATACATTTTTACTTTCTTGTTAAAAAAAACCCAAACCTTAGTGTGAAAAGAATTAAAAAAGAAGGAAACTGTACTTCTTCCTCAGTTTTCACAGGTGGAATTAATTATTTGGGTTTGTGTTTTGGATATACAAGTCTTTCTTATGTTTGATCAACAAAGTATGAAATTTGACTTTAAACCCTGGAGTTTATTTTAATATTTGACCAGCTTCAGCTTTTTTAAAATATGCTATTCTTACTCCAAAGTCTTGAAACACAATCTTTCTTGAATAAAATTATCTGACCAGCTGAATATTTTATTTCTGGTTTTCATATTGATAAAATATAAAAGAAAATTAATTTCCAATTAGTATAAATATAAAATTCAGCTCATAAATATAAAAATATTCTAACTGTATTCTTGAGAACCTTTTAACACATAACAAGAACAGAAAAGTAAATAATTGCAAGGTTTTCTCAAGATTACAGTGGGTCAGGTGTTAGATTTCTGCAGAACACATAAAAATGTAAATAAATCTAGCTTTTCTTTCTCAGTTGCTTTAACATATATAAGGCTTTTCTTTTTTTCTGAAACAAACAATAATATGCTTCTTTAGTATTTGGAACAGGACTTCAAGTCTGGACATGGTTTATGTGGCAGAAACAGGGGAGAGGTCCAAGTGTATGATAGCTAAAATATCGTATGCAAGTACTCTGCTGTTTTTCTCTATTTTCTCTGAAACTATAAAGTAAATAAATTCACAGTTTAAATTTTTTACAAGAGCAATCATGTTTTGAAATAGTGCAGTGATAGTTCTTGCCATTGATCAGACTTACTGCACTTTCCATAGAGATCCCCAGAATTTACTTGTTATGACTTGGTGACAAACAAGTGCATAGTCACAAACTGATAGTCCTGTAAGTCCCATGTATTAGGTGCCAGAGAAAACATTCTTTAGGAATGTTTTTGTCAATAGCTCTAGGTTTTTTGAGAATTTAAATGGGTTCCTATGCAACCAATTAAACTGAGAAGAAACAGCTCTGTTGGTCTTCCACCTTATATCATATTCTGCTCAAAATGAACATCTCTAATTTTTTTGCATGTTACAAGGGAGAAACAAAAATAAAATTATCTAGTGCTTAGACAAGTTCCATTTCTGCTTCCCCTTCATCTGCAGCTGGGTAGTTAAGCTCCCTGATACTCTGGTTCTGCTCCAGTTAGATGTTGGTTGAAAATTATTCATACATTGCAGAGTTTCCATTCAGACTATATATTTTATCACACTGTATTTTTATATGTACACTACAGCACTACCAAACAGCAGCCCAATACTGTGTTTTTCAAGTGGTATTGCAACATACACTGAGGCCATAAAATTGAGTCCTTGCATGAGAAAACTATCACTCTGTGAATCATTGCAAAATCAGAAGGGAAGGATTAACATGTGGGAATACAGGAAGAGTGCAAGCCACAGCCTTTCCAGATCTCATAATAAAATTTACTTCTGAGGGATGTTATACGTCAGAGAATTTAATATATTATATATTATGTATATATAAAATATACATATATATAAAAGTGACACTTGAAAGCAGAAATCAGATGTTAAGTCATAAAATAGTTCTGAAAATATTTGTGCGTATGGATCACCATTTTATAAAGGAAAGGGATGTACAGAGAACTTGGTACATCATTTTATCTTGCTTGTTTAGCAACAGATTGTTAAAGAAGCAGTAAGCTGCATTTATTTTCCCCGTTTCATACATCTGAAAATCATACAGCTGAGGTGAATACCTCTTTTAATCTTCAGTGGAGAGAGAAACTTTTAAGATTAATTGCTTCCTTAAAGTGTCTGTGTCTCATTAATAATAATAGAGGAATCACAAAAGGAAATATTTAGATTTATACTTTTAGACAATTAAGTTAGTGGCAGTGTATCCCACAGAGTGACAATTTAGTGTTCTGCTTTGCCAAGCTGACTATCAGCTGATCAATGGCACTTATCAGCATTAGGCTTAAAATTTCTTTCTTCTTAAATACCAGTTTTATTACCAGCAGAGGAAAAGATAACCATACTTTCATTCCCATCTGAATTGTCCTTAAATGAATAGCATTATTCCAAAGGGAATGCAAACCTCAAAAGACATGTTATTATTGCAAAATATCAAACTCAGAATATGCAACTGGATTTTAAAATGTACAGCAAACACCTTGTAATTCCTAATCTATTTCTTGACAAGACTGGCTACAGACTAAAGTAATACAGGCCTATTGAACAGGAAATAGGTGATCTGAAATAATTTCTCAGTAAATCAAATAAATAAAAATTTCCCTTGTTAACAAAAGTGATACTGTGATGTTACGTCCAATGAAAATAGAAGGGAAAGAGGAAGAAGAGAAAGAAGAAGGAAAAGAAGAATAAGGACTTGTGGGAAAGCTGAGCTCTTCCTGCTGCTTAAAATTCACACTTCTGTTTGCCTTTACTGGTATCTTGCAATAAGTGTTGAAAACCACTGCAATAGTATGCTATTGAATAAAGTCACTTCTTGTTAAATAAAGGGTAAACATAGATTATGCCTACAGTTTTAGTTGGTGAGATTACTGGTGTTTCCTAACAGATTATTACAAAAACCCTTAGAATTGATTTTCTGTGGGGGGTAAAAGCTATGACTCTGCATTCACTAAAGATAACCAGTTCATTAGGATCATTGAAAACCTCAGAGGAAAGGAACAAATTGCTTCTTTCCTTGGATTCCATGTTACAGTCGAATCCTTGAAATAATTTGGAACTATTAACACTCTAGTTTCTATTTAAACAAATTGTCCAAATGAAGCTTTAACACAATCAGCAGGATGAAGCACTAATAAACTTGGGAAAATTATTTGAATAACATGGATTATTAAATTCTGAGGCATTACATCTGTCAGCTGGATCCAATTTTATCCCAGAAACATCCTTCCAGGTCTGTGAAACTTCAATTTGATCCGTGATCTTGGGGATTTTTTTAAGTTTGCTTAGCACATTTGCATGACCACAACTTCCTTCCCTCTTTTCCTGACTATAAAATGGTGAGACCACTTCCATTTCATTCGTCAACAGCTATCTACATTATTTCACATCAAAAAAAAAGACCATTAATTTTGAAAAGTTACATCCTGATTAGGACATAAATTAAAGAATGCAAAGACTGTAAAGTCCATTTTCATGTCATTCTAGAGCAGATTAAGTCAGCAATTCCCAAGACTGCAGAAAATATTGATTTTGCAACTTTTCTAACCCAAAACCTTTTCAATGAAAATTACCATCTTTAAGGATGAAATGCTAACTTCTCCAAAAATAATAATATTGTCCTGAATGGGAATGAAATAAGGTATTTGTACATTACAATGTACAAATGTACAAACATTTTGAGTTTGAGAAAAGTTTTGAGATCAAGCTTGGAAAATATAGGAGATTCCTTCCAAGGACATGCATGTCTAATTTTTGCTATAGACACAGTAGTTTGCAGTCACTGGCCATTTTCTAAGATAACTGACTGTTTCCCTATTATTGAAAATGGTGGTGCTTTTGAACTCTCAATAAGTCAGGAATATAATATTTTCACCATGCATATGTGAGAGAGTAGTCTTTCTTTTCTACCTGCTTACATGCCTGAATTTTGAAAGTCATTTTTCTCAAAAATTATTAACATATACCAAGTAATTTGAAAATATGACAGAAGTTTTATTCTTAATTATATATATTATGGATATACCTGGTTTTATAACAATAGAGGATGGGAAATCTTATGTCAGAGTTTTTCCTATATCTTAACTACTTTGGCTCTTTGACCTTATATCAGATATTTCTCACTGAAATCCTTTAATTGTGCTGAATAACCCCAGGAACAGTACAGGCTGGGGGCTGACCTGCAGGAAAACTGCTTTGCAGAGAAGGACCTGGAGGTCCTGGTGGACAACAAGTGTCCATGAGCCAGCATTCTATGCCTTCAAGGACTCTGTTAAGGCAAATTACAATCAACAAATGTTTCTAAAGGACTTTTAAATGAAGACTAGCTGGTGAGGTGGGTGGCTTAGCAATCAAGGCTTGATTGTTCCTGAACTCCAAACAGGCACCTAGATAACTGAAATGTAATTTTCCTTCCTGAGAAATTGAGTTCTTCATACCTCTGATATAGTCAAAATGTTTATTTTGTGAAAATAAACCTTGGTGTTCTTCTCTTAGGGCTGGGTTTGGCCTGGACTGCAGGACACCTCTGCAGTGCCTCTGGCCCCACCTGCTGCCTCCCTGTAGGTTAAGATAAGAGCTGGATGGCAGCCAGGAAAGGAGGGAGCTGCACTGTGGAAACCAGGGTCATACAAAGCTGAGACAAAACACTCATAGGTATTTCTGAGGTGATTTAAGAAATTGCGTGTATATTCACAGCATGTGATTGTAACAATGGGCTCTACATCCACAGAAAGGAAAAGCAGCCCAAAAGTATTGAAGATGTGACAAAAGGAATTACAAAATTACAACAAAGAATTACAAATTACAGCTATAGTTTTTTTTCCTAAGGTGACAAGGCATATTCAGGGAATTTCTTTATTTTTAAAAAAATATTGATAACCAGGAATTTCTGATTCTTACAGAATACATTTAGAAAGATGACTTAAATTAGCTACAAGAAAACCCCTTACAGATACAGTTCTGAACACAGAAAATAAACCTTTACCTAAACAAGTTCTGACATTTACCAAATCTACTATAATAAATTCAGTAAGGGAAAGCATATACTTTCTTAAGAAAACATAAGCCCATTGTTTTTTCTCAATCATACCTGACATCCTCCCCACCGAGATATATTTTTCTACTAGAGTGCAAATATCCCATCCAGCAGAGATCAATTTTTGCCAAGTTAATATTTGCATGATGGGTAGAAAAATACAAATATACATTTTTGAATAATAAGCCAGGCATATGCAAAAAGAATGCTATTTTTTTTAATTAGCATTGGCTAGCTTGAGTATTTTCTCCCTCAATGTACGTCATCACTCCCATTTTTTTTCCAGACATGGACTCTTTTTCTGTCTTGTTAATTCAATATATTTAATTATAAGTAATTTTCATGTGGTGAACTGAAATATTATTGCTCAAGCTTTTCAATATCGCTTTGAGTTGCATTTGGGTGGGACTTGGACAAAAAATCAGATTCTGTTTTGTGCTAGAACATACCACAGCTTCATGGATCAGACTGACTCGTTCAAAGATCATATTTTATTTTCACAAAACCATGGAAGTTGCAGCAAAAAGGACTGAAACTTGCCAAAATCATTCCAAAATTATTTATCATTAAATAACAACAAATTATTATTTATTATTTGAAATCCCAAAATCAGGAAAGAGACAGAAAGCAAAGAAATAGGAGAAGAGATGGAAGAAATGAAATGTTAAAAAAATAGAAGAGACACTTCTAATAGCAGGTGAAAACAATAAAACCCAACTGGATGACATGAAGTGCAGGAAAATGGACTGAAGCTGCCCAATTGATCCTCATTGAAATCATAAGATTTCATTCTCTTCCTGAAAGGAAAATTTGAATTTATTCTAAATCTATTTTAGATTGTCTACACGCAGATCACTTTTTTTCCCCCCTCTCTTTATATTGATTTAATTTTCCACTTTAACGTAATGGAAAAGGAAACTTTTGCACATAATGGCACAGTCAACCTCTGCTGGCAGGTTACCTTGTGCTGCACTATTCCCCAAATACTCATTTACCATGTCAAGTTTTCTGGCAGCTAAAGTAAATATACTCTAATTTATTTGTACTTGACAGTATGCTTCACACTGATAGACAGCTAGTTAAGAAGCATAGAAGTGTTGTGAACAAAAAGTTGAGAACTCGTTTTCTATTGGTCAGGGTGTTAAAAGTGATATATCCATAAATAATTAACAAATTTGCCTTCTACATTAGTTAGCTGACATGGTTTGTAACTCATTTGATTTGCAGTATAAATTTCCAGATTACAGCAACAAGTCTAAAATATCTGAAAAGATTGCTGTGATTGCAGAAAGGCTTCAGGAAGACAGAAAGAATATAAGTTTTTCCTCTCCCTGTGGAACATGGAGGACTGGAAAGGCTTGAAACAAAACTACCAAATGTCAAGCTTTCAGGTTCTGACTTCTTAAGTTACATTCCAGAGTTAAAAACACTCCACACACCAACAAACAAAAAACATGCCCTGTTAAAGGAAACCTTAAATCATGTCTTAATTTTTTTTCCCTTTATATGCATAAAGAGCTTTGTCTGGAAACTGTTAAATATCTTCCATAACTATTCACATATTTTGTCCAATATATTTACTTGGATCCAAGATGAAGAGGATTCATTTTTAAAAAGTTGAATATGGGGCTTTATTGTAAATCAGACTATTTATTTGATACTTGGAAATATCTTTCATGTTGGTATGATTATCTGGATGTATTGTGGCTGCATATTTATCACTACTGCCTTATAAAATACTAATTTAAGTTTCAAATATATAATATATCATGAATATTCTTTCTCATACAAAAGAACTGTGTAATCTTATCTTGCAGAAGAAATCCTTATTAGAAGCATGACCCTTTTTATAGTACCAAAATTATTTCTAATTAATCACTGTTTGTTGTACTGTGCAATTTATAATTATCCCCCTAATTAATTTCAAAAGCAATTAGATTTTATCCCTCTGTGGAAAAAAAAAAAAAGGCAAGTTTGAATTACTTATTTATTTGGGGGGAGAAAACAGCTGGGAAGTATGTAAAGCAACTTGAAATCATTTTACTTATTAGCTCTCTTGGTGGAGTCTGCCATTTTAGAATATATTTATCAGGTATTATTTTTGTTTAGGTGCTGATCCTATAAACATTGATTTGAAAAAAGAATTACATATTCTGGCTGATAAGGGTAAAAGCTGAGATAGGGCAAACAAGAAAAATAAAAATTATAGAGATTTATAACCACAAAGTTAAACTTAATAGTATGATTCAGCTTGCAACTTTTATAAATTATCTAAAAGGCATGCTAACATAGAAAAGTATGAGGGTTGAGTTATAAGAGCAGCTTAAGTGCTGTTTCTTAGTATAGGACTGAGGATAACATAGAAATAAATTCAGGACAGTCTGAAAATGTACAGCTGAGGAAGGTCAGTAGAAGCAAACAGAGATGTGGGCCATTTCCCTACGCGATGGTGAAGGCAGCCATTTTATATTTGTCCATAAAATGAGGACAAACAGGCAAAAAAAAGTTTGCTATGATAGAAAGGCAGAAATGTAACCTCCTATATCACTTCTGCAAAGCAATCAGTCCACTGGAGAGAGTCAATGCATAGAAGTTCATGCTGTAGATATAAACTTCCTCTATCATGTGCAAGAAGAAAAAGGTATCTCAGCACGAATATCAACATCCACAAAACTCAAAAAGGGCTCTCCTATAAGCAGCACAGACTTAAATTATTTGGAGAAGATGAAGAGAATGGTGAACCATCAATCCAGGTTTTTGGAACAGCACCTTCAGATAGATCATAGACCTTCTGGAAGTTCTCCATTATAGTGGTGGATTTAAGTAGTTTTCTAAGTAATAGTTTGGTCCTAACCAACTCATCTGGAAAATGGGGATGTAAGTCCCTCCTCTTACAGTGTGTTGCAGTGCGTCTGACTCAGTACTTTAAGTAACAGAAGAGCTGGCCCAGGGGCTTACCAGCTTCATCCATCTCCAACCCAGCTAAACCACAAAGGGAGATATCCAAACAAGAACTTCCCCCTACTTCTCAAATATGGAATTCGTATGAAAGCAGGAGGCAGGGAAACTTTGGTACCTTGTTTCCTTTTCTGCAGCAGAGTCTTCCTCCCTTTTGTCATTCTTCAAGCTGCAACACCAGGAGACCTTGAACAAATTTGGAAGTGGGGCCAGACCAGAAAAAGGGTAAACAACTCTTTATTCTTCCCCTGCTTGGTTAGCCAGTGTTTGTCTTGATGTCATGTCTGGCAGACACAAGAAAAGCCAGCAGCTTGGCAATTTAGACACTAAACATCAATTCAAGATGTTTTCTGATAGTATCCTGGACTTTATTAAGCTAGATATCCATTACCAGTGAGAGCTTGAAGCATATTTCAGGAAATGCTTGGAGCACTAGGAGTGTTCCAGGAAAATGTTAGCTGAGATGCCATTACCTAACCTGGACCCAGACTGACTATGACTGCCAATAAGCTGAGCTATGATGTGAAGCTCCAAAGCATCACACTTTAGATTTTTGGCAGTTAAACCTTGCTTTCAACAAAATTGAACTCTCTTGTTAAACTTAATTTGTAAGAATAAGAAGTGCTGGCTTTATTCCCTTGGGAATAGGTTAGCAATTTACGCTGGAACCCACCACAGGAGGTATCATTTACCCACCTTCTAAAGAGGTCTGTAAAGTGCAGGGGGTTACAGCATCTCCATCTCCTTCCCTAAGCCATTCAGAACCTTAAAACTTATGGGAAGACTTTGGACCACACTGATGTTAAGTTCAAAATAGATAACTTGACAGCTTTGGGGGGCGGGGGCGGGAAGGTATTTTTTTTCCATTCAAGAAGTGTTGCCCAGAAGTCTTGGCTTTTGTGGCTGAGAAACATGTTTGCATTATCAAAAACCTGTAGTCAATCATGTAAATGTCTATTAATTTAAAATTCTATCCCTAGGTTATATCTCCTTTCAGTCTAACTCTGACTTCTTTGGGCTGTCAGATGCACCTCACTAAGGGAAGCAGAAATTTCAAAACAGTAATCCAGTCTCCAGAGATGTACAGACCTCTGAAACATTCTTCAACTTGGCTGCAGACAGGCAATCCAAACCTGGAAAGGGGTCTTCCAGAGAAAGTCAAAGTGGCAGGGAGGGATCATGGCACAACAGATGCCCTAATAATTACTAATACAGTTTTGTTTAGTCAATATTACACCAGGAAGAGTTTAAGGGAATGCTTTGAAAGAGGCATGAACATTTCTCAATTTTTTTTTTCCTTTTCATATAAGAAAATGTCATGACAAATCTGCAAATGATCTTCTACCTTGCTTAGGAAGAAAAAACTGAAGCATGTAATTGACTATTTCAGCCATCCCCTAGTAGTTTGACTCTTCTTTAATTACACCAGATGATTTACTTCAAAAATTCCCAACCTGGGCTTAAGCCCAATTAAATCATCATTAAAATCAAAGGTTTAAAAGTATGACTAGAACAGATGGGACTGGAGGCATCATGTTTGAAAACAGCCAAAGAGTTATTGGTTTACTAAAAATGAACACTGAATAGCACTCAGAAAATTTTACAATTTGAATGAAGAGAATTAAAGGTATTATTGTGAGTCTGCTAAAAGTAAAAAAGTACTTGTGACATAGAACAAGTGAAGGGAGAAACTTCGAAAAACAAGACAAGGCTTAATTTTTGTTCTTTCTTGTTTTCCATCTTAGAGGGTACCTGTTGTGGATTGACACTGGCCAAATGCCAGGCCCCCATGAAGGACACTCACTCACCCTCCCCTGCCACAGCTGGGCAGAGGGGAGAAAAAAAAATTAATGGGCTGAGATGAGGACTGGGATAAGGGCAGAACTTAAAGGTAAAAATGAATTCATTACTAACAGAATCAGAGGAAGATAATGTGAAATAAAACGAGCCCTTAAAACACCTTTTTCCCCCAGCCCCTCCCTCCTTCCCACTGACAGCACAGGGAGACAGGGAGTGGGGGTTTTGATCAGCTGGTCACCCGAAGATTTTCTTCCACTTCTCACAGAGAGGAGTCTTTCCCCTGCTGCACTGTGGGGTCCCATCCCACGGGAGACAGTTCTCCATGATCTTCTCCAACATGGATCCACTCTCACAAGCAGCAGTCCTGCCTGAACTGCTGCAATGTGAGTCCCCCACACAGGTACACAGCCCTCTGAAAACTGTTTCGATCTGGGTCTCTCTTTCCACGGGGTGCACTCCTCCAAGGACAGGCTGCTCCAGCCTGGAAGCAAGGCCCCCTCTCTCCACTGACTCTCCCACTGGGTCACAGCTCCTCCAGGCACCCACCTGCTCCAGCATGGGCACCTCCCATACAGGCTGCGGGTGGATCTCTGCATCCCCCGTGGATCCCCATGGCTGCAGGGGAGCAGCTGCTGCACCATGGTCTCACCCCAGCCTGCAGGGGAATCTGGGCTCTGGCCCCTGGAGCACCTCCTGCCCTCCTTCCCCAATGACCTTGGTGTCGCCGTGTTGTTTCCCCTCACATGTTCTCACCTCCTCCTCTCCTCTGACTAGAAGGAAAAGCCTGTGCACTTTGTTTTGATTTTCTTCTTAAATATGTTACCAGAGAGGTGTTACCAATCTCCCTAATTGGCCCAGCTTTGGCCAGCATTAAGTCCATCTTCAGAGACATCAGGGATCGGCTCTGCCAGACATGTTGGAAACTTCCAACAGCTTCTCACAGGAGCCACCTCTGTGACTCCCCCGCTACCAAAAAACCAGCTCAAAACTGACACAATACCTTATAAAAATTCTAAATGAAACTCATGCTGCAGTTTGCATGATGCTTCGTTTTGCCAACAATGTTGTGATTCCATATGTGTTGGCAACTGTACATTTGTCTTTGCCTAGTCCCCTGCCCAATTGTCTCCCTCCTCCTCCCTCCACCCCAAAAATAACAAACAATTCAGTACTGAAGGTTTTCTTCTATATAGGGTAATGTAATACAATATGTTCATTGTATTTCAGTCAAATGTAATAACCACATTTTCTTCATCCCTGAGGAACCTTCCTGTCACATGCCATAATTTCAGTCCTTCAGTCTTCCAATAAAATTCTCTGGAACTTCTGCATGCAGAAACTTGTACCATCATGCATGAAAGACTTCAGGCTCAAACAACCTCCAAATAGAGTAAGGTGTCAACATTCATAGCACTGTTCCAGGCATAACTGCATCACTGCAATCTGCAGTTAAGGTTCAACAGAGGGTTTCCTGTGGGCTGAAATTTGGCATGCAGTACCCCAATTTATGAGTACATTTTTATAAGTGTGAGTATTCACAGAATCATTTGGGTAGCCAAGAGTTAACCAGATTACCATACCAATTTTACGGATGATACTTTTAAAAACTCAGTCGATGAAACAAAATGTTAGCAGAGTAGAGGTTTAGTATTTCCAAAAATAAAAACAAAAAATAATGAAGGATATAAAGAAATCTTCCATGTCCTTTCATTTTTCAAAATCCCAGTTTGGATTTGAGGAACTCAGTTCTGGTTTGTTCCTCTTGCCAGAGAAAATCTGTGAGGAAGCAAAGTATAGGTCAAAACTTGTTACTTGTTTTGTCCTAAAAAAGGTAGTTCTTACAGAATTTCTGAATTTCCCTCTTCCAAACCCTCTTGTTTAGGTGCCTTTCACTTAGAATACTGAGCATAGTGACTTCTAATCCTTACCTCTGTCAAAGTGTTTCTGAAGTCATTATACAAGGTTAGGATTAAGTGGATTAGATGCTTTGGAACAGAGCACATGAGGTAAATGGAGCAGTATATTTGCAACATCTTGAGCTAAGCAGCTCTCCTGTGACAGTCAAATGTCATTTTATTCTCAAAGTAAAAACTGAAAGGTGTTTGTAATAATCCTCACATAGCAAAATACCCTTACTACAAACTATGCCTAACATGATGCAGAAATTAATATGAAGAAGCTGGAGTTTACCCTTTCTTTTCAAATTCAGATATAGTATGGTAGTTAGTTTGACAGGTTACACCAATCACATTTAAGCTGAAAAAATCAATAAGTATGTGATGGGTTTTATCTGTCATGCTTGCCCATCTTGTGCCCCAGGTTATTCAGATCAGAGAAGTTGCTGAAGCAGGGCATGTGTGATTTCTGGTGTGCACAGCTTGATTTTACTCCCATGCAAACTCAGATATGACAAAGAAGGGAAGGTCCGTACACCTCAATCTTAACTTCTAAAGCAGTTAGGTCACAGATAAGACATATGCCCATTTCAGGAACTGAGATGTCACTCCTGCACCAAGAAAAACACAGGAACTGGTGGGAGGCAGTATTTTAGAAAAGAAGGCTTTAAGAGAACCGTGTGGTTTTTATAGAGTGATATGTTAGATTCTATTTGATTGGCTAACAAACAAAAACATCTTCCTCACACACTGTCCTTGAGAGGAGGAGAAAGAAGAAGTAGAAAAACACCACCTGCAGATTGTTTATACTTAACAAGTCATCATGTCCTTACAACTCCCTAAAAATTCTCCCAAGCCGCTCTGAGAAACACTCGCCGTTTCTCTCTCTCTGTCCCATGGCATCCACACTGAGAAGCACACCTGAGGTCTCACAGCACATGGGACTAATAAATTGGTTAACAGATTGATCAGATTTATTTCTTCATTGACATTCTTATTTCTTTATTTCAGTTTTTGTCATAAGCATACGCTCCAAGGATGCAGTCATTTTGATGTCACAGTTTGCAACACAGTTAAAAGCAAATTAAAAAAAAAAAAAAAAAAGCCAGAAACTGAAATTTTATTGCTTATCCTGACATTTAACTTCTAAATTTATGTACTTAACCACAAATTTATTTTTTGCTATTAATCTTGGCCAATTTTTCATTTGAAAAATGGAACATATGGTTTGACACATATGGTTACTCCTCTGTTAATGAAATCAGATACCATGGCAAGTGAGATGTGGAAGGGAAAAGAAAGCTATGTAATGGTGAGGGTGTTAAAGGGAAGCCTTCTTTTTGCCCTAGTAACTACTAGTCTATCATATGTCAGTCACTTCTGCTTACATCCACTCAAGGAAAGGTGCAGCACTTCAATATTAAAGCATATGTTCCAACACTACTACATGCAAAATGTTTTCTTGAGTGACTCAATCCAGGTGGAAAAAATATCTTTGCATACTGAATTTCAAAATAATCAGCTGAAGATCTTTTCAGTTCTACTGACAGAAGTAGCTGTTTATAATATATCAGAATAGATGCGATCAGAAATATTTCAAATTTTTCTTGCACAAATATTTTAATTTTCATCATTTGGTAAATAGGATGTTTTGGATTTTTTATTTCAGTTAGACATATTTTAAAAAAGGAAGGCTTTTGATGAAGGTCTTAAATTAATTTAAAAACATAAAAATTGAATTAAAAGTTTCAATATGACCAAAATGTGTTGATTTCATGGACCTGGATATTTTTGGGTTTTAATTTGCTTTGGAGAACTTTTAAAAATGTTTCTAGTTTGATTTGAAACAAGAAAAGACATAAAAAACATGGAAAATTTTGTGAAATGGATAACCTGGTTCTTGCCCAGTCTAATTCCTGTTCATCTGAATCCTTTTGGTTTTCAAAATGCAAATTAATTAAATTTCTTTGTCCCATAAGTGTCTGCAATGACTTCATATTTTTCTTTAGAATATACTTGATCTCTGCAGCAGCTATCCACTGCTAGCTTTGGGTTTTATTGAGGCTTTCAGCCTCTTCAGAAGTTACACAAGTGAGGCTGTCTCTGTTTGCCATATGGGGTTATTGCACTAGGAAAAAGAAAAAGCAGAATAAGAGGAATCTGACTCCCACCCACTTTTTGTACAGTCTCAACTACTGAAATCACTTCATCTCGCTGTGATGAGGCAAAGGAGAAAATAATTACCCCTCTGCATTTCCCTATTTGTAAGAGGCTTGCAATGATGTTTGGAAGAGGAGAAAGAAAAAGTATTTCACTGGTGAAAGAAAAACAACACTTAAAAGGAGAAAAGGAAGGAAAATTTAGGAAGAATACACTGTAAGAGAGAAAAGGCTTATGCTAATGTAGCTACCATGAAAAAAAAATGGTTTAAGGTCATAATAGTTTCTATACATGCCATGGTTTAGAAATGGCATTCCCTAATTTAGGGCTCCCACTAAAAGGAAAACCACAAGTTCCTCTTTTCCCCCAGCCCCTTCAGTAAGACACAAAAAAGGCAAGAGATCCCAAGCTGAGATACAAACAATTTACTGAAAACAGCAATGAGGTAAGAAAAGAAACAGTAACAGCAATATTGTTGACAATAAAAGTGCAAAAGAAGGTGATTTACTTCCAAACAATACTCACCAAGGAACCTACCCAGTGCCCCCTGATCCGTGAGACAGAGAGCAAAATGGCAGCAGACTCTCCCTGCACCACCTTTTTCTTCCTGACAGTAATCCACTCCTGCCACCCTTCTTGGAGGTGAGAATCCCTTACTCCTGTCACTGGTAGTGATGTATAGAATACCAGACTTGACATGCTCACATGGCTTCAGGCTCCACGCCCTCAGCTGCTGGGAAAACCTGTGCAAGTCTGATTATTTTAATGTGAACAAAAAGTAACAGCAATCTTTGAACTCTAAATTGAAACTATACTCACAACTTGTTATTCTTTATTCAGTAAAAGTGCTGTGTCGTGTTGAATCCTGTGGTCATTGTTTACAAGTAAACGGAACACCCTTGACCACAGAGATTAATTGAAGTGTGGAAATATCAACAGATCATTCATTGGATGAAGTGTGAAAAATTCAACAGATACTACAAGATTCTATGTTTCTGAAAAAGTGTCTTATCTAAACCAGAACCTATTAAAATATAATTTTGAAATATGTGAATTTAAAAATTTTCTGGTTTATTAACATATTTTTTATTGTAAAGCCTGTTCAGTTTTGAAACAAATCCCCAAGTAATATTTACTGTCATTTGGGGATTTTATAACAGATAGAAATGTACAGACCTTAGTAAACTTTCTTAAAAATATGTAGGAAATGATATGTGGGATAATTGTTGGTTATTTAGGGAGCTTTTCACATGGGTAGAACACTTTTGTAGAATGACAGAAAGCCCCAAAGCTAGTGCTGCAGCATGTTGTTAAAATGTGGGTTTGCTTGCCTTGTTTATATTAGGGAAGTTTTTCTGTCTGCTAAATGAGAAAGGGAGGGAATAATTTTCAGTGTTTACCATGGCAAGAAAGAGCAGAAATTAGACCTGTTGGATTTTCTACTGCATGCCTATCAATCCAGCGGCGCCATTCCTAAGGAGCTGTTATTAGCCAAGGAAAGGTTTCGCAATGTTTGAGTCTGCAGTTTGTATCCTGAGGTTTACCACATACTGCAGTGTCATCCCTTACAGACTGGGCTGTGCTGAAGTGACAGAACACATTAATGACTATGCACATTCAGAAGTGGTTTGTAACTTAGAGAGGGTAACTTATTTAGCTGGGGTTTTTTCTGTTCTTCGTCTGTCTAAGAGTAAGCAAAGGTTTCTTCCTATAGCTTTATAAATTTGAATGTCTGCATAACTCATTGAATTTCTGTTTTCATCAGGACATGATAAACTCTCAAAAGTACTTCAAAAGCAGAGAAAATCCTGTGGTCAGCCATCATTACAAGAAAATCTAAATCAAATTACTGAAGTGCTTACAGGACAATCCAATCAGGAATGCTAACATTTGGCCTTTCAGTAAGATATTCAGACAAACCTAAAGGAATTGTGAATAGAGAAATGCAGGAGATATTTGGCATGATCCCTTTCATGTACAAAACACAGTTTGCCTTGCAAACACCTGTGCTGACAGGCAATATGAATTACACTTACTTTTGTTTGCTTATGTTTAGCTACCTTCCTTAGAACTACCACTCACATTTCTGAGGAAAATAGTGACAATGAAGGCATGTAGCCATCCTGAAGGTTTGCTCAAAATGTGATTGAATTTTTAAAATTTTATATAGTCTGCTATAGCATTTACAATATATTAAATGCATGACATATATATATATATATAAAAATCTATTAAATACATCTTATCATATTTACTTTTTATTTGAAGGTTAGCACCAATACAATTCCAGACAAAGATTAGCATCTTTGTAGTTTTCTTTAGTCCTTGCCTTTCTTTTTCCAATCCCCACTTTGTTTTTAGTGATTTATGTATTTAGAAGTATATTTTTATTCTTAGGGGAAGAAAAGTAACAAAAGTACAAAGTTCCCTGCATGAAAATCCTAAACTCTCAGGCATTCTCTACTCCTTAAATTGCATAATACACCGAGTATGTTCAGATGAAAAAGCAAATTTTTACATCTCTTTCGTTATATATCAAATACTACATTATAGTACAAATGCCACCTTCAATTTTTATTTTCTTTAAAGACCTAGTAAACCACAGTGCACATTCTAGACCTTCTACAGGGAACTGAAATCTTAATTTTACAACAGTTGATATTAGAACTGCTTGAATCAAACACAAATGTTATAGCACAGAAAAAGAGAAAGACATATAAATCACTGAGAGGGAGGTAGAGGGCAAGCCAGTTCTTCCAGGAACAGGAACCCACAGAGCAGGGTAAGAAAGAATTTACAAATTAAAAACAACCCAAGAATCAAAAGCTAACTCTTCAGGAGGCTGGAAAAATGCAAGGAGCTGCCTGACATTGTGTGAAGGTTTCAGTATGCTCATGATGGCTGTAAAGCTTTCAGAATACTTGGCAGATTCAGGGAAAAAAAAACACCAAACAACAAACCAACAAATGAAATAGGTTTTTGTCAGTCCAGATAAGGAAGTTGTATTGCTTGAGGTCAGTGGATACATGATTGTTTAGGAATTTTTCTTGAGGGTAATTTTGAATTTTCTCTTACATAGCAGTTATAGTTATTTAGTGCATCTTAAAGTTGTGCCTTTGTTTCTTCTTATTAATATTGATTAACAAATCTTTTTATTAGCAAAACTTTTGTTTTCCATTCCCTCAGAGCTAAATCTGTGTTTTTACATGCCAGATCCATAAACAAGTCGATGATCTCTAATGACATCATGAAAGTATTTTCAAAATGAAATGAAAAGCAATTAAAGCAGAAGATCAGCTTTTCTGTTTGTATGCTATGTTTACTAGTTGATCTATTGCTTTAATGTTTCCTTTCCAATTTTGTTCACATCAGTCTTTACTCACCTTCATATTAGGCCCAATTACTGACTTATCTGTCCACCTTTTTTAAATTTCTAGTTCTTTCTCTGGTTGGTGCTTCCTCAACTCAGGTAATTAGTAGCCTTACCAGTTAATTAGTAGCCTTCCCATGACTGCCTCGGGTACTGCTGCTCTCTTAAAACATAGCAATTGCCTTTCACAAAAGGGGCAAACTTTCCACTTTCTCTGTAATCTCTACTTCTTCTTTACTGCTCTTGTATCACCTCCATCGACACTATGGGATGTTTGAGGAATACTATAATCCACTTCATGTAATTTACAGAGTGGGAAGAAGAACAAAGGCACATTTTTGGCTGAATTATGAAAAATCCCTGATATAAAATTATATTAATAAAAGATTAAAAGAGAAAAAAATAGAAAGTTGTCCTCAGATGCTCTCATGTTAGGTAAAACATCACATAACTAAGCTATCATTACTAAGTAAGTGGTTATTATTTGCAAGTTTCACAATACTGTAAGGCAATTTATTAATCCAATTTCAAGTAGTATAGTCATGACTATTTCAAATGCTACACAAAAATAAATATTGTTCTAATAAGTTTATTTCATTACAATTATCTATAAAAATATTATATATTTTCTTTGGCTACTCATAAAATTATACAAGACTGTCTGCAAAAGGTCTGCAACTACTGTCACCAGAGTAATTAGTTCAAATTTAAGCAACTACAGTGCCTATCTTCTGTGATAGAACTGTTCATTACCAGAAGATGCTAGACAAATCTCAACTTTCCTCAGTATTCCATACAGAATACTGCAAAATACATTAAATAGCAGCTTCTGAAGAAAAATGTTTTATCCTGCAATGTAGTTTGGGATTGCACTTCACAATGAATAAAACCCAAAGGTTTTGATAAATCTTTAATGTGCTAAGAAGTAAAGGTCATCTAAAGAAATAGAGTTCACTTTTAATATTTTAGTAAGAATTTGTGCTTTTTTTTTGGTAAGAATGCAGTGTTCACTACTAGTGAAACAATTTATTTTGATAAAATATTTAGCAAAAATAGCCAATGACTAGAAAAAGCAACATCTTCTTTTAATATTTAATGTTAAGAGGCTCTTTACAGATACAGAGGTAGAACTTTTAATAACATTTAACACTTCAAAAGCTTTCAGCATCTAGAAGAGAAATGTAAACTGTAATACTAGACAGTAACTGGAGGATTCCCTCTACAGAATTTCATGCTAAAACTTCTCTGTGACTGAAAAATAGCTTAGAAAATACCTTCAAAGCCTAAAATAGCATGAACAGCATGTAAAAAAAACTATGCACTCCCTTTCTCTTCACACCTCCATCTCTGCCTGAATGAACATTTTCCTGATGGCATCACCAGAGTGTTCCTCTGTTCTTTATTTACCCCAGAGTCATTGCTCAGTGTCCCCTTCTTCATCCCCCCCTGCCCTACCAGCACTCAGTATTTCAAGGACACAGCAGTTCTCAGAGATTATTCTTGAGAAAAGTGCTCCTTTAATGAGATTTTCTTTAACTCAGAAAAGACATTACTGGAGAAGGTCACAGGTGCTGTATAAGAATGCTTGGGTGTCAGATCTTTGTGGCCCGCAGTCAATCACATTCAGCAGTGAGACAGGAGTGTAACATTTTAAGTGCTTTTGCATGTGACATTCTGGGCATTCATCCTTTAATATTTCAGAACTTGATATCCCACTCCACTTTTTCCAAACTTTAATCATTTCTTAATATTTAAATTTTAAACTTTTATACAGAACAGAAAGTGTCACTTTTTAACTGTCCAAGGCATTAATACAGTCTGAACTTATTGTAATTATCCAAACACTTCTCATATAATGTCTTCTGATTAATTTTTTTCCCTGGATCCATCATGGTCTGCTGGCAAAGGATTCTGCAACTCAGTGGGCTCTTTTGCAAGACCTAATGTGGTCCTCTCCAGAACTAGAAGAAAACCACATATAATTCCATTCCTGACTGGTCCAAAACTTGAGCAACCTGAAATAAATTACCCTTGCCTTGAGCAAGAGGTAGGACCAGACAACTTCCAGAGGTCCCTACCAACCTGTATGAGTTTATACAGTCTATGCTGGTTGTTAGACACATATGCTATTTGTTTATATGTGCTCTATGTTATGTCTATAAATATTGCATGTGTCAAGCACAGAAGAGACATAGTTAAGCCGCTGATGGGCAAAATTGCTAGATAAAAATACAATTCCTTTTTAAATTAAATTTGTCTGAGAAACCCCCAGCAAGGGGTGCATTAGCAGCCAGAAATTAGAGACATAAGAAAAAGAAACTTTATTCCAGTCACCCAGCAGCTGGTTTAAACTGCTGCTAATTTCATGGCTAACAATGAAGAGATGTACTTTAAAAATAGTTTTACGACAAAACATTTTTTACCCACAGGGTTTGGAGAAATGAACAAAATTGGATTAGTGAGTTTTGGGATACATTTTGCTAGCTCAGCTAGGGATAAATCCTACCCCTTCTCACAGTTAAAATTCATCAGGTTGTGCTGAAGGCTAGCAACATAGAAGACTTAATAGGACAGTATGTATCTAAGATGGATGCACTGTTAGACTGCATCTTGCTCAATGTAAACATTCTGGCAAATACATCTCCAAGAAGGTGTTGTAAAAGTCAGAGGCTAGGTTTAATGATTGCTTTTTATACAGAGGCATCCAGGATTTTATATTTTGGGTAGGTGGGGATTTGTCTCCAAAGAGAGGCAGGAAGATGTAGCAGAGCTAGCAGTAGGCTTTTACTCTCTCACACTTGGCTGTGGACATTTTTTGTTAGAACACAAATGTTTTTAGTTGTTTTCATGCACACCCATTTAAACTGGAGCTCAGCTTCACTTTTTTTAATATTATCTCTATGTTTTTTTCTGAATTTTCAGGGATGTACTGCTTTAACTCCAAACTCCTCAGGCAACACTAGTTCTATAAATTACTCCTACTCTGTACCTGGTACAGGGCTAAAACAGTGAAGAAAAATTTGAATTTTTGAAAACTCTCTCTGCCTTCTAATCTTGGCTAAAACATCTGGAAAATTCCAAAGGCTCACCACCAGCAGAGAATACATCTTGCCAGGACAAGATTTTAAATCCTATGATAATTGTAGCTAATGATTCCATATGTAAGGGATAGATTACAATCAGATGTAGGGTTTCCCTTCTTTGCAGGAATCCAAAATGCAGGGCTTTACAGATACACCTACTTCACTTCACTTGTTTGTTTAGTCAAAGTTGGATTAGTCAGCACCCAAATTTTTGTCACTTTCCAATACCAGGCATTTGGTTTACTCTTTGTGGGCTTAGATAGATATTTCCTTGAGAAGATGTTTCCCCAAGTAGCAATTAGAATGTCTGTGAGCAGATAGGTTTTGCTGCTTATTTATAAAGAGTATTTTCTTCTATTAAACTGTATTTCTTTTGTTTTCAGTCTGATGAGTGCACTTTTTTCTGCATAGAGACGTGCTTTTCCTGTTAATGTCACTGCTCTTAACATTTTTGGAATGTCATCCCCATCTCCTTTTTCAGTGTTGTTCACTGAGGAAAGGAGTCTACTCATCTCACTGGTATCTCTCCAGGTCTGTGCTTCTGTCTACCTTGGTCTTCTGGCAATGAACACACAAAGCATATGAATCTAAACATCAGTGTTTCAATTTGGCACCTACTGACAGCTGTGGCAAAAACTGTTTCATCTAGCTGAGAATTTGAGGGTTCTTTTGTAAAGCTATTATTTTTGTGATAGTATTTATGAGATAATTTAACTTTTTTACTAAAACCTGTATAAACTACTTTATTGGAGAGTCCTCTATTCTTACCTAACACCGACTTCATATTGGCACTTGTTATTTCAATAAGTAACTTCTTTGCTTTATATACAATCTTGCATTCAGTGGTTTTCTGCTGAAGTATTCTGGGACAAAAGGCATGTCAGAGTCTATCCAAAAATGTGATTTTGCAATCTGTGTCTCTGATTTTTAGGCTGAGACTTTCACACAAATGTCCGTCTGGGTGTGAGAAAAGAGCCCTCTCTAAAATTCACAAGGCGATACAGGAATTTAATTTTATCTTTAGTTTAGCTCAAAATGAACCCAAAGGCATTTCCAGTCACAAATGCAGCAAGATGAAAGCAAAGCAAAAAGCAAAACAGACTTCAGAGATGGTCAACATTTCACCACTTGTTTTCTTTTCACACTTCTTAACACCAAGGAAAGGGACTACACATCAGTATCCATCCATACATATCAGAGCCAGGATTTTTTTCCCATAAGCATGTTTTTAATTTTCTGCTGGTCTGCTTCATTGTCAGCAGTCAACCTGTCCAACAAATCCAGGGTATAGCAGAACAATCCCCATTTTATTCTGGCTGGGTCACTTGGGATTTAATGGTTAATTTCTTTTCTTTTCCATATAATTTTTACCACTATTTGAACTACTGATATCTGTTCCTTAGGACACGGGGATTTAATGGCAATGTGCTGCAATGCAAACATGTAATTACCATGAACATTTCCCAACAGAAATGTGTCATCAGTCTGATGCAGCCTTTTAAGTCCCAGTGCACAAAATAACTTCTTCTTTTGTAAGGAAGGAAATGATGATGAATTTGAAATGTCATTCTGTGTCAATTTTTCTGCTGAGTTAACAGTTCATAGGAAACAGGTTTTCAGATATATTTTCCCAGGAGCCAAAAGGTATTTTAAAAATTGTTACAGCGGTGAAGGACCATGCAGTTCATATTGTTTTATTCTCCTAACCTCATTGTTGCAGTTCTTAATGCCAGAGGAATACTATCATCTTCATAACACAGAAAGTATATTTTAACCTAATTCTGAGTTCAAGCATTCTCTCAGAAAACAGATGGAATGGGTGCACTCACAAATGCAGTCAAAAATGAAGTATGAGACTGGATGCAGGAATTATATAAGAACTCAGGATATCTTGCCATCACAACTCAAAGTTAGAAATTATTGTATCCTATCATTGAATGTTATGCTTTCTATTCTAAAATTCTAAAATTATCCTTCTTGGGTATTCTCAGAGTACAGTTTCCACTAAACATCAAAATTAGTAGTGAAAGAATAGGCATAAGAAAAATATTTCATAAAACTGCTGAAGTAGATTAACTCTGTCCATTAGGGATGCTGTGATTTGAAACTTAACTTTACACCATTTTTCTTAAAGACAATAAGTGGTGTATAATTAATTGGAAACTTATTCAAAAGTATGAAGGGTAAAAAACCCCAAACAAACAGAAAGTTGCGTGAAAAATGGACAGAAGTAAAAAAACAGAAGAATTTCTTCCTCAGTTCCAGTAAAAAGAGCAGATTTTGTTCAGACAAAACATTAGTAAAATGTAATTAGTAAACTCCTTCCTAAATGTTTTGCTTTTCAGAAAATATAAACACTTTTAGCTCTTTAGCAATGTTAAAAATGTATCACTTTAGTTTTCAGTTATTTATCAGATAGCTTTGTAGCTGCTTCTTACAAAACACCATTCTCTTTTCTGAAAATGAAATTCATGCTGATTGCAGTGTCAGAGAACATAATTAGAGAACTGCCCACAAGTTCAAAATGCAACTCACATTATATTCCATTTGAAATATTCTTACTTCAGCACTGATTACAGGGCTCAGTACATGAATACAGGAATTTGAAATCTGACCACAAGTGTTCTGAGCTGATGCATTCTTTTCAGCAGAGTTTGTGAAACTAAGCCTTGTGGTTGGACATTAATTACATATATCTCTTTTAAAATCTTCTTTCTGCCATAAATAGGAGAACCTAGATAGTGCATTACCATTTGTTTATTATTAGAACATTTTGGTTTTACCGTTCAGCTGCTGTGACAATCCAAGAAGTTGACAGAAGTTGCAACTAGTGTGTATCACACATTGTTTATTTTGGATAGAACTAGTTAAAATAATTCATTATTATTTATGTTACTGAGCAGCCAGAAAGCTCAGATCTTGGGTGAAGATCCTACAATGTCAGATACAGCCAGAGGAGAGGAGAGGAGAGGAGAGGAGAGGAGAGGAGAGGAGAGGAGAGGAGAGGAGAGGAGAGGAGAGGAGAGGAGAGGAGAGGAGAGGAGAGGAGAGGAGAGGAGAGGAGAGGAGAGGAGAGGAGAGGAGAGGAGAGGAGAGGAGAGGAGAGGAGAGGAGAGGAGAGGAGAGGAGAGGAGAGGAGAGGAGAGGAGACAAAATTTATTCCATTCCTTTATAAATAATAATGTCTTAAACTGTAGTGTTAAAGCAAAAGATAATACATGTTTCACTAAGAATCTCAGAGTATATGTTTTATGACTTTAAAAACTTTCTATAACATTTCTTATAAAATGTAAACATGCAAAAATAGCTCTAGAAACAAAAGATTCTGCAACTTTACTTCATCTAGGATTAATATAAATTAAAATATGAAAAAGTAACATCATGTGCAGAGAAGACAATAACCTAAAAGTTACTATATTTATACATTTCGGTTTTAAATTACTTAAAACAATTTTTACAATTTATACTCTGTGTTTTGTACTGATTGGATGTTTTTTACTCTTCTAATCTCACTCTGCAATACTTTTGAAATATTTAATACTTTTCACTTCATGCTGCAACCCTATAAATTCAGTAGTAGAGCTACCACTACTGTGCCTGGGGTCTCCTAATCCTCCCTGACTCATTCATGAGCCTGAAGATACTAGAACACAGACAAAAGGCATCTAGGTTTGGTGGCCTGGCAGCATTTTTCAGGCTGTCTTTCATCACTTTGGGCTGTGCCATGATTTAGGACAGTATGATGATTAACTGTAAATAAAAGCAGCTCCCAGGGCAGTCCTCTCTCCTCTGTGATTGGCCAGCTGCTGTTCTTCCTTAGTTAGTGATCATGCTCCCAGCCAACTATCCTGTATTTCACACAGTGTTTATATTCCCTGGAAGTCTGTAATCATCTTCTTATCTTCTCCCTAACATTTTCCTAATGCCAAGCTGCTGTTTTCTAGCTTATCACCTTCCAATCAAACTATCCTTGCACCCCATTCCATTTGTTGCCTTTCTGTTACAAAATTTGGTATTTGAGAAGGTTTGGAGGAACCTACAGCTCCTGCATTATTAAGCAAATATCCCTCCAACTTCAGAAATATTGGCTCAGATTTCTGGCCTAGATTCAGCTCCTCTCAGGTTTTGAGCAGTGTTCATAAATGTGAGGGAGGTGGTTTAAAATGAGACTTGTGAAAAGAAAAATAAAGAGACGAAGAAGAAAGAACTGGTTCCAGTCTCTTTTTAAAAGTCATTGTTTAAATGTATCAGATATTTACTGGAACAGAGATGGGGATTTTGGAGCAGGTTTTATATGTAATTCCAGATATGAAATTGTGCTGTATCCTGTTACTTGTGCACATTCCAACAGTGACACTTATACTTCATTGAAATTGAACTGTGTGGGATACAGCATTGTACAGAAGGTGAGGAGAAGGCAGAGCCAATGTACTACGTGCACAAATCTCAAGTGAGCCTCCTTGCCCTTGCACTATAATACATCATTCTGAAAAGGACTGCATGCACATGAGAACATGCTTCACTGTTTCACGGGCATTATTTTAGAATCTGTTGTCTTTCTAATATTGGGGAAGATTTTGCAAAAGATCTTTGGTAAAAGATCTGCATACTCATATAATTCCTCTGGTGCTGAATTTTGTTGCATCCCATTGGTGGCCAGTCACTACTGGTGGCATCCCCCATGAGCTGCTCTGGGCACAGTCCTGTTTAGTATCTTTACTGATGACTGGGATGAGGGGATTGAGTCTACCATTAGGAAATTCACAGACAACACCAAGCTGGGGGTGTGTGCTGATCTGCTGGAGGGTAGGAGCGCTCTGCAGAAGGCCCCAGACAGGCTGGATCCATGGAATGAATCCAATGATACAAGGTTCAACAAGACCAAGTGCTGTGCCCTGTACTTTGGCCAGAACAATCCCATGCAGCACTGCAGGCTGGGGACAGGGTGGCAGGACAGTGTCCAGGCAGAAGGGGACGTGGGGGCACTGATTAAGAGCAGCTGAACATGAGCCAGCAGTGTGCCCAGGTGGCCAGTGGCATGCTGGCCTGTATCAGGAATAGTGTGGCCAGCAGGAGCAGGGCAGTGATTGTTCTCTGGTACTCAGCACTGCTGAGGCTGCACCTTGAGTGCCATGTCCAGTGCTGGGCTCCTCAGTTTAGGAAGGATCTTGAGATGCTGGAGTGTGTCCAGAGAAGGGCAACAAGGCTGGTGAAGGGTGTGGAACACCAGCCCAGTGAGGAGCAGCTGCAGGAGCTGGGGATGTTTAGCCTGGAGAAAAGGCTCAGGGGAGACCCAATCACTCTCTACATCTCCCTAAAAGGAGGCTGTAGCCAGGTGGGGGTCGGTCTCTTCTCCCAGGCAACCAGCTACAGGACAAGAGCACACAGACTCAAAGTGCAGCAGTGGAGGTTTAGGTTGGACATTAGCAAGAGGTTCCTCACAGAAAGAGTCATTAGAATGGGCTGCCCAGAGAGATGGCAGAGTCACTGTCCCTGGAGGTATTTAAGAAAAGACTGGATGTGGTATTCAGTGCCATGGTCTACATGACAAGGTGGTGTTGGACTTGATCTCAAAGGTTGTTTCCAAACAAATTAATTCTGTCATTCTTTTGGATCCAATCAGTGTCTTCACCCTTTTTATGGTCTCTAGCATATTCTGATGGCCTCTGTAATTAAAACAAGACAGAGATTTTTATTCTTGTCACCTTTTTTTTCAGTTTTAGTAAGTCAATATCTTCTTTCAGCTGGTCATTAAACTTTGCTTCCATTACCGCTGATGGATTTTTTAAACATATATTTGCTTCTTCTTAATCTTGGGAGCAATTTCCTGTAAACTTTCATAAAACTATCCTAATTTCTCCTTAAAAAATTCTCTTTAAAGCTCTTTCCTATTTAGGAATAGAAGATAGCTAAAAGTGTTTAGGTCAGTTTAAGTTCATGCTTCCCATACTTGGACATTGATCAGGATAGCCAACACTTCCTTACTGTTTTCCTGCTTTCTTTTTATATCTGATAATGTCTCCTGTCACTTTCCAAGACTTCTCTCACTCACACATACACACACACACACACACACACACACTCCAATTACAATCACTATAGTGCTAGAGAAGCTATTTACTCTGTTTTCAGAACACTTAACATTCATCTCTGGGAATTTTAGCAATCCAGTCAAAAGAATATCAGTCCTTGTGCTTTTCTCTTAGACCCTGTTGCAAGAGATATGAGCAGCAAAACTAGACTAACCCTTAAAGGCACCATCAAAAATATGATTATTAAGTAATATCACTAATTACATGATCTCATTCTAAAGAATGGCATTGCTACAGTGCATTTTCAGTAATCACTGCCTTGAAAGATTTTTTTTTCCTTAAGCCTAAAAGCAAGTTTTCATTGCTAGACAGATCAGTAACATACAAAAATTTTTTTTAAAAATAATATTCTGAAACCATTGTGAAATTCTCTATGATGCTTCTTGGCTCAAACTATACACTGACTGCTGGCAGAGACATGGCATCTTATGACACAGCTCTTATGGTGAATCCTATTTTTCTGAGAGGAGTCAGGCTTGGTTTTGCCTTTGTAAAGAAATTGGGTACATTATATACAGGTTTACTCCAAGATCCTATTTGACTTCCATGGCTTTAGACAGCTTATACCACCTAGAAGAAAGACAAAGTGAGACTTAGAAATTCTGTATGAGCTGTAAGCCCATATGTACAGTTACATATAAAACTATGTAAAAGATAAAAGACTTAAAGACTGGTAAGGATGTTAAAGTTTATCTCGGGTGAACACCATTCTTGATTTTCCTTCCCCAACAAAATTGAATTTCCTTCAAAATGTAATAGACTTTTGCACTTACACTAAAATGAATTGAATTGAATTGAAGCATCAATTGAATGCCTTCTTTCATCCAGATGCCAAACATCAAAATTGAAAGGTTTTTCTGTGACAAAATTAGGAGACAAAGTGGGAATCACTTCATTGTCATAAATGTTTATAAGTTGAAATATGAAAAAATATATAATTGTGTCATCAGTTACATAAAATACAGTAGTTTATGTTGACTTTCTTGTCTTTGTTCAGGACCTGGGCATATGACATCAGAGGTTGGATTTGCAAGCTTGAGAACATTTTTGGTTCAATTGTCTTCTACCAGTAGGTGTCTTGCAGTTCAAAAAGTTATACCAGGACCCTTGTGCTTTTATCATGAATACCTCAGCATAGACATGGAGCAAAAGTAGAATGTGCTTTGATTAGAATATGTTCCAAGAAGAGAAATATTTTAAAAGCTCAAATTCTGCAAGTGTAATTTTGTCATAAGCCCTCGTATGGAAAACTAATCAAAAGGATCTTGGAACATAGCATGCTTTCATGCTGGTCCCAAGGAAAAGGGATCAAATAAGTTACAAAGATTTACTAGGCAATGGAATGCCTGCACAGCATAGTGAAACACTACACACAGATAGCAAACAGCCCTGAAGTGAGCCAGCTCAGGTCTTGGATATGTACTCTTCACCAAGGCAAAAGTACTGGACTTTATGGAGCAGTGGTGCTCCAGACATTAGTTGATTCCAGAAGTAAAGATTGCTCAGGTGCAAGGGAAGATGTTGCTGTGCTTGGAACTGGTTGGGAACCCAGTGAAACATTCTTCTGATTGAAATGTGTTTAATTTCAGTTGAACATTTTTAATGTGTGAACATTTTAGTTTTGTAAAAGACAAAATTATGTCAGAAGAGCTATTTTTTATTTTTCTTGCTGATGTGAAGTGCAGTACTGTAAATGCATGAACTCTACTACTTCTTGAGGTGCTCACATTTACTGATCATTCAGTAAGGTTTCTCAAACATCTCTGTCTACTTCTGCCTATAATATAACTGACTGATGTATGTGTAGCCCTGCAGTAAATTGATAAATCTAACTGTATGCAGAGAAATGCTCTTCCCTTAGGATGAGGAAAGACAGTAGGTATCTATCTAGACTTCAGTAAAGTGTTTGCCACTGTCTTCCACTGTGTTCTCCTGAGGAAACTGGATGCTCATGGATTGGATGGAAGTACTCTTCACTAGATGAAAGCTGGTTGAAAGGCCAGGTCCAGAGAGTGGCAGTGAATGAAACTAAATCCTGTTGGTGACTGGTCACCAGTGGCATTCCCCAGGGCTCAGGATTGGGTTGGTTCTATTTAATATCTGTAATGATGAGCTGGAGGAGGGGTTTGAGTACCTCCTCAGTAAGTTTAGAGACAACATCATGTTAGGAGAGAGTGTTGATCTGCTGGAGGGTAGGAAGGCTCTACAAAGAGCCCTGGACAGCTTGGATGAATGGGCTGAGGACAACTGCTTGAGGTTCACCAAAGCTAAGTGCCAAGTTCTGTGCTTGGGTCACAACAACCCCAGGCAATGCTATGGGCTTGGGTATGAGTGACTTGAAAGGGATTTGGGGGTGTTGGTAGCCAGCCAGCTGAACATGAGCCAGTGCCATCTCCAGGTAGACAAGAAGGCCAATGACCACCTGGCCTGGATCAGGGGGACCCTGGTGTGGCCAGCAGGACCAGGGATTGTCACCCTGTACTTGGCCCTGGTGAGGCCATATCTCAAATCCCAAGGCTCAGTCTTGGGGCACCCACTTAGAAAAACACTGACATGCTGAAGTATTTCCAGAGAAGGGCAGCAAAGCCAGTGAAGATCTGGAGAACAGATCTTGTGAGGAATGGCTGGGGTTTACCCCGGGGAAGAGTAGTCTCAGGGGAGAACTTACCTCTCTCTACAACTAACTGAAAGGAGGTTGTAGCCAGGTGGGGGACCATCTCTTCTGCCATGTCTCAAATGAAAGAATGAAAGGAAATGGCCTCAAGTTACCAGAGGTCTAGATTAGATATTAGCAAAAAATTTTTTTCATTGAAAAACATTTCAGGCATTGGCTTAAGTTTCAGAGGGAGGTGGGGCAGTCACAGTCTCTGCAAGTGTTCAGGAGGTGATCTGGACCTGCTTGATCAAGCATTAAAGGCCAGTATCATTGTGTAAATCCCTCCTTTACAAAGATTGATGTAGATTATGCAGAGCCTCCAGCTTATATGGAGCACTAATATATGTCTCTGTATATTGTAATATATGCTTAGAAAGCATTTTATTTATTGGGACATCAAATAAATCTGTTCCTGTTTGTACAGACTGCAACTAAATCCTTTTCCAACCTGCTTCATCACCATTCTACGTTTCTTCCCAGAATTTATTTGTGAAACAATTCGAAAAAAGTTAAAGAATGCCTTTGTGACTTCCATTGGTCTTGGGAACGACGGATTCTGTGTTGATCTGTACTATGTTTGACTTCAAAGATACAGTACACAGATATGCAGAACGGCAAAACGCAATCTGTGTTTTTGCAATGACCTCTTCTGGACAAGACAGGCTTAAAAAAATGACAATGAAAGGAAATACTGACACTTTTCTGATAATGTCCAAGCCTATGGTGATTTGAAGTTCATGGTTTCTTTTAGCAAGATATAGTAGTTTGGGTTTAATAACCTTTGATTGGTTTATATTTCATAAGCTTTGCCTTATCAGTTTTTGGACCTAAATCAAATCTTCAGTTGTAGAATTTCATACAAAGTATTTGCCTTGAAGCTGGATGACAACTTTTAAGAATGACTTAACTTTTGCATTCATAATTGTTTATCTATATAAAAACATGTACTTATGTTTATTCAGGATGTTCTCTTCCCTCCACTACAGGTTGCTTTAATTATAAGCCTGTCTATTAATATAGAGACTCATTTATAAGTCTGCCTGATCCCACATTTCCTCTCTGTGGGCCCTTTGCTTTGTGCAGAGAACAGAGCAATAGTACTCTATAACTACACAAAGTACCTTTAGTACTTCCTCAGTCATATTAGTGACATTCTCTCTACAGCCCACAATCTCCACAGAAAATCTGCTAATAAAAACTTTATCACCGCTGAGAACCATGGTACTTTTTTCCCCTTAGTCTATTCATTCAAAGAAAATAGTTGCTTGCTATATACAGAATGCTAATAAATCCCATCTCGTTGCACAACAATCTACTCTTGTTCTGGAAAATGTTTCTTACTACTCTTGAAGGCATTATCACCAGTTGTTTGTCGAAAGCAAATGATGCATTAAGACATTGCCAGAAACAATTGTAAGGAAAGCGGGACTTAACTGCTTCCATTTCTTAGATCAGCAGCAAAAGTAAATGAGAAACTACAGACTTGTGTTGCTAAAAACACCATCTTCTGAAAATGAGGAAACTCAGAACTAGGAACATTAATTGCTATAAACTTCCCATAGAATATGGGATAGGCAACAGTATGCTCTTTCTTCTTTCTATATATCCATATTTAAATCTACCCTCCTTCAGTTTAAACTATTGCCTCTTGTGCTTTTACTGCATGCCTTGGTAAAAAGTATTTCTCCATCTTTCTTCTAAGCCCCTTTTATGTGCTGAAAGGCCACAAAACCATCTCCCCCAGAGTCTTCTTTTCTCCAGGCTGAACAGCCTCCACACTCTCATCCTCTCTTAACAGGAGAAGTGCTCCTCTGACCTTGTTTAACAGGGCTGTGTCCTTCTATGTGGGGGGCCCCACAGCTGGAGGCAGCTCTCCAGGCAGCGCTCAAAAGAGAGAGCAGAGGGACAGAATGACCTCCATTGTTCCTTATTTGCAGCCCAGTATGCTATTGTCTTTCTGGACTGCAAACACATTGCTGCTAGCTCATGTCCAGTGTTTTGTCCACCAGTGTTCCCAAGTCCTTCTCTGCAGGGCTTCTCTCAATCATTTAATTTCCTAGGCTACAATATAATACTGGGGATAACCACAAACCACAGGCAGGACCTTGCACTTGGCTTGGTTGAATGTCGTGAGGTTAAATAGAAAGTGAATCCTAGAGGTGCAGGTTCAGCGAGGTAGCCTGAACAAAGTGTTTGGTAATAACATTAAAAGCTTCTGTAGTAAAGGTTTTACACAAAAAAGTCAAAACCAGATAATCAAAACTTTGGCTAAATGCTTCTTATGTAAATGATTTACATAAAATATTTAATATATGTTAATAGCAGCTCTAACAAGGCTTAGAGGTATCATTAAACAACCCAGGCTTGGCAGGAACTAGTCAGTCAGCAGTTAAAAAACCAAACCTCTGTCAGAAAAATGAAAAAAAAATACCTGCAGTTATAAAGACTCAACAGCTGGTTAAAATATAACCATTTTGTCAAATGAGCTAATCCATCAAAGGAATCTGAATTTATATTTGCAATCTAAAGCTAGTAAGTACTCAAGAGATAAAGATGTAAATCTTCATGCATATATGTATTAGATATGCAACCAAGGTAAAGATGAAACAATATTATGGAATGCTTAGAAGAGGATGCCCAGTCCCTAAATATTGCAGCTTCTAGCTAGTTTTGTCTTCCAAATTGATGGAGATCTTTAGTCAGGTGACATTTCCCAAAGTCTCTCAGAGAGGCTATTCTAAGAATATTGCAGAGGCATCTGGTTGTTGCATTTTAAAAAGCCCTGCATTTCATATTTATTTTACTTTCAGTCTTTTGCCACCGATGTTGTATCTAGAGAATTCCTAAATAAATTATTTTTGTTTTACTATTAAGTTTGTTTGATGTGATGAGTCACTGTGAATCAGCACCAGGTGATTCAGAGGATATGCCCTGTGCAGCTGCTGGAAGTTGTAATCAAAAAAGCCAACTTGATTGGTCCTTGGAGGGATGTTTCCATGTATACATATGAAGATCCAAAGGGCAGATGATTATTAACTAGGTAATGAAGCTCCGTTAAATTTTTAGGGTTGTTTAACTGGTAGGGAGAGAATCTTTTGGGGTTCTTTTTTCCTAAAATTTTCTGATAAGGGGTTTTATCTTTGCCTCCTTGCTGAGGTGGGTTGTTTGTTGTTCTTTCCTTTTATTTTTTTATTAACTTGGGAGGGAGGATAGCTCAGGATGAATCAGAGTAATGCAAACTTCAGTGGTCTGTATGCATGATTTGACATTTATATGAAGTGGCATGTTATGACCAGGTAACTAAGTAGGAAAAAACAGGTGGGTGGAGCTGAGAGTAAGGACTCTTGGGGTGTACTTAATCTTTTCTGAGCACACTCCATTCATACTGGTAGAAGAAAATGTGACATTAATATTGCTAGCTTGAATGGAGCAGTTGAGATGAGGCTGCTTTGAATAAAGTCCAAACAACATCCTTTCCCCTTGTACACAAAACTGTATGTGGCTGAAAAAACAGTCGATGTTTGCTTAAATCAGCTGAGTGAGAAGGGCAAGACCAAGGGCCAAAGGAAAACCCAGTGACAGAGGTGTTTGCTGCGACAGGTAAAAATGGTACTTTCTGACTCTCTCAGCTGAAGTCCAGTCCAGCTGTGACATTCCTGTGTTACCTCTCCACTAACCTTCCAACAGATCATTACTCATAAATAAGTATTTTTAGTCTGATTTTGATGGGAATCCAAGGTAGACCCACAGGTAGCTCCCACAGATGTTTTCCTGGATATACTGAGTCTAGGTCTCAGAGTGAAAAGGATTTAAGACTCCCCCACAACTGATTAACTCAGCACAACAAACATCTTCCTAGTTCTTTTTGTTGATGCTGCACAAAAGTCATGGATGGATGCGTGTACTATGTTTCATTGCTTAGATTCAAGAAGTTCATTGTAACATGCCAGTTCACAAAGTGTTTATTACAGTGTGCTCTTGAACCCTCTGCAATATCATTCATGTGTCTCACTTTCATAATCCATGTGTGGTATTGCTCCTCTGTGTAAATAGTTCTTATCAAATCCAGATGTTGCACCATCTCCCTTCACAAACTTGCCAAGGCATCTGATGCTAGAGCTGTGATGGCATCCATCCTCTCTCCACAAACACATACTTTATTTAATACCTTGCTCTCCTAATCACACACAGCTAAGCACCTTTACAGCTCACATTCACACTAAGCCAACTCCTGCAAAGTAGTAACTTTGAAAGCCCCTTTTCTCTTTGCTGTTGGCCTTGTTGCAGCGCATCAAACACAGATTGTTTGATATTGGGGAATTTTTGTTTAGCTAGAAATTGGGCTGGTAAGGATGATGTGTTGTATAGTCCCAACACAGTTTGATCAGTGTAAAGACTGGGCTGCCCTGTGTACCCTGGCAGTATGTCTTTTGCACACTGTGTGAAGAATGGTCAGGTGCAGTGGTTTGAAGTCAGCTTTTAGACAGCTGTTCAAAGAGAATCTTCTTGTAGCACTGGTGTTTTACCTCCTTGAAACCAGTGATGTTAGAAAACTGCTGAATTTCTTCATGGTGACTTGCATCTTGAAGTGTTTAAGAATATGACTCTTAATTAGTAAATGCATTTAATAAACAACGCAGACAACCCAGCTACTTTCCTCAGTACAAAGCAGATATTTATGCCCTCTTTAATAAATGTCACATGACTGGTGAACAGCAAAAAAGAAAAGTTCCTGTGAGAAACAAAATAGGTTTTTTCCTTTTTTATATAAAACTCTAATACTGCATTTCTGGCACAATGGGATGCTGTTCAAAGAAGAAAATTAACAGTACTTCCTATCACTTTGTCGCTCAGAAATCTGCCCTTGAGCAAAAACTTTTTTTTTACCAATTTCTTAGTGTAAATGAAATCCAGAGCCACCAGCAAAAGAACAGGCAATTCTGTTCTTCAGGAATGTAATATAGTTATTTTCCCATCTTTGCTGGCACTCTTTACTAGGCTTCAAACTCCAGTTTTCACATTATCCAGTTTTCCTTTCTTCTTTAATATTTTCACTGCCTTTTCCATTGAACTCTCTCTTGCTGAGATGTTAGATTATTCCCTTACTGAGAGTCTCTGGTTTAGGCTTCTGTTTACCTTTCTGTCCATCTAGCTATGCAGTTGTGGCTAGGCAATATATAGAAACATAGGACAAAGTTTTCCACTTATATTCTCCTGTAATATATTGGATTTACATGTTTGGTTATGTGGTTTTTATTACCTTAATATAACATGAAGAAAATGAATGGTTTCAGGTAGAACTTTCAGTCTGAACAATTGTAGACATTTAGTTTTTTGAGTATTACTTCTGCTTCAAGATCTTTTGTCCCTAGTCATCTTGAAGAAATTTTTGAATGCCTATATATTCGAAGGCATTGACAATTTACATATCTCATGATTTATATTTCCTCTTTAGTACACAGCTACTTCTAAAAAGTACATGAGTGAGAAGTAAGCAAAGCCACAGAAGGGTGAGCTTAGTACTATTTTGTACCTCAACCTCACATGGGTGCCCTCAGGAGTAGAAATATCTTTCCTTTGTGTGATCTCTGTAATTGCACGCCTTCCGACAGTATGGGGGGCAAAGTGATCGACTCATACTTTTTATTATATTGCATGTTTTACAAAGATTTGTTACTTTAAAACCTTCTGAAATAAATCTCCTAATGTGGGAACATATATTGTTTTATTTGTTTACCATCTGGTGGCCTGTGAACTCAGACCTGTGCAAGTCCTTATTCTTGAAGAAGGCTTCCCCCTTTGAAATTGCTGTAAAACTGACCATACCAAAGGAAAAGAATTGCACATGTAATGATTTATTCTCTTAGTAAAGAACTCACATGTATTAGCAGAATAATGTAAATTTTACATAATTGTTAATAGTGGTATAGGAACCAAATTTGGGCAGTTCAATAAAATGTAAATGTTTATTAAATAATGTGAATCAGTAATTAAAACGTGCAAGTCTCAGGATTTAAGCTAAAACAAGTGAGAAATTGAACAAGTTCAAATGTCAGTCTACAGGGTATAATTTCATTACTTGTAGACTTTTATAAACTCAACCGCTCTCAAAAAACTAGATTTAATTGGAAGGCAAAGATGGAGAAGGTTCTGCATAAACACATTTTGCCCTTTTCTCTACAATTTTTAATGGGATTTTTTTTTTTTTGGGTTAAGCCTAAAAACCCAAACACTGATTTTTTCTTCTTTAGCAAATTGAAACCTGGACATTTTTGTCCATAAAATTCAGAAATTTGTGTATGTGTTGGCTAAAGAGTTAGCATTCTTGCCAAAATCATGTGTTTATCAAAAGAGTTTGAGAAAAGTATATGCTCTTTGTATTTAAATGAAAACTGATTTAGCAATTGAAAAATCATTTATAGAAAATATTTCTTTAGCACCAAGATTAAACCAAATACTGTGTGATTTAGGTTGTCCAGCCAAAGGAACAACCATTTATTCATCTTTCTGCTATCACACATAGTTTTAAAAAAGTTATTATATTAAAATTTATAATTGCACAAAAACCACCAATTTTGTGTTTTATTTTGTTTTTAAGTAAAGACTATAAGTAAATACTTTGCCTTTGAAAACAATGAGATTTCTGAGGGTTTAGATTATGCAATTATCTGAAGTCCACAGAAGAAGCCAGTATTGGATGAAACCTGTACTTTGCATCTATAAAAAAAAGAAGCGATTTCATTTAGTTTCTTCTTTATTAAACACTTAAAAGCCAACAGTAACTCAGTTTATAAAAGTATAAATATTAATTCCTATAGTAAAAAAAACCAAAAATCTCCTTTCCTGTTTTGACCTTAAGAAACATTTCACTGTGTGGTCTGGACAGGTACTTCTGATCAAATTACAATAATGGGTCAGATTTCATCTCCGCTTTCTGTTGGGAATAGGGAAGGCAATTAATGTGGAATCAGTTTGGGAGTCATCCTGTATAAAACAATGTACTTCAGTACAGGAGACTGCAAAAAATAGCAGATAATAATGATTTGTTATCAGCATACATTTATCCCACTGCCTCATGGCAAGAAGGCTGAATAAATCAGGTTTCCATACCCAAGCAATAGAACTTTAATGTCTACTGTAGTCTTGGGAGCACCTGTGCACCAACCTTGTCATGCCAATAAAGACTACAGATCAAAATGCTTAAATAATTCACCAGTTTTACATCAAAGACAGACTGATTCTGACAATACAAAACAAGCTAAAATAAACAGAATATAGAGGATAACAGGAATTTCCTGTAAAAATCACTGAACACTCCAGATGTCATTGTGTAATTATAATCTGAAAAAAAGCAGAGATCACTTTAGCGTCCTGTAAAATAAATTGGAGTCTTTCCTTTGAACATTTTACTCAGTCCCATGCTGCACAATGTGTATTTACCACTGCATTGTCAGGTTCAGTTTTAAAAGCTGTACCCTTTTCAAGTGGTGTGAAACTGAAATATAAAAGGAAATATGGCACTGTATTATGTGCAGAAGAAAAGCTTATTAGACTTCAGAAATAGTTAATAAAATCCAGTCTTGAAGCAGAAAATATATTTGCAAAACAGAAATATGAGATAAGACTTTTGTCTCAATCGAGAGGACTTTTCCAAAAAGTGTGAAATATAACAGAGGACAAGGTTACATTTTTGTTTCACTCTTAACAGCTTGGAAAAAAAGAATACTAGAGCCAAAATGTTGCCTTTAATGTTATTTTCAATATTCCATCATGATTTTTATCAGTCATCTCCCTTTATAACAAGGGCTTTTTTCTCTTTCCATGTTGGGGCCAACCTTACTACAGAGCAAAACAGATCTTCATTTCCTTTTTCATTTTTAGCATAGTCAAATGGTGAGAAGAAATATACCATTTTGATGTGATCCCACCCTCTCTTTTCTCTTTTGTAAAATGAGATATCAATAAAACACTCGATCATTTCAAAGTGTTAGTTACAGAAAGTCTAGCTATCTTAGGTGCTGAACATAACAGAAAAATCACAAACCATGTTTTAAGGAGCATCAGTTTCAACTGGTTTTACAGGGACTAGGTAAAGAAGGTGAAAATGAAACTAAGTATGTTAAAAAAAATAAAGAAAAATATTTGAAGGCAGACTTCTTTCAGTATGGGGTAAAAAAGCTAAAACAATAAAAAAACAGGACTTTTTAATAGGTGGGGGGGAGGTACTTGTAAGCAGTTTAAAAGAATCAGAAAATGAGAATCACAGGGTGAAAAAAGTTTAAAAGGTGAAAATAATGAAATGTAAATAAATGAAACATAAATCAGAACCAGACTGGCTAAAATAAATTGAGCAGAATTTACAAGGGAAGAAAGAAATAAAAAGAAGCAGATTTATTTTAGAGCTAAAGGGCCTTCAAAGAAATCCAAAATGTATAGGAAAGTTGACCTAAGTGAAATGATGTGCAGTTAAAACTGGAAACATAATTAAAATTAAAGTGGTTGGAAATATTATTATGAACAAAAACCTGAATACTTAAAAATTGAAAAGAACCAAAGAATAAAAATTATAACTTCTGTCTGAAACATAAAACTCAAAGTAAATAAAATAGAACTTAGTTCAGAGTACAAAAATAATATGGCACAAGAAGCTGCAAGAGGTAAATTTGTTCATTTCTAAAACCTACCCCAATGGAAGAGACTTGACCTTCATTTCAAATATACAAATCAAAATGGGAAACCATTCTTTTCCATAGGCAAAACCAAAAGCTGTCACTTTTTATTTGCAGCACTGTTATGTTTGGATTTTCTCTTACAATTTCTTAACGTAGAAGTTGGAAACACAGTAAAAGCACAGATTTCTTTTTTCCAACTGACATTCCATTGGCAGATACATACCCTGAGGCAAGCTAAGATCACAGTCCTCCCCTGACACCCCCTGATTGCAGGCTCGACATCTCCGACTGTCCCGACTGACAAGTGGCTACAACTGGACACAGAAACTTTTTCATACAAAAGTTGACCTTTTTTTTGCACATATTTTTATACCAAAGGACAAAATTAATAATTTGTTCAATGACAGGAAGGAAAAGAGAGAAAAATCAAGTTTCTATCAACTTCCCTGAAGTCCCATGAAAGCTGGTATTAAATTTTCTTAACTGACCAGCCAGTCAGGATCAAGTACATCTTTATTTTAGGTATTGTTATAGGCTGCTTGAGGTAGGAACCTGTTCTTTTTCTGTACTCACAGTGAGCTCTGAAGATTGCATATCTGATTCCTGTTGAGAAAGATGTCTAACTCATCAAAGACTTAAAGATAATCTGGTATCTAGGATTAAATACTCTTTCTTTTACCTTAATCACTTTTCTAACCTCTGTTTTAAACCAGAAAAAAATAAAAACTGCAATGTGAATCTAGTGAAATGAGGCTACCAGAGTATATTTCAGGTATTTTTACTTATTCTCTTTTTAAACTCTAGATTTGCTAAGTTTTTATTCATAGCATTGCCTTGAATTTGCTGCCTATATTAAGCATCTCTACAATAAATAGTTCTATTTCTTGTTCCAGTGTAATTTTCAGTATATGGATTAGAACTAAGGAAAATCAACACTTCTGAAATTAAAATACCATGTTACCTTCAATCACTTTAAAAAAAAAAGAAAACCTTTAAGAATACAGCATGAAGTTATTCTGATCCACATTTACAGTAAGTATGCATGCGAAAAAAGAGACTTTCAAGACATAAAATCTTACTAATGAATATTATATTTCTCACTATTGGAATAATAATGCACCATTGTCCTTTAAAATAAAGTATTTTATTTCAAAATATTACCAGTGGTTACTATTGAAGCATCCCCAAATGGTTTTAAAGTCACTTTTGAAATTCGATTTGATGCCAATAACAGTGAACTTATGTTTCTTTTGAAAGCTGTGAAATGTATGGAACAATGTATTTGAAAAGAAATCCTTAAATAGGAAACAGCCCATAATCCAGCATGGAACAGAGGATAGCTGCTCTCCATACTGTAGAAATATTTTCTAATTTTGTATAAACAAAATGGAAATTAAACTGTTCTTTATGAGTGTATCCTCAAATGCATAGTAGGATAATCAAGGCTGGCACTGAGCAACAGAATTGGAGAAATTAATGTTGCCTGATGATTTGGCTGTATTTTCATACTGAGAGACAACTTCTTTCCTATTCTCTGCAGGTCAGCTGACACAAGCACTCATGATTGAGAAAAATGGTACTGTCTCATTTTGTTGAAAAAGATAAATGTCAAGGACGCCCTAGACTGGGATTGCAAACCCTTCATGATTCATAGGCTAACATACAGGGTCACAGGCTTGTCACAGCAATCAGAGCACTGACACAGTAACAGTCTAAGAGAAGGTGATGTTTGCAATGAGGAAAAGGAAGGATGGACATCTGTAAGTGTAGCCAAAGGCTACACTGCTGCAGAATCCTGGACAAAATCCAACAAACTATATTCCACAAGATATGAGCTTAGGTGGCAGGATCATTAAACTTTTTCTCGTTTTTTGCCATACTCTTATTATTTCAACGGTGCAGGTGCAGCTGGGTTTTGATACATTTAGACAAGGATTCTGTGCTGCTAAGACCCATCACTGAAAAAGGAAGGGAATGTTTACAATGGGCATGATGCAGCCTCCTCTGCCTGAAGCACAGTTTCTGAAAAGTCTTTGTGAAAATTAACTTTTTCTAAGGAGAGGAGGGGAGGGGGGGAAAAAGTAAAAAAACCAATATTTTCTCTTTTGCCCATTCTTATTGTGCCAGAGAGGAGCTTTGCCATTTCAAAAAATTATTGAGTCTCCCAGTTAGAATATGTCCCTATACTTTAGCATCATTTTCAATATTGTGTTTTGTTATCCATAGCGAGTTAAATCGTGTGTATAAAATGTTATTATGTTGTAGGAAAGCTGTCTGAAGAAACATTTTCAAAGTTTTATGACAAAAGGTATTGAATTTCCAGAGAGGTGATTAGCTGCTCCTTGTCACAAAACTGATGCATGATTTGGAAGCTTTAAATACAGTTATTAGTTACCTAGGGAGAATGAACAGTTATGAATACAATGTGCATTTGTCACCAAGCTGACAGGGCAGTTAAAGCACAAGAATAAAGAATACAAAGGAATCTAATTATTATGCATGTGGTTAATGATTTTTAGTATGCTTACTGAGAGAAAACATGAAATTTTTCTTCATTAAATTTGTAGATGGCACACAAAGAGGAAGGGTATTTATATTCAATTCATTTGGCAGGGTTTGGCAGCAGGGGAACTGCTGGGGTGGCTGCTGTGAGATCTGACCAGCTTAAACCACTACAGTCTTTTCTGGTGCCACATGTGGACTGTGGAGGAATTTGAGGAAAGGGCAGTAACCCAGAGAGGTAATCAGCAAATCTTGATCTGAATGTTACCAGGAAGCAGAATATTTGTGAGAACTGTTTCGTAGTTGTAATGTGGTGTAGGGACAAAGGGTGTGGCATGCATGTGATGTCCACCAGCGTCAGTGCAGTCATGATATCAGTTCAAATTTGGTGGACAATGCTCTTTATCAATGTATGTGAGGTTTGTGTAAACTGTGTGGTGAATGCATATTTTAATGATAATTTTTAAATATGTTCTTCACAGAGGTGATGGGGGGGATGTCTGGGGAGGCAGATAACCCAGTGCAGGCAGAATAGAAGTAACCTGAAGGAAGCTGCAGCCTGTGGGGGACCTGCACTGAAACAGCTCTGGAAGAGTTGCAACCCATGGGAAAGCCCCTTGTTGGAGAATTCATGAAGGATTGCAGCCCAGGGGAGCAGGGGAAGGGCATGAGGAGGAAGGAGAAGCAGACCTGAAACATTATGAGCTGTCCACAACCCCATTCCCCTCCCCATGCCTCACTCAAGGGTGCAGGGGGCAGAGGTACAGGAGTCAGGAGAACCTGAGGCTGGAAAGAAGTGGGAGTGGTGAGGTGTGTTTAGTTTTGGTTTTGTTTCTCACTATCCCACTCTGTTTTCAATAGGAAATAAACTAAATTATTCTTCCTCAGTTTTAATCTCTTTTGCCTGTGACAGGAATTGGTGAGAGATCTCCATAGCTCTACCCATCAGCTTTCAATCTTATGTTGTTCCCTTGTCCTGCTGAGGAGCAGAAGCGACAAAGTGGCTGGGTGGGCACCTGACAGCCAGCCAAGGTCAACCCACTGCAGTACTGAACAATGAAAGGGTAGGTTCTTATCAATATCCCTGTGCTCTGCAAAGTCTGTGCAGTTAGAAATAAAATCAATAAGCTACACAAACTGGAGGGCAACTTTTAAAAAGCAGTGAGTAAGAAAAAGGTACTGAGACAACCAGACGAAGGATAATTGGTTGAAATTGCTTGCTGGTAAGTGCAATTTTTGAGAATATCAGGGTGAATTTCTTATGTGCAAGCCGAGCATAAGGATTGGAAAGTACAAGTGTAGATCTTATGATTTCCTCTGTCACTTGAGGAATAATTTTTTGATGATGATGTCCACTTCTGGTGTTTATTCAAGAGAAAAATAAGGCAATACTTTCTGTGGGTAAGTGTGAAACACATTTCTTAAAGTACAGACATCTATAACCAGCAGAAATTTTACAGTTTACAGTCACTGTAGGCTTATATAAGACAAATTCAGCCTAATATTGAGGAATTCCTTTTTAACACAGAGTGGCTAGCCATTGAAATAGCTTTCCTAATGAAGCATTGAATTTTATATCATCTGCAGTCTTTAAATAAAGATTAGATAATTTTTCTAAAATGTCTCTTGCTCAGAAGCTGCAGAGTGGATACATCATTTACCAGTTTAAAGTCTACAGCTTCTACAAGCAGCTGAAGATACAATGATTCCTTATAGACTTGAAATCTGTGTTAATTCTTTAGAGGAATATTAAATGTGAGTGATAAGTTGGAAAAGAAATTGCCAAGAACAACAAGGAAACTTAGGCACAAATTTAGTGAAGTGCTTGTAGAAGTGAAAAAGGCCAACACAGACTTGTTTTATAAACACAAAGGTCGGCATCCAGAAAAATGTGTGGATTCAGTGCATGCCTAGTGATGTCAGTTTAATGCATCTTACTATGGGTTTTATCTTGTAAGAGAAACTGGAAGATTATGGAGAAAATCAACAATTCTATAGGACAGAATTTCTTTTTTATTGTGGTATTTGCATTTAATTTTGCACATTTCATGCTTGAATTGTAACATTTCAGTCAATGGGTGCAAATGGCAAAGAAAGGAAAGAAAACATCGTGCAGGAAGCTCACTTTTCTGTATACTCACCCCTCAAAAAAACTGGTTTAAAAGTAGGATCACTAGCATTTCATCACATCCAGATTTTTCATGATTCAAGTTATATTTTCTGGAGAAACATCTCTAGAATAGGGTGAAGCCTGGTGTTTATCACAAACCGTATTGCATATGTAGTTGCAGATCATTTGTTATGACTGTAGCCATGTCCCTCCTTTCAGGCTGAAAATTTCACTGATTTTTGGAGGTATTTAGAGAATGCTTGAAGATGAAGAATAAGTTGCTCATGGATTTTCCAGCTTGGAACAACTAGCATAGCATTGCTCCCTGAACTTTTCAGCAACAAGAAGCTGACTTTTGTGCAGCTGCTGTCAGCAGAAGGAGAACCCGGCAAAAATAAGTTGTCTACCTTTAAACATGGAGCAAATTTAAAATAAAGAAAATAAGAGTAAGAACTGTAATGGCTGACAACATGCAAATGGGGTTTTTTTGGTTTTTTTGGTGTTTTTTTTTTGCTTTCCAGTCTGTGTATTCTATCAGAGTAGCCATATGCTCTTATTACATTAACAATAATACTTTGCTCCAGAAAATAAGAGTGATTAATGATTGATTTGCCATTGTTTTGTACTTTACCATGTGGTTCTTGCTATGCTTCAATTTAAATGCAGGGTTTATTGCCAACAGCTTTGTTTTACATCCCTTCAAGATTGCTTTCACACAGTAGGAATGGCAAGGAAAACTGCCAAATGAAGGCCAAACTTTTCACATAGCACCTGTGCACACAAAGGCTGCACATCCCTAGTCTGTCAGAGGGCAGACCTAGCTGATCAGTATAGTTCTCTTTTCTTTTGAGGACAGTGTGTCTTGTGGAAAAGCAATGTCTGACATCCTGCTATGCACTTCCTCATATGACAAATAGAAATTAGGTTTTTTCCCAGTTCAGAGGGCTGTTCAGATTTGAGAGTCATGTACAGTGAAAGTTATTTGGTATGAAGTCCATTTTCCATCCTGGTTTGATTCTTCCCCCTGGCTTTAGCAGCCTACCTGGTCTAGCCAACTGTATTCTCTCCTTTTCTGGATGGCATTCACAGGCAGCTCATTTTTCAGCTCCACACTGGAAAAGAGTTTTCCTGGAGTAGTTCTTCTTTCTCAGAATTGAGGATGACAGCTCAAATGTTCTTAGACCCTTTGCTAAATGGATTTTGGATGGTCTCTTAAGAAGAGGCAGAGCTGGGTACTGATCAGGATGTCTTGCTGTACTAAAGTAAGATGCATGCGTGCAGCAACCTTAACCTTTTTTTCATTTTCTCCTTGACTGCAGGAAAAAGCATTGTATTAAACCACTGCAGCATGGGTTCAAATACAGGCAGAGTTTGGAATAATTTTATGAGAAGTATCCTTTGATTCTTTCTCTTCTTCTGGGGCCCACCAGTTCATTAACTAACTGGCTAGCTAGCTAGCTAACTAACTAACTAACTAACTCACTCTTTACTAAACTGGCAGTAAACCTCCATCCCTGCATGTCTTGGAATGTAGGAATTTCAACAAGTGGAGCTGTTGCTTTCCTTGTGCAATAGGTGGAGTGGCAGCCACAGACAAGTTCCAATATTATATCCTGCTTCTGAACAATGTTGATCCTGTAAAGCACATTTACCAAAAGTAATCCTACATCATTAAATCTTTTAGTATTCATCATTTGTATCAGCTGATTTCTATTATCTTTTACTCTTCAAAAAAAGTTAGAAATCTCTTCCACATGTGATCACCCATATAGCTGGGTGTTGACTATGTGTGAGTCACTGGGGGAAAGTATATCACTACTTGTGAAATTTTAGAAGATACATCAGGGTTCTCATTGTGTGGTTTTATGAAATTATGATGCATTCAATTGGTTTGCTTCAAGTTATCTATTCTCTGGTTCCTGTTTTACATGAGGATAAAGAGTACTTTCCAAGGACAAAACCAGACCATTTATTATAGCAAGTAATTCATCTCTATCCACAAAAACAAAAAGCTATTTCCCTAGAAATGTTGTAAAACAGATCATGCAGTTGATTTAGGAAAACTGAGCTCTGCTCATAGTAAAATATGACTAGCTGGTGAGCAGGTATTTCTTTTCAGTAGCATAGATAATGAAATTTCTTCCTGGCTCATACTTGTGGATTGAAACAAATAGGTACAAAGTTCTCAAGGCAGGGTGTTTTTCGCCTTTAGAAATATGTCTCCCTTCATGTTTTAAAATCAAATTTATTTTCTATATATAGAGAAAAGAAATTGAAGATCCAGCAATAAACTGGCTTTTTCTGCATTTGGAGGGGTTTCTATGGTCCCTTGTCGCTAGACAGAATGAGACACTACAGCATCCCATGTAATTTTTTTTCTCATTTGGCTGGCAGTACTGTACACTTTCAGCAGCTACATGGCTGTGCTTCACTGTGTCTTTTGTGTCCATGAGTTGTACATTTCCAAAGCTTAGAAGTCTGATTCAAAGAAACTCTGAAACTGCACAGGCAGCAGAAATGACAACCTACAATGCCTTCTGTGGTTCACCATGGACGGGAGCCATGACTTCTGCCTCCTCTTATTTTGTGTGGGTGGTCACTTGACAAGCTATCTGCAGGCATATTACTAATACACTGATACTTTTATTTGAAGTCCAAGCCTATCAGTTAGAATGAAATCATGCTGAAGAAAAAACACACTTTACGAGGACAGTGAAAACTTTCTTTGAAATGAAACTTGGCCTCATGAAATCCGCAGCTCTGGCAAGTGTCTCCAAGTGGATGACCTATTCATCACCAGCAGTTTCTGTAGCTGGTTGAGGAAAACTATCAACAAAACACCTCATTCCCATGAGCATTAGAACATCCCTGCCAAAAATAGTCTCATTTTTATGACTGCATAACCTGCCAGCATCTGAATATGACTATTAGCCACAACACTGTGGAGAAAAAATGCTTTGATTTTGTGAGCTGAGTACTCACAGATCCCCATTACACAACAGTCCTAACAAGAAATCCAGGTCTCATACGGTCTGGATTTCTAGGAAGAGCTGCATGTACACCAGCTACAGAGGTGTTTTACTTCATGCAAAAGCCACCTAAACTTGCGCCAGTCTACACATGGCAGAGTTTTTCTGAGAAAGCTAAATACATCCTTCCATTAAAAATAAAATCAGGCATTAATAAAAGGTTTCAATATCTGCTGTTCTCACCCTGTTTCTTTGATTTCTAATTTTTTTACTGGAAATAACTGGAGAAAATGTAATATTTTCAAGAAAATTTCAGTATCAAATAAGCATCTTCCTACCACACAGAATTTCTAAGCAGCTATCAACTTCAGTTTGTCAATTTCACAAAATTATTACAAAATCCCAAACCCTCCTTGAAACCTGCACAGAAACCATTCTTTTTGTCCTGCAGTTCTCTGAGTGAAAGCAGCCTTGCCCACATTCTCCTGCACGTGAATTAAGCCTGAATTAAGAGTGCCAAATTACAATGTTGAACTTCTTGAGAAGAGCTCCAAGTGATGTCCCTGCTGGATGTTTTTCCATGTTCCATTCTGTGTGGGGGCAGCATCAAGCATCATGCTGTCTACCCCATTCATAACTGATTACCTCAAGCCTCTGTTCATAAAGCTGAAATATCATGCACAAGACTGTATTGAATGGGCTGGGTGCACACTTATGACTACACTTGAAAATGAAATGGGTAGATGCTCTGCCCAGAATATAGTGCTCTATACTGCCATAATGGAGGAAACATAATAGAGTGTCACAGAAAACTCTCAGGCTTTTCTGTCATTGAGAAGAATAGCTTTCATGAGGATTGACCAATCTATCTATCTCTGTACCAATTCATTTTTCTGTCTTCATTAATCTATTTCACAAGATATATGCAGTGTTTCTCCAGATGTGTTGCATAGATTAGAATCTGTGTTCTTTTCAGCAAATCTTTTGACCCAAAGCACTTTAACAGTGCACAATGAAGAACTCACAACGAATTAAAATCTATATTTGCTTACAAATCTGTTAATCTCAGACAGTATTTTACTATTTTGCTTTGAATTTGTGAGCAAACTTTCGACTGAAAGGCTAAAAATTAACCTGAATCTCATTATGCCTTGGGAGTGGAATAATTTTATTATCCTGCAGATCAGGTGTTGTTACTGTTATTGCAATGATCAGATTCATGGTTGTACTATTTCACTCCCAGTGTAGTCATATTCCAGTAGAAAATTGAATCAGTAGATCAATGACTCTTGCCTTTACAAAGACAATTTCTGTCCTGGCCAGCCACAGCCTAACTAAAGAGGAAAGTGAAATTACTTATGAACCTAAGTATGCAGGTGCTAAGCCAGCTTCCTTCAGAGAAAGTGCCAGCAGATATTTATGTCTCAAAGTGGTCCCAGCTTATGTGGCTTAAGATACAAGCAACCTCAGCAGTACCTGAGATCCCAGGCTATGCTTTGGCTAAGTCAGATGGCAGTGACTGTTTTTGGTGGAAAGAAAAAGTCAAGGGATTCTCTACTGCTGGTGGAGCTGGCTGAGTCTAATACTGACTGCAGGAGACCTAGGACTTTAGCTAATCTGAAATAGCTTTCCTCCACTCGAGTGCACCTAGAATTCCTCATGCCTACTTTAAAAGAAACTCGACATAAAAATAGAATACTAATTATTAACTAAAAAAAGAATACTCACTCTGCTGTTTTGACTATCTTCAATGTAACAGTGAAAAATTTATTAATATTATTATGGGAATATTAAGATAAGGGTGGCAACATATTCAGACTTTTTGCAGGAAATGACAGGTAGAATAGAGATAAATTAAATGAAATCACACAAGAAGTCTCAGTCAGAGCTAGGTTTAGATCTAGTATTCCCTGATGCATAACTCTGTACTTGGACCTTAAGAAATTCTCTCCTGTCAGGTACTTGTTGCATATGCAGAACAGGTTTCAATCTCACATTGTGTATCTGTCCTGACATTGTTGGTGCTCAGCTGTTTGGACATTTTTGCACCCTATGTGACAGCTCCACAGCACCTGTGCCTTCTCTGTGCAGCACCTGCTGCCAGACCATCTCATTGTCCCAAAGCACACTCATGTGCTATATATACTGCACACCATCAGGAAATGTCAACACACATTTGGATTTTCTACTTTTAAGCAAAAATCCACAACTAATTTTTTTTTCACCTTAAAAAAAAGTAATAGGAAAAAAAGATAGCTAAACACTTCAATTAAACTAGGGAACTGCCTGCTCCTACTGTTAGTTCAAAAGAAGTTATTAAAAATCCCCTACTTTAAACACATTTCCCAAGGGTTATAGAGCTAGTCAGCTCTGCACTAGGTATGTGAAATTGTATCAGTATCCATCATCTCTTAATCCCACAAAATACATTTTAAAGTAAGGACACATTTCTTTCTTTGTTTTTACAAGTAAAGTTTCAGCTTCTTTCTCTCCTTTCCAGTGAACGTGATCTTATCCTTGTTCTAAATTTGTCACAAACTTCATTTGTGTTTCCTTCTAGTTTTTTCCTCCCAGCACAATAGAGATCAAACCTCCTATTTCAGGGGATCTTTGTGTCAGTACAGATTTAAACTAAAAAAAAAAAAAAAAAAAAAAAAAAAAAGAAAATAGAAAGCACGCATCATGGGTCTCACAGTACTGGGAAGGGGCTAAAATGATCCAAATTATTCTTGCATTCTCATAGGCTTAAAAATGTTGGAGAATCAGTGTTATCCAAACATCAGCAAAGAGGGAAGAAGAGGGAAGTCCTGTGTATGCTGTGCACAACTTGTGCACTGCCGGTTGTTTGGAGGAGCAGTAATAACCTAGCCCATCCCCAATTGCTGACAGCATCCTGCCTCCTGTAGATTGGTACCTGCCCCTTTCCAGGAGCAGTGTAGTGGCTGGGAAGGAGGTGTATCCCACAGAAATTGCACAATTCTACCTGCACAAGAAGAATCCTCCCACGTGCTGATTTGGAGGTTTTTACAAGCTTTCCAAGCATTAATCATGACAAAGATGACAATCACTCAGGTTTTGTAACAAACCTACTTCACTGGAATCAATTCTCAAATCTGTAATCTGTTTTTATTCTTACCTTCTTCTTCTTCTTTTCTTAAATTTTAAATTTATTTTTATTTTCTATTTTTTATGAAAAGAGATGAAAAGTTAAAGGTGAGGAAATACCAAGTTACACAACCACCTACAAGCATGCTCTTCCCTCCCATGAAAGATACTGTCTTGGGAAAGGATTTTTTTACAACTCAAATTAACTATTTTTAATGGCACCTATCAATGGAGTAGAACTGTCTCCTCCATGTAGAAAGAAAGCACTTGCCAGCAGAGATGAATTCTTTCTAATGCTGGTGATGATGCAGCTATATTAGTTCAAGGCTGGACTGTCAGCATAATTTAGGAGCCAGAGTACTGTAAGTCAAAAAAGGTACTGGCACAAACAGGACAGTTTGGCACAATTATGTGGCATGTGAGTTAGGATGTGTAGTACATGAAAGATTCAAAAATCAAAATCTTCATTCCTAATGGTTGCACAGGGTCATATCTTCAAAGAATTAAGCTGTATGACATCCATTAAAATAAATGTTTAAAGCTTAAATCTTCTCTCCCACATTCAAGACTTTCCACATTGTAGCATGACTTTCTTCATAAGGAGAATGAAATATCATATTTTCCCCTTAAAACTTGAAGTCAACAAAATGAGGGGTTAATCCCTTTAGCTTATGATGCACTACCTCAATTCTTTAGCATGATATACAACAACAACAACAACAACAACAACAACAACAACAACAACAACAAAAGATGAAGAGAGGCATTATTTTCTCACTTTTGGAATGGTTTACTTATTTTATCTTTCAAGAAAGGCAAGAGGAATATAAGTGAGCATCACAGTTTGGTGCTGTTGCATTTTTCTCCCCATTTTAACAATTGTAATAAATCTGAGTTTGGGGTGATGCAGTGAGACTGGGGCAACAGTGATGCTACCCCACAGATGACTTCTGTCTAACTGTAAGAGTGTTCATGATCTCTGAGCTTGGCTCTGGTTCTCTTTCCATTAAAGAATTACATCCACATCTCACTAAAGATCAGTATTCATTTGTCCTTTGTCAGTAAAACACAGTCTTGAGGGAACAGTAGGTATCTCCCACTGAGCAGGTTTATCTATACCACTGTCAGTACCTTGTGTGAAGCAAACCCCAATTTTCTTCATTTCTAGGCACAGTCTTAAAATCTGTTACACCACATTCTGAGTTTCTGAAATGTTTTGCCTGGGCAGTACTCAAAAATTCATATATGTCTGTAAATGTGCTAGGAGTCAAATCTCAGATCTGACTTTGGACACATTTTCAGTCTTTAAAGAAGTGGTTTGCCATAGCTAAGTAATGATATACTGTTGAATAAAATTAGCTATTCAGTCTTATGACTATGATGATGAAAGGTCAACAGCACATTCAATCCCACTTCAAGACAGGGAAACTTCCCGAGTTCAGCAGCAGCAAGCAAGCAGATTTAAAATCTAAAAGAGGGGCAAATTATTATATTCACTTTGAAGACAGGATGAGGCTCTAATCTTTCCCTCACAATGATCCAGAGATCATTAAAGTGCTTTAATAAGAAAGTGCTTTATGAATTTAATACATATTGTGAAACTTCATGCATGCATAAGAAAGGCTTTTAATTGATAAAGGGGATTTGAGAACTACTTCTTCTAGGCCAAAATTTAGATTATCCCATCATACATCTCTCTCTTGGTGTAAATGCTACATGACTGAGCAGATATAATAATTTCATTACTAATAAATGAGAGATGTCCATTCCTTTCCTGACTGTACAGCACCTCCTCCCTCCTGCATCTCTGCTTGCACTCATTTTGTCCTGTGATGAATCAGTTTGATTCACAACTTTTAAAAGAAATAATTGGAATAACAGTTTTCTGGGCTAATGAAATGGATCTGTCCATGATGAATATGGAAGTGGGAAGGAGTGAGAGTAGGAAGATAGAAAGAATCTCCTCCTCCTCCTCCCCTTCACCAAATTGCTACATTTGTTCAGTTGCTTGTTCAGCACATCCCACAACAGGTGCTTCAGCTAAGAATGGTTTGAAGTGTTGCAGAGAATGAGAATTAGATCCCTGTGTCCTTTACACAGCCAGTACAGAGAGATGCAGGATGTGTGCACAGACAGAGTGTGCTCTGGACCAGACTCCTGACCTGTGCGGTACTGGCACAAGTGCTTTCTGTCCAGCACAGCAGTACAGGCTCAGCTTCTCTGCATTCAAACTGCAATTAAGAAAAAAAATATAGATAATTCAACAGTGATTTTTTTTTTTTTTTTTTTTGGTGCGTGTGTGAGTCTGCTTCAGCGAATTCCAGATACTTAACAAACCGTTGAGTCCTGAAGAGTGCTAATTCTGTAAGGGGTAAAAGACAGATATGGAAGGATACAAAAAGTAATCCCTGAAAACAGAAGAAAAAGGCTGTGTAATGAAACTTAAGAATTCAGATTCCTAATCTGTTTTTAATAATTGTTATAAAGTCATGATTTAGTGCCACCAGTGTTTCTAATATGGCTGTATGGCCATTTATCTATACTCCATGTATAGTCGAATTTTCAGCTACCTGACAACTGTAAATGATGTAAAACCCTTAAGAGGCTGGATACTTTTGCAATTTTTTTGTTTGTTTGTAACATAGTTTTCATAGGGAATACTGAATATTTCTAAAGCTGAAAGCAAAATTCCATGTTCTTTCTTTGGTGGCAGTGCAGGCTTAAGCAATTTCTGCTTTCAGCCCTTCCTTCCTGTCTCCACACCACCACATCCATTGTGCCAGCACAGCTGCTTGTGCAGCTTGTGGTGAAAATGGGAACCATCTGATAAATCCTGGGGCAGCAGAGAGGAATCAAAATCAAAAGGAAGCCTATAACAATGTGTGAATTAAGATGTGTAAGAGGCTAACCTTACATTGTGACATCTATGAGGTCTATGGAGGCCTTGTTAAGTTGACCCTAAAAGATCTGAGGTCTAGGGAAACTTTTAGAGTCTCTTATGAAATTTCAAAATATGTCTAAAGAACCCTCTTATTTACTTAATTCAAAACCTCTTTCTAGTGACCTTACTTTTTAGCTGTTTGCTGCTTTGAAGATTCTTTATGGAGCAATATTAAACTTACTTAAAAATAAACCTTCCTAAGGAGTTAAGACAGACCCTTAAGTGCCAACTGTTCCATGTCCTTCTTGTTCTTCTCTCAGAAAGTATGAATTGTAGATACATGCATATGTTTATGTATACATAGAGGCAAAGGGAATGTGTACATATAAACTTTGCAATATTTTTGAAAGCCACTCTATTTTTTTGTGTCAGGTAAGCAGGTTGGTTTTGCTGCCTATGGGGGAGCAGAACAATCATGACAGCTTTCTTAAATACAATATCCATATAACTAAACACAGTTTTTATTCAAAATATTTTATACTTGAACAAAGATGAACATTTAATTTCTGCAGTGACCCACAGACACTGATGTCTCACCCGTCTGTTGGGCAGCTTCTCCAGATTGCCTCAGTTCCTTCTTTTTTTGATAACAAGGGATTCTGTCACACTTAAGTCTTGCATCAAATGTTGCCCATTTACAGGCACATAATTTTGGAGGACTTCACTGTCCAGATGCTCTGCATATGGGAGGCTGGGTATCTGGTTTCCATTCCAGGGACCATGCAGTATAATGCATATCATTGAGGTGCTTTAAGATTTTGGCTAATTTCAAGTCCATGAATAATGGTTGGAACTATTCATATCCTTGATGTAGGCAAATGCCCAAGAGATTTACTAAAATGTTAAATCACAGTAACACAGTGGTCTCCAGTTCAGAGTTTTCAGTCACTAAGTAATTTTTCTTCACCTCATATTCTCATGCACTGAGTTTTCTGCGCTTTTAAGTAATTATTTTTCTCCTTAAACCTTAAATACATGGCAAAATTTCACTGCTATTTTACCCTGACAGTTTTGTCTTCAGATCAGACAGCTAAAATGAAGTAAGTTTGGAAGGCTGCATTTCCTTAACATCTTTCCCCAGAACATCTCAAAATGTGTTATGAAAAATAATCAAGCTCTTCAGTACGTCAGAGACACTTGAACACTTGAAGGAAAATGAATTCTGGCACAGCTCAAGTCTTTCTTCTCAGCCCAGCGTTCTCCTGCCTGAGTCATTCCCCCTCTCTCTTTCTCCTCCTATGCTAACAAAACTTCAACTACCTTTGATTCATACCTCTGTTCAACAGCTACATCTTACTGCAGACTATTTAATCTAAAGGCTTGATTACACCATACTTCACCAGCCATCAAAATCTGTTTTCCTTCTGAAGTCCTTTTTTCCCCCTCCATACCCCTTTATCTTTCTGATCAACTACTACCTGTTTAATTTACACTTTGTCATTTATTGAATCAGTCTTCTTTCCTCAGTATCTTTTTCCTTCCTCTTTTAGTGTGTTCCATTTCAGTTCCACCCCCTTTCATCAATCTTTTGACATGTTTCTTAATTCTTTATTTGCAGGATTGCAAACCTGACTCTTTCTTTGTACGTGTTTCCTTTTCGCTTGAATCAAAAATCTGAAAATCTACTAGACTTGCTTTGAAGGAAATTTCTTTTGCCTTTTCCCACCATTCTTCTTTCAAGTTCTTTCAGTTAAGAGGATATGTCACATCTTTGAATCTCGAGTGTTGGAAAACACATTCTTTTTTTTTTTTTCACCTGTTGAGTTTGGGTTGGAAAGATTCAGAGGGCATCACGAAACCAGAAAATTACATCAGACTGAATAAAAAGGGAGAATTCCTACATCTGGGTTTCCACTGAATGTATTCTTTAACACCCTAATTTAAAGACTATGCCATGGGAGCTCTCATGTCATTCTGTGTACTTTGCTGGATAAGAATCACTAAAGGCATGTGCTGCTGCTGATTTCAGACAAGGCTGTCTTGGTTAGTCTTTTTCACTCATTTAGTTGTCAGTAACAATGAATGCAGTATAAATGGAAGACACAGAAGTTTTGTCAGAGCTTGTGAGAAATACTTCACACCTTCCTTACCAAAAGGGTTAAACAGATGTCCAAGGCACGTTTACCAGCCTCTAAAAACCAGGTATCTCAGCAGCTGCTTTCCTCAGAAGCAATGCTGCAGGCCAGAGTCACTCCTTCAGCTGCTGCCTCTACTCAGTGTTCCTTGCTACCTCCCCAACACCTTCCATCTACTTCCTGTCAACTTCAATAATTTACTGATGATGCCAGTGAGAAGCCCTGAAGTTTTTAATATAATTGTCAGTGTTAGTAGCAATATTAGAGTCAAAGATTCTCTTATGCCACTAATCTGTCAACTAATGACTTTGCTATTTTAAGAAATAAAAATAGCAAGTAATAAGATATTTTAAAATAAGAAAGCATGTTAGATAATATTTTCTATGTTTCAAAATATTGACTCAAGAGCCTACTGCCTGCTCTCAAGACCCAAAAGTGTACTACTGAACAATGGGATACTGACAGCTTGGTTTTACTTTTGATAGCATTAAAAGTTCGGGGGTTTTGAAAATAAAACCCAAATATGCATGAAAGCTGCATGAAGAAACAGATTATTAAAGTTCTGAGCTTTACCAACACCATGATTATTCGGAAGTCTTGTCTGGATAGAGAAAAAAAAATATTATTCTGCCCTTTTCAAAACGCTTGAGCATTAGATACCACCAACAGACATAACATATGAGCACCATCAAGTGGCTAAGCACCTAAATTACAGCTAGTATTTTGACTTCCTCTTTTTTCCTCAAACCACAGAATCTAATCGAGGCATTTAGATGTTGATTTTAAATATCTGCAGTTTTTTAAAATTTGCACAACCGTGGTAGGAGTAGAAAGCTTTTTTTTAAAGGCTCTGCATGTCACCTGAACAGGGCACTTGAGTGTTCCAAGCTGGTTAATATAGGCAAGTACTTTCAGAGTATCTAAAATTCTTTTGCAAACACATCCCTTTTTTTCTCTGCCACTGCTACCACAATCATAACTGATTTCTCCCTAGTATGACAAGACCATTGTTCTCCTTATGGCAGAATAAGAATTCATCAACTAAACTATATCTGCTGCTTCCTTAGAATTGGGTTAAGATTGTTCAACCCTTTTTCCCCCCTTTTTCCCCCCTTTTTCATGCTTACATATTTTTCTTTTTTTTTCCCCCATTCTCTTTCTTTTCTTCACTGCATGATACTCTATAAGGTATCAATAAAATTTTGATCCATCAAAAAAGACCAAAATCAGGCATCAAGACTGTATGTTTATCCTGCATTTCAGTGAATTTGGGAACCTCTATTGATGACTATGGAGGTAATTATGTGGCCTTCATTTGTGCCATATTAATGATGACTGATCCTTTTAAATTTCTGTAGCAAAATCAGATCCCAAAATTAATATTGGTTAGAGGAACCTTATGCCTTCTGCAATAATTATATTGGAAATCTATTTTCACTTTCCACATGGATGATCTTGTTCTTAGGCCATTCCCTAAAACCAAAACTGTGTAAGACTCAATTAGGATTTTCTTTAATTTTAAGCATGACTGACTTTTGCAATGATCTCTTCCTTAAACCCTCACCTCCCCAGATTAAATGTAGCTATAACTGACATGACACAGAGACTTTTAAGTAGGTAAATAAGAAACCTCTGTCTTCTGCTCTTTCCTTTTACTGCTTTGCTCACAAAGCTGAAGAATCAAAGCAATGCAGATTCCCTTGGCTTTAACAGCAAATGTACATATAATTTCTTTCTTTGCTTCAGCAGTTCTTTCATTAATATGTAAGAGCCTGGATGTCCCCCTTTATAGTAATTATTTTAGATTTTATAAATCTACACATCTGGCTGGTTTTTTTGACCAGTACTGCTTCTTCAGGCTGGACATTTTACGCCTGTGGTATTCACATGCCCTCTGAACAGAAAAAAGCTGTGAGACAAGCAGAGAAGAAGGAAAACACAATTCTTACCTCGCTTGTTGTGCCTGTGTTGTGCTAAAGTATGCAATATGGAGATTGTTTACCCAAAGTGAGGATGTTTTGTTCCCTTGGCCTATCAGAGCCAAGAAGTGTGTGTATGTCTGGGACTGTCATGGGACAGTCACAAGAGAATCAGAGATGAGTGCCGTTCTGGGCAGTTGTGAGCAAGAGTGAGTGCTTGGCAGATTCAGTTTAGGTGAAATGTACATAGTGTAGTATAATAATTCATTGGCCTTCTGATGATGGAGTCAGATGCATCATTCTCTCTTCCCTTCGTCAGAGCCGTCTTTGATTTGCAATTTATGCCTTTTAAGAGACCATCATACCAAACCACAGCTAAAGAACTCCTGCACTTGAGCATGTTCAATCACAGTTATCATCAAATTATGAATTGAACATCTGACAGCAGACAGGACATACATTCTGGGCTTTCTCAAGCCTGATACATTTCATGAAGGTGAGGAGTTAATATGAAGCAACCAATTGAGACCTAGTAGAAAGTCTTAATACTCATTAAAAGTGTTGAAGTAAAGAGCAAAAGGGTAGACACATGTTCCCAGCAGAATAATCTTCAGCAGTCGGCTAAAGCAACATTAGTCCCCTTTGTGATGCATTAAATAGAAGTAGCTATTGCACCTTAAGAGTAAGATCTTGCTCATATTCATTTTAAGAACTCTTCTGTAGCTGCAAACATTTGACCATGACTCTACATTGAAAACTAGGGTTTACAAAAGTAAAAGCATGTCAGTACAGGGAACTCATCGACAAGAACAGAATTCTACACTCTGGACGGGAGGGATGGATGCATGGCAACTACCCCAAAGAGTCACATTAGAAGCCTGATGTGGTATGATGGTGGAAATTTGCAGTTGCTCTGCCACAACAGGAATATTTTGTACATGCTTGCTCTAACAGTGAGACATTACACACATGTTAATGTTGCCAAGACATCAGTTATATAAGAACAAGCAGCTTAATTATGCCAACTCTGCCCCATATGTTCCAACCCGTGTGTTTTAGAGGACTTCTTTAAATGCTTTTTTAGGTGTACAATTTCTATCACATGTAAAATAAGCCTGATAATTAAATATAGCTTTTTGTCAACTAATGCTACTAGTTCAACTTTCCGATGATTAGAAATTATTTCAAAAGCTCTCAGGTTAAAAGTGGAAAATTATCTGAGATTATTCTCCTGTGACAGAAGAGTTATCCATACAGAATTTTATCACTTGCTAAAGTATTTTGGTTTGACATTCTGCTTCTTTCCATTTATTTGTCATAGCTTCTCCATACTGAAACGCACAAAACTGTAGTCTTGAGGCACAGAGCTTCAGACACTTGCAATTACCTCAAATAAACTAATCTAGTTCTTTGATGCTGGGACAATGTAAGCAAGTTCTTCCCTTTGCTCAGTAGAGGTAGAAAAGTCAGAATTTATGCCTAATTTTAAAACACTTTAAGGTAAGGAGTAGATCATGTACCAGCTTCCAGCGTATCCTGCCAGTTTACAACGTTACATCACCTCCTGTAGTCACAGTAAGTGGCCCTGTCCAAAAGTTTATTATGACTGCTTTTTGTTTTCAAGTTCTCTTAGCATCTCTATTAATCCAGTAAACGTCATTCTTTCAGGTAGTCCTGATGAGGAAAAAGCAGGCTGTGTTATTATAAGTGTATCAGGATATCACAGAGAAATACCTTATCAATCTCTTTATTCATTGGTTAAAATATAATGCCATACAGTTCTTAACAATTACTGACTGGAAAAAAAGTATCTGCATAAAACAGAAGCAAAACTGAAGGAGACTAATTAAAAAAGCCATCTTGCTTCAACTTTTGAAACGATTACATACAGAATAATATACATATTTACATTACAAGTATATTATATAAATATAATATATATGTAATTTTGTAACCACAATAAATATCAAGGTCTTTTTTAGGCACACAGCATAGAAAAAAATGCAGAATCTGCACAATCCTTAAGATTCTCGGAGTGACTCACTCTAACATTGTTTTCACACTGAAAAAGCAAATATTTTACACAAAATATACAGCCACAGTTTACACAGTCCCCAGTGAACAGGGAATCTTTGATCGCCTTCCTATAAGTCTACTCCTTGATTTTATAATACTATTGCTCTATACAGCTATTACATAAGAAAATAGTTTGCAGGTTTGATTTTTACTCAGCTAATAGCCTAAGTAATTATCAGTGCTAATAAAATAAGTACAGCATATCTACATAAGGTATATACAGGTGTTTACACAAACACGGGTTTGGTGAACTTCTACTGAGCTCACTAGTAATACTTGGGAGTCAACCTGAAATCCAGCAGAAAAAAAATTGATTTTCAATGATATAACCTCAGAAATATTTTATCATCTGAGCGACACCTGGGCTTCAGAAATAGAAAACTTTAAATTTAGAAGTTAATTTAAAAATCAAATTCTTGGCTATGCTGGCAGATGTAGGCTGCCATTGCATTAGAACATTTCCTTCAGTGCAAATGAAAACTCAGAGAATCAATCCAACGTGAATGCTCTCACCCATTTTAAAGACTGTCACTATGGAGCACCTGAGATCGCACCCTAGTAAGTGACGCTGACCACACCTCACAGCAGGGCCGTGATCAGTGAGAGAAGAAACAGACAGCACTTTTTTTGTTCTGTGGTTACAAATCAGACTCTGGCATGTCAGGCATATCTGCCATCAGGTAGCCAATACCATAACGCCCGTTTGGAGCCGTGTCCAGGGTCGGCGAGCCAGTCTGTTTTCGATATATGTTTTTGCCAAAATTTGGAGATGGCACTTCACTTGGACTCTTCCCATGAATCAGACTTGTATTATCTCCCTCCAGGTTAACAGGTTCCTTTATTATCCGACCTCTTTTGTAGGATACAGATGCCAAACTACCAGAGCTGTCGTCGATAAGGTTGCAACGGCGTACCATGAAGACTATTGGGACTGGCAGTATGGCCAACACCATCAAAGATATACAGACAATCATCCCCCACGTTGGATAGCTGTGGAACTCTTCCACAGCCTGAGAAACACAACAGAAAAATAATTAATACATCTTTACCAGAAAAATACAAAAACTGCAGTCCTCATTGAGGTCTGCAGTTCTCGAGCACATACTCCACAGCATTCACAGTGCAGGCACCACTACAGATCTCAGATTTGAAGAGTCATGGAGATGTAGGATTGCTATCTTTCAGCCAGTGAGAAGGACTAAAACACTGTTGAACAGTTTCTGAGAGCGCTTCAGAAGCACACAAATGAAGATTTTCACTTTAGGCTTTCTGCTACATTTCTCTGTAGTTTCCTGATCCTTGAAAGGATGTCCAGAACAGACAAGTGTGCAGTGGTTATCTGTAACTATGCCTGAAAGTCAGCCCCTGTTCTGTAGGCTAATAGCTGGTCTAGACAGGAACTATCTCAGTTATTGCACTTTGCATAGACATCAGGTAAACTGTAATGCTGGGGTACTACTATACCCCACACCTCTACTGCATCCATGCATCAATGGCCAACTTGCCTTACTTTCTATGTGGGAAGGAATGGCATGTTTGGTATTCTAAGGTATCTCTCTTTCTAATTTTTGAGGGCAAGACTGAAATGTAACAAGAGCATTTTTCTGAGAATCCTGTCGTTGTCTGGATAGAGTCAGCCACACTATCTATCAATAGTAAAGCCAACCTCCTGTGTTTATCCTTTACCTGTCTTTGCTGTGACTTCCCCCCTGGCTAATTTGGGAAAGTTTCATTAGATGAATGTCTGTGACATTTTGTCTCTGTCTATTTTGCATAAAAAGCCTGTAGAAATAGCTGAGAGCTCATGGGCCTACAATTAGCTGAAGCTTTCAGAGTTCCCTTGACTGAATCTCTTTTTGAAGTCAAAGCTCAGATCTGTCTTGCCACTCACCCAGACAAGTTCTTATCAGAGACAGGTTTTAATACAGCTGCTACCTACACTGTGATATGTGCTCCCACAGGAAAAAACTATGACACATAAAAAACCTGATGAGTTATCTGAAATGATTTATCCAATTATCATCTGTTTTCTGCAGTAAAATAAGACTTAATGAATGTGAACAGACTCACCCATGATTAAGAGTTTCTTTATCATACATTACAGAATAAGTCACCCAGAGCACACAGGTTTGTGCCAATCAGTTCTACTTTAAAGCAGAACTACTTAAAATTAAAAAATTGTTGGTTTTACATCAAAGTTACTTGAGATAAAAGCAATCATGTCATTATTTATGCTGATTTTGAATTTCTAATTTTAATTTTTTTGTCTGCTCATGTGTTTCTCAAATGCTTCAGATGCGATCACTGTGATGATGATGATGATGATGATGATGGTGTCATACATACATACAAGTCCTACAAATACACATACATACTATATACATACCGTATCTTCAATCCAAGCATTGTAACCAGGAGGACTCAATCCCATTTGGACAATGCTAGCTACCAGCAAACATAGCAATACAAAGGGTGAAACATACTTCCACATGTAGTAATAATACTGGCTTGGAGAAAACCCCAGCATATCCTTCAGGTCCTCCATAAATCTGTGAAGGGATTAAAATGATATTGTTAGTGTAGACACTGAGGTTTTGAGCACTATAATCAATACATAGCACCCAACCTGAGGGAATCAACACAATGGAAAAAATGTGCATATAGAAATAGCTGTAGTTTAAATTACTTGATGGGCTGAAAAATGGAGCTTATAGTAGTAGTACAGACCAGATGAACAAAAGGAATCCCCTGCACAGCGCAGTGATTTAGTAAGCTGCTTGCTGGACTGTGCTGGAAGATATTTAAACTCGCTTTTCTTTTAGAAGATTCTTTTTTACATTTTCTTGTATTGTCTACTGGGTTGTTTACCAGCACACCTTACAGATTGTGCAACATTAATTTTGAACCCACACACATGCTGCAGTCTAAGAAAACCAACTTTATGCATAAGCTATGATTTGCATCATATAAGTTGCTGAAATAAAGCTCTGCCAAGCTATAAAACTGCCTCCTTTCTCCTCAAAATTTTAAGTTAAGACATGAACAAAACTCCTATTTTTGTACTCATGATGGAGAACATGGTTCCAGAGCCAGTAGAAACAGAGAATGATTTTAGAAATAATTCTTTCGGAGTGTGCACAAGCAATGATTGTTTTAACTCCCTTGTGGTCCCACTCCCTTTTGAAATGTGCATCTCAAAAAAGTTCATACAAAAGGATGTTTTCCAAGCAGTTACACATGTGAAGCTTCTGTCATGTAAACTCTCAGAAAAATATTTTAACTGCACAGCTTGAGGCATTCTATTCTTTGTTTACACTGAAATAAAACGTATCAACCAAAAGGAAGCTGAATTTACAAATGGCTTGTGCCCTCTATAGATAGCCTTCTCTTTCTGAGACCTCCAGATCTTCTTCCAGTTGAACATGAATCTGTTATCCTTACTTTAAAGTAGTCTCCCATTGTCTCTGTCCTACTCATCCTCTTCTAAAAGTCTCCTTTAGCTCAAGCTCCTTAGAGCCCTGATTCCAGTATGGGAGATTTTCCCTCTTGGCCACAGAAATTCATACATTGTCTCCTTTCTGTAGCACCTTTTGGATGCTATGCTTTGGTTTTCTACTATCTGATCAAAGACTTGGTGTCTAATAATTGGACATTTATATGGAACTTTATCTGCAGGGAACCCTTGGTACTATCACAGCCAATGGCAACCTGAGGCTGTTGATACTGACAGTTTCTGCAAAGTGAATTGCTAGGTTTCTGCAGAAACATACATCAGAAGAAATACAAGGAATACTGCAGAGGGAATCCTCAGGTGGTCATTATAAATGAGAAACTTTGCTGTTAACTTTTCACTGTATCCTGTCAGAACCCCTTCTGAAAACATGACTTGCCTTCACTGTGAGCCATAAACAAAGGATTATCATACTTTAGCTATGCCTAAACATCAACCAACAGGTCAGCTGCTGACTTTTGGCATATCTACTTCCATTCACAGTGGAGCTTGGACAGTACCAACCTTATACCCAGGTTGTCTGTTTTATCTTTTGGTTGCATGTGTAAAATAATCTATGTGGTGTTTTTATATCTAAATTATCAATAATAGGATTATACACGTGGTCCAAGTTGGAATTCTCCCTGAACAAGCAAGTAGACCAAGTACTACTTGCGTAGACCAGAAACAATGTCTGGAAACCATAAAATTAAATTTTCTTATAGTTTTGGTTCATTGTGATAAATGATTGGCTGATTACTCAGATCAGACAAGTGAAAAGTCAAATGAAACCCCACCCATTCTATGTCACACTTTTTCTTCATGCACAGGAATTACAGACATTTTAATTACTACAACACATTAGTACATCATGTTCTGTTTAACCTGTGCATGCCACAAGTTATTTTTGACACAAACTCTTCTATTCCTTAAACATGGCATATACTGATCTCACTTACTGAACACATTCTGCTGATTTTAGATATAAAATGAACTCAACAAAAAAGGAAAAAAAAAGAAAGAAAAAAAAATAAAAAAGAGGGATTTATGGTCATTCCTCTTCACACATCCCCAACAGGTCACTTTACTTCATTGTCAGCTGTGCTGCTTCCAAGTAAGCTTTGACCCTGTTTTGGCTATCATGTCCTCTCTCACAACCAATACAAAGAAAAATCAATTGCTGTAACACCCCAAACTAAATTTAGTTCTTAAACTGAAACTTTTTTCTTTTTACTGCCATTAGAGCTGGCTTTGTTTCTTTCTCAGGCCGCCTGGAATACTGCATTGAAATACTCATCCTGATCTGTTGCTTAGACCATGGTTATTTCTGAATTCTTTTTTTTGATGTCTTTGTTGATAAAAATTCCCTATACTTTTTTAACTAGCCTGCTTTCTAAATTTCTAATTTTGTCTCTTTTACTGCATTCTCTTGTTTTTGGACCTCTTCCAATTATTCTTTGGGTTTCAGTACACTCTTCTGATGTAGTATCTTGCTCCAATCTTGTTCTTAGTAACAGACTAGATTCTGGACCAGACTGTCTTGCTTTCTAATTACTTGTATTTCTGTGTATAATGCAAATGCTTCACACAATATAATTAAAATAGCACTAATTTTTGTAAAGAATGGTGTTGATATGGACAGCGAGATACATTTCCTTCACTTACTTGTCTATTCCATAAATTCGGATGACTGCAATATTCTCCAAAATGACCACGATAAGCAGGGGCAGAGTAGCTGAGTAGTCATCAAACATTGTCACAAAATAATTTCCAGAGCGCTGCACAAAGATCAGGCCAATAAAAAATGCTACCAAGCAGCAGATGACTGGAATAAAGGACAGAAAAGTGAGCAATAACTAGAACAAAGTTCCACGGACAAGAAGGAACTAAGACATTACTTCATAAACGTCAAGTCAGTAACATTTTACTGTTTAGGGGCTCTCAATTTTAAGAATATTAGTAATACTACCTCTTTCCTACAAAACAGAGAAATGATGAAATTAGAATTACTACAATCACCATATCACAGCAGTCCTGATTAAGAGAGTAATCAGCAGAGATTAATCAAGTGACTATTTCTCACTAAACATAATGTAAATGCAAAGGTAAAATCAACCAGCAGGCAAAACATCACACATCATGGTAACTGGTCACCAGCTCACTTTTTGGAATTCAGAAGTGAAAAGAACTTAGAAGTGAAAATATGGGGGGAAAGAATAATATGAAGAAGTTTCTATGATTCTAAAAAGACTATGATTCTAAAAAATACAATGGCTGAATAGACTGCTCCTGGAAGATCAGTCATGGCATAAAGCTCTATTAGGATCTGTCTAAATATATTTGTACATTAAGCAACATTTCTGTCCCTTCTTCAGGGACAACCCAGAATATATTTCTTGAAAGGCTGATCCTGCTGCTCTTTTTTTTTTTTTTTCCCTCACAGGGAACTTAGGCTAAGGATGCATCTAAGTAGTCCAAAATTTGGTGAAATTAAGCTGGGTCAAAATATAAAATATCTTTACAGAATACACCCATTGCATGAATCCAAAATAATCAGTTCTTATTGATTATAGTACTGAAAGTAAGACAATTACACTGTTTCAAATACTGTAGTAGAAGTCTAATCCTGAACCTTTTAGGAACTATTACTATAATGTCTTTATGGACTTTCCACCACTCAGCATGAGGCATTGTTGAATGCAAAATAAATTTAAGCATTTGAGTTGGTTTCTCTGAACTCAAAGAGTTGCAAATATATGAACAATTCTGTAAAAGTTGAAAGTTTCTGTTTTGTAAGCACAAAATCTATTGCAGCTATAATCCTTCTTAAATACCACCAGTACTGCATGAAAAATAATCCAAATATTTCATTATTTTCAGCTAATTAACAAACCACCACATCAAGTTTTAATCTTTTGAGTACAACCGAATTTAGCTAAAATCATGCATGCACACCACTTTAAAAAGTTACAAGAGAAAGGCAGTTCTTGAATGTTTCTTTATCTTAATTATTTTTTTTGTCTAACAGAGTAACAAGGAATTACTGTAAAATGCTCCATTACTCCAGTGTAATGACTATAAATCATGGTACTTGCACACATACTTAGGAAGAACAGCTAATTTCTAATTGTTGCACTGGTTATTCAGCAAGAAGCTGAGACCAAATTAAAAAAAAAACAAACAGACCAAAAAGTGCTCAATAACTTAGGACATCTGAAAAATCAATTGATTTAGCTTTTTTAAGAATTTGATTTTTTTTACCTATCAAATATTACTTGTTATCAAATATCAAATGTTACTTGTTATCTCAGTAAAGTAAGGAAAGCAATTGGGCAAAAAGCAGTTGCTCTGCTGTATCAGGAGTTAACTCTTATAAAATGTATTATTATTTCTCTCATAGAGTTTATTATTTTCTTCATAGACTTTGACAATTTTAAAGCGCCATTTTTTAAAATTTATTTTCTATCCCACCTTTTGCATTGATAGGAAAGCTGAATTTGTGCATAACACACCAAATCTCTTGCAGCTGTCCTGAAGGTTTTCAGAAAGCTAACTTTCACACCTTTGCTGGTGCTTTATACAAAAAAGTGAAATCCCTACAAGTAAAAGCTACATGAACATGCTACACCTCAAATAACTTAGGGCATTTAAGCAATAAAAAAACCCCAAACAAATAACTTAGGGCCTTTAAGCAATAAAATCCCCAAACAAAACAACTAGACACCTTGTTTAAAACTTTATAAATATTTAACAAGGAAAAATATGTTTCTCTAGAGAGTTACTCTACTGATTTTGGCATAATAAACATTTCATCATAAATTAAGATTTCATCTGGCCTACGCAGGAATAATTTGTAGTAACTTGCAATGTATTTTCACTCTTTCCTTTTCCTTTGTTTCTCCAATGTGTGACACAGGGTGGAATGGAAAGCATTCTGAAAGAGCCCAAAAGGACTGACCATACAGAAACTTGTAATAGAAATTTAATGAAAAATTAAGTTTTAGGGTGTTTATGCGACTATAACAGTCAGGAAAAGGTTTTACTGGCAGATATGAATGTGCCTGTGCATGGAAGTACAGCCTGGAATACACTGATTTACTGCTCTGTAAACCTTCACATCAAAAAAAAAAAAAAAAAATTTCATAGTGCCAAAAAAAAAAAAAATTGGTTTACTGCTCTATGGAGAAAAGAAATTTGTGTAACTCACCAGTAAGAATTTCTTTCCTGACCTTGAAGGTATCAACAATGGGCGTGATAATGCCTTCAATGGTTCCAAACATACTTCCAAGTCCCAAATTTACTAGCATGAGAAAGAACATGACTGACCAGAAGGGAGAAGCAGGGAAGTGGGTCATTGCTTCTGTAAATGCAATAAAAGCTAAACCAGTTCCTTGAACTGCCTGTCAGTGAGGAAAAAAAATTATATCATTATTCATGAATTTTCTTTGGTTTTCTGATAGTGTGACAGCCTGACAAGTCTGACTTTGTGCTCATACAGTGTCATTGATTGCCTCTTGAAGGCAGAGTGGGAAATTGCCATCTAATACGAAATTCTTCCAATTAATTATATTTACTGAAACATGAGAACTTGTAAGTTGATTAGCATTAACACATTTCTTTCATAGAAGAATGACACATAGACTACGAGGTTTGAAGGTCACCCATGGATCATCTGGTCCAAACTTTCTTGGCAAAAGCAGTCTAAACAAGATGGCCCAGCACCCTGTCCAGCTGAATCTTAAAAGTGTCCCATGATGTGGAAACCACCATGTCCACTGAGAGATTAGTCCAAGGGCTGACTGCACTCATTATGAAGAATTTTCCTCTCTTGTCCAATCAGAACTTGGACTACTACAAAATACACTCTGTATTCTCCAGGAAGCATAGAAAGGATTTAATTTCTATACTTTTGTTTCAAATTTAAACAGCAGCCATAATATAAAAACTTCAAAAGTCTAAGTCAGCAATTTTATATTTTATCTTCAGATGCTGATGCAACTATATAGAAGTCAGTGTTTTAATCTGCAATTGACTCTCTAAAGCTAGAAAACTATAATTTCTGTTACAGATTTGGCTTACTGTAAGATTTCAAAACAGGATGATACTCATTAAACTAACTAATAAGTAGATAATTTTTCTGTTTTAGTGAAGTAATCTTTATATCTAATAATTGTATCTTAACACTAGAATATCTTGCAGTCTGAGACATTGAATAGGTAACACCTCTGTTTAGTCTTTGGAAAAATCCTCATGCTCAGTTCTTCTGAAAAACAGAGCTTAAAAAACTCATCTCCTCCTGAGAAGAATGATATAATGATCAAAATATATTATAAATCAGTGAAGACTATATTAAGACATCAGACCTAAAAGTCCTCAAGTGAGATGGAATGCAACCATGTTTCCATCCAGGTCTTTACAGGTGCACAGCTCCCAGGTACACTGTGCTGATACTCTGTGCAGGTACATGTGACAGCTTTCTTCAGGTTCACAAATATTCATCTCTTCCTAATCTCTGTATTCAGACTTAATCTCACCTTGTCAAGTTCATCTTCAATTTGACAAGATTTCAGACCAAGAGAATCAAACTGTTCTTCTTTGACTTTCTGTATAATGTCATAAACTAAATTGTAATCTTCTGCTGTAATGCTTGAGAAATTGATATGATGTGGGATCATATCTTGGCTGAGATTGCCCATTTTCAAAAGTTTTAAAATCTTCTCTGAATTTCTGTAAAACACAACAGAACAGAGAGAACAAACTCAGTGGTCTGTGTTAGTTCGTAAATGAAATAAACCGTAAAAATAATTTTTAAAAAAGAAAGGGATATTCATACTGGGTAACACATTTTTCATTTATGATATTGGCTTTGAAGCCCAGAACTGCAAACACCACCAAAGTTGCCAGCACAGAAGTGAAAAAATTGATGAAGGACACCAGTACAGCATCAAAATGGCAGTTGTTGTCTCTCTTGTTGTAGCTTGAAAAGGCAATGACTCCACCAAATCCAAGCCCTAAGGCAAAGAACACCTGAGTAGCAGCTTCTCTCCAGACCTTGGGCTCCAGCATTATTTCAAGCTGTTTGAAATTAGATATAATATATGTCAGCTATAAAATGCATTTCTATTATATGAAAAAAACAACAGAATAAACACGACATCAAAAAAATGCCAATACTCCACTACAACTGTATTTTCATTATGATAAAATGAAAGCTGAATGAAACCCCTGAAGCTGGCAAACTTATGGGCCAGAATTTCTATTTATTTAATATTGTCTAAACGTGGAGGAGAAACATGCTATAGATATGTTCCAAACAATGAGACACTACTGGAGCTATGTAACTGAAATAGCAGCTAGTTATACTGAGAAATAAGAGAGATTATTTTCTTTTACAGTGCTCTTTTATTTACAGTATATGTACTGACTTCTGTTAGACTTAAGGTGTATTTTAGATTGATCAACCCTTTTAATAAATGCAATGAGTATGATTAAAGTTGCATTGCTGTTACTTTTCAAATGAACAAAAAAGAAGGTGAACATGAGATACACATGCTTATATGGAATTCTATTACATGCAAATATAAATAAACACTCGCCAACACAAGCTGTATAGTGCAGGAGTCAAATCTCTTTAGTCAGATGCCTTGAACTTAACTCTATGTTAAATGGGTCATGTATTTCAGGGGCAACTAAGTCATTTATCAAAAAATTCAACAGTATTGCTCACTCAGATCAACTGCATTGCACAAAAAAAAAAAAAAAAAAACAAACTTTGTCTATCTCAAATTCTTCTAGATACTGATTCACAAAAAAGAATTAAAGAAGTATATGTCAAATTTAAACATCAGATTTGCTCAAGCTGAATCAGGGCCTCTATTAATGCAAGTGACTTTTATTTTCTTTAAGCCCTAGGTTTATTCTTAGAAGTAAAACTAAAAAGCATCAGCATAGATGCCAGAATTATTAGACTGACTGTCTTACTCTGATGAGAAAGAAATCTGCTATTGTTACAACATTTTGGATAAAATGTCTGTTTCCCATGGAGATGTAATATTTATTACAGATAGGCAGCAGAAAGCTTCTTTATTCACTTATATATATAAGTGATAAAATACAATAAAATTGGGAAAAGGTGTTTCTGAGAATAAACATCTTCCTGACTTGCAATTTAGATTATAATAACAATGCACAAGTTGCTACTGCACATAGTTCTAACTCTGGCACTGTCATGCCAGAGCTTTCCCACCAGAGGGAGAGCAAGGAACACTCTTAACTGCAACAAATCCCTAATTGCTTGAAATACCAAAACACTTCTCACTTCCTATAACATATCCTTTGGTACCACCAGAAGTAGTGTGGTTTTGGATACACGTGGCTCAGGCCTTCAAAATTAACTCTAGACTCATTTAGGTACTGTATGTGAAATTTTGGAGTCACTGTACTTCAGCTTCATATAATCCCACAATTTAACTGCAGTAGTCAAGTGGGCTTTTCACATACCTTTCTTTAAGTTTTCCATTGTCTTATTTAGAATTTCTGCTTTGTTTAACAGCTATGCCAAAAGACTAATGCCTCCTGCATTAGTCTTGCACTCTCACGCCTGCACCAATGTGTGCCAATCCTCTCCCATGCTGGCATAACTGATGGGAATTTGCTACAATCATCTGTGCTCAAAATGTGGTCATTTGTTCATCTAATTGGGCCAAACAGATGTTTCTCCCTCTCACATCTATCTACCTGGATAATTTTCCTGCTAGATTGGTTTAGCATTCCTTTTTAGAGCCTGGATGCCCAAATAAAGTGTTAGCACAGTGGAGTGAATGAAATGACAGGGGTGGGAGTCTGAACTTCTTCAGGTAGTCTCCTATGAACCTACGGTCCAAATTAGTGCTCAAGTACCAAAAATTTATAATGGAATAATTTTGTAAGGTTTATATTCACATATAATACATACGACATACAGGCCTCCTATCTTCAAATTTAAACCACAACTTAAATTTTTATACAAATCTGGAAACTGTCAGAAGAAATTAAGAACCATTTTTCTTTTGATATAACTTAAATGAACAGTTGAACCATTTGTATAATTAAGTATAATCTAACTGTAAAGTAAACACCAGCTGCAACTTTTTTTAAGTATAACTCATGAAGTAGTGAATACTGAAGAGGTGCTGGTATCCAAGGACAGTTTTTATATTTATTTTCCCTCACTATCTAGTGGTACTTCTCCAGCCAAAGGAAGTATTAACACTGTGGTTGAGAAACCAGATTATATCTTATAGAGGTCTGTATTTCACCTTTGCTTTAGACTTTCTCTCATTAGTAGGCATTACATTTCTCTCTTCCTCAGGTTTCTCAAATTTGCCTGAGCAGTTTGCAAATCTCTGCACAAGCATGACTCTCTAAAGTGGTGACAGTGAGTGAAGTGGAACGTGACTGCATCAATGTGAGAGATGACAAAGGTCATTTTTATAGGATGACAGCTGTCCAGACTCAAAACACCTGGAATCAAAACAACTGACAACACCCTGTCATCTGGCATTAGCCACTATGTGCATTGATTTTGATTATCTTATTATTTAGCTTTCATTTCTGAAATAATAGTCCTGTTTTTCTCAACTGTATTGTGAAGTGGACTTGTTGGAAAGCCCATTTCACAATACAATATGAAGCCCAGACTTACTCATTCCTGAGTATGGCTCTGACTATCCAATCATCCTGTTCCTATAGTATAGATGTAGTTGCAAGCATTTGAGATAGGTGCAGGTAGAATTTAGATCTTCAAGCTAAACAGTGATTCATAACACTCCTTATCACCTCCAGAGTTAGAAAACCTAAATGTGTTTCAGGCATGTTCCTGGAAAAAATATTGGCAGTAAAAAAAATATGCTTAGAACTGCTGCTATCATGGCATGTCATAAGAAAAGTAGTAAGGAAAGCTGAGTGGTGAGTACTTACACTACTTCACTACTAAATACAAGTCGCCTGTACTTTGGGCTTCTATGTAAACAGCTTTAAGTTTTTTCTAAAAAGGAGGAAAATAAGATGCTCTTTTCCAAAAGGGACGAGTTAATTATGCATGCCATGATAAAAGTGCAAAGTAAGGCACTGACAACCCAGAACTAGACATTTCAATATTAGAAAATGGCAAACTTCAGTATTTAGAGCTCTCTAAACTTCCTGAATCCTCCAAATTGCACTCTCAGTTGTTTAGCTCTGTAGAGGAGTAAAACTACAGGAGCCCTCACCTAAGAGAGGCAACTCTACAGACCCTTGGAACACCTTGAGCCTTTGGACTTTAGGGCTTGGTATTGTGCCACTGAGATCAACAAAAATTTTGCAATTTAAGCAAACAGAAATACAGCCAAATGTTCTATGAAAACAATAAGCTTAAATGAGAGCATTCATAAATGGTCAAAATGCCACTGAAACTTTAATACCCTGCAAACAGAAATTAAGTACATACCTTAGGGGTGAACATGTGACGAATTCCATCCACTGACCCATTAAGCAGCAATCCTCTGATCAGAAAGCATAAAAGTACCACATAGGGAAAAAGGGAACTAAAATACATGATCTGAAATACAAGAAAGCAAGGAAAAAATGTAACATGACATTTAACACGGAGTTTCTTTTCAATATGTTCATTCACTACACAGTATCCTTTGGATATATGACTGAATTGATAATCATATGCTCTATGAAATATGCAGAACACTTCCCCTTCCCCTTGTCTCTGTAGAAGAAAGCAAAATCACATGATTGTAAAAGAAATTAAATTCTCTACTGTACAAAAGCAACACAACTGCCTGATGTATTTATCACTAACCCGTAAAGAACCTCTGGACTTCCAGGGAAATTCAGCATTAATTCAATGAGATGAAAACAAAGACAGAAGTAAACTGTTGCAGAAAAGCTTCTCTTTACAAAAGCACTTTGACTGGGTATGGAAAAGGTATGCAGCATGAATAGAAATCAATTTTGCCTTCAGAAGGCATGGGGACAAGAATCAATAGAAAGTACATAACCAATGAATTCAATCACATGCTTGTTGTCAAAACAACAACAAAAAAAATCAATTCTGATCTTTCATTACCCATCACTAAAAAGAAAATTTATTCTGTAAAGCTTAGTTAAATGATTTTCTAGTTAAACTTGTTACTTGTTTCTTTAACTGAAATGCCCCAAGGAGGTCACATAAATTGCCATGTCAGTGACAAACTTTTTAATAGCAAAGAATTTTGCTATTGGGACAAATTGTTTTTCCTCTGAAAATCCCACCAAGATCAACAGATCAAGCAAATCTTTCACCAGCTGGCTGCATGCAAAGGAAAGAAGACAAGCTAACAGTACTCAGGTGCAAAGGGATGGTAAATCATTAGTCAAAAGAAACAATCCAGAATCCTGGAACGCTGCTGTGTTAATGCCAGAAGCATGCAGTTGTGAATGCACTGCAGTCATAGGGTGAGTACACATGGAAACTTATTTCCTTAGACACTCACAACACAGAGACTTATGCTGCACAATAAAGCTGAGGTACAGTTACATGCAACAACTGTGCTGATGAGAAGCAAAATTATTCTTCTTCAGATCTCAATTCCCACTAAATAACTACCATTTCCAATAAAATTGATAGAATTTTAATGCTTAACTACTAATATTCTTCTACTTGAGATTATACAAATGCAGGAGTGAGTCAAAGCACTTAACCTGCTCCTACAGATTTCATCAGAGTAAAGAGACAGTTTGGTGAACAGAAATGTCCTGAAATGCCTCAAAATAAAACAGTGTCATGCAGGTGAACAGTATACTCACTTTGCCTGAAGACTGAATGCCTTTGATCATGGCTAAGCATACCATGACCCAAGCAGCCAGCAAGCAGATAGTCATCTTCCAATTTAAACCCCCACTCTCTGACAGAGAGCTGGAAATATTCAGTGCTTCTCTGTACCAGTAATAAGTGGTTGCAGAACTTTTTTCACACTCTGGCTCCACAACTGTCAAAGATATGTTAGCAAGTAAAGAAAGGGTTCAGGAGAGATATTTCATAACAGTGCTCTATCACTTCTCAATATTTCTAACTGTGCCATCATCATTTATTAAAAAACTTAACTCACAGAACAGTCTCAAGACATTGTCTAAAAGAAAAAGTGACTGCTATCAGTAAAAGCTTCTGGGTATCTTTTAAAACACCCTTTTGGGATAATGTATTCCTCTGCATTATGGTTAAAACTACTCCAAGGCAGAATTTATTTCTCACTTCAGAACTAAACAGTAATCAGGCTTAGATGAAGACATATATTGAATTTACAAAAAAAATTACATTATCTGCATATGATACTATGAATTACATACTATGAACACTACCTCTCTGCAATGAACAAAAAAAAGTACAATGTTTCAAACATCCCTGGTGGTTCTTTATTCAAGCAGTAAATAAACCCACAAAAGATAATTAAAGAAAAGTTAGAATCTGAAAAAAAAGGAAAAGAGGAAATAATTCACATTTCAATAGCAATAATAATACAAAATATGTACTGTTATAAGATAACCAAACCAAAGGGATAAGGAACTTTTCATGCTGTCATAGAATATGTCCGTAAGAGATTATCTCATTACAGCAAAACTCAAAGGACTGATTATCTCATTTCTATTAATTTACATAGAAAACAGTGCTCTTGTAGGACACTTAAGAACACACAAATAGAACACTTTCGCACAAAAATATCTTCTTACATTGTAGTTTTTCTCCTTTTTGTTTGAAAGCCTCAAATTTTATATATTTGATGTGATTTTCAAGAACCTTATGTTAACACAGACTTACAGGTATGAGATGCATTTTTAACTAAAGGACATTGGTCCCACGGTAACGGATGCTGAAAAGACTGGGAAAAGTAAAACAGGCTCCATCCAATGATGACATTGTAGTACAGGGCCACAAAGAAGCAGACCTAGTAAGAAGTAAAAAAAAAAAAACAACAAAAAGTTACATTTAGGAAGCAAATAAAAAAATGCCTGCTGAACTTCTGCATATTTCTGTACATCAGTCAATGAACCTGATTAACTAAATTTAGTTTTATCCAACTAAATCAGAAGAAGGGAAGGACTTGTCCCTTTAAAGTACCTGACATTTTCTAAATTTTCACTTCTCTCCATATTTATTTATGTTATACCTACACTGTTACAGGCATTTTTCCTCCAGAAGGGCACTCTGTTCCACAGTTCCCAATTTCAAAAGAATAACAAAATACAAGTTGACTGACTTAACAGACATATATGTCAACAACTGGATCAATTCAAGTTGTAAGATCTTCAAAAACACCGTAAACTGACCTTGATGCCCAGTTATAAATCAATGGCCTTTCCCTGCAACAAAACAGGAAGTCTAAATCATGACATCTGACATCAAGCAACACAGTGTTAAAAAACATACCACACAGCTTGCAAATCCAATTCCTCCAAGTTTGGGGCTGATATAATTCCACACACCAATACTCCCTCGACGGATCCTCTGCCCGACAGCAAGCTCCAAGAAAAAGAGTGGAATCCCTATTATCAGCAGCAAGATTAAGTATGGCACAAGATAGGCACCTATGAGGGGAACAAAGAATAAATCAGAGTAAATGGAAGAAGAGCCAGGACAAATGTGAAACTTGACAGAGCAAATGTGAAAATTTCTAATAGCTTCAAATTTGAATTAGTGTCTTTCGTTGCAAAGCTTTTTTGATCACATGCAAGAATAATTTTAGCTGAACCTCGCTCATGTCTTGTAAGATATCAAAAATTCAAAGACACCTAATCTATAAAACACTGTAACATGTTTGATGCAAGTCTTCCTGCAAGTGAGATATTACTGAAATGAGTTATTTGTTTGAAATATTGGACATTCAATCAAACACTTTTTAGAAAAACAGAATCATCGGGAGCTAAATCAACATTTCTTAGAAGACCCAACAGCTTGGCCTGTAACAGAGCAGCAAGACTGAATATAAAGGAAATACAGAAAATACTCTGTACACAACATTCTGAGTGAGCTTCAATCATAAGAAGTCTCGGAAGATATCTCTTGATTTCTCCACTTCTCAGATGCTCAAAAAGGGGATTTCATACTGTCCATAACAATGATGCTTCCCAGCTAAGCAAGAAAACTGTATCAGCCTGCTGCCACAAGGCTCCAGACAGAAAACAGAAACATGAGGTGGAAGAGAAATGGAGTATTGTAGCTCTGTATCTTGCAGTACTCACCAACTCTCTTCTTCAAGTCATATTTGAAAATGCAGCTGTAACTTCACCTTTACATATAAACATATATATAAAAAGCAATTCCTCTTTTTTAACGTCTTATTCCCAGGAACTGATCATACACAATTCTAACTTAAGGATGCATATCCATTTATTTCAGGAAGTCTGATTACAAGCAAATATATCCATACTCTAAGCACACTGACAAGTTCCAAGCCTAACTTCCTCCTTGGTGTCGTGGAGTATTTATTCCCAGAGCTAATAAAACATGCAGGCATCAGCCCAAGCAACATGGCACCTGACTTTGTGTGGCTCTTAAGCTGCACTTTAGACCACTGTGCTGGACAACTAACTCAAAGGCTTTAGAACTTCTGTTTGAAACTATTATAAGGTTAAGGGAAAATCTTTGAGAGATGCAGACTGCAGTGTGTTGAAGCAAGCTACAAAGCAAAGATCTAAAGACCTCAGAAGCTTAGACTCAGAGCTGCTAACTTGTATAACCAATGTCTTCATCCTGTGATGAAAGAGAAGCTGAGCAAAGTTCAGAAACCATTTTGGCATTTATCCTCAACTCCAGCTACGTCCTACTCCAAGTTCCCTCATCGAGGGTCAACTTTCTAGGGCTTTTATCTATCAAAATGCACTGGCATTTTCATACCCTTAGTGGGCAATTTACCTCATGCAATACAGTTTATGCTAGAAAAGCTAAACCTTCCTAGGCTGTGCAGGAGGTCTCAGATGTTCTGGTAGCATTCATTCCCATTTAGGTCCACTTGCTATTTTGCTTCTCACAAAGAACACACTAATTGGACACCCCCTTCCATTAAAAAGATCTTATAAATTCGTGCAGTTAATCATGGATTAACTGCAGATTTGAGTTCAAGACTAGGGAGGGAAAAAAGAGACAAAATCTGAGTAAAATGGGAGCCCCAACATGAGATGTTGACCACCTGGAATGAGTCCACAGGCACCAAGTTGGTCACAGGACTGCAAAAGAGACGTGGGAAAGTTGGGGTTATTCAGCCTGGAGAAGAAAAGGTTCTGGAGAGAACTTACAGAAACTTATAGCAGTACTAAAAGGGACCTACAAGAGAGCTAGAGACCTTCAATAAGGGCTTGTAGTGACAGGATTTGGGGGAATGGCCTTTAGATGAAGGAGGGTAGATTTAGATTAGATATTAGGAAGAAATTCTTTCCTATAAGGTTGATTAGTCACTGGAACAGGTTGCCCAGGGAGGTTTTGAACTCCCCATCCCCAGAAGGGGGCCAGTTGGATGGGGTTTTGAGTAACCTGATCTAGTGGAAGGGTCCTTGCCTATGGCAGGGCAGTTTGAACTAGATGATCTTTAAGGTCCCTTCCAAACCAAACCATTCTACAATTCTATGAAAAACCACTGTCACACCAGACAAAGCACATTAGTCTCATGTACCTCACAATCTATGAGCTGTGTTACCAATGAAGTAGCTCCAAGATAATATGCTATGCAATGATATGGTCTGACAGTGTCTACTGAAGCACTGTTTTTACTGAGGCAGCAGTTACATTCCTGCTCAGTACTTTGGTGTCTCTTGCAGTTCATCTTCTATGTGCATGTAATCGAAAGAATTCAAAGGACTTACTGGCTATTAAGAAAAGAGACAGAAAAAACCAAATGTGAGGAAAACTGAAGAACAGAGGAACAACCACATTAAAAAATGAGGGGGACTATCTGTCTTAAAAACATATAACACAGAAACCATTAAATACCCCTGACTGACTCTCAAACTTTCTGCAACACAGAATTTACATTGCAAGTGAGAAGCTTTGGCATCACTGTCTTTAAAAAATCTGCTCACACAATTCATTGAAAGCCAACAGTACACAGGTGTTATATCATATAATGCTACTGTAAATGATACCTTAGATCTTAATTAGACAGATGTGCCATAGCTGAGCAGAGACAAACCTATACAGCTCAAAAAAACTGGGGCCTAATGACTTACCCTGTATCCCACTGGATGACTGTATTAGAGCAGGAACTGAACCCAGCTCTTCAGTGTCCAGTCCACAACCTTAATCACAAGGCTGCAAAGTTAAGCACACATTTAAAGACTGGGCTGATGTGGGTGTTTTATGGTGCAGTATCAATGTAAATTGCAAGATTTATCAGTTAGACTCTACTAAATGAGTTCAATAAATGTGGTGCTAAATCCACATTACATTAAACAGGACAGCTCTGTAATTCAGTGGGTAGCCAGACAGCAGAGTTCACCTCTACAATGCCAGGTTTGTGCAAAGCACCTGAAGTGCTGGTTCTTCTGATGATTCAAACCTCCTGAGTTTCCTTCTATCTTGTTCTTGTCACCAAAATGGACATAATGGAAAACTGTGCATGTGTGAGTTTCAGTACAATAGAGCTTGGACATAGCTGGATTATACAGCTGTGTCACAGCTGCAAAAGGCTTCTATGCCCCATAGTCAACAGGAAACCACAGCATCTCTGGGCAAGTATTTGGCTGAAGTCTTCCCTTGAAGCTAGACATACTTCAAAGAACTCTAAGACATCCTAACTTCATCCTAAAAAAGAATCACTATGGAAACATCCCAGCATGTCCCTTGCCTGTGCGTGAAACCATGGGACATTGCAGTTACTATATTGGATAAGGACCATTCTAATTTGAATTTGAATAATAAATTGCCCTTGAACAACATCCTACAGTCAGTTGTCTGCTACACCTATCAGCTAAGCTGCCTTCTGAATATTATAATTCTGTGTAATTCAGGATCCCCAGGTCTCCTTTCTACACTTACAAAATTATTCAACTGTGAACTCACTTTTTTTTTTTTGCCTGTTTTAATCTTAAACATTGGGTTCCATATTAAAAAAAAGTCATCTCAATAAGAAAAAAAAAAAGCTTTATCCATCTTTACTAGAATGAATGACAGAGATATAAGAGATTTCACAAAGATTTCATGATTGCTAAAACTGTGCACTACTTGGATTTCCTTATTTTTTCATTTTACTCAAGCACCAGAATGGGATATCTGGTAAACTGTTTTTCTTGAGATTACCATAAGGACTGCCTTTGGCAATATTATTGACAGAAGTGGAACAATGACATTGGTTTTGATTTAAGCTCTTTAAAATGCTTCAAAATTTCATAAAATTACATGATTAATTAGCAATTAAAGAGTTGGAAAACACTTTCAAAAGCAGTAATCCAAGGCAACATAACCATTACCACCTTGATACTACAGATGAATTTTCTTCTCCTAACAATTCTTGCTGCAACAGGAAAACATATTAACTTTCAACATTTGTTTCAGCTGCTGCTGTGCTAGATTTTAATTAAGTGTCTGGTGTCGGATTTAATTCTGATTCAATCAAGGTAAAGTTTACTACTGTCTTGTAGAGTGATCCCAGCTCTTATTGCTTACTTGACACTTACTAACAGAATGCAAGCAAGAAGCTGACATTCAGATGAAGATAAGCTGATTTTCAACGTCAAATGCTCAAATTTTCGAAGTAATGACAAATGAGCAACAAAACACTATAAATTAACAGTATACTAAGTTTCAGAAAGTAAAATTATTTACCACTACAAAATGGAAACTGCTTTTGTCAGGAAAATTCTGATAATGGTTTTACGTTTTATCTGTAGGTTTTTGTCTGTATCCTGATAGGATTGTCTTCCTGTCACTAGTTCCAGTTTCAGTATGTTCAGGTGTGCCTGTTTACAAAACTGTGATTAAAGGGTGAATATCATCTTAGCCAAATAGCCTCACTGAAGAATTGCACTTGCAAAATAGAAACAAGACATTTTCAGTCCACTAAAGTACAACTATTTTGAGTCTGATAATACTGAACTCGAAAAAATTATACTGTAGTCATCAGTGAACTCAAGGCACTGAATATAAATTAGTGATCCAAAGCTACATCTCTCAATCCATACTCGAGTATTGGAGTCCAAGGGGATATTTGCTTTGCTCCCTTTTCTCTTGCATTAGTTGTTTGCTTCTAAGAGCACTGCAGAGAAAAAAGTACAACTGCTGGCTTTTTCATTAGACCACAAAAGGTTAATGTCAATGTCTTGGTGTTTCAGTAAAAAATTCTGACAAATTAACTCTAAAAACTCACAATGTGACTCTACCCAGGTCAATCTTTTCAAAACATAATGACAGCATCATCTGCTACAATTTTTCGTATTTTGCTTACAACTTTTATCTCTAATTGTTTAGTTCTTTCGACTGAGATTAAAAAAGACTTACCCTGAAAAAAGAAAGAAAAGAAAAAAAATCAGAAAAATTAAGTTAATGCTCACAAAAATGCAACACAAAATCTTTGAACATGTAGCACCTTGGAGACTCCTCACTTTTCTTCAATGTAACACAGTCATTTTAGCAGAATAGCTAATTTATTTTGCTTTTGTTACTTCTAATTACATAACAGTATCATTATACTTCTGCAAATCCTAAAGGGAAATGACAACCAAACAGAATAAACTGTAAATATTTTCTTTGTTTGAAAATAGTGAAAGGTGTGCAAGGCTGTCCTCCAGATGACAGCTAGGAGCAGCTGCAAATTATAAATCCCATTTGCCACTATTTATGAGCATCTTGGCAAGACTGGGTGGACCTGAGCATTTTTAAGGCTACCAAGCACAGGAAGCTGAGGCAGCTCTGAACCTATGCTACCCTAACAGAGGTTATGAAATTGTTATATAGGAACTGTGCTTATCTGAACAAACACACACATTCACCTTCATGGAGTAAAGGAGGAATAAACAAATCCTACAGTGCAAAAATGAAATTGAGCATACTCAGCTCCAGCATAAATTGCCTTTATCAAGAATCAAGGATGAAAGAGCTTTTCCATCTGTAGGTTGCAAAGAGTGGAAGAGGGGCCCTAAGTGCCAGATGGAGTCTGGGCATTGTATGCCAGGGGTAAGAAGGGCCTTTGGTGAGGACAGAGAGATCTAGAGTCAGTTCTCAACACTTTACTGAACATCTTCAGCCCCTATTTCACAGAGCCTAAAACTCCTTTGCACCCTTCCTCTCCAAGTCAAGAAAGTCAGCACCCTGGAGTGCTCTTAGCTGCTCCCAGACTCTTTTTTCCACTCGATAATTCAGCATTATAGTTACATCCCCAGTGTGGATCCAAATACAACCTAGCTGTGTACCAGCCCTTTCTCTCACCTCTCCCAACAAACATTTTTCTGGGAGTAAGACAAGTGTGAAAGTCAGCAAAGAGCTACCCAGCCTAGTTTTAACTTAGTTAACTATAAAAAAACCAGATATTACTCTAAATATTTATGAGTTGCTGTGAATTAAAGCAATGGGAGCAAATGTTTAATAATCACAAGAAATAAATTGAAGGAGTTGGTTTGGTAAAACAGACCAGATCCAGAAACAGAGATTGCAAACACATCTACAGACATCCAAATTCTCAGTGCAGCATAGTGCCATTCAAGTTACTTTTAAAGATAGTGTCACAGGTATCTCATTGTAGCAGGAGAGAGCTCTGACATTAGGAATGCCTAATGGGCCACAGCCATAAACAAACTAAATCTCTATTGAAAACAGAGAGGGAAACAAAAAATTTTTTTCCACAAAAATCTTGAATAACACATGTCTATTTGGGCTAACCTTGCTGTGTCTTATCTATGTTTGTTTTGCTGTTCTGTCACAGAAGTTTAGAAAAAAGATAAAAATTGAGAATATTTCATAGTTAGGAAATGCCTTTTCTTTTACTGGTGGCTTTAGTGTTGTAAGAAGGCCGTGAAGGAAACTAATGAGTAACTATGGTTTTTACTTCCTTTTGGTTTAAATTGGAACTGGATCTATCAGTTTGCTACTTTTTAATATAACGCCCTCTCCTCACATGGTATTTTCCAGATATAAGTTCCTTAAGCACAGGGAAGAAAATGAAGGTCTAAACTGAAGGTAGAGACCTAGTCCTACACTAGGAAAGTTTACCTTATACCAAGAGACTTCAACAGGTATTTATCAGCTTTATCAGCAGAAGATTACAGAACAGTTCTGACACTGATGTTTACATGGGTTACATAAAACCACTCTAATTTTACCTAGAAAACTTATTAGAAATAATATGTGTAGCAGAAAACAGAACCTCATCCAAAATGTGTGTAGGTTTTCTTACCATGTGCTTGAAGTTTTCACTCCCTCCCCCTATTCTTCTATGCACTTGTGACAATTATCTGTCCATCTGCACACACATACAGGCACCAATGGACTGTACATATTTCCAAGTTTTGTGTCACCTTCTCCATCTTGCATTATGATTAACTTGAAAACCAAGCAAGCTTCAGCTCTAATGATCAATTCCTTTTCTCTGTTGCTCAGAAGGCTGCCATTTGCTAAAATGGTGCAAAATTATTGTTAAAAGCCAAATACACTCTTGTCTCAGCATGTGCAGAAAACATTGTATCTCCACAGACTATGCTATGCATCCAATTTCCTGTAATCACAGCACAGGAGAAAACACTTAAATTCAATCTCAATAGACATCATAATTACTTTTTCAAATTTGATTAATAAAGTGTCATAATCTTTGAAGATTGGCTGGTTTACTGTTTTAGGGGTTTTGTTTTTTGGTTTTGTTTTTTTTTTTTTTCTTGAAATTTGTAATTATTAACCTTACTTAATTTATTTGTATTTGACCAGAATTAAATTTACCCTCACTGACACAGTAACTTCAAAAGCACCTGAGGGCATGAAACCAACAGCCCAAGGAGCCCACCAATGGATCCCTTCTCGTGGTTCAAAGGAGAATCCAACTGGCTTGCAAAATTCCTGACTACATTAGACACAGACTTTCAAAGGAACACAACCACATAAAATAAACTGCTGTAGTCCATTGTCCCTGAGACTACAGCTTGACACCATACCTTAAAACAATAATTTAATTACTTTCTCTACAGAATAAAAGAGAAAAAAAGAAACTTAAATGATAGCAAAAAAAAAAAAAAAATCTACTGATATAAAAGAATTTAACTTTATCCTGAAGATAGAATATTTAAAAGCATAAACTTAATTTTTAGGGCTTGAATTGAAAGAAAACAAATAAAGAATTACACTTTTATCATATTCTAAGCTCATTTCTATACTCCTCAATTACATCAGTTGTATCTTTAGCTTTTAAAAAAGCAGCAGGAGTAGAATGCTATTCTTCATTTTCTGTACACATTCACTTTCTGTATCATAAAAGGAGGTTTGTTTTGAATGCAGCTTAGTAATTAGCTGTGATAGAGTGTGCTTTAATGTAGTATATTTGGGTATGGTATAGCATTGGATGAAGAAGCATTCTGCATTCATAGAGGAAGGAAAGCTTCCAGCCTCATACCTCAAACTGCATTCAAGACCACAGATGGTCAACTAACAAACAGCTTGATGCCATTGTTTTAAGTGAAAGGTACCTTGTTATTTACAAAAATAGTAAACTGTCGAACAGCACCAAAACATATGCAGTCCCTTAATGGAATTATTTAAATTATTTATCATCAGTTAAAAAAAAAAAAAAAATTAAAAAACCCAAAACCCCTACTTTTTCTCTTCCAGAGTATTCTGAAGTTCTTGCCAGAAGTAAATAATGATCAAATGGCAAGGAGTTAAAAGCAATTAGAAAGTAAAGGTGTGAAACTTAGTACCACTTAATACTAAAAGATCAAATGCTGCTTTGGTCTTTACAGTGGATGTAGTTTTAATGCCTTGATTTATTGTCAAACTATTATAAAGAACACTTAAGCACAATAACCAGGTCCTAAACAATACAACCCTCCATAACTATGTGTCATGGGTAACCACTGGTTTGAGCAGTAGCTAAGGTTGTATCAAGAGCTTTCTACCCTAAAATGAGGAAATGGCATCTTGGAAGAATCTGCTACTTATTTCAACAAATGCATCTTTCTAAATAAAGAGAATGTGAGATTTTCCTCATAGACTCTGGCAAAAACTAAAAGAAAAACTTGACATGTTGGAGCAGGTTTGACTGTGGCTCTCTCTGCTAACTTTGTAATCTGAAAGGTTAGCATCATCATCTAGGTACAACCAGCTGTATCACAAAACTTACCTCCACCATTCTTCTGACACAGATAGGGGAATCGCCACACATTCCCCAATCCCACAGAAAATCCAACTTGTGCCAGAATATACTGGAGTTTGCTGTTCCAAGCAGGTCTTTCATCTTCTACATCTGAGCCTTCTTCAACATCTACATCTTTTTCTTCTGGATCATCAACCATAAGTTCACTCTTCTTGAAGGCATCATCTGAAGAGTCCTCATTAGAGAGCAGGTCCTTAACTGACTCAATGACCTCATCATCTAGATCTCTTTTCACTACCTTGCTGTTCTTAGGCATTTGTAATTTGAAACAAACAGCAAGGAGATGACGTTCAGCTGAAAGAGATGGACACTGAAGCAGACTCTCCCTCTGCTTGGGATAAAATACTGAATAAAAAGACTGAAGATATTGCCTGATGGGTCCTTGATACGAGAGAATCAAGAGTAAGGACTTCTGTTTCTGAACACTTGCTCTACTGAAAGTATCTGTGGAAAAAGAAATTAAAAAGGATATTATATTATTACACAGAAGAAACTTAATTTTGAAATTGCATCCTTTGTTTTACCCATTTTTGCATATCTCAATGATTTGACAAGAAGAAAGGGATGTTAAACCACTTTCAAATTGTAGGGAATAAGTCCACTACTTACATTTATATTTTATAAATATTTTATAAAACACATTTCATTACCTTCTTAAGGGTTTTGTTTTGGTTTAGTTCCTAAGGACTGACAGACTAACCGCTCATACTTTGATACCACAACAAGATTTTTCTTATCAGGCATAAAAAGGGTATGTACTTTACATAAAATATAGAAACCCAACTCCCTAATTTCCTGACTTAATAGCTTTACTTGAGTTTATTAAAAGTATATTTTAACCAAAGTAAATTAAGTTTTTCAGACCATTTCAGAAAGTCACGCAGCAATTAAAATTTTGATAGAGAGGATGCACCTAGTAGTTCAAAAGCAATGGTGACTTATTTTCTTATCACTCTTCATCCTGGAATATATAATCACAGTCATAGTTTGAAAGGAGAGATGCTCAACTCTTATAAGCTTTGATGCTTTAGATATTTTTAATTATTTACTGCTTCTAAGAAACCATTTGAAATATTTGAAATGCCAGATCCATTTTAAAAGCCTACTGTTTCAAATGGGTATGTATAGAAACTAAAATGCCTGCATCTGAGTATGTGTTTTTCTTAAACATAATCATTTAAAAAGACAGACTTGCTTGCAGCTGCCATACAAAAGGCAGCCATAAGATTTTGGGGAGGAATGTATTTCAATAAATTCTTCACTAATCACATGGGATAAAACTAGTGTGTGCAAAGCCATCTGCACAATTAAGAGTCTTAAAAGGGATTTAGATTAGGTGTTAAGCTTCATGAAAGCTCTGAAGAGAGCTTCTGTAAAGAATACACAAGTAATCTAATCAAGAACTGCTGATGAGAATCAGAAATGACTTCAGGAAACATGAGACCTTACAGCTTTTGCTTATGGACTTGCTGCAACATCTATCTGGTCCACAGTCTGAAGGCTGCATCATGTCCTGACAAAATCCCCTGCACTGGAGAACTGCAAGGTACTGTTCACACAGCCACTGGGAGGTCGAGCACCTCGCGGCTGCTTCTGTGCCAGAGCCAAAGGAAAGACTTTGAGCCACTGGAACCCAGCCCACAGCTTATCACGCTGAGACTTCACAGCACCAGAAATAAAACCTCTGCCACCACAAGTCCTATCACCAGCCTCCTAGCCAACAAGGCAATCACTTTTTCCAATAATTCCCAAGGATTTGGAAGTTGAAGTTCACTCCAGTTGCCTACTGAACTCCGTTGTACCCTGTTTTCACTGATTCCCTAGACTCCGGTCACTGTCTTCTCACTTTCCCTTCTGTTACTGCCTCCTCTCAGCAACTCTAGCTCTGGCAGTCAGCCCAGTTTTTTTAAGCATAGTAGAACCTACTTGGCTTGTGATCTGCTTCATGTTCACTACTGTCACTGAACGGTTCAGGGTCCTATAAACCCTCCTTCTGACATGCAGTGGGACTAGCACCAGGCTTTGCTTTGACTGATACTAGTTCTTACAAAAAAAAAAAAAAATTAAGTGTTTGAGCTATACAGAGAACATGAGAGAAATCCTAATACTCTATCCTGTGTATCTGGGCTAAATGAATGTCTGTGTGGGCCTCTTTTCATCTATTCTCTCTTTTGCATTGCAGTCTTCAAAGGACTACACCTTCTTCTAGTTCATACATGATTCAGTGGCTCTTAGTTCTGACTGAGATATCCTATGTAGAACCAAAATGCAAACGTAATACATTAAGATGAAGCATTTGAGCAGTCCTAATGGAGCTCTGGGACTATAAGCCACAGCATCTGCTACTTCAAATATTACTTTTTGTCACAATTCAAACTTTTTTTCCCTTTGTTTCACTGATGCAAATTAGAAAGCAGCTTCTCAGTTCCAGTAATTAGTAATAAATTCAGGGATTACATTAAAATGAAACAGCTGCACATGTGAAACGACATCAGTATTTCTCTCTTAAGTCTGAAATCCTTCTCTAATTGTAATAACAAAAAGAGATTTTCAGTCAAAAAGACACAAGCCATAGATAAGTAGTTACTGAAATGTTTTAAAAGGTCATACCTGTTTTAATTATTTTAGATAGAGTAACTTGCAGAGCAGCAATATGATTTATCTGGAGCTCTCACTGATGAGTCACTTCCAACAAAAATTGCATCACTCTGTCCTGTCATGCATTAAACATTGCACTGCTACGCTTCAGGATAAACTGGGCTTGAGACTTCTACTCCTAGCACAGTATCATAATAATTTCCCTTTCATTAACCTTCCATTAAGCAGTATGTTACCCACAAAAATATCACTCTATAGACTGCAACATTTGCAGGGCTTGAGAAAATGTGGGAGGCATGCTCAGCAGACTGGTGCATGGTTCTAACAGGACTGCTTTCCTAACTCAATGCATCATCACCGGCCAGACTGCACCAAGGATGAGGACAGTCCTTCCGGACACATCACAAATCCAAAGGCACTCTCCTACTGCCAGATTTAACAGCTTTTCTCTGTATTAAAGGAACTGGTACTAAAGCAAATAAGGAGTCCTCTCTGAAGAGATACTACCATCAGGTGCAAATGTTTGAAGAGTGAACCCAGCAGGTTTGTGCAAGGAGTCCACTGCCCTGTGCTCAGCACTCCCAGAACGCAGTCAGTGACATGCACAGAAGCTGCTCTTTGATCCAGAACAAACCTGCACAGGAGACTGGTATCAAACTACTCAGCTTGAGCCAGGTATAGATATGAATGCTCCTGGGTGAAGTCTGAATAGGGAAAAGGAGTAGAGTTACTCACCAGCTCTGATTAGCTAAACACGAATCCCTGAACAGGCTTTCATTTTCCTCATCAGAGTACTGAACTTGAGCACAATGCTATTCTATGGTCCCACATCACTTGGATGTGATCTGGTACTGAAGTTCATCAGCATTAAACTAGGAAATATCACATCAAATTCTGTTAAACATATTCTGAGAGTTTCAGTACTTGTTACCTTGTATAGAAATAAAGAACTATGTGATGAGACAGGTAATTTTGTAAATCCTTAGTAAAATGGGGATTTGTTATGTAGATTTTTAAATTATACTTAGGAGAAACTATCATTATATTATATTATATTTATCATTACATTAGGACTCCAAGTCCTAAATCTTGTCAAGTATTTTAAAACATTACTATGATTTAACCAGTACCTCGGATTAGAAGTAAAATATCTAAAATATAATTTGGCCTTATTAAAGCTGTTTGTTTGTAGGTTGTATTTTTTCTTCTGTCTTGAATTTAGATCGTGGAATTTGATCAACTGATTAAGTTCTCAGTGTCTCATCCTTTTCATGACTCAAATGATGTAACCTGTCAGATGAAAACACTGAAGGGAAATTTTTATTACCACATTTATCGGAGAATATAATATTTTTCTGGACTTTTCCATGACTGAAATGAGCAAATAAGAATGATTTTCCTTTTTTTATTAAAATTCCATTTATAAAGAAATCTAAAATTACTCTTAAACTAACCTGACAAGTGTCTGTATTGTTTGCTGGAATTCAACAGAATGGAAATTGATGAACAGTACATGGTTCAGTTAAAGGAATATTTAGAAAATTATTCTGTCACTGAAATAAGAGCAATCAATAATCTAAGTTGGCATAAACAACTTTTGCAAAAACTTTACTAAAACAAACATATGAGCTAGATTTTAATTATGTCTTACTAGCATTGTCCTTGATATGCTAATATCTATTTCTTTCACATACTGAAAGATAAAACAGTAAGACTTCTCTGACTTTTCTGACATCAAGCAAACTGCAGACCCCAACTTTCTCTCTCAGAACACAGCAGGAATTTTGTTATTTTTTTCCATGGAAAAAGAATCAACTCAATGCACCAGCATGCAGAAGTAAAGTAACCTGATTAGACCTCCGCACCGCTAGCAGATTAAGCAATAATAATCCCTTACAACAGGGAATTCAGACCCAAATTAGCTCCCTGGGAGATCCACGCTCACTATAGAACTTTTACTTCAGCTTCAGGCCTGCATTCAGAAATGCTGGCACAGGGAGATAAGACTTGCAATGCCTCCACTGACCAAACTTGCAAGCATTTGCAGAAAGACCCAAAGGAACATCATTAGTCAAAGCACCAAAAGACATATTGAAAAACATCACTGCCTGTCCTTTTCTCACAATCGTTTTTGCAAGGAATGCCTAGTAAGGGAGTTGTCCTGTTTCTGTTCAACACTGCTGCTCCTCTTCACCATTACACTGGCAGTGAACCTTGTGTCGGGCTCCCTCCGATGCACCTCTATCAGACAGATCTGCATGCCAATCAATACAGAGATACCTACTAGAACACCACTGTACTTCTGGTTCTCTCAGCTGTGTAAGACCAATAAGCAATTAAAGTTACAAGGCTGGAGATTTTCCCAACATGTACAGAAAAAGAGTCACAAAAGAATCCCCTCACAGATTTGAAAGTATAATGAGTACAGCTGCCCCATGTTCTTGGAAATTCACCACAAACCTCTATAACAAGCCATTTGTAAGGCAATTTCATGTTTAAAACACCCCACAATACTATTGCAACAAGTGATATAACTAAGTATTAACAAACTTCTAGCAGTGTTTTTCCAACATAAATTACAACACAGTAATTCTTACATCGCGTTTCTTCTTAAAACCAGCACTTCCCTCTGAAAAGGAGAGCCAAAAATATTATTTTCTAACACAGTGCATTTTTTATTTTATAATCTTATTTTTACTTCTGATGGAAACACAGCGATTTGACAAAATTATTTACATTTCATTTTTACTGTTTTACAAATAATCGTCGATACCTTTCTTTGGTTCAATGTTTGCCATTGAAGGGATTAAAGAGAACAACATTCTACTCTTCAGAGCACTGCATTCTTCCCTGAGGAAGCAGTTACATACCAACATTCTGCTGTGAGGGTGGCAAAATGCAATAAAAAGCAGCCAGTTCACATCACTATAATCTCAGTTTTGAAAGTAATTATGCCAGTGTGGTGTGCCAGTCCAGTCCCACAAGCTTGAGTCTTATGTTCCTGATCACCAAGTCTTCCCTTTGACTCCCAACAAAGAAACCAGTATGGTTAAGCAGAGGACATGGAAGTAAAATCAGGATTACCACCATGACACATGTTCATAAAAGATTTTTATTGGTATTCATGCCAAATGTTTCAGTCTGCATGAAAGTGCAGAAGAGGTGCCTTTTGCAACAAAAGGAAATTTACAAAATGCTTCTCAAATATGAATAGACAAGCTGGGAAGAAAAACCATGATGGAAACAAGCAATACAGAAAATGAAAAGTGAAGTTTTGGGAGCAACACACAGCTGTAAGTCTGCAAAAAAGAAATCTATGCAGACAGGATGTGGGGAATATCTAGTGACAATCTATCTGAGTGAAAAAGAGAGGAAGAAGACTGCAAGAGCAAACCAGGTTTCATGGGAGTACTGCAACTGTGAAGAATGGCTATCGCTGGGGGAATCTGTGTACAGATAATTATTTCAGGAAGGGTTGCACTGTGTAGCAGTACTCATTGCACAGACTGAATTACTGCTGCAATGCAGCATTGTGTTCTTGGGCGGAAATAGGAATACACACCATAACCTTTTTGCCTAGTCAAGCCCATCTCTATCCATAAACTGAAGCAACCATTATGCTGCTCTTCAGCATGAACTACATGAAGTAGCATTTTTTCCTACCTAGTTTAATACAGCCTGTCAGTAATACATAGATTCAATAGGTGCTTAACTCATTTGCAATTAAAGATAATGATATATACAGTTATACTTGTATTAGCATGTCTCAGAAAACATCACTGAAGAATGTAAAGAAATCTGTTACACATTCACTGTAAAAAAAATAAGAGCTCTGTGGGCTATGGGAGACAAACACATTAGAAAAAAGTTTTTATTCTGGTGTCTACAACAGAATCATTAATATTACAGCAAAGCTATTTAAAAATGCCAGACTGAATTCACACCTGCTGCACATACAGGTAGTTATACAGTTTTTAGTGACACTGCATGTTTCATACTGCTAAGAAACTTGTTGTCCATTCGTACAAAATTTTGTTCATGGCTTTATCCTACAACAAAACCCTGCACAGACTCAAATGCAAAAAAAATCTGGTCCAGATTAGTCTCCTTAAATTTTAGCTACAGGAAAATTCTTCCTACTATTATAGAACAAACACAATAAATTGACAAAATCAGCAAAGTTTCTTTTTCAGGATAGTTCATTATCAATAGACTTGATCTTAACAGCTTGTATGACTACTGCCAAATCCCTGGCCCAACAGAAACATCTAGAGACAGAATGTTACAACCTAGAGCTCTTAAATGCCAGGGGTTTTTTTCACTGCACATAATCTCTAAAAAATTAATTTGCCCTAATGTAGTTTTTCGCTTCTGCACAGGTTTCTCAGTATTTTCTTCTCACAAATCAACCTCACTGAAATACTTCAGAGACTTATAGGATCAGCTAACTGCAACCTCCTATTCAAATGGAGAAAGTATATCACTAATTCAGTGGCCTTTTCTTACATGTACTTCATTGAACGAATAAATTCAGTGCTACCACTCCTTCAAGTGATCTCAGCCATGATGAAGAAACTCTACCCCTGGTTGGTCAAACTCAAAAGGAGTAACTATTGAAAACTTGAAACAAAATCTCCATATTCTACACTCGCCATATAAGATACAAGAGAACCATGAGTTTATTGTACAATTTTATCACACTTCTCAGAAGTGAGAGGTTGTAAAAGTATATTTAACATTTCAATAAGGTGTTAAAGTCACTCAAGTGTCAGAATCAATTACTGAAAATTAGACATTACCTGATACATAGTTGCCCCAAGACCCTAATTCTCTGACCTCTGTGCTTTAGAGGGCATCAAGAAGTCAATCAAGTTTCCCTTGGGAAGAATTTATGTGATTACTTCTTCCTCTTTTCTATACGCAAGCAAAAAGCCAAACTGAACATATGGGTTAGCGGAAGTCTTACTTCTCATCACATCTGATTATGTGATTTCATTACACGAATCACACTTTTTTTCCCCCCTAAATTGTTTCAATACATTTCCTGAGTAATGGCAAGGTTACTTTGAATCACTTTTCAAGGACAAATGGAGTTGCCCAAGCGGCCACCTGCTGATATGTTAAAGTTATTCTGCAACTGAGAATTCTGAGATCTCAAAAGTCATGCGTAAAAGCTGCTACCATTGCTATGCTGATCTATTAAAATTTGGGACTGAAAACTTCTTCCAATGTCAACAGGTATTTTGTCTTTTAATTAAGAACATTACTAATGGAGATGAGTGAAAGAACAATGGAAAGTAGTTGGGAAAACAGGTAAAAATGTTCTTAATGTTGCGCACACGTTTGGTAGACTACTCTAGAGAATTTAAAAAAATTTATCTTCCCAGAAAGATTCTACCACAAATACTTCAAGTGGTAAATCCATGCCACTTGAGCAGGGATTACTCCTTAACAATGTCATCTAAATCAAAGGAATAGCTGCAATTAGTAGATTGTGTTTCTGAAGAATTTGTGATTTTTTTCTGACCAATTCAGCATTTTAAAAATTTTGTGCATACGAGCGTTTGCAATATGGAAAAAAGACAACTGCAAGAACGACAAGACATGAAAGGTCAAAAGGGATCAGGTTATGCTGTAAAACTAGTTTCAAGATGCCTTGGCAGTTTCACATACTCAGTTTTCTGTACTGGTGACACATCTGAACAGCTATGAATGGTTTGGTTTTTCATGCACAGATCAAAACCAATGGGATTTTTTCTTCTTCAGTCTGAAGTGCAGAGCTGAGCCCAAAGGGTGTGTCCAACATGCACTGCATGCAGGCTGTGATTCTATAGTTATCTTAATATGGGGTGTGGGTAAACAAAACACTTGTATATTAGCCAAAATGAAATTAAGCAATCTTTCCTGAGTGTTTTTCATAGTTTCCTTTCTAACGTGAGGCAGATAATCGGAAATATACTGCTAAATAGAAAGAAACTGATTATGTTGTCATCGCTTTTTAATCAAATGGAGAAGCTGGCTGCACAATACATCCAGCATATATTTATATGACATCAGATAACAAAATCTTTACTTCATTCACACTTTTCTCTGTAGGGGGGAAACTGGGTCCATATCCTATGGTATGCCACAGTGACACACACATGATAACATATTATTTAGAAATTATTAGGCTTATCTTAGAAAACAAGACTTCAGCAGTGAGCTTGTTATGTAGCAGTAGCACACGGAAAACAAAATAGTTGATGATAATGTGGTTTTTAACAAGTAAAACACAGTGCGATTTACTTAATTAGATGCAATCCCATCACAACTCACGTGTGCCAGGTCAGTGTGACTGTGCAGACATATTAAAATCATCTCATTTACTTCCACAACAAAAGCAAAGCCTTGTGAAGAAATTCCAGTTCGCTCTAACACTAGCAAAAAGAGAACAAAACCAGGCACCACTGGCATAGAAAATTAGAAGGATTAATAAGCAAATCGAAGAGAAAAAGAATCACTGGGAGAACACTGTAGGTATGAATCTACCCTGTGGACATGTCGTGGTACATGCTGCGGGCTGCAACCATCAAAATCGCCCACAGAAAATAAATCCAAGAGGCACAAAGGTTGGGAGAAGGTCCTCATTACCATACCCACCCAAACATGGCTGACACCGGGGCGCACCAGCCCCCGGCCGCGGGGGGTGACCCCGCCTTCGCGGGGCGAGAGACGCGGGTGGCGCGGCGCCGGGAGGCACCGTGCGGCCCCGCCGGGCGACGCCCACGCTCCGCAGCAACAATGCAGCGCCCGGGCCCGGCCCTCGCCCCGTGGCGCGTTCGCCCGCGGCACATGGTGGGGATGGAGCCCGCGGGCGGCTCCCGATAGTGCCCGGCTCCCTCAGCGGCCGGCTCGCCCCGCTCTCCCCGAGCCCGGGCTCGTCCGGCACATCACCGCGGCGCTGCCGGGGGGGACAGTCCGCGCCCCCGCTCCGCACGGAACACGCGCTACACATGCATCTTTTACGCAACACACAGGAGATGAATGAAATTTCTTTCACTCGGAAAAAGATCTAAGTTCCTCGTCCTTGCCAACAGCAATAATAACAATAGAGCTGATTAAAACAGCCCCGTACATCCTTTTACCCTACCGCCTACTTAAAACACATGGGCGGCTTCTAACCGGCGCCGCTCGCTATTGTTTCCCGAGGGGCCGGCTCTCCGCGCCAGCGGCAAGCTGGCACCAGGGCGAAAGCCCCGGCTGGGCTGGGGGGACCCCTGACCCGCAGGAAGGCGGACGCCGGGCGGAAAGGGACCCCCCACACATCCTGTCCCTTCCCGACCGGCGACACACGCGAGGCTGCCACGCTCCCCCGCGGCCCCAGCCGCATGGCAGGGCTGGGAAAGCGCGGGCCGCCCCGCGCACCCATGCTCGGCGCCGCGCCGTGCCCTGCCGTGCCGTGCCCTGCCGTGCCTTACCTCCGCCCGCCGGGTGCCAGCTGCGAAAAGGGGGGGCCGGGTGCCCCCGCGGACGAGGATGGCGAGCGGGGCCGTGCGGGCGTGGGGCTCAGCAGCGGGCAGGCGGTGGCAGCCACATGTGCCCAGCCCTCACTGCGGCGGCGTTTAAAGACAGACATAAAAGCGGCGGGGGGAGAGGAAAGGGGAGGGCAGCGCCGGGCCGGGGGAGCCGCACCTCCTGACGCAGGGAGGAGCGCCCACCCACCCGCCTGCAGCAGCATCTCTCCGCCGGAGGCGGGCGGGGAGGAGGCAGACACGGCAGCGAGAGGAGAAGGAGGCGGCCGCGCCAAAATCCCCGCGGCCACGCTTAGGCACCGCGGGTGCCTCGTTTCTATCCTCATCATCATCCCCTGCCGCCTCCGCCTCTCTGCGCCCAGACTCGTGGCGGTGCCCAGGTCCTTGTGCCGCTCACGCTGCGAGCGGCCGCCCTGGCCTTGCTGTTGGTGGGGTAGCGGCACACGGGCGGGGGCAGCCTGGAGGCGGGAGGTCGGCACACAGGGGAACACGTAGGTTTTCTAGAAGAAGGGGGTCAGTGGGAATGAGGGGTGTGGGAGCCAGGAAGGAAGAGAAGCCTGTCGGAAGGAGAGGGGCGGCCGCAGCAAGTGCAACACCTAAATGCTGGCGGCCGGCAGGCGGCTGGGGGCGGGCTCGGAGCGGGATGGAGCGACTGTGAGAAGAGTGGAAGGCGCCGATCATCCCCGTGGTGATGGTGCACAGGTCTTGTAGTCCTGACTCCTGCAGTTGCTTCAGTCGCAGGAAGGCGATGTTTGGCTTCAACGCCTCCCCGAAATGTTCTGTCATTAAGTGTTCACTGTCTTTCGGTCAGTTTTTTCTCTGCTTGCGTTTCTCTTTTGGAAAAAAAAAAAAAAAAGAGAAGAGAGGCAGATCGATCCTGTCTAGCAAGGAAGACGTAGTAAAGATGAGGAAGTGAGTTGTTCAAAGGCGCGGCAGCCAGGTGGGAGAGGCTCATTGGCTTTGCTGAGGATAGGCACGATTGAATAGAGAATGAACTGGCTTTAATGCTCGCTGTGTGAACAATTATTGCGACAGCTTCAGTCTTAACGTACATAACCTTATTACATCTCGTGAATCAAGGAGAGATTTTCCTCCAGAGTATGGAAGGTAGTCTGCCTATATGATTTGCATTTCCTTCATCTTTTACTGAGAAACCTGTGATACAAACTTATTTTCATTTTAAAAGTAATTCATTATTAAAAGTAATTTTAATAATGAATTAAAAAAAAAAGCTTCATTATTAAAAGTAATTCATCAGAGCATTGTGCATTTCTTGCTATTGGTGCTAGTTCACTTAAATAATAATTTCCACAGTGTATTTCAATTATGTATAGAAACAGCCCTGTAGACAATAGATTATGTACTCACTGAATATTCTTTGCAACTCAGGAAAAATGAACTTGCCTTGAGTAAGTTTCTAACTGTGAATTAAGTTTCTTTTACACTAAGTACTAATAAAAGGAGGAATTTATGCTTTCATTTGCCAGATCATGAGTGATACTTTTATTTAGTAAATTAACTAGTAATGTTAATCAGATGACTGCATAGTTAATTGAAATAGGAAGAGGTCATTTCTAGATCCCTTTAAATTCTATGTGCCCTTAATGGTGAGCTAAGATCTGACGTAGGGTGCTACATGCACACAGACACAGAGAAAGCTTCATTTGCTTGTCTGACTCTCCAAGTGTCTCTGCTTGTGACTCAGGAGATTTGAGGATAGAGAGAAAAAAATCTAAGTGGAAAGCAAGACATGCCAGCACAACAAAAATCATTATCGTAAAAAGCAAAGCCCAAGTGCTGATGTACAAAAGTTCTACACCATCAAACATTTAGAGAAAAAAAATGCAGAAGGAGAGAAAATGACTGGAAGAAAAGCAGTTATGCCAATTTCATTTTTCTGCTAGGTTTTGCTATCTTGTCACTCATGTAGAGTTTTAAATGCCGTGAGTTGGAAGAGACCCATAAGGATCATCAAAGTCCAAAGTCCTGGCTCTGCACAGGACGACCCCTCACACACCATGTGTCTGAGAGCATTGTTTGAACACTTCTTGAGCTCTGCCAGGTTTCATGCTGGGACCACTTCCCTGGGGGGCCTGTTCCAGTACCCAGCCACCTGCTGGGGGAAGAACCTTTCCTTAATATCCAACCTAAACCCTGACATAACTTCAGGCCATTGCCTCAGGTCCTGTCACTGGGCACTGTTGTGGTGTGAAGCTATATTCTGTCCCTCAGCTGTGCTAACTTCTCCTTTCCCTTCCCCCTGCCCACTTGCCCTCTTCCTAAGTGCTGTCTGTCAAGTTCCACATTCCAGTAAGGGCGTTGTGTGATTGGCAGAAGTTCAAAAGATGCCTCTCAGACCTGGGGTCATTGGCCTGTCCAGGTGTCATTGTCCCCTGAGACCCTCCTCCTTCACACCTGGTTGGTAGCTCACCTATCCTCTCTTTCCCCCCTCCCTGTGGGCTTAAAAGAGACTGAAGCCATGCGGTCTGTGTTCTGTTGGAGCTGTTACCAAGATTCAGAACTCTGTCACCCTGGAATAAAACTCTGGATTTAACCCTCCGGCGGAACCCGCTCTCTTTCTCTTCACCATCGCCTGAACCTTTTCCACCAGAGGTAAACTGAGTTTCTACTTTGCTTGGACTCATTTTGAGTGCCTGACTGCCAGCCAGCCAAAGGTGTCTCTGAGGTGAAACATCCACAGCTGCTACCTTTGAGCACTAGGGCTGGATGAGCCCAGGCATGCTCCACCCGGCAATATTGGGATTTTTTTATTCCTATAGGGCACCACAGAGAAGAGATCAGTGCCTGCCCCTCCTCTTCCCCTCCCGAGGAAGTTGTAACTGCAGTGAGGTCTGCCCTCAGTCTCCCCCAGGCTGAACAGACCAAGTGACTTCAGCCACTCCTCACACAGCTTCTGTTCAAAGCCCTTCACCGACCTCGTGTCCTTACCCTGGAGGCTCTCTAAGAGCTTCATGTCTGTCCTATGTGGTGGGGCCCAAAACTGCACCCAACACGTGAGGTGAGGCTGCCCCAGTGCAGAGCAGAGTGGGACAGTCCCCTCCCTTGCCCAGCTGGCAATGCTGTGCCTGATGTCCCCAGGTCAGGGCTGGTCCTCCTGGCTGCCAGGTCACTGCTGACTCATCTGCAACTTGCCATTAACCAGGACTTCCAGGTGGTTTTCTGTGGTGCTGCTTTCCAGTAACTCATTCTGGATGGGTTCATGAGTTTCCTGACTGCATCACCTGGTTTTGTGTTCTGGAGACACTGAGAAAGGTGCCTGATTCTTCCCAGACTGGGGAAAATCGAGTACATTGCAAGCATTGGCCCAGTCTGTCCATACATCCAAGGCTGCCCCATCCCAGGTGCAGAATCTGACTTTTGCATGCAAGTATCATTAATATTCTCAGCACATATTAATGACACTTTTTCACATGCTGGATAAATGCAAATTAGTATTGTATTTTACACCTTTTGAATCTGTCACTTTTGTTAATATTGTCTTAATGTTAGTTCAGCACTGAATTTTACCTAAAAATATTCCACTCCAGAATATTATAGATTATAAACTCAGTGATACCAGTAATTAACAGCTATACTAGTTTGTGTAATAAGCAGCCATTCCTATTTTTTCCATATTTTTCAAAAGGGTTTGTGATCTAGTAATTCTAAATCACTTGTGATCCTTTTCAACTTTTTTTTTTTTCATTTTATTAAATGTAGCCTCTTTGGTTAAGAACTGTAGTAATTTATTCAAGAAAACAAAAATATGCTTTGTTTCCAACAGTAGCAGTAGGATTAATTAAAAAGAAAGAGATTCTTTATATAAGTTGTGTATTATTACTGGTCTTATGATAATGAATCTGTTGAGGAACTTCAGCTGAACAGAACAGAACCCCTGACAAATCACTGTGACTTCTTATTGCTGCATCATTCTGGCTGCTCTTAGTTCTCTAGGAGATGGCATCTGGTCAAGATTCTGAAGGAGATTTTGCCTTATTGCTCAAGACACAAATTATCCCTTTGGACATAGCAAGCATAGTAAGCATGGATTTCCTGACTACAGTTTTTTGTGTTCTGGAGACACTGAGAAAGGCACCTTATTTTTCCAAGGCTGGGGCAAATCAAGTACATTGTTAGCATTGGGCCAGTACAGAGATTAAAATAGTTCCAGGGACACTGTCAGTTTAGGGTATGGCTAGTTAGGGTTTGAGATAGGTGTTTGAAGTTTAATTTTCACCAAATTGAAAGTTTAGATGAAATTAATGGAATGGTATAGTGACCATAATTTCTTTAGAAGAATAAATTAAACAAGTACCCTATTTTACTCAGAGAAGAGAGAATTAGCATTCAAAATATTTAGATAAATACGAAGTATCATGTAAAGTAAAAGTGTAACCATCAACTTAGGAATTTTGGTTTTGAAAGTAATCCAGAACCTACTGCTTACTAAGGAATGCTTCCATGTGTTACGTTCATCTATATGACACATTATGAGAACTTTAGAAGCTATTTTCTCCTCTGAGATCCAGTGCTCACTATAAAGTCATAGCAATAAAATCATACCCAGGGGAAGTTCTTTCTGACCCCCAAAATTCACTGAGACTAGAAGAAAACGATTATAGCAACTCAAAACTCTGCATGAGTTAAAAAATAATTCCCTCTCATGATGTGTTCTATCTGAGATGATCCATTTTGCAGAAAAATTTTAGGATGTATTTTTTAAAATAAATTATTACTTCTATGATAGAATTAAATTAGTAGGAATTATTATTTCAATTACTACAATTCAGAATACCATGTAAATAACAGAAACTAACATTAAGACAAAAGAAGAGACTTTATTTTCAGAAATCCACTAAAGACTTTTACAGATTTAACCAATGGTAAAATAATTTCTGTGGCAGCAAGGAATAAAAAGCAATTGCAAGCCGTCCATGAGAGCTGCTTAAATGCATTTAGGCATGTAAATGGTGTGTTTGAAACCATCAAAGGAACCTCTGAAACTGTGGTAAGGCACATGGAAAATAAGAACATTATTGGTAAAGGCTAGCATGACTTCACTGAGGGCAAGTTGTGCCTGACATCACCTACCTGTGACTAGGATTCCTTCTGAAACTGTACAAAGCATTTGACACTGTCCTGCATGAATTCTACTCTCCAAACTGGAGAGACAGATTTGGTGATGGAACACTCTGTGGATAAGGAATTGGCTGCCCAGAGCTGCAGTCAACAGCTTGGTGTCCAAGTGGAGACCAGTGGTAAGTGGGGCTCCCCTCAGGGGTTTATAGTGGGACTGGCACTGCTTAACATCTTTGCTGGTGGCATGGACAATGGGATCAAGTGCACCCTCAGCAAGTTTGCAGGTGACAGAAAGCTGTGTGGTGTGATGGACATGCTGGAGAGAAGGGATGCCATCCAGAGGGACCTGGACAGCTGTGACAATGCAAACCTCATGAAGTTCAGCAAGGCCAGGTGCACGGTCTTACACCAGGATCAGGGCAATCCAAAGCATAAACACAGGCTGGGTGGAGAATGGATCAACATGAGCCCCAGAGAAAGGATTTGGGGGTGTTTGTGGATGAGGAGAGTGACATAAGTTGGCAATGGAGAGTTTGCAGCCCAGAAGGCCAACTGCATCCCAGGCTGCATCAAGAGCAGTGTGGCCAGCAGGTTGATAGAGGTGGTTCTGATCCACTCCTCAGTTCTCATGAGACCCCACCTGGAGTGCTGCATCCAGATGTGCAGTCTCCAGCATAAGGAAGGCTGTTATATGTAGGGAGATGTAGGGAGAATAACAGGATGTAGGGAGAATAACAAGTGCTCTGCTCCAGAAAATAGAAGAAAAACAAGATCTCAGTCATGGGTGTCATTGCTACAGCTGTGCTAAAAAATACTTGCTTTGAAAATTAAGAAGCCAGCAATTTACTGGGTTGTTTTTTTTTACATCAAAAATAGATCTGTATTGCAACACAGCATTCAAAAAATAAAATGTTTACATGGACATCTAATATTTTCAAATTGCCATATACTCAGCTTTAGCACATTTCAAATTAAGATAAACTATTAATATAAACCATTATATATACAAACACATAGGCATCACGTAGCAGTTCAACATACAGGTGAGCACAGTGATCTGTTCATAGATGTACTATGTCCTGAATTAAGGTAAAATGATGTCAGGAAGTTTGTTCTGGTTTTTAAAGCTTGGAGAGTAGTCATCTAAAAATTATTTTTGCTTGTAGAACAATGTGTCACATTTTAAATACTATATTGAGGTCTTAGTTCAGAATGGCCTTCATGTTAATTCCTGCCTAAAAGTGCACATGACACTCAGAATTGTTCCTTATGTTTTAGCTAGGTAAATTTTTTTAAATATAAAGTTTTGCTATGCTTTGGTGTTTTTTATCATTGCATAAGGAGGTGAGCCAGAATGGAATCCTAGTGTCTTCAAAATGAATTCTAAAATTCATGGATCTAAGATAACATGAGCTGTGTTAATCTGTACATTGCATGAAGAAAAGTTGTTTGAAGAAAAGTGGTTTAAAAAAAAGTTGCAAAATGTCTCTTGTCTCAGGAGATTTCAGGGCAATCCAGTTTGCCAGTATATTTTAACATATGTCATGTGATGACAGGTTCTGGGCTTAGAAAACCCAGGCATCTTTCTTAATCCCAGGACTGGCAAAGGCTCCACTAATGTGTGCAATCCACTAATGTGTGCAGTGAGTCATCACTGCCCCCAGAAGCTATCGTTCTCTACTTGCAGCCTAATAACTGAGTTATCCTATAATAATATAAAATCCATGTTAGATTTTGCCCATGTCTTACACATACTCTGTCATTTTTAGTTATTGATGGGCAAGTGTGGAAATTACTTTTTTCTCCTGCATGGAATTTTGTTTAAAATCTGTTTACAAAGGACTGGTGTTTTCCATATGCCTCAAGCTGAAGCCCTTATGAATCAACCACAACTTGACCCTTGTGTCAAAAGGCACAAGCAATTCATGTGAAATAATTTTATATTAATGCATTGCAGTCATAAAGCAATGAGGATATGTAAGCCTATAGTACATTAATAGAATTAGAATTGAATTGTTGACCTTCACTTAAGGGCAGGGAGTGAGGATCAGGATGTGTGTTTCATTCACAGGACTAAAAGACTGGAGGGGACAACTGGCATTAGCAAATCCAGTTCTGTGATATCCTAGTTAACTTGCCTGTATAAACCTGCCCCTATATTTATCATGTTCATTCTTAAAATTACTTCACTACTGCATCTTGCTGAAGTTTCTCTAGAACTTCTCTCCTGTGATGGTTAGAAACCTTCTTTGAACAGTCACACTTATTCATCATTATTTTTTCTTGTGCCAAAAGGTTTTTAAAATGCTTTCTGCCTTTCTATTTTATGTACCATTATGTATTTTGGGAGAGTCACTCCATTGTTCCCTCCCTTTGTTTTAATAGGGTAAAAAACTGAGGGTTTTTACAGCAGTAAAAGATGATACAAAACTAACCTCATAGCATATTAGTCATGCACATCATGAAAAGATATTAGCTTGAGTCTTAAAAGGAGCAGGCATGTGATAGTTTACTCTGATACTGTGATAGAGAAGTGTTAGTCCTGAGTTAATCTATTACATCTGTGAGAAACTCAAGTAGTTCCCCTGTGGCACAGTACGGTGCCCGTGTAAATACAGGACCAGAACAAAGATCCATCTGGACAATACCTGCCTTCAGCAGTGCTACATGCTAGATGTTTACAGAAAAGCATGAGGAACAGTGCAATTAGGACTTCTGATAGTATAGCAATCGATTTATAAATTTCTGACAGCATTTCCTTTAATTAAAGTAAAATACTAGTTTGTTCAATAAAAACACGAAGTTAGTATGCATGAATTATCCTTAGCAAATCCATACAGATATTACCAACTTTTATTTATCTTTGACTACTTCTTCTTTCACTTTGATTGAAAAATCAGCACATGATTGAAGTCAAATGAGTAGTCTCACTGTTTATCACTGTTTATTTTCAGACATATTTACTATTCTTAATTTATCTATTGTCAAAAATTACCAAGGAAAGTCTTAGAAACTTGTATTAGAATCTGTCATACATAGTACTTCTTGGTATTCTGGGATGGAAATAATATGGCTTTTTCCTCCCTTAGCTGTCTCCAGCTACACTTCCAGAAATAGAAGTTTGATTGTTGAGATGTGCTCAATTGTAATCATTCTCATTAGCCAAGCTGCCTTTGCCACCAAGAGTTACATCGCCAATTTTGCTTGAAGACTCTAGCAAGCTATCTAAATTTTTGCATATTTTGCTTAAGGACACTCTGTACTTACTCATTGCATAAGTCCACAAACTTCTGTAATAAGTTTCCTAATGTCTTACTCTTGGCTCCTCTGAAACTAAAATGTTAGTTACAGAATTACTTAACCTCTGTGTTTATGTAGACCAAGTTCAAATTTGCAGTGGTGCCTTTAGTTTGGAGTAGAAAACTTCAGAATTCCTTCAAATATCAAACTAGCTAACTCATGAAATTCAGCTGTTGGTTTGGTTTTTTTGGTTAGGTTTGGTTTTAGGGGGGTTGGTTTGTTGGTTGGTTTTGCTATACTAAATGCAAAAATACACAATGTATCACAATTGCTTCACAGACATGATTTACCTAACACAATGTCATCCAGCCCAACATCATTGTTATTTAGATTCCTCTGCAGGGATGTGATAAGTTTGGTTGTGGATACCTGTTCTGTCCAGCATCTCCAAAGAAGAACCTTAGTTTAAACGAGACTCCTAATTTTGCAGCAACTGAAAAATTCCATTTCTTGCCCAGGCATTTTACATAGGTAGAGACATGAGATCCCAAGTTGTTAAATTGGTCTCATTATGACAGAAATATTTTGACAGAGCTAACTGGTTGTACACTTTGACTAAATCCATATTATTAGAATTTGTGATGAAGAAATGTTTGAAAATGAGTATTTTCAAACAAAGTACATGTGGCTTTGTATTTTTAAACTAGCTATGTAAAAATGCTAGTTTAAAAGTAACACGCTGTAGAAAAATTTACTTTGGATTCTAGATATTATTTTGCATCTTAAGTACTATATGAATATTAGAAAAAGACTATTATGATTCAATTTGGGCATAGAAATTTCTCAAATTATATTTTTCTGAATATGCATTTAGAAATGCAGGGAATTTTTAACTCTTATTTACCTGAAAATAAGCACTATTTTCTGTACACAGAAATCAACATAAGCAATATTTACACTGATGATATTGTAGAATGCTTTCTTTACAGAATACTCTAATTTAGTTTCCCCTTACTGGTAGACAAATGATGTATCAAGGAATTTATGTTGTTATGGTGAGAATTTTCTTTGACGTAGACCTTGAAGAGTGATTTTAGCAATGCAGTTTAAACTTTCAAAATGAGAGATACTCAACTATACAGGGCTTGTGACTCAAAAGCTAAACTTAAATGCAATTTTCAGAGGTGATATTGAAATTTGTAGGTTTGGTGGCTGTGAAGACCTTGTTAGGTTAGTTCTTTTTTCAGGGCTTTTGCTTTAGCTTGGGCACTAGTCTGCACCTGAGAGCAGTGTGGGGTGTTCTATTGTGGAATTGAAATCACAAACTAAGGAGTAGATTGTTAGCTTAATTCTCTGTAGATGTGCTTTTCTTATGATATTATTTGGTTTGCAGTGTTCAGGCCTATGACAGCTGGGATTGATCCTGTTCCTGGCAAAGTCAATGGCAAAATTTCCATCGTAACAACTTACCAAAGTCAGTGGCAAAATGGTAAGTAACAACTAGAGTTTCCCAACCCTTGACAATGTTAAAATACGCAAGAACAAAAGCTTTACTCTGCTGCAGGTATGAACTAGCAAGAAATAACTCCCCAGAGTAAGAGAAGTAGGCAGGAATGAGTGCCTCAGGGCAGACAGACATGGTACTTGTAAGTTCTGCTGCTTTGTGCACCAGACTTGCTTTAAGCCAGAAGCTCTCAGGAAGTCAGCACAGGTAACAAACATTTCAAGTGGTAACTGATCGAGAAAGTTTGTCAAGGCTGATGTCTGTATAATCATACACAGGTGAATCATATACTTCAGGTGAAGTATATAATTAAAAAGGCAGAAAGCTTCCTCATATTTCCATGTTTTATTCACAAAAATAGTATGTTCAAAGTACAGAATCTCTTGCAAATATGTACAAGGAGACAATTAATGCTGGATGCATTACATGAAAGCACCAGTTAGAAAGCTGATTTCCCTGGTGTCTTATCTTTAAAATGCAGTGACCCTATTTAAACATGACAAATGAGGACAGAACCCTGCAAAACAAGCCTTGTCTAGTTCGTAGTGCTGATATCATTGTTTAATCAATGAAAAGGATGGATTTCATTTTAAAAAGTGGATATATATAATGGATTTCCTAAGGGATCATAGTGATAAAGCATGCATGTAATATTATTATTTAATCTGTAAAAGTAAACTAAATGCAAACAATTAAACTTTAGTTCTTAATTACGGGAAATACTTATTCGTATTGGGGTCAAAGACTTACAATCATGTTTACCCAATAGAACTGATAAATGCTACTGAATTCAACTGAGTATTTTTCCAGCTGTTTAACAGAGGATTATGTTTTCAAAAGGTTTTCATGAATTTGTCAAAATCAGGAAAAAAGTTAGTAGAGGACAGAGTGTCTTGCTAAGTAAATAAGCTCATTGATATGCCAAAAGTTGGGAGAACGAGGTTGGGTACATACTTCGTGGTGGCAGCTTGAATGTTGTGTAATTTTGGCAACCAGATTCACATATGCATAAGAACTCTGGTGATTGCTGGAGGATTAGCACAAATTTGGGATTTGGAGAAGCAGCAGCACCAAGGGTTCAGTTGAGCATGTAGTGAAAGTGTCAAGAGTGTTGAAAAAGGTGATTTAGTGTAGCAAGTAAAGAAAGTTCTTTAAGTATATGTTTATGTTTCCACTTTTGTGTAAGTACTCCGAGCCCAGTTTTATTCTCTTTCGTGACAATAATGGAGGAATAGGAATGCACCAATGAAGTGGATACATCATCCTTTAGACCAGAAAGGAGGTCCAGAATTTAATTTTCAGCTGCCAGGAACAGGGTCCTGAACAAGGACTCTGGCAGGGTACACCCATTCTGCAGTGCCATGCAGAAGTAAATAGAAGGTTCAAGTAGATAGCAAGTAGAAGGTTCATTTTGTGGTACCAAGGAAGGTAGTCACCTTCCTCACCTGTTTACTCACCACTGGCTCATCACATGGCTTTAATGATCAGTTGGGAGTGGGAAAATATTCAGGTTTTATTCAATAGAAATTACATGCTCATTTTTTGAAAACAGAATTGTTAAAAACAAAAAATTTAAAGACAATGCTTTAAAAATCTTAGATAATTTAAAACTGTTAATATTTTAGCCTAATTATTTTCTGAACCAGTAGAATATTTATATATTTGACAATTTGACTTTGTATTTAAAAGAGAAAATTATCTGTTGTATAACTTCATTCAGCCAGCTCTCTTGTTCATGTGGTTTGAATTTGGCTAGGGTTACAGTACAGTACATACTTGAGGGATTGGCATTAGAAACTAAAATGGGGTCAGAGAAGGGAAAGATGGCTTCAGACATTTCAACTTTGCATATTTAGAAAGTTTATTACAAAAAAAAAAAATAAAGACAACAAACAGATAATCTTGTTTTCACTTTGTAGTGATTTAGCCAATTTTATGTTTGGTTTCTTTAAAATTTTCTCTCTTATATCTGAGCCAAAACACTGACATCTCTTCTATGTCATCTCCTTTGATGTGAGAAATAGAAGGATTATAAATCACAAAATCCCTGCAAGCAGAATCTACTAAGTCTGTTGGAAAAATTGTGTAAATTAAGTCGGATACACCACTGTGAAATCCAAACTAAAACAGCTTTTGTTGTAAGAAGCTCACATCAGCCAAAGGAGGATAGCTATTTTGTGCAGAATGCTTGGTGGGAGTTAGCCATAGTTTTTGAGTTAGCCATAGTTTTTATACAGATTAGCAGGTAAAGGGAAAAATAGAAAGAAAACGTGGTTACTAAATGCTTCTGTATAAAATAAAACACCTGTGGCTCATATTCAAGTTCATGGAAAACAAATGAGCTAGTAAACATGTAGTGTTTTAATTTAGCAAAAGGATTTTGTTTCACCATGGGGGAAGAAAGAGTCTGACTCTACATTTGTGGTACTTAGACTTATATAGTGCTTATATTACTTGTCATCATACCATTTGCTTTTTTATTGCAAGTCTGGCAAAAATAAGATCAGTCATCCTACAAATGATGGACTAACGTGAAAACAGCTTCAAAATTTAACTCTTTTTGACCAACAGGTTGTTCTTACCAGATAGTACTTATAAAATTATGCATATTTCTACTGGAGCTGACACATATTCTCTTTCTGCAGGAATGCATACATGAACTGTTCACCCATATATACACCTGTACATATGCATTTTCAGGTATTTATACGTGGATATCTGTGTGTAAGGGTATACATACTTACACTAACCTATGGATAAACCATATATTAGAGAGAGAATGAGAGAAAGTGGTAGAGGGGAGGCAGAGACAGATGCATATCCATCTGTCAGGTTCACCAACTCCCACAACTCAGTGCTGTTTGCTTGTGGAGACTGGGGCTGACAAGCTGCTGTTTCTGAGCACAGAATGGATTTGCTTCAGGAATTATGTGCCGACACTCAGTGGTGACAGGGGACCCGCCAGGCCTGAAAGTGTGATCAGTGGAGAGAGTTAGTCCAAGGGTGGCATCAAATCTGGAACTTTGTGTCTGCTGGATGAACACCTTTCCATCCATAACTGCAGGGAGAGACTGTGCCTCCAAAAAAGGGCATCAGGATAAAGAAGTGCATGGTAGAAATGCTATTTGCTTTCCATATCTGTGTGAGTGAATTCTTGTGGGAACTACTTAAAAACAGGTCGAAGGAGGATGATGGTAAAACAACATGTGGGAAATATACTTAATTGATATTTTTGCTTATTTTATTTGATTGACATAATTCAGCAGCCAATGCCAGATTCTAGACTATATATTGGATGACATTATGTCTGTTGAATATAATCAAAAGAAGGATATCCTGCCAGCTTCCCCATTGTAAGCCACAAAATTTGTCTTCTGGCTACACAAATCTCAAATTTAAAATGTTGCCCTAACTTGCAAATATGCAGAATTTTTTTAATTTTTTGCATCTTGTTAGACTAAATATAACCTGTAACATTTATTGTTCATTATCCAGTTATTTCTTTTCCTGAGGAGTAGGAGAAAGTCATTCTGAAAACTAATGGGGATGATGATCACTGCCAAATTAAATCTGGAATAAAATCATCTGAAACAACCAGCAAAGTTGTGCATTCCTCTGCCATATTTTGGTATACAGATAATAATCCTTTCCCTTAGGATATAACCCTGTTCTCCTGACAATAGGTATTTGCTTCTGGCTATGATTTCTAAAATCATAAGTAAGTAAGTTACTTCAAAGTATGATTTTTATCAGTTTAAAATGGAGGTATGGTTCTGAATTATAGATATACTTTAAAATTGGTTTCCTTTCATGTTAGTGACCGGTACTCAGATTCCCTAATACATGGACACAGACTGCTTTTTATCCTTTTACCTTTCTATATATGAGAAAGAATATCCTGTCTGTCTGTTTGCTTGCTTGTTTGTTTTGGGTGATATTTCATTTAGATGATAGTGTAGGGAATATTCCAACTGACCCATAGGAAAAAATATACTTTTTTCACATCTCAGATAAAACAGTGATAACAGTAAAATGAAAATATTACTCAACCCCTAAATGACTGACTTGTCCAATAACCTAAAATTAGGTTGCATATAGGATTGTAAACAGACACAGGTTTCTGACCACAGAAACTTCTGAACTTGCTTTTAACAAAACAACCAGTTTCAGAATTAATTCAGCATTCAGGGTGTGGGGAGTAGGAAACATTTTATATGCCAGCTTGAATATACTATATTTTATTTTTATATCATTCAGTATTTTTTCTTGCAACTCTGTGGGATGAATAAGGCAATCCACAACAGGTTGGGAAACCTTGGAAGCATGGACTAGTCAAAGCAGTTTGTCTCCCTGATGATTTCCATACACTCTACAATAAAACAGTTATTAAGCAGAGCCCAGTTTTATTCTCTTGTGTGAGTGACAATTTTGGAGGAATGGAAAAGCATCAACAAAGTGGAGATCTCATCCTTTAGACATATGATAACCAGAAAGGAGATTACCAGAATTTAAATTTCAGCTGCCAGGTTCAAGGACTCTGGCAGGGTACACCCATCGTGCAGTGATAGCAAGAACAAGGTTCCCTTTGTGGCACTAAAGAAGGGAGTCACCTTCCTCATCTGTTTAGTCACCCACCACTGGCTCATAACACATCTTTAGGGATCATTAAAGAGTGGCAAATTCACCAGTGCTTTGTATTTTAGTCGGTTTTTTAGAGGTTTTTTTCTGCTTTAACATCTTGTTAGGAGTATTTCATCATGTTCAAAGCTCTGGGCAGCATCACATGTTACTCTGCATGTCTTAGCTTGGCTGAAGGAGCTTTTTGTCTACATTTCTTCCCTCACAGCTAAGGGAAATTGCTCTGGCTCCTCTTTTCCATAACTGAAAGTTTGTTTATGTTTGGCTGGTGTTGTGCATTTTGTCAGCAAAAGTAAACTGGTTTCTTTTACATCTCCATTATTAGTACAATACCAGATGGATGTGTGTTCCTCCTGTCTCATCCTCCTCTCTTTCATTCTTTTTTTCTCTGCTTATTACACAATTTGTTTTTTGAAGATCTATCTTGATGTTCAAAGCCAAACGAGTAGTTACAGCACTTTCTGCTAACTGCTTGATTCTAAGTGTGCATTGAGAAATGATGCCAAAAATGTTACTAGAATAAAATTTTGCAAGTTTAGGGGGTTTATAGAAAGGGAGAGATCTGAGGTCTAGAAATAAAACCAAACCATGTCACCCTGAATTAAGGACAATCAATTATTGCTGCTACTTAACAGAATTTCATTAATTGTAAAGGTCTTCATGGGGGGAGACAGATACAGAATGTCAAAGTATGGCTGAACTCCAACCTAAATGCCTGCCTTTTGCATGGACAGAGCACGTGGAGGGTGTGGAGAGGCAGCACACACCGTTCCTCACGCCTGCTCTGCCCGCTGCGCCGTGGCACCCCGGCACCGCGCCGCCCGTGTGACGGCCAGCCTGCCCACAGCCACCCTGGCACGGTACCTGCAGGCACAGGGGCCAAGGGCAGCTGGAGCAGCTGCTGTGACTCACCTGCGCCCAGCAGTGAACTCGCTGCTGTGCTCTGCTGCCCTGTGTGCACACGTGTTCGTGCACACGCTGGAGCATGCACACCTTTTCTTGCTCAGAGACATTTCCCTACCAAGGTGATGGTAGTACATATGGAAAACAAATCTCAATATACAACCTAAAGTGTGCTACTTCTAGCTCATTTACAACACACCAGTACTCACTCTGAGTAACATTGCTTGGCAGTGAAGAGAAACAATTGAAGTATAACCTTAGAGGAAAATTAAGAAATAGTGTTGGTTTTTTCTTTTGCTTTCCTTGACATATTTTCTTTACAAGACTCCATTCAACTTTAATTAAGTTTTGCTTTGAGGCTCTGAACCTGAAACAGTGCATTTTTATTTTCCTTGTAATATAACCTTTACCTTGCTGGTAGCAAAAAATTGAAATCTTGGAGCCATAATCATCAGATCATAGAATGAAAGGATTATAAGTTTTATACAGGCTAAAATATAAAACCTTTGAATTAATTAGCATTTTATGAGTTTCAGATATCTGTGAAATATCAAATTAGTAGGGCCTTATTCTATTCCTATTACGTGTTAGAAGAGTATTAAGTGAGAAAATGTAACTCATGTTCAGTTTAAGAGCTCTTCAAACTAGGAAGATGTTGGAAAGTGATTAAAGGATAGACTCTGAAAGCTTCACCAGCTTTAACAGTTTAAACTAATAGAAGCCAAAGGTTTGGGGGTGTTAACCTGAATAAGAGGAATAAAAATTCTACATCAAACAGAGCACCCTTTTAAACTGAAATATCTTGTCTTCAAAGTTGCTTTTATACCTCTGATATGAGCACCATGATTTCTAATGTTTCCTTTCAATGTAGGATTACAAAGCCTATACTGCTGCTCATTATCCAATTCTGTGTGAGAGATGCAATTGAAACAAGTGAACTAATCAAAGGTAGATGAAGTTGCAGCTCTGAAAGATCACAGAGCATGAAAAATTAGTAATAAAGAACACATTTTCTTGTATATTAAACAGGCAAATAATTCTCATTTATACTATATATGCATGTCGAGCATTTTAAAGACAATATTGAAATTGCAATCTAATTTTGATCATGAAATATGTTAAGTATTTCTGCAGTTTTATTTTTTTGAGTCACAACAATATTATCTTCTCTCATTGTTTCAACAAGCAAATATGAGTTTCCAACAATCAGAGAGACTTATCTCAGTCTAGGTATGAGAATCAGAGATAAAGGTTTCACTGTCCAAAGCATAATCCATTCTAAATTCCTGTGCTGAAAATGCACATAAGGATGTATTTCACTGCACAGGGTCAGAAACTCAAACTAATGTTGTAGTTTTTCTACAGTGGGTATTATGGGTGGCTTTTTCATGAAATTTCTGGAACATTTAATATCCCATGAGCATCCTTTTGCTAAAATGATAAACGTGAACAGATATTGATTGTGCCAAAAAAATAAAAAGTCAATCTACAAAATAATAACTTGAAGGGGTGCAGAAATGTCAAAATCAGCATTGATTTCAGAGAATAGCCTGACACATTCCTAAAAATCTGTTTTTCTGTGTGCAGCTAAGGCTTATATCCTGTGCCATTATAACTACAGCAAGAAAGGCAGAGAAAAATTCTGATTTGAGATCAACTTAATTTTTGAATTCTGCTTTTCAAGGAAGAAACTATTAAGAGAAAGGAATGAGCAAAATCCAAACATAGACAGTATCACTTCTTTAATGTAATTTTGAATTCATGCTAAAAGCCCTAGTTCTGAGACAGAAATTTTGTCAGAAACAATGACACTAACTTAGCTTTGTGCCCTTGTGCTCTGTTGCTCATGAACTTAGTTTCAGATCCATCATCCAAACTTCTCTTTGAGTGCAGCAGCTTGCTGCAGCTTCTTTTGTGAGGGGAAGGTAGAGATTGTGGAACAAGGTAAGTGCTTGGAAAAAGTTGCAAGCTCATGCAAACAGAAGAATCCTTCAATATTTCAGTCTTTTATCTGGTCAGCTACAGAGATTTCAGAATCTTGCTGACAGGTTAAAGAGGACTATTTCTATGTGAATATATAACTACAGGCTATGTTTTGAACTGTTAAAACTATTCCACAGTTGAATGAAGATAAATATTCATCTGTAACTTACACATTATTCCCTCTGTGAAGATCAGCAATTATGTTGGTGCTGACTTTGTTTAAAAGTTAAAGTCCTCCTCCTCTTTGTTCACTCCAATCTCATTTGGCTTCCTTATGTGACTGCAAAAACTTACTCTGACCTGAACATCACAATAACATTAGAGTAAGACACATTTTGAGTAAGGGTTTAATATTGTTTTGATCAAACATCAGGATGTGATAAATAAGCACATTTTATGCAGATTTCCTCAGTGTAGGCCATGCCCTTTGACTTTCTCCTTTACTAAATCATGAGGCATTATACACTCTGCTGCATGTTGTTTGCTTGGTCAGGGATCCCTGAGCAGCTGGGAGAGCAGAGCCATAGTTCCAAACACCTCCTTGACCTCTTTCAGGATGCTGCTGATCAGGTCCATCTGGACCACAGGACTGCAGAAGTACTGATTCTTGTGAAGTCCAGGACAGTATCCTCATCAGCATCTGAGGAAGGCTAACCTGTATTTCCCCTTCTTTGCTGAGAGCCATTACTACAAAGGGCAGTCAACACAATCCATGCAGTTGCTCAGCAGCCCTCCTGTGCTTTTATCAATGTGCTTTTCTGTTCACAGCTTCCTCTGCAATTTGCTGCAAAGGGGGCACATGCATAAAATGGGAATGGAAATTTGGAGACACATGGTGAAGAAAGGACCATGGTAAAGCAGTGCTCTTCCACAGCATAAAGCAGCATGAGCACAAATTGCAGGACATTTTATAAAATGGAAGCAGATGTTTATCTTGACTACACAGACTAAAGTGGATTTTTCTCCCAGCCATATAAAATTAGTATTAAACAGCAGAATATGACATCAAATTGTGCAAATTAATATGACCTTCTACACAGAGTTGAAGAAAAAGGACTGTCTTTCAAAGTGTTCAAGCAGAGAGAAGATGGGTTATTTTAATAACAGTATCATGCAGGTTCTTGTCCTGTTAAAATATTTTTATTACTACTAATTACTTATGTTCTAAGGGGAAAACAATGGGTTCTCTGTTCATTCTTAGTCTATTTCACAGCCAGAGTGCACATGAGCCAGCTTGTATTTCTTAAACCAAATAAGTGCAAGCTGTAGTCTTGATGATAATTAAGGTGCAAGACAGACTGAAGATTCAACTAGTTCTATATGGTTTTCTCTGTAAAAAATTTGTCCTGTCACATTTAAAATCTGTTATTTATGCATTTCACATAGTCTTAATAACAGATTCATATTTTTAAAAATCTTATGTATTTTCCAATAGGCTCATAAGGCTAGATCTAGAGGTACTTAACTTTCTCCACAATGATGTAAGAATTTCTGAAATCAGTTTTATTTGGTTAAAGTGACAATAGAAATTCCATTTTGAAACTAGATGTGCAGCTTTCAGTTGGAGAAAATCTAAATTAGGGGCTTTCACACTCTTCTCTTTCTGCCATCTGCCGAAGGTCAGACCTTGCTCTCAGTCCCTTAGTGTTTTTTATTGAATGTCAGTGACTTTCTCAGTGACACCACCTCTGGCTGGTCCCTAGAAGCACAATCTGACAAGGCTGAAGTCTGTCTGTCCTTGCTGCCCACTGCACTCTCTTTGGTGTCTGAGACTGAGCAGCTCTTGCTGTTGCCATTTCCCCTCTGTAGTTTCCTCAGGAAAGATGCAACGTCCTTCCAGACATCCCACCTGATGGATCTCATCTTGTCAACTATAAATAGCTCCTCTTCAAACCAAGACAGATAAATCAATGTTTGGCATTAATATTAATTTTATTTCTTATTTATTTATTTATTTATTTATTTTTTATTGTCTGTATTTGCCAGTCATTTTTACTTTGCTACCACTTAAAAGCAAGCCTTGGTCTCATTGTGCTAAACACTGCATGAACATAACTGATGACATGGTCTGTGTGCCTAAAAGCTTTCAGTCTGAAAGATAGGACATAAATAGTAGATGAAACAATCAAATCAACTGGACAAAACTGAGGGAAAACGTGCTCAAAAAAACCCCAACAATCCCCAGTTTAATGCATTCTGCATCACAGCCACAATTTTCCCATCTGTTTCTGACTGATAAGAGACTGAGAGATACCATTTCCCCTGTTACTGCTTAATTTAGTAAAACATTATGTTAAAAAGATGCCTCTCTCAGGGACATTAGTGAAAGGAATACAAGTGAATACAAAGCTTAAGAGGTTTTGGCCTCCCAGTTATTCCAAAGGAAAATAAATGCAGTAAGCATCAATGTGATTTTTTGCTGCCCTATGTTGTCAACAAAGGTGGTAGTTCTAATAGCAGGCAAGTCAAAGAAGCAAGGACTTCTCAGTCTTTCAGCCTTTCTGTGTGTAATCCCACCCAAGTCAAGAGCTGTACGGGATAGGATTCAGCCACAAGAGGTTGAAAATTAGTTTCAATTCAGGAAACAGATGTAAATAAACCAAATCAAAGTGTAAAGAATGAAGAGGTTTCTTTTTCCTTTAACTTTTCAGAGGAAGGAAAAAATGTTTTTAACAGTACGATCTAGCAAAAGTAAATCTAAGCAACTGTTGTTTAAAATAGCTAAATGAATAATATATTTGAAACCTTTTACCTGTCTTTTAATATATTCCCATAATTTTTTCATCAGTGGAAGCCAGCAACTTATGTCCATTATAATTATGATTCCCAGAATTTGTTGTCTTAAAGAATTTTGGCAAAATTTGCAAAGGAAAGAAAGCTAACAGAAAAATTAAAGGCAATGAATTTATATTTATTCACCTTTGAAAAAAGATGAATTTTGATATCCTAACAACATCTAGACAATTTTCCTCTTAAGATAAATCTTAAATTTTAGGTTTATATTCCAATGTAAAGGCTGGGATGTGGAGAATTTATTTGTCTTGTTTAGCTTCATAAGCAATATTTAAAGGTTCAGTTGTATTTATCAAACTGATTCTTCATTGATATTTATCTTTTGCCATACAGCTTATTGATTTATTTTTTCCTACTGAAAACTGTCTGTCAGCTGTTTGATTTGGCCACCTGACTTTTCAAAAAACTTAATTAGGAAGCAAACACTTCATCCTGGGCTATGGATGTGAGAACTTCCTGCAGAGGAAGAGGCACACACACATGTTTGGGGCAGCTGCTGTTTGCTAACTGAGCTGTGTCCAAGCCCAAATTCTTCCCTTCCCTCAACCTGTCATGTAAAGATAATTCAAGCTCCTCTGTCTTACATTGTGATCATGGTAGTTATAATATATTGCACAATAATTTATGATCATTTTGGTACAATAATTTATCTACATTTCAGAGGACCAGGTTGCTTTTGTGGTTCTTTCATAGGTACGAAGAAAAAAGTAATCCCATCTAGTAATGAGTTTTATAGCAAGCAAGTTTTCTGGCTGCATTTTGAAGTGTCTTCATTTTTTCTTTTCTTTCTTTTCTCTGATCTGATCAATAGTCTTCAATTTGCCAGTCAGGCCATCTCGTACTTGGCTGCTAATTTCGAAACTTCCGGAAACAGAATTTTTCACCTTCAGTTTTCTATTTAACACATTCCAAGCATCACTTCTCAGGTAACATGAAAGATAGTTTCTTTCTCAACACAAGAGAAAAGAAAATTTCTAGCTATTTTCAAAATTATTCTGAAAGAATGGAAGCTGTCTGTAATTTTTTTCTGACAGCATTTCTTTCTTTTGGTTGGCTTGATGGTTTTTTCCTTTTTATTTCTTGAAAGTCCCAAAACTGATGAAAATTCAAGCTGTTGAGACAAAGAAATTTTGAAAGATTAATTTGATGTCTTATATTTGTTTAGTATCCTTTAACTAATCTTGGTAATTAAAGGATTCTAATGAAATATAAGACACAAGTTACCCAATAATATATTGAATAGCATAAACTACACCCACAGGAGACCTATGAAGAAATAATGCTCTTTGCTTCATTTTTTTTTTTTTTTTAATTTTTTTGCTTTTGAATATAGGCAGGGTGAGGACACAAAGATTTGTGTAGTTTATAAATAATTACAATCTTCAGGACTAATTTTTTTCAAGATTTTGCTCCCACTACCAGAAAAACAGGATAGAATTCATAAGGTAAATAAATATCAGAACTTCCGACAAAAAATGTCTGCTTAAATGAGATGAGAAAAGAAATAATAAAAGATGTAGAAGGGATAGAAGGAAAGGAAAATCAGAAACCAAAGCGAGCTAAAACACTAAGAGAAGAAAAGAATGGTACAAGAATAAACTTGCCTGTAATTTCTTCTCAGTCTTGGCTTACAGAGTTTACTTTTAAATACTGTTCCAAAGATAATTATTTAAATATATCAGATTATGGTCTCAACAGATAATAAGATTACCATATACCATTTCACACATCAACTCTTAATTTCCAAGTCAGTATAGATCTTCTAGTTTGGAATGATTCACTGATTTTAAAAGATCTTAAGTAGAGATTCAACATACAATTAAACAAGCATACAATTAAATTCTGGTCCCTGTTTTCTCTTACATATGCTATTAACCTCTCCCTGTGTTTTAGTAGATTTGACTGTGTTACTAAATATCTTTTATTTTGTTGGCAAAAAATATATAGGTAAATATCTATTGCTTTTTCCTGTATGCATTTTCTTGAGGAATAAGAGAAACTGCATTTTAATGGGAAATTCATTATGAATTGGTCAATATTTTAATTTATGATTGTGCTGTCTTTTTATGCTATATGCTTCTATGGAACTTGCTTATTGTTATAGAGAATTCAGAAGTAATTGAATTCTGTAAAACACATCATACTTTAAAGACAACAAGAGGAGAATATTTAGCTATACAGTTTATCCAAAGTGTAAGTAAAAGGAAGTCTGATGAGTAGTTTTAAATATATCACATTTTCAAGATCAAAAATGTGAAATTTTATTTGGTATTAGATTATTTTCTAAAACCTTACTGGAATCTTTCTTTCTGCTAACAATCATAATTCTTTTAAATTGCATGGCACTATCATATACAGTAAATTATGTCCTATTCACAGAAATATATACTAAAGCCTACAAAAACACCTTAATGTGAGGCAAAATTAATAGCACTAACCAGTAGCAATATTTCAGCCTCTTGTTAGCTTGTAGATGATAAAATATTAATTCTTATATCTGTCACAGAGAATTTAGATTACTGAGCTACCACTCTTATTAGCCATTATCAACTACTAAATATTTCATAAAAATTATGTTGCAAATCAGTGCTCTTAGGTGTTGTTGTGTGTTGTGGGTTTTTTAGTCACTGCAAATCAACATATCAATACTCCTAAAGAAGCCAACAAGTTCCACACCAGGACACTTGCAATCCCACAGCATGCTGCCACTTAACACTAAGCCATGGGTATGGGTGCATTGCTCAGACAGCTGCTGTTGAATTGCCACAAAAGACAATCTGGCATATTACAGAAAACTGAAATTGATGGGGGTCTACCTTAAGATGTCAGGCTGTAATCTGCTGCAGTCATTAAACTGAAAGAAACCAGGTTTAGATTCTTTACTGAAGGTGGTGAGGCACTGGAACAGGTTGCTCAGAGATGTGAATGCCCCAGCAGAGGAAGCATTCAAGACCAGGTTGGATGGGGCTTTGAGCAACCTGGTCTAGTGGCAAGTGTCCCTGCTCACAGCAAGGGCAAGGAGCTTGAAAGTAGGTAATATTTGAGATCCCTTCAAACTCAAACCATTCTGTGGTTCTACAATTTCAGAAGCAGCTGAGCAGCCCCAGAACCTGTCTGGTTCCTGACAGGAGCAGAGAGAGGCAGGTTAACACCATGGGAGACAAAGAGCAGAAGCCGGAAGGATGGCTGGTACTGCCTCACTCTTCTGTGGAAATATATATTTTCTGTGTCCTCTCCCTCTTCACTATATAGCCACTTGTGGCTACTATTGCAGGGATGTTACTTTTCTGTTACCAACTCTTTCAACTGTTATTAAGGAACTGCAACAAAACTCCCACTAAGTACTGCAGTCATTAAACTTGATTCTTGGGAACTGAAAGCTGTAGGAAATTACTTTTTCTGTGACCTGAAGACCTTGATGTTTAAATTACAATCCTTCTAATTTCTGCTTTCATTCTGACCATAACACGAGTCACATGCCTCTCTGATCGTTCAGTCTCTGCTAACTCTGTTCTGCTTCTCTGCACACTGATTTCTGTGTGCTAACTTATGTCATGCCAGTGATTTCGTACACTGATTAACTGAATTGCTTATTGAATGGAGACATCTTTTTTTTCCTGATATTTTCCCCTTTACTCAAGCCTGGAACCTTAGCAAGGAAAAGAAAGGCTGATGTGTTCCGTGAAACCCACAGATGGTGCACATGGTGGTCTCTGAAATGATATTTAAGTACAATTGGGTCCTTGAAGAATATTTAAGCTCTTCCTCAATCAGTAAATATCTTTTAGATTAGGGTATTCTGTTGCTGGGCTTTTTGAATGATACTTGTGATAGCCTCATTTCTAAAAGTGATTGGGCTTCTGCAATTCCAGTATTCAGAAGAGTATATATCCCTTGACAACCTACACAAGATGTCCAAGGCCTGTGACTTTGCTCTTAAGCTGAACAAACTAAAAAGAAGATTGTCCATACCTATAAAGCTTTATCTCTTGGTACTGCTATGTCTCTCCTCCACAGAAAGCCAGCATTTCAGCCATAATGAATGGCTTGTACACACGTGATTTTGTCTCTGAATTCATCATTCTCTTTCCAATGAAAACCGGCGCTGAGGTGTAGATATACACAGATGATGAATAGATAGATAGATAGATAGATAGATAGATAGATAGATAGATAGATAGATAGACAGATAGATAGAGCAAAACAAACAAAAACCCCCTTTTGTTGAATCAAGTGTTTCTCACCTGTAGAAAAATTAGCCATGCACCAATTCAATCTTCATTTTCTGTATGTATATTTGCATGTTGCCATTTCCTGAAGAAAGACTTACCTTTTCTACCAGTTCATGAACCACCAGTCCTTTTAGAAGGAAGTCCTTTCTATGTAAAATTATAAATAATTGCATTCATATAAATATGCTTTCACAATTTTTTCTCATTGTGATAACTCATATTAAAATATTGAAGTGAATGTTAAATTTTCTGTATTACAAAGCAGATATAATTTGAAATTGTACACAGAAAAGGATTTAAGGCCCAGATTCATCACATTCCTACTTATTACCATAGGAAATGATGGGAAGGAGTGGTATGTAATAGTGCATATGGAGTTTGATTTCCCTTTCGTTCTCCTCTTGTGGTATTAGATGAAGGTAAATCACATATGACAAATTACAATTTTAATCCTATTTTTTATAAAAAGGACTAGATTTTGTAGAAAATTTAAGCGTTGTCCAAAATCCCAGGCAAATTTTCCGCCTTTTCTGCTACAGAAAGTTTTAAAAAGTGGACCCATGTGTGCTGAAAGGACCAAAAAACCTGAAAAGCAGATACTGAAATACAAAATAGAAGACACACTTTAAAATTAATTCTAAATTTTTTGGACTGGTTATTTGTTTGCAAATATTTGGGGCTTTTTAAATCATTTTTGCAATGAAAATATTTCTGTTTATGGGAATATAAACAATCCTGATTCATAACTGTTTGGACTGATATGCAGAAAAAAATACATATATATGCAATATACACTATGCTCTCATATGTTTTTAATATAACTATCTTTTCATAAGTATTGTGTTGTGTTTAATTGCAGATTTGCTTTTTGTTTTCAGACAAGTGCATTCCAGGATGTAACTTGTTTCCATCAAAACAAGTTACATCCTGGAATGTAAACCTGTCATAAAAACCCTGACCCCAACAGAGCTTTCAGGAGCATGTTCCTCCACTGTAGAACGAAAAAGAATTTAGAACTGTTAGGATTTGCATAAGTTGTTTTGTATGGCTGACGAAAAAAGGCCAGGAATCACATTTACTCTACCCCATATGACCATAAATTGAAAAATCCATAAAACAATTACACTGAAAATATTTAGGGAAAAAAAAAAAAACAATGAAAAAAAGCCTGAGATGAAGATATCAAATTTATCTCTTCAGGGGGAAACAAATCTTTAATTTCATGTTTAAACTTGTATGAGAATGTAAATTTTCAAGGAATGAAATGAACTTAATGATCACTGTACAGAAGCTGAACAGGAACATAACCAGGATCTGTCTCAGCACTATCCTTTAAAGGTCATCTTGACCTGAGAGAAAATTATCTTCTTTATTCCTCACCCTAATCCAGTTCTGTCAGACTTCACAGATTCCTAAATTCATACAAATGGTGTAATCTCTGTATCACACACTTGCTGCAGCTCTAAGACAGAGGTGTTTATACACCATGACAACACTTGGTTTTGATTTAGTAATGCCTTAGCCTGATTAGGACACATGAAATACTTATCTGCAACAGTTTTATCTGGGAGATTTTAATTACATTACGTTCATATTTAGGCCAACTTTGCTCAATATTCACAAGGAGATGTCATTTCAATTTCATATTACATAAAAGTGCATTGAGTATTTTGAATGAGAACAGAATACACATTGTCATCATTCACCCACAAAATGTTTATTCCTCCATGACTCATGCTGAATTGTATATTACCCCTCAATGAGTTCTATAGCAACCCTTTAGCCCCTTGCAGAAAGAAGCAATTTAAAAATGCATAAAATACTTTGAAATGTCTGCAGTTCTTATTTTCTTAATGTTCGTACCAAAATGTACAAGCTATGAAGTACAGTGACCTGGCAAGAGCCAGGCCAGAATTCACTCTTAGTTTCCTCTGTTAATAGTTCTTTTGGTGTTTCCAGGGCTCTGTTCATGCCTGTATGTATGCAAGTAGATACACATAACTGTAAAAACTGCCAGGCTGTTCTGTTTGCCCTCTGCACGTTTAAGGATCACCTAGGTTTTTCTTTACTCAGCAAGTTGGAATTGATTCACGTGCATTTCAATTTAGTTAGTGTTGAAGAATCCAGAAAATCTAATTACTTTCTCAAGAAGTCGTTTGAACAGAGATTCATGACATGAGATACCTTCATCATGGTATTTTTTGAAGAGGTTTTTAGAACCACCAGGAAACTTTTTTGTGTAAATCAACTAAAATTTGTAATGGAGGCTTGACACACATGAGGCTACTTGGTTAACCTGTTTCAGAAAGAACGCCGCTGAATTCCTACAGGCATTTTATTCACTTTTAGTTAAACTTTGGAAAAGACATCCTAAAGGCTGTTGGTTAAGTGGTGTCATGTTAGGGAGGGGGGAAGATGGTCTTGAGTGGTGTTTGGTTTGTTTTTTGATTTTCCATTGCTGATTTGTAGTCCTATTTCAATATTGCTGGGGAGCAGCATTTATATCATTTTCTCTGACTTTGTTACTCTTTTACAGGAAATGTCCTAAATACAATATTCATGTGTCATTCACTCACTTTTCATAGCAAATGTCTGCTAACTGACTTCTTAGAAATATTTACACAGATCTGTGGCCTAACACGTGGATTAAATGTACAAAAGATAATTGTGATTAATTACAATACATTCTTGCTGCATGAAGATACATGTTCAGGTAAACTTGCCCGCCAAAATAATGGAATGTTTCTTCTTTTATGAATTTCTAATTGAACATAATTTTCAGCATCTTAACACAGATACAGTTCTTGAAAAATTGCAGCTATACTTGTACATATAACATAGAAAAAGAAACTATTTTAAAACTATCTCAACATTATGGTATAAATTTTATTCTGTTGCTTGATGTCAAGATGGCAAGAAGCTGAACTTTTTACATCCATAAATACTCTGAGTACCTTAAAAAAATCTTACAGATAAATCTCTTGCATCTTGCTTCCTCTTATAAAAATTGTATCTATGCAAATGATAAAAGAATTAAATGCAGAAAAAAACATTGATCCTCTTGTTGCAAACTTCAAAAATAATCTATATTTTGTTGAACTGGCAGAGAAGAGCACCCAGCTTTCAGGGACAGAAATGTTTTCTATTATACTGACAGTCCATTAGCAATCCCCATTCTATCACACTCTCTCTTTTTTCCTCTGCTCAGAAACATGATGCAAATGTTATTGTCTCAAGCTGTGTTTATGACAAAAGCTGTGGCAGAAAAGTTAGTTGTTTTAATTTTTGGAGGGAGGAGGGGATGTCTTTAACAAAAATGTTAGAATTGATGCACAGGCCATCATGTTTTAAACAGCTTTTTCAGCACACAATTCATTTCTTTTGGGGAGCTGTTATAAAAACAGAAGAAAAACTTGGGTTTGGGGTTGGTTTGTTTTGTTTTGTTTTTTTGCTGTAATATAGGCAGATTTTAATGTTACAGTACAGCTCTCATTTCCACTCCTGACATCAGTGTATTCTGATGTATTGTGCAGGTAAAAAATTATAAAGTTGAGAACATTCTCTGAGTGCCTTTCCATTTATGTTACTTCAGTGAAGCACTGTTTCCCTCAGATTCAGTGTCTGGCCTGCTACTGAGCTAGTACTCCTAAAAACTCACATACCTTAGGTGAGAAAATATAAACCCTGTGAAGTTCACTAGAGGCAGAAATCTTGCTAAGATGGACACTCCCTTTTTACCCTGAAGAAGCCTTTGTTGATGGTAGGAACTTCTATCCACTTGGGATCTCACTTGCCAGAAGAGAAGCACATGGTAACTATACCTACCTTATAGCTGAGCAGTGAAGAAGTTACAGCACTTTCTTGGGAAGTGAGAGGCCTGGCTTGTAGATATTACAGAACAGGTCAAGCTACATCTTCTCCCCAGCAGATGACTGGTAGCCCATGAAATATCTTTGCTATGGATGCCATGGAGCACTCCTGCTGAACTTGATGCACTACACAGCTTGAGAGTTGAGGGTGATGTTCCCCAACTGAGTGACTGCAAAAGCAAGTTTCTCAGTACTGAAATGGCATCCTAATCCCCAGACCTTTCATTTATCATCTGTACAATAGTCACATAGGGAAAATCTCCCAAGAAGCAAAGTGAATATCCTGCCACAGTGCTCACCTGCTGCACAGGTGTGCTGCCAGCAGGGCCTCAGCCAGTGAGCCTCAACCCAAGACCAGGCACACTTAGAGAGGTCTTCTGTGCTGTTAGTTTGAAATACATAAGGTCATGATGCAGTCATGTAAAAGCAGGCATGTCCACCACTTTGCGGTAGAAATTATTGAACTTCTGTTTTACAGATGGCTTTCTCAAATTTTGTGGTTCTGTACATGGCATTCTTTAGTAAATACACTTAGTGCCATTTAGAAGACTCCCATTTTTAAGTTTCAGTTGTGTTATTTAATGTCAAAAGTGTTTGCATCTTTCAATAATATGATGAACTAAGAACGCATTTGCAGCATGTGGTGAATTGTGCTATCGTGTGTGTTTACAATATCTCTCTCTTTTTAGGGGACGTCTGTAATTCAAAGGTGCTTATTCCTTCTTTCAGCCATTTGGGTTCATAAATGGGACATAAATTGTTTCTTCCTGTTTTGAGTATTTTGAACTGAGTATTTCTGTCATGATGTATTCTTAATTTTTTTTTTTTATCATTTCCCCTGCAACACAATGAGTTAAACATTTCAGAGAGTGTGTCCACAGAAAAAAATCATTCTTTAGCAGATTTTTTTTAAAAGTGCTCTCCTAAGGTCATCTTAATAATTCTTCATCCCCAGTGTGTATATTCACATGATGTTCAACATTCCTCTGAGAGACCACAATTTAATCTCTCTCATTTGTTCCTCTGTGCCATTTTAAAGTGTTTAACTTGAATAGTCATACAGGAAGGTTGAATAAATGTGATACTTTAGCAATCTCGGATAACAAATAAAAAAAATTTATACTCTTTGAAACTGCATTTGAAAGATAAAGAACCAAAACTTTTCTATCAGTATCTTACTGTTTAATCCATGACCATGAAGCTATTTTCCTGGAGAAAAGGAAAAGGGGAAGACACTGGTCTCTTCTTTGTGCTGACCAATAACAGGACTGAGGGAAGTTGTGTCATGGGAGATTTAGGCTGGATAGTAGAAAAAGGTTCCTTACCCAGAGGGTGGTTGGAACAGACTCCCTGGGGAAGTGGTCACAGCACCAGCCTAACAGAGTTCAAAAAGAGTTTGGACAATACTCTCAGGCACTGGTGTGATTCTTAGAGATAGTGCTGTGCAGGGCAGGCAGTTGGACTTGATGATCCTTGTGGGTCTCTTCCAATTCAGCTGATTCTGTGATTCTGTAATTCTTATTTAAAAGAAATGTGTTCACACTAATCTTCACAGATGAACACTTTTGTCTAAATTCTGCTGATGCACTTATCATCCAGTGAAACTGCCCAGCAAGAGGGACCAAGAGCAGGTCACAATTCCTCAGTCCAGAAAAATGCCTGTGGTTGTATCATAGAGAAAAGAGAGGCTTTATACTATAGATAGCAGTTAGGCTTCTTCTGCAACTGACAATCAGTTACTGTATAAAAAAAAGTGAATACATAACCAAAACATTAAAATAGAACTCATGATAAACAGAGAGTTTTTGTTTTCAAATCCAAACTCACACCTTCTTGGATATTTTACACTGCCTCTTTTAAGAAGAGATTTGCAATTAGTAAAAATGAAATCCAATTGAATCAAAAGATTTCTTTTTGATACTTAGCTAATATAAACTATTTCTGTCAAGTCTCCTTACACAGCCTGAGCGGCTCAGACATAACCACAAAAAATCCCTTTTGGAGACTAATTTATAATCTGGTCTGGAGTGTGCATATGCATCTGTCAAAGGATATTTGTCACCTGATTACTAGGTTTCAACTACAGACTGAGAGTCATGTTTTCAGCTCTGTCTTGAAAGCTCCAGACATTTTTATGGTAATGTTATTTTGCCATAAACTTTGTAAAATATGAAGAAAAAAAGATACAGAACAAAAACCAAAAAATATTTATGCAACTGAGTTGTCTCAAGGCTTCTCAATAATGAGGGCATAAGAATTTTATCACTACAGAAATGAGGGACTAAAAGGAGGATGAATATGCCATGGTAAGGAAAGGAAACATGGAAGGACAGAAATAGGAGTAGACATTGATATAATGCCCTTGGAAGCGTGGGAATTTTGGACTGGATAACTACAGAAAATCCCCCTCCTCTGGTCTGACAGGTTTCTTCAGCAATTTTCCATCCCACTTCCTCCTTTCATGTCTTACACAACAAGTAAAGTAGAAGTAAAGATTGTTTTCTGACAGTTAAACATCGATCACTTAAAAAAAAAAAGTCAAATCCTAAATGTTTTATCAGAAAATAAGTTAGTAACTCTGCATTCTGAATTATTTCCAGAGTATAAAGAATATCTTTTGGTCCTGTCCCCGTCCCACTGAACTCAAATAGCAAACTTCCCATCAAATTAATGGGAAATAGTTCCAGAGTCTAGTTCATGGGACAAGTAAGTGTGTTGTATTGAAATGATGAATTTTGAATTAGGATGAATTTTCAAATGTAATGTCAAAAATTAGTTCTGCTATTGCAGGTTGTAAGGTTCTATAAACACTCAGAAAGCTGATAACAAGGGGCTATTGAAAAATATTTGAAAATGATAATTTAATGACCATGTAATTTTACTCAGATGCCCCAGAGAAAAGAAATGCATCAGTGTTGTAGTTGTTAAGAGACACAGGAAGTGTCAGATATACAGTACAGGTGATGTACAATAAATGTTACCCTAATATCTCTCAGTAATAAGATTACATAATGTCAAGAAAATAATGCCTTCAGAGAGCTGTCTAGAAATAGTGAAAGGTCATTTGCACTTTGAGCAATATGGAGAAAGCAGAGACCCAGTAATTTTTAACCTTTTGGGTTTTTTCCCCCAGAACCTGGTGAAAAATCACCGCAAACAGGCTCTCTATGAAACAATTTTCTGACAAAACAGCTGCCTTTGCCTCACGTTAACCAAGCTACTGATCTGGGCCTTCTAACACCAAAGGATTTATACAGCCAATAAAAACCCCAATTCTGAAGCTTGTTTTACCTTACACTTCCCTACCAACAACTGTGTCTGAGTAATCACATTCCAAAATATGAGTGGGAGTTATTTTTTAAAACATGTTTTGAAGTTTGGGAAATTCAATTATTTTTGAAAACAGGCTTGGTGTCCAAAAACTTGTGTTAGCCAAGCAAAGATAACGATTCTGTGGTTCGGAGGAAAAGAAGAGTAGATTACAGACATGTATTCATCTTCTTATTGAGAAGACTTTTTTAACCCTCAAGAGAGAGGAATGTAGGAAGTAAGTGCGTGTTGCACCCCTCCTTAATTTCTGTGAGGAAGAGAGGTGAGGGGAAGGGAGTTGACAGCTCTTTTTCTCTCCCTTCTCTTGAAGCAAGCAGTTCTTTTGTCTTCCCTGTCCTTAAAGAAATTCACTCCTTCTAACAAAGTGCACAGACTTACACAAAAATGTCTCAGCAGTCTCATACCCATAGGTTGCTGCTGGCATATGCTGAAAGCAACAGTTAAAGGAAACACCTATTTTTTATATCCAAAAACTCAGCTATCAAGTGACTCTGCTTGAGTCAACAAGGGATTTATTCCTCAGGGCCATCAGGATTTAGAAGACAGAAGCAAAATCTGGTGGAATTTCCAGTTCACAAGGGACTTGAATTTAACTCTAAAATTTAAATTCTTAGTGTTGAAGTTTGAATTTAAAGGAAAAAAGGTCTTGTATTCCCTGGCTAAAGGATTTTCTTCAGTATCTCTGTCTTTTTTCTTTAAACATTCATAGGCAAGCCTACTTTTTCTCCTATAGCTAGAAATAGCAAAAGTAACAATGAGTCTGATCTAGGCCTGCCAGCAAGCCTGGTCTAAATGAGGCTTTCATACAGTGATTAGGATTTTTGACTCTTTTCTTTTACCTCTAGTCTTGCCCCTGGCAGTTGAAACAGTGCCAAATGGACCTTGACAGCACTTCGTGTCCACTGTGTGCTCATACGCTCAGGTCTCTGGGAGACTGTGCCGTAATTAAATCTGTCTCCATCAACAGTCATAAGAGATTTTCTTTGGCTGTGGGGCAGGGTGAAACATTTCTGGCTTCTAGTCTGTTTATATAATGATCACAGGTTGAAATTAGAAGTCTCAAAATTTCCCTTTCTCTTGCTTACACAGAATCTTAAATTCACCATAAAATGAAACAGAAGATAGCAAATTTGGACCAAAATTAGTACAAAAGCAAAAAATAAAAGGAATGTGCAGAAAATTGAGGTCAAATCTTTGTTCTGTTAGAGTTAAAAGCAAAGTACCTAGCTGTCACAGTTGAACTCATTTTTATTATAACACTGCAAGTGAAAACACAATTTATAAATCTGTACATTTGCAAAGTGTGGGGGTTTTTTAATCACAGATGCTAGGGATGAACAGCTGAACAAAAGATCCAGTTAATGCCAACAGGTGACAGTAATCTGAGCAATCAATAACTATTTTCAGTTTTAACTGAATGACCATCTCATGTAGCAGGATGTTACATATACCCATTTTCATCTTTATCAAAAATCGCATTTTTCTCTGCCTTTTCTTCTTTATTTCTTTTCCCCCCTCTTTCTTGCACATAATTTTCTAATTGGTAGTACTCCTAGAGTAGTTTTAGTTGAATTATGACTAATGTTTTGTTTGTGTTCACATCTCAGATTGCTATCAGTCTGCAACTCTTAATAGTTTATTTTCCTGAATGGGGTTCTGCAAAAAAAAAGGTAATTCTACACTTTTACTTTATTCTTATATTATAGGATGTTATATGTGGGTTTTTTTGCTTTAACTTTGAACATAAAAACTTTTAGAACTACAGTAAACTCATTACTTTGGAACTGAGCAAATATCCATCACAGATCTCAAAATTAAGATTTTGTGTAATCAGGGTAAAAGTACTTAATTCACTGTTCCCATGGAGTTTTATTAAGGAGATAACACAATGATCTGAAGATCTTCACTGCTGCCACATGTTTGTCATCTCCAGGCTGCATTGGTATAAAGCATTACATCTCTGGTTGTAGCTGGGATCAGGGCAGAGCTCCAGCTAGATGGGATGGGACAGGCATTTCCTCAATTAGGTGAGTCACTATATTTACCTCTAATTCATCCATCAGGTCTCAATCACTTCCCATTCCCTATTCACCATTTTGCATTGCTCAGCTTCCTGACAACTTCAAGAATGTATCAACACTTTTCCTCCAGCAACAGTATTTCCAGATTTGCAGTAAATTTCATGATTCCAGAAGGAATTAAACCTGTATTTGGGGAGAATTTTTGGGGGTGATGGGTGGTGGGGAGGGGGATTGTGTTATAATGAATGAATACTATCCTTCCTCTCCATTTAATAAGGAATAGTTTTATAATTATCACCCTTGTTTTGCTGATAGGGTCAGGGCTTGTAATTCTGTTCCTTCTGATTCAGATTATTAAACTAGTTCCCCAGTTTCTCACACATACATAACTACATACATACCTGGCTTTGAAAAGGGTACTGTTCATAAGATACTGAGATGGAAGAAATACAGGCTTATGTCCTCATTTGAAATCATTTAAACTTGGGACTCCTGTTGTGCAGTTAGTGGCTTTTACTACATGTCTACAGTTTGCAGGTTGTGAGCATACAATCTATATTTCTCAATCATATATAGAGGATCTAGGAAAATCAATGACTGTATCTTCCCCTATGATCCATCCAGGCAAGAAGGAAGTGCAGTTAACTACAGAGAGCACAAGACAACAGCAACGTGGACAAATTCTTCTCTGCAACTGCTCATAAGACACAGAAATTCCACAGCATATTCACATAGCTGAAGAAGGGGTAGGTGCCTCCTCAGCAAGTTTGCTGGCAACACAAAGCTAGGAGGAGTGGCCAATACTGCCCTTCAGATACCCCAACCATTCAGAAGGGCCCCAACAGGCTAGAAAGATGCACAGCAAATAATCTCTTAAACCAGCACAGGCTGGGCTGACCTGCTGGAAAGCTGCTCTGCAGAGAAGGACCTGGGAGTCCTGGTGGACAGAGAACCCTCCATAAGTCAGTAGTGCCCTGGTGGGCCAATGGTATCCTGGAGTGCATCAGGAAGAGCAGTCCAGCAGATGAAGGGATGTGATCCTGCCCCTCTTCTCAGCCTTTGTGAGGCCACCTCTGGAGTGCTGCGTCCGGTTCTGGGCTCCTCAGGGCAGGAAAGGCACAGAGCTCCTGGAGCAGGTGCAGCAAAGGGCCATGTGGGTGATTTAGGGACTGAATGGAGCTTCTCTCCTATGAGAAAAGGCAGAGGGAGCTGGGCCTGTTCAGCCACAAGAGGTGACTGAGAGGAGATCTCATCGATCCATTTAGGTGTCTAAAGGGAGACATCAGAGGATGTTTTCCAGGCTCTGCTCAGTGGTGTCAAGCAAAAGGACAAGAGACAATGGGCAGAAACAGATTCACAGAAAGTTCCACCTGAATATGAGGAAGAACTTCTTTACTGTGCAGGTGGCTGAGCACTGGAACAGATTGTCCAGAGAAGTTCTGGAGTCTCCCCCACTGGAGAACAGCCTGAACACAGTCCTGTGCCATGTGCTGTGGGATGACCTTGCTTGGGCAGGGAGGTTGGACCAGATGACCCACTGTGCTCCCTTCCAACCTTAAACATTCTGTGATTCTGTGAAGTGATTTGAATACTGGAAAATTTGGATTGTGCAGATACAGCACAAAAATAACATTCTTCCTTTCCTGGAGTCTCAGCAATTTCTTTAACTGGGTTATAAAAGTTGCATTCCAGGGGCTCTGGAAAGTATTTCACTCACTTCTTTATCAAAAGAGCATCTTGATAGAGAAATAGAATGACTTGCATGAAATAAAACATGAAAGATCACAAAAAATTAGGGCTTCTGAATGTAAAGTTCATGATGTGCGGTTAGTTATGGACAGTGTATTTTCTTTCTACATTGTGTTCTCTTTTTATTGGAAGCTTACTGAGTGAATTGTAAGTATAATGGAGAGAAATAGCTTTCACATGTCCTGGCGTGCAGCAGGAATGATTAAAAGTGCTCAAATGTAACCCACAGTTTCTGTATTTTGGAGAGCAATTATTTTAATCGGTGATTCTTATTTGTTTGTTTTCCAAATCTGGGTTTATGGCATAATTCAAAGACTCTGCAACTATTTAACAATTTCCCACATTTGTCTTGAAGTGAAAAAGTCCTTTTTATACATTTCTTGCCCCCAGGTAAGTGCACATATCCTGTGTAGTTCAGCTACAGAAAGAATAGAAGGGATGTTTTTACATATGAAATGAAATGACTGTAACATTTCAATGTGAACAGTCCTCTACTCTTCCTGCTGTCACATACCCAGTCTTACCTGTAGCCACTGGTCAGAAGTGCAGGCTCAAACCCATACTGGCATTTCAATCTAGGCATTTTGAAAAGACAGGGTACAAGGAGTTATTTTATGCTGATTATTATATGTGATGAATTGTGATGAGGTGTTCAGCTGTTTTGATAAGCATTTCTTGAAAAGCAGAGTTTTTCTTTCAGATCATGCTCTCATTTCTTGAAATGAAATCAGAATTTTATAGATTTTTAATATTCGCTTCCCCTAAAACAAAAAAAAAAAAGAATAAATACTTCTGGTTTCTGTATTTTTCTACAGGTTTCCAGCATTCTGGAATCTATGCTTAGTCTCCAAATTGGAACTGCATAAACCCAGGTGCCAGCAGCCCCTAACCCTAATCTAGGTAAAGCCCTTTTGCCCTCCACAAGAAGAACCAGATCTTCTGGGACCCCCATACCAGAAGTCACCTGCTGGGATGTCTTTGAGTGTCACTAGATCTGCTAAAAGTTGGTGAACCTGAAGATTGTTTGGATAAAGTGTTTCAAGGGAGACAATACTAACAAATGAAATCTGATTGATTTATTTATTTATTTTAAGAAAATCTGTAACCAACTCAAACAGTAAACATAAATACTTACTGATATATCAGATGTTGAATTTTACTTATGCCCTTATGCCTTCATGTGGAACACAAGAACATAAATCTGAAAACCAGATTTTTTTCCAGCAATACTCACTGTAATTTTCATGGTGATGACAGAAGCTCATCTCAAAACTGGGTCTTGTATTTCTGCCAACACACAGCATGCTTGACCTGCAAAGCCCTTGCTATTCCAGAACTAAGCCTCTGCTGAGCAAACTCTTGCAGTCATGCAGACCATGGCAATGTGGATCTGTAGCCAGTTAACAGGAAAGCAACATTAAGAAATTAATTGTCACTTGTGACATGGAGCAGTTCTCCAGAGAAGCTAGCAGACAGGCATAACTTTGTGCTCCCCAGCTTACAACACCAGTGCCTGATAACTGGTGTTCACCTGGCTGCAACTTTGAAGTGAATACTCGAAAAATATGATTTGATGATGAAACCAAAATGAGATACCTTCCCAGCATGAATAAATACATTAAAAGCAGGACAATAAATTTTGATTAGTTGGTTACCCCTTCCTTTTAGCAGAAAAAGTCAGTCATATTTGATGCAGTTCCTAAGCAAGTGTATCACGTTAACAAGGAAAATATTTTATTTTTGACTGGCACTGGTACAGTTCTTGGGAGATCATGTGTTCATGACATCAGTTTAAGCAATTCAAGGAGAGGCCATCTCAACCTGTGGTGTCTCAGAGCTGGCCAGTGAGGCGGGGTGAGCCTGGTGCTGCTGCCCGGAGCAGCAGGCAGGGAGGGAGGCATGTGACATTTGGTGTGTGACAGCCAGCCAGCAGCAGCCAGAGCTGCCTTTGAAGGGCAGCCCTGGAAATATTGGTTTGGACAGCTGGACAGTTTCCCACTGTGTCGCAGTAATATTGATTGATAATTCAGGTGGAAAAGAGGACAAGTATAAAAAAACCAACCCTACGAGCAGAAGTTCTAACTAATTTTTTAGATGTCCTTCCAAGAATTATTTATTAAAAAAAAATCAGCAGATGCACTTACCTAACATTAGAAACATTAGCTTGGGGTTTGGGTTTTTTTTCTCTTTGACTACTATACTATAATGTAAGAAAAAAGAAGGACCAAAACATTTAACAGAGAAATTATAATATATTTAATAAGGAAATTAAAGTCTGAAGTAGAATATATGAAGTCTTAAGAAGAAAATGTATGGTTTATTCATTTTTCAGTGTCCTTTTTTTCCTCAGGTACTGAAATAATGATTAAGAACAATGCTGAGAAACAGTGCTCATAGGCTTCAAATCGATTATTATTGATATAATATTATTCAGATATAATACTGATATATTATTAATCAGATATAAATGTGTATTAGCCCACTGTGCATGCCATACCTCTGCAGCTTGGCACAGTTACATGCTCCAGGCATAAACCAGAAACTCAAAATCATCAATATATTTTTTCATTCATTTTAAATCCAGTAGATCTTTAGAAGCATTATGTATGCAGCAAGTTCAAAATCTCAAAGTAGAATATTGTTATAGCAGAAAATTCTAAGCATTAGGTTTTTATGAGGCAACATTTGCAATATAACAAATCAGGGTAGTCACACAAACTGGAATTTTTTTCTATGTTGCATGTTTCAGTGTTTCAATTTTTTTTTTCCTTCATAATTTAATTTTTAAATTTGTTTTTAAAAGTTATCGTTTTGATAACGTATTACCTTCAGTCATTGTTCAAAATATTTCTAGATGCTTGAATAATTTTTTATTATTTATACATAATTTTAAATTTAATTTCACATAACTTAATTAGTTTTCTAAACACAAAAGATTGCCAAATGTCTGCAGAAATTAAATTTCTTTTCTGCTCATAATCTTATGCTTGCAGCAAAAATTTACTCGTTAAGTTATAAGACAGAATAATATGCTGTCTTTTTGCTCCATTCTTTCTGCAAATGTTTATAGTTGACTGAGGTACTTAACCCTACACCTTTGCAGTTCTTATGAGGATATGCCAGTAAGCATATATTGCAGCAATTAATTATGGACTGTGTTCAAATACCAAGAGAAGAAAAATCACTCAGATATCTGATGGATAAGGCACTTAAAGTAAATTTCTCTGAAGCGTTTCATGGGAGCAACTTTAGTTTTTGTATTCATCAGTCATATTTCTAATAGTAACAGCTTCTTTTTTAGACTTCTATATATTTTATTTTAAAGTGGGAATATTCCCTGAGGAAATGCTCTTTTTGACAGAAATATCTTTTTCAAGAATAGAATTAAATGCAAATCCTAGAAACCTATGGCATCAGACCATTGCACTCTACAAGTATTCAACAACTTGATTCAGTCCTCAACAGGATTTTTCCATTACATGTGGTAGAGAACCTAAGCAGGCAGATCTGAGATGCCTGAGCCAAAAAAATTTCCCTTATACTGCCCACTCAATGATGTCTAAACCTGAAGGCTGTTAAGATCAGTTGGTTGCTCCCTGATTGATTTTAACATTCTCTAAACTCTTAAAATTTTGTTTCAGCGAAACCCCAGGATTTCCCCATCCCCAGGAGATCCTTATCTTTCTCCTAACCCTGATGCAGATGTGAAAAAAAAGGCATTTGTCTCCAGGCTTCTGTAGGGTCTGACACAGGCTGACACAACCTCACAAAAATGTTGTGGCTGCTTTCCTTCCCTTGCAGCTGAGGGGAAATGCAGTGGCCACAGACATTCAAACATTCAACCAGGAAAGAGACACTCTGGATCCAGATCTCTTCTTTGCCTGAGGGATTCAAACTGACATAACCTACCTCCCAGGAGGGTCATAAAAGAACTAAGGTGTAGGTTATAACAGAAGCAAAGCAAGTATGTGAAGAGGTGCTCTTGGAATATTCTGGCCACGTTTTACTTCCAAGGGTTAAAACCAGAAGGCAGATGAGTTTATGGGTCCTTCATCTGAGCAAAGCAAGTGTGTGTCATGTTTGATTTAAAGTACAGAAAAGCCTTTGGAGAGCAAACCCACAAAATCTTCCAGCACATCAGGTTATGTCTCCAAGTCCCTCTTTCACTTATGAATTTCAGTGCTAACACAGGACAGGGACAGTGAAATGGGATCTAACCACAAACATTAATCATTGTTCACTGAATGTATAGCCTTGCTACCTTATAAGGAAGTTTTATGGCTTTAAACCTCTCTTAGTAAGGAGAATTTCAGACCCAAGCAGGTCACACTTTCTAAAAGATATGTAAAAGACCACCTCTCCATCTTTCTTCCTTCTCTTTCTTTCCCTACCACTCTCTCTCCCCTTCTCTCTCTTCTAATGAATAGTAAACCCCACAGTCATATAAAAGACTGGATAGAATTTTCTGCCACCATTTATAGGTACTCACCTGGACCTTTAGAAAGTAAATTATTCTTGTGGAGCCACTGTTCTTCAGCAAACCACTATTTCAAATGTACTGCTCCTCAGTGTGCTATGCAGACTTGATCTTTACCGGTATCTTTTCCTTTCTAGATCCTATTCTGAAACAGCTTATTCTCCTCTTCATCTTTATTGAAAGCCTAAGTGCCTCACTCAGAACTTAATTTCCACCAGGAAAAAATGCCTAGAACATAATTAAACATGCATATTTTTAGCTATTATACACAGTTCTTCATTAAATGCAGGGATTCGAGAAGTGGAAAGAACCTGGCTTAATGCTCAAAGCATGTAAGTAATTAGAAAAAAAACCCAGAACATTATTTCACATCAAAGCTAAATATTTGTGATATGAAAAGGCTTGCATTACTTTATAAATTAGATAGTATTCTCATGAGGCTTGCTTTCTTGGTCCCATCATTTCTGGAAATCACTTGTAAGAGAAATTTGGATGCTGCACATCCAGCCAGTTGCACTCAAAAGGATGGTCAGAGTGAAAGTGAGATATCAGCTTGAAACTGAATTGTTATGGCTTTTTTTTGCCCTCCACACTCACTCAATGCCATATTATCATGCAGTTTAACTCTGTGAATCTTCGTATATCTCATCTTGATGTTTCTCTCTGATTGCTTGCAGAGCAACAAAGAGGGAGCCTGTAATGCTTTGGTGTTAATTTACCATCACCACCTTCTGAACATTTTCCCTGCTTCATGGTATCACATGACTGGGAAATTCATCAAAGGAGGAAAAGAGAGTATGGTTAGAGTAAGTCCAATGGTTATAAAAGTTCTGTACCAGGAGGCTGCATTAATTTCACTGGTACCAAATTACAGTGGATAACAACAGGTGCAGATAGATATAGATAGAGTAGATAGATATAGATATAGAAGATATAGATATAGATAGATATAAATATAGAAATAGATATAGATATAGATGATATAGATATAGATACAGATAGACATATATACATAGCCATATGAATGAGCATACAAGGATATGAATATATAAGTACCTATTCCATACAAAGAAATAGGACAAAAAGGATTGTGACAAATGCACTTGCTTTATATGACAGGTAGTTTCTTCCTGCATTTCTGTTTCTGTAACTTCATGTCCTTAAAAAGTCTCATCACTTAGGGTCATATAGACAAAATTTTGGTCAACACCCAAATTTATTATTGAATCTTGACTTTTTGCTTGCCTTGTGTAAGTGACATTGTGTACCTTTGGACTCTTGTTTCCCTGAAAAATAATGTTTATAATGAATGAACAAAAATCAAAAATATTTGAAGAGTCTACTGCTAGGCAGAATGATACCATTAAGTCTTTTATCATTTAGCCTAGTTTATTGGAAAACCTACAGGTAAAATAATTTACAAGGAATATTATAAAATAATTTACCTGAACATCCCCTGACATGTGTTCTGAAAGTATTTCTCATAGCTTAGGAATTTTAAACTGTAGTGGATCTGGTCCAAACAACATAACATAATTGTGATTTGTATTTATATAGGCAAAGTGCAAGTTAGTAGACTTTGAGAAAATAATTATAATTGTTGATACTTATGCCAACTTATGCCAAAATTTTGAAGGGGCTTAAGAAGCAGATTTACATTAAGGTATAAGTTAATTCAAAATTAAAACTAGAAAAGGACTTTACACCCAGAGTTCTAATTCCATGTCAGACTTTCTACATCTTCTCTAGATACACAAGATTTGGTGTCAAAAAACCTTGATTTTGTCCTAAATTCTACAAATCATTCCAAATGTGTGTAATGTAGTAAATTGCTGAAATGAATAAAAAACCAGTTAATTTCCTTAACCTGTTCTGATAACATTTCAGTTAAATATCTTACATTTCTAAAGCTCTTTAATGCTTTTCAGAGACATAGCAGAGTTCATAGGTAGAGAAGAGGCAGCCAGCCAAAGCAGTTCAAACCCTTGGACTTCAACAAGGCATTTGAGACTGTTTGCCACAGCCTCCTCCTACAGAAGCTGCCAAGATACTGACTGGGCAGGTGGTCAGTGGCTTGGACTGCAAACTGGCTCACAGGCTGGAATCAGAGGGTGCTGATTGATGCTGTTTTGCTCAGGCTGGATGCCTGTCTCACAAAGAGTCCCACAGTGATCAATACTTGCCCCCACCCTATCCAACATCTTCATAAATGATCTGGATGATGAGTTTGAAAGCACCCTCACTAAGTTAGCTGATGACACGTGTAGAGTATTTATTACTCAAGTAAATTAAATTTCTTATTGTAAGTGTTATATAGAGTACTTTTTGTGCTATTTTTATGTCCAACTACTTCTTTAGCTACTTCTATCACTCCCAAGTAGTAAAGTTGCCACCCACGTTTAGTCTGCACTACTTTTCAGATTTTGATGTTGCATAAAACCTGCTCAGTGGTGGTAGAGAAAGGGAAGAGCAAAGAAAGCAGGTGTGTTGTGTTTTTTCACCAAAAAAAAAAAAAATGGTTTTGATGGTCTTGTACTAGGTGTTAGTATTTTATCTGAGTCAGAAATTATGGAGCCAATTTTCCCGTGTAATTTTGTATGAGAATCAGATTCTTTGGTGTCTGCTTAGGAGTGTATGTAGAGTTTGGAGAAGCTTTCCTCTGTGAAAGTTGTTTATTTTCAGAAAAGTTCAATTTCAATGAATATAAAAGTTTTGAAGCTTCTGTTTCACTTTCATATTTGGTATTTACCAATGGCTTCAAAAGAAGGGAATGTGCCTCCACAAGAACTCACACATTAAGTATGACTGTCTAGAACTTTTTTTCTTGAGGAAGGGATTTCTTGAAATCCCTTTGGAGTAACAGTAGAAGAAACACAGAAATACTATTTTATAAATATTATTTTCATTGTAAAATATATAATCTATTATAAAGCAGTTACTTTTTTAAAACATAGTTTACCCATAAACGTGCCAGAAGTCGAACTCAAGTCTTCAGAAAGGTGTTATGTCTGATTAGAAATCAGGGCTGCATAAGATGCTCTTTTATTTATGGATGACCTGGAGAGTTCACCTAGTGAGAATCACTTCTCACCATGCAAGAGCTGCAAATTGTATTTGAAAGTAGTATTTCTGATTGAAATTGGCTCTTCTGAGCCTCCTGTTGACTAACTTCTCTTTTCTTAAGCAGTAGCTTTATTTCAGCTGAAAATATCCCCAGCAGACATGCTTTCAAGTTCTGTACTTCATGCTGCTCTAATGTTGCAGGAGGAATCTCAAACACTTATCCCAGACACAGCCACCAAGCTGTAGAAGTGCCTTGACTTTTCCCTGCCATTTTTGCCACTGCTGTGCTGAAAGAGTAGTCAGTGTAGTAACTGAAAAATTCTGGTTTTTTCTCAGTCAGTGACTCTTACGACTGTTTTGATTACCTGCTCTTTTACTACTGGCTTGTGACCACTGGCCTTCCCAATGCCAGCCCTACTGTTTTATCTTATGACACCATTCTGATACATTTCTACAACTTCTGAGAAGTGTTTTAAGGTACAGCAGCAGCCAAGCTACCACTGAACTATTCATCTTTGGACTAAGGATCATGTCTTCCTGTGGTTTCAAAGCACAAACTCACAAAGTCAAACCCAATAATCTTCTAGGGATAAAAAGGTGATTGAAAGTTTATGCTGTTGGATGTACTTCCACTCCTTGCAGAAAAATATCTGCATTCACATATAATTTTTCTGCATTTGTTTATGCAACAAAGTAATATTGTAAATATTTTTTGTATTCTGAACATACTCAGAGAAATCTTTGCATCTTTCAGGGAGAATAGTTTTATTTAAAATAAGGCATTCTGAAAGTGCTGGTTTAAGAAAGCTTTCATCAGGAAGAGGAAATTTTGCCGCTATATTTTTTTTTTTTAGTAATTGATTCAAAAAACTTTTGTATTTATGATAATGAATAATACTTGCTTGTGTATTTTTCCTGTAAATACGGGGAAGAATGCATCACAAAAAGAATATGCAAATTCTACCACAAATTGAATTCACTGATTTAAAATGCAATCTGTTCTGCTGTGCTGCTGGAAGTTGTTACTCCAATACATAAGGTAGCAGGGAATAAGGCACACATCTCCATCTGCTCTGCTCTGGCTTACAGAAGCAGATGTGGTTTGGTTCTCTGCTGCCTGCTGCAGCTGATGGGGACAGTGGAGGGGACAGCCTCTGAAGGGGAGCAGGAAGTGTGTTGGTCCCAGATTCCACATCCTGTTCTCTGCTGGGTCTGCTCTAAGGACAGGCATGTGCAGCAGACCATGGCACAGCTGCAACACCTCAGGAAGTCCAGCTTGACTGAACTGATGATATCTGACCTGTTTCCTGCTGCTGTAGCCATGGGGAAAGAGCTCATGGCTGAGCACAGGGGTGAGCACCAGCGAGGCAGATTGTAATGGAAACAGATCGCTTGTTATGAAAACAGATTGTTCTTTTGATTTTGCAGAATTTCCTCTAAGAGAGACAAGCATATCTTTCCACTTCTCCCTTTTTCTGAGACATCAGTGTACACCAATGTGGAAGGGACAAATTGTCCCCTTTTCTTGACATTTTAGTTTGGCTGGCAGCCTGTTGGTCCATCACCTCCATGTTGGTGGTTCCCATACCTTATTGCCAACTTCATGTATTTTCTACTTTTTAAGTTTTTTTCTCCAAAACTTTATGATTAGGTGACAATTTAGGCCTTTTTTTTTTAAATATTTATCTTGTGAGCATCAAGTCAGACAAATTATATTTTCAGGCCTCACTCATGATTTCATATGCTTGGAGACAGCAAAATTAACCTCCCTTGCCACCCACCCACTTCCTGATCAGCTGCATCAGCAGAACAAGGGAGACAGAGGTATAATGCTCCCACTATCTCCCAGACCCAGTGTTATCTGTCTTGCAGGACCAAAGTGAGGTTCAACTTCTTTTCCTGGTGTCAAGTGAGTACAGATTTCCTAAAATGGAGGCTCCTTTTAAAATATGAGCAGAGGCAGAAAATATGGTTTAGTTGGAGATTCTTCAAACTATTGAGCATTACTGCCTTCTTATCTTTACAGGAACAGCTCCCACTTCAGAAACGAAACAAGTCTATAACTTTTCCTTCGACTCATTCTACAGATAAAAAACTTCAAAGTTAACATTTGCAACTCAAATTATGTTACTCAAAACTGTAAGCCCTCACAGTGAAGTCTTGAAATCACTGTGCAGGAAAGTAAATTGGCCAAAGTTGGGAGGCTGAGTGTAGATTTTTTACCTTAATTAACACTATCAGAATGTGCTTTCTTTTTCCTGGGAGACTATTCTTCTGAATCCTTTCCTAAAGGTTGTTACCTCTGTCCTTCCGTCAAAGATGAAACAGAGGCTGTTCCTGTCTTCCAAAATCCAGCTGTAGATGGTGATAATTCAGTGGTTTGAACATTTAGACTCACTTGCCTGAGGGCTGTCTTATAACCTACCAATCCTCCAGCTGCATCTGGGCCCTGCCTGCCACACATGAAGTTTCCAAGTGTGTGCAAGAGGGCAAACTTCCCCTCCACCTCTGGAATAACAATGGACTGAAACAAAATGACACAATATTGGGGGTGCACAAGCAGGAGACAAGGGAAGGCTGTTGCACCTACTTATTTGTTTCCACCTACTGCAGTGTCTTTTTCCAGAACTATGTACAACCTCTGTGTATTCAAATGCATAAAGAACTGCTGCTGCTCTTCTCCTCTCTTCAGTCATAAAGAGAAAATACAAAATTAGCCATTCAAGGTGCTCAAACTTCTTCAGCTGAAAATAAGAATGTTTATTCTTTTTATCCTTCTCTTCCCCTATTTGAATTCTGTTGCACTTGCTTGCATGTCCCTGAACTCTGAGTTCGGTCTGGCATTATTTCTTCCCTTCCTCATCAGATGCCATTCTGTCATGGTAAGAGGGGAAGCAAAGAAGAGAAATTAGAAAGTTGCTTCTTTGGTGCAAAAAACCCCAAATCCATGACCTCACTGCTTTCCTCTGTACCATTTTTGCAGAGCTCCACTTTCTGGTCCTGTCTCCGCCATATGCAAATGCAAGCACCCAGAAGTCCTCCTGTGCTGGATGACTGTGTAAATGCACCAAAAATGTCCTTGTATGTGTCCCACATGATCCATGAGAGTTAACCAATTAACTTCCTAATGACTGGGTTAAGCCAGGCTAACGTACAAGACATCCCTGGTGAATTCTGCTCAAGGTTAGAGAAAAGCAAAAATCTGAGCTTTGGTCATGGGGATGGATGCACCTTGTAAGCCACAGCTGAACAAATGAAAGCAAGAAAGATTTTTCAGACCCATAGCTTTGGTTTTCCATACTGCCTATGCTTGCTTTTTCCCCTGATATTAACTTTTGCTATAGATTCTATCTGTTTAGAGTTTGGATTATCATGTTATTTGTTAGCCTGAGGGTACTCAGCCCATCCTGTAAGTTTGGCTATTGCTTGATCTGTTCAAAAGAACTCCAATTTTCCTTTACTTGCAACTATTATCATTGTCAAATATTAAATGATTTGCTGAACCATTGTGTAGCAACATGTCTTGTAATGTGTTTGTCAGTGGATATATTTAGCTGGTATGACTATTGTATTTTTACAAATAAATTATATATCCTAGTTCTTTTAAATGGAAAATATTTGAATTTAAGTTAAGCCTTATCAAGCTACTACATGTATAGATATGGAGAGGCTCCTAAAATACCTTTTAAAAAGAGGCAGAAAATGCAGTAATAGGAGAATGGCATTCATTCTTTGAAGAATAACAGTAGCATCAGCTAGTAAAGCTATGAGTCCCCTATTTGACATTCAAAAATCAATCCAATATTTGTTTTGGTCTTCTAAATAATTTGGAAATAAATTTGTAGATGTTGTTGTAGATGAAAGTTGATGCTACGTATTTTCATAATTTTGTTTTTAGTTTGACTTCTCAGGATTTGTCCCCATAAAGTGGCAAAATTTCTGAGTTTTTACTTGTTTTGAATCTACTGAAGATATGTAGCACTCCTTAAATCAAAAGCAGAACTTTTCCCCAACTAAATAAGGGCCGTGATTCCCCACTCAACTATTTATGTCCTTACCTTTTATGTTATTAGTTAAGCATAAATTTTTATCCTCATCTCCTAAACATGAAGAAAGTTGTTGTTGACCTCTGATCTGAGGGTGAGTAGAATCCAGGACTATGGCAGGACTGGAAATTTCATATCTGTGTGATAAAAATGTCCATGCATACAAGATTCAAATGTGTTTTACAAACACATTGGGCGTTTATCAGAACTGCTGGGAGAAATTCAACTTATTATTCAATATTTCAGGGACCTTGAGGATTTAAAATTTTTAAGTAGATATCCAGAGATAAATGAAACAGGTTTAATATCTAAGCAGTTTGTGGGAGAAAAATCTTGTTCACTGTTAACAGATTTCTCCATCAGTCATTTATGAATGTCAGAATCCAAGGGCCTCACTGCACAGGTAAGTCATCTACTCTGGTTCAACAAAATGTAGCAGACACTCAATCTTGTTTTAATCCATAGGACAGGTATAGTGCAAATACACTTCAAAGTGATGTCTAACAAAGCTTAAACTCTTTAAGGTGCCTTTAATAGCAAAGAATCAGCAGCACTGTGGTGAGTCATCCATGTAAACAGAAATCATGCAGGAATCCTAACCCTCTGCATTACAGAGCATGGAAGAAGAATGGTCCTGTTTGGGAAAATTACTTGAAGTTAGAACAAAATCTTATAGATGCTTCTCTGTTAAACATGAAGCCTGGGTTGAATGTGGTCTCATCTATTTCAGTGGAGTTGACCTTCTCATCCCGGAGTTTCAATGTGTTTCTGTAGCTGCTGATGCAAGAAAACCATTGGGAGATGCTGTTAGTCAGCTGCCCTTAAGGCTGGTTTATAATTACTGAAGACAATTACAAGATATGTCAAACTATTATATGATGTTATCTGAACAGGTTAAAACTCATTAGAAACCACATAAAATATTTTTTCATTAATGCCATGAAACAGTCCAGTACCTCATTTTTGTGTCATAGGCAAATTTCTCTGCTTTTAGGAACACACCCTCCCCTGTTCAGTATTGGCCTGCAATCATGGCCAAGTAGATTAAGTATAAATTCAAAATCATTAGATTTGGGTTATAATTCCTTTCCCTACCATTAAGGTGTAGGTTAAGAAACAAACTATGTGTAGGGATGGTCTGAATCTCTTGCTTCTTCACTCCGTGTTCGAACCTGCTTGCTCTTGCTGCCACGTTGCTTGCTGCACTCTGCCAGCTGCAGTTTCTTGCATAATGTACCCATGGCCTGGGTCTCTGTGTGTGATCTTACAGACATAATTTACACTCTCAGCAATACAGTTGATAGTCATCAGGGAGTGCAGGGAAATTTTTTTTTTTGTTGTTATGTGTATTTACAATTTGTCTGCAAGTTTGGTCTTCGTAGATGACTATTGAGTGCCTAGCGGGGCTGACCTTCCAGCACAGCTCAATAAACTGTCCTGTTGAGTTAGTTGCTGGCTGATGACTTTTCTCACATTTGGAAACTCTACTTCACACAGATTTCACAGATATTTTCTTTCATTTTGCACAAAGTAAAAGTTTGTAATTTAAACATGTTTATTTATTTTTTTCTATGGAACAGCGAGCTTACATGCATTTAAGTATCAAAAGGCAAAATAAAGATTTTAGGTTGAAAAATTAAAAATAGATGCCTAATTTTAGACATCTAAGCACAAGAATTTAAAAAAAATAATTAAAACCCAGTCATGTATGAATTACAGTAAAGAAGCTGAAGGTACAGAGCTAAGAAATATAATAGTAGCAAAACATTGATTTGATTTATTTGTGCAAACCTATCACTTGGCACACTCAAGTAAGTGAGGTAAAAAGCACCTGAGTGAGCTTATAGGACTCCATTAGCTCTACAAGTCTTAGACCTGAGATTGTGGCAATAAGCAGATATTAACAATAAAGTTTCAACAGGATTACAGTTCCCATGTCTCTTAGCTAAGCACTTACTTGAGTGATTGTTTTATCTTCACCTTGTATTGGATAAATAGAAAGCAAAACAAAAAAAAAGTGTTTGCAATTTCTGTCTCAAAAATGGCAGAATTGAGCTTCAGCTTTCTATTTCCTCCGTGAAAATGGAGGATAACAAGATAAGGGCAGGAAAGTAACTGTTTGTGGGAGGGTCTTTCTGGGACCATGTGTTTTTCTGGCTCTGGAAAAAAAAAATCTGTTTAAGAATTAAGAAAAAAAGTCCAGAGAACTTAAAAAATAGTGTCAAAGCTTTTCTGACTTGAACAAAATCTGGCCACTATTTATGGAATAATTCTAATAGGGTTATGAAAGAATATGATTGAAAGAAAGATGCATGAAAGAATTTCCCAGTTTGTCAGTGTTCATACTTCCAGAGGAAGTATGACACAGCTGTTGTCTGTAAAATTTCTGTGAACTTAGATAGCTATGAAAATCTTTAAAAATTGCATTTTAGACAGCTGGCTGACCCAGTTCCCCCATACTTGTGGTGAACTTGTAAAAAAATTTGATAATTTGTATGAAGCATAAGGTTACAAGTCTGACTTAGACTATGAAAAGGCAAAAGTTCAATTTTTCAGATCTGTTCTAGGTTAGTTAACCGTCCAGAAGATCTCTTTCACCAGAATAGTCTCTCAGCAATATCTCAGGGATACCAAAATTAATAATCTCTACTGAAAAATTTCTTTAAAGGCACTTTCACAGGGCAAATAGTCTCTACTGAAAAATTTCTTTGAAGGCACTTTCACAGGACAAAGCAAAAATAAACAGCCAGACAGCTAAAAAACCTAGACATTCCAACCAGGAACCATTATCTCAGCACTTTCTCCAGTGTACTATATCTGGCAGTAGATATTTCAGAGGAAGTATTTTATTTTGTGTACCTTCATTAAACTGCTCATTTTTCTGTGCTAGATGCTGATGAAAATGCCTATAATGGTTTACCCTAAGAGAACAGTAGTAAAATACATTTGGTAGCAATACCTTGTTAATATAAACAGAAATGCTATCCAAACTTGTGCCCTTTTAGACTGGAATTACTATTGATGGAATAAACTTTGTGCAAATCTGTGCATGAAGCTGTCTGGCCTTTGTCTGGATTTAACTGGCTTCAAAAAAAGAGCTGAACACCTTTCTCCCTGCAGGAGAGCATAAGCACTGACTGTTGCTGACAGGAGCAGATACAGCTTGCTGATAGCTGGATTTTAGGCAGCTTCATTTCAATTTTATAAATTACTTTATTGTGATCCTTGCATGTGAATTTTGACTTTTACCATTGGATAACCTGACCCAAGTAGCCTTTCAGGCAACAGTGAAACTTCTATTTGTTATAGTCGTGCCCAGTGACTCCCAACAAAGACCACTAAACAAACATACAGAGTTAAAAAGCAATCCACATATCCAAAAGACATAACATTTCAAGTAAATAAGTCATGTGAAGACAAACAGGAAGTGTTCTTTTTCCATTTGGGGGCTTTGGAACAATAAGAGATGAAAAGATTTTCCAACAGTGACCTAGTATGTCAATGGCAGAAAAAACCTCAACCCTAGAATTTCTGAGAATTTCTGTCTATTTTCCTAAGTGCAGCACTTCAAAGCTGATTTCAGTAGTTTATTTCTGAATCAAGATTCAGTGGTGGTCTCAAATGACTTTTTTTTTTTTTTTTTAGTTTTTTAAGCTTTTTTGAATGTCTCCTTTCTATTTACAGTTCTCATAATCCTCACAATAGTTCATCCTATATATACATAACCCATTAGGTATATTACATGATGTATTTTATAGGAAATATTGTCAGATCTCAATATGACCATGAACAAATAATCACCTCATGAAGGCAGCAAAGGGAATACATATCTTCAGTATATTAGAGATCTCTTGTCTCTAAAAAAAAAAAAAAAGGAAGCTGGAGAAAGAAAGCTTTGTGATTCCAGGTTCGTCCTTTCTCACACTATTTTCCAACTTGAAGAATGATACTAAATGTGATGGAGTAAGATGTGTGTGAACTTGAGTGAGGAAGAGAAAAACCTGGCCTTTCTCTTCCTGAAAAATTCCTCTTTGGCTTTTAGGGCTGTAAAGGACACAATTAAATGCATGCAATGCAAATGAGCCAGGTACAGCATTATGTGAAAAATATTTTTTTATATATTCATGATGCACTTAATATATTTTGGTGGGAGAGGAAGTTGAAAAGGCTATAAATAAACATGGAGAAATACCCAGTGTTTCTTTTCATGTTTGCAAAGTCATGGCAACATACTAAATATGTTTGTTGTTAGATTTTTTGCATTTGTGATTATTATTTCTGTAAAACATAAATAGGTATGTGCAGAAAAAAATATCACCACTTGGAGGGTTTCAGCTAGTGCACTGAAGAATCACTGAGAAATCTATGATCTTTAGCAGTGACATGACACAGCACTTTGTAAAGAGAACACCAGTGACTCTGTTACTTGCTTTTAAGTAATTAATTTTAGTTTTTCTAAAGTGTAACTATGTTCTAGTATGTGGATTAGACCCTTAGCTCTTGTATATTTTCACAGGATATTTAACTTACTGGGGTTATGGTGATGATTTGAAAATTATTAGTGAAAACAGCAATCTTTCAGAAGTAATGAAAAAGAATAGTTTCCTTTCTGGGAAAGGAAAATATTGTGACTATTTCAAGCTGCTGCCACGCAGTCATCACCAGCGTGATGAGTGTGGGAATCACATCATGCAGAGGTTCAGGGCAGCAGATGGAGGTGTGCTGGCAGTCTAACTCTTCAGTGCTGTGTCTTAGGAACAGGAGACCTGCTTGCATAGCCCTGCAGTGATGGTGTGAGGGCATGTGGGCACAAGTGGGCAGGCAGGGACAGGCAGACACGTCCTTGCCTGAGTGCCCATCTGTCATTCCTTCCCCAGACCTTTAGCATCTGTCACCACTCTTGAATGTCTTTACCAGGGGAAGGTCTGAAAGGTTTGAAAATCTTAATGCTCTTGCTAGAGTAATGAACATGGATGGCTGAGGATAGCAGAAAGTCCCCTAGAGGAAGGGCTGCTATGTAAACATACCCTTCATTAGAAACATAAGACTTTATCCAGAAAAGAAATGCTCACAATACTTAAGCATGAGAAAAGCTCCAACTAGGCTTGTTTAGGACAAGCAAAATGCTTGCAAGATTGAGGCTAGGGACATTTAAACATTACTTCTTGTTGGTTTTACTTCCTGCAGCGAATGTAGGGATATTACCAAATATTTTTATTCCATTCCTCTGAGCTTGTTGATGATTGATATGTACCTGTGTCGGAACTAGTAAAGGAAGTAAGATGGTGTCACAGGAATAGTAAAGGTGTATCTAATCCACCCAAACATATGAAACATCACTCTGCTAGTGACTGATGAATGGAACTCGTGTAAATAAGAGCATGATGGATGTGACACGAGAAGAGGCACTAGCCTCTTCCCTCTTCTAGGGATATTGGAGGTGAGGTGCTGAAGGTTTTTACAGTCATGCTGATCAAATAATTAAATCTGAATTTTGTTCAGACTCGAGAACCATTAAGAAATTATTTTTTTTCATTCTGCAATTTATTTTTTTTCCTGAAACTGTAGCTATTAAATGAAACAATGCATTGCCAAGGTGTGCTGGAGACTTTGAAGAACTGTAACTAATTTAAATGTAGCCACTCAAATAGAGGAGTGTTGCCATTGATAGTCAGACTAGAATGATGTTGCTCAGGATCATACATTCATGCTCAACTCATGGTGTTTACAAATTGCACAGTGTCTAAGAATCATGTGCTGTACTAGACTTCAATACTTTGTGTCAACATGTGCAATCTGTATTAAATAGGACAGAGAGTCCAATAGTAAACTTGTGACTTCTGCAGTACTGGGAAAGTATGGAATTACAGGCAGAGATCTATGTGGTAGGTAGGCTGTCTAGGGAAGTGGCTGAGTCACCAGCCCTAGAGTTATATAAAACACATGTAGATGTTGCACTTGAGGATAGGGTTTAGTGGTGGACTTGGCAGTGCTTGGTTAATGATGAGACTCAGTGACCTAAAGTTTTTTTTCCAATACAAACAATTCAGTTACACTGTGATTTTAAGTCTCAAAAAAGTGTAAACCGCTGGCATTTATTTCATTTATTTCATTTATGAGTGAAGAGGTTAGGGGGTGCACCATCCAGCCATTTGGGACATCCTTATATTCTTTATTCTACACTCAACAAAAAGAAGACACTTCTCTCACTACACTTCCCTCACTTCCCATGGACATCATAAATGCCTAAAATGAGCAACCTGTTCCTCCAAAGCTGTCATGCCTTTTACCTGCCCTGGGAAGCCCTTTGAGTTTGCCCTACACTTCATAATCTCTGGGCACACTGGAATGGAATTGCATTTGGGTAAATGTACTCTAATTTTGCAATTACTTCCCAATAATTTAAGATTTTGACTGCCAACACATCAGAGCACTGATTTTTATTCACATACAAAAATATTTTAGGTGGTCATTTTGGGACCCACAAATTCCAGTAAGTTTCAGGGGGAAAAAATCATGTCTTTTCACCATATTTAAGTGCTTTATCTGGTTGATCTAGAAATATTGAGATTAAATCTTAGGAAACTCTTTATTTAATTCAACATAAAACAAATTTAATTTAGTTAAAGATAGTTCAGGCTGGGAAAAATTGAACTGTAAACATGTACTGTTCCCATCACTACATGATGGGAATCTAGCTGGGAAGATTTTTTTAGAAATATGAAATATACAGATCATTCTAATCACCTTATTGTCATAAGGAATAAATGCCATGAGTTGTGTGATCAAAGCACTATGCAAGACTGTCTGCATTTGTATTTAGCATAATTGAGGCTTAAGAATGTCCTTTAAAGAAACAAAGGTCACCTTTTATTTTGAAACATCATTAGATCACTGGGATCATATGTTAATGTCACTACATCTGTTCAAGCAAAAGGGGTATTATTTACTGTACTCCTCTTGGAATTCTAGATATTTTTATAAAAATGGAGAATGGGAGTTTGGCTAGAGATTCTTGAAAGATCTCGGAAGCTTGACTTATTAAAAAAAAGCTGTTCTCATTTTCTCATCTTTTGTCCTTTGTATTTTAATGCTAGGTATTCCTTTTTTGGGGTTGATTTCATTTTTGGGTTTTTTTTTTTTTTTTTGGGGGGGGGCACCTTTTTGGTTTGTTTTGGTTTGGGAGTTTTTTTGTTAATAGTTATTAAAATGGGGTTATTTTGCACAATAGTTTTCTGACTGGTAGTATTCATATAATAAAAAGTAGTTTCAAATTTTCATTACAAAGAGTCATCCTAGACAAACTATCTCTTTGATCTGTCCTGTTCCTTTGATCTGGGATGCTCAAATTCTTGGATGTCATACCTGAAATCATCCAACATGTTTTAGACCAAACTAGTATTTAAAATATGTACACCTCTTCACTCTTCTCCATGACTTTTATGCTGAAGGAGCTCTATCGACAGTGTTTTGGGAGCTCCCCATTCAGAACACACACATGACATTCACAGAGCTGACATTGATTACATTAGCTTTGGATAAGTACCAAACACAAATTACAAATGTCCTGTGGGAACTGCAGATTCTGTTCCCTCAGGAGCTGAGCAGTATGAGCAATATAATTGCAAACCAAATAACTACAATTTCTATTTCTTTCAGAATATGAAAACAAAACAACCAGGTGGCACTCACACCACTGTTTTTCTAGGGCTGCCTAGCCATGTAGACAGGCATATAGCTCATTTGTGCCTAACTTGTCCAAAAATTTTCTCAGAGTTTCAGTGACCATGCAGTTTTAAAGTGCCTGCTACATTGCTACAGGTCAGCTGGTTTGTACCTGTAATAATAAAATAATAATAAAAATTCAAGTCTAAACCGAGCAGTTTAGGATTTATTCAGAGCCACCTGAACTCTGCTTAAGCCCCAGGAGAATTCTGCAAACATTAGTCACAGTGAACACCATGACTATTTATTTGCAGTAATGCTGACACTGATCCCATTACCTTATATTATCTAATGTTATAAAAACTGGAGAAGCAATTACAGAGATAGACAACGTGTGAAATTTCAGTCTCATTATCCTCAAAAGGTTTAAACCACTTTAAAATTTCAAGTCATGAGACACTGAGAGTGCAGTGAGAGTAAGATTCAGTGTTCTTTTACTGAAGATTAACCATTGTGCACCCAGGCATATAACAAAGGGGGGCAGATATTAAGAAAACCAGAGGGACCCTAATTTTAGGATTGGGTTTAGAACACCCTGTGTACAGAGAGGACAAACAAAAATTCCAATCCCTGCAACATATATATATTTTACACTGGACAAGTCTTGACCCAACAAACAAACAAGCAAACTACAGGTTCCAAACCCAAAAGAAGTAACCAAAACAAATAAAGAAAACCAACTAAACAAAAGTTTAAACAAATCATTACTTTATTGAAGGGGGGTTTGTTTGACCCATCAGAGCCTTGGATCAGTACCTCACAGAGCTGCATGGCTACTAGTGCCAGTGCCTAGCCAGATCTTGAAGGCAGTGGGACCACCCTGCAGAGAAGAGTGCTTTTAATCCAAATGAAAGTGACTGTGCAACCACAGTCTCTGTTTTCTCTCTTTACTTTGTATAGAGCATTTATGCAGTTATGATTTCCACCTGCTCCCTTGTACATATAATTCCTTTAAGGACATCTCCTAATTTTAGTCACACAGCTTCTTAATTAGCTGAACTGGAATCACTCATTAGCATACAGAGCTTTAACACAGCTACTGAGTCGTTTCCCATGTCATTCATTTGAAGAACAGTCTCTCAAAAAAATTTTCTCTCAAAATAATTTTCTCACAGTTCCATGTGGCTATTAGCTTCAGACTTATTCAATATGTTTTGAAGTGTGCTCTATGTGTAAGGTGTGTATTTATGGCATTTTGCCAATCTTATTTTTTTTTCTGTCACCTTCATTATTCTTAAACTCTCTATGTCCTCTAGTGGCTACCTATCAGAATGGCAAACAAAATCTTGTTTCCATTTTTGTATCTCAAAATGTTAACAAGAATAATTATCTTTCCATCCTATAAATTTTATTCCTTTTTTTACTAATTTTTACATTAAAAGTGATGTTTTATAGTTATTCATGGTTAGCATCAGCAGTATATGTGGCAGTATTGACAATTTTATATATTATCTTCTTGCACACACATATTTGACTCTTGTCTAGTTATCTGTGTGCTTGTTGGAGATTTTAGTACTAGTTATGAATTTTTAATGGTTATACAGGTCTTATCAGATATTGTGGAGCACTTCCTTACCTACAGAGTCACACTCTTCTCTTGCTTGGGCATGCCAAGTTTTTCATTAGGACTTAAGAAGTTGCTTCTGTCCATCCCAAGACAATATCTGTGTACAAACCACAGTACATGTTTAAAGAATTTGTATTTCAGCCTACTGTGAAAAGCCAATATGTGAGCACATAATTCACAAACGTTCTAAAATAAAGATACATTAGGGACAAATGCAAATTTCACACTTAACATTATTTGGGAATGTCTGAATTATTGACTGTATATTATTAAAGTGGAATCCAGTTCATTTACTGTTAACCATTTTAAGTTGTAAAAGCTGTAAGTTAGGGCAAGTAGGCTCCCACTCGAACCAGCAGAATAATGGCACTTTTAAGAGGATGTCATTCTATAATATTTACCTAGGAAAAAGGATGAATTGCTACTCTACAGGAGTGCCTTACACTTCACATGCACTAGAATACTTGTCCAGCTTTACATGGCTGCACTTAGCCAGGTAATCTCATCCTCAATACCCTTTTGAAACAGGGGACATGAATAATTATTTTAAGTGTAACAGAACAGTGAGACATGAATAGGTATTTATTAGATTTGGATGTAATTTGCTGTGCTAGAATAGTGAAGAACTCTCCCATGTGGACTGAATAGAAGTATTTGTACACTTGCAGAAGCTGCTTCACACTGACTGAAGCATTGCATACTTCCCAAAATGTAATTCTTGGAGGGAAGGAGGCACTCCCTTGAATTTGATGTTCTCTAAGTATAAAATTCAGCCCATGGCAAGCACATGAAGTGGAATTATTTTCATTCTAAATAAAAAGAAGATACCAAATTTATAAGGGTCAGAAAATTGATTAATGAAAGGGAAGTTTTAGAGAAAAAATAAAAAAATGCTACCACATACGCTTGCAATACTACACCTCTGTTCCCAAGATGTTTCAGGTCACCTCATTGATCAGAGGATAAATAATGTTTTATGGTTTCAAGACCACTCCTCTCTGAACCACTGAATCCATTTGATTAAATTATTGGTAAGAGACATTGAGCGAGAAAAAAAAAATGTCAACAACACTCCTTGGAAAAGACCTGAGGACCCCAATATTTATAAGACTCAGTGAAATTTCTTGAGAATAAATTACATGACAGATAAGGACAAAACAGAGAAAGACTGGAAGGAAAAGTAAAGGCCTAAGGAAGCAACATTTAGTAAATTTTTTACTTAACCAAATCTGATAAAGGGCTCCTTCTGTTTCAAAGTGCAATGTACTGTATAGTACTATTTACATCACTTTGAACAAGTTGATCCAGGCATTCAGGAAACTAATATTCAGCTAAACAGGAAGATTTGTTAATCAGCTAGTGAATAACAAACTTTAACACACAAAATTTTGTAGCACACTACCATACCCATAGGCATGAGGAAAACCCAAACATATTAAAGCCCAAATGTTAATATTATCATGACTACAACAAGTAAAGCCTAATCCAAATTTTAGTGGAAATAATTTCAGAGACTATCATAAGAATGGATCAGAGAATTATTGCTCCACAGCAATGCTGAGGAGAGTTCAAGATTCATTTGGCCAGATATTAGTCTTCCTAATTTTTCTACATAGAGGGTGAGTGCAAGCAAAAAAATCTGGGAAAGGAAAAAAGGTGAGATAGAAACAACAAAGAAAGTGCTAAAACTCACTCATGACTGAGCCAAACCGACTGCTAACTGGGCTCCTATGCAGAGGATCATGATATCTAAAGACACAAGCTGAATTTTCTGCATCAATACAGATTTGCTGTGTAACATCCAGCAAGTCTACATTGAGTCCACATTCACAGAAGCGCCTTGAAATCCATTTCAAGTGACACATAATTCAGTGTTAAATGTTAAAGGTTTCACTACCCAATGAATCCAAACATGGTTGGATTCAATGACCTTAAAGGTCTTTTCCAAAGTAAATGATTCTATGATTCTTGGTCTTAGCTCTTGAATGGGGAAATAGATCTTTGCCATCTGACAAGAATGTGTCAGTGATAGTATACTGAGGATCACGAGACAGTCATGATCTGTGCTAGTGAGGATTAGGTGAGTATGAAAAAGAAACCTTTTCATTATTAACTGGCTCACTTCATAGCCAGAATATTTTTACTACATACATCTGTAGGAAGCTGGACATATGGAGGAGGTAAAATAGGCCATGCTTTTAATTGTCTGAGTAAAAATGCACTGATTTAATATTCAACCTCAAAATTTTAGATATTATTAAAAATCCTTCTTCTTCCTGCCTTCTGCCTACCTTCAGGGTATCTCTAGAGTGAACAATCAATTCTTTTTGCTATTATTCATGTGATTTTGTTCTGATATTAAAAGCTCTGTGCTTTTTGTCAAAGAAAATTTTCTCACAGATGTGGGAGAAGAGATTTCATTGTTTTGTCTTGTTTGATTTAGTACACTCATGGAGTAGGTTCTGTACAGAGGACAAAAGAGGTCTTTTGGTGCAGAGATTATACATACTCTTTAACCACTTCCTGGCCTTGAAATGCTGTTTGCTTTCAGAAGTCTGGTCAATAGCTTCATTTTACAGGCTTTGGACAACAGAATCTCTGATGGTGTTTGAATATATGGCAGATTGTTGGTAAACAGTGCTTGATCTCTCTTCTAATTAAAATTGATGGAAATATTTAAGAAATTTGTAGATCATGTCAAAACCAAATGGCACTGGATTGATTTTTACTCCCAGTAAAAATACCAGTATTTTGTGGGTTTTTTGCTTAGAAGTAGTCTTTCCTGTGTGGTTAGTAGGCTGATAGTAATTTTGACTAAGGTAAGAGGATTGTTTTCAAACTATGTATTCAAATGTTCTTCAAATCCCTAAGCAAGTACATAAAGAGGGATGTCAAGAAAAATCCTGTCAATTTTGGAACTTATATTGCATCATAATTAGAACATACTTTAAAAATATATAGAATAGAGCCTTTCTGTATGGTATGATAGGTTCTGGTATTACTTGCCAGAAAACAAATACATCAGTAGTGTTTACTGGGGAATATTAGCTATAGCATTATTTAAATTATCTGTACTAACCTGATTGTTCTTAAGAAAATTTGACATTTTTGCATGGAAATGTTCCAGAACTGACTTAATCAAAGCAGATTTGGCTTTTGTGTGTAACTGAGAGATTAATTTACAAGTAAATGCTGAAAAGAATATTTTCAAGTTTTCATTGATATGAATTACGCATGCTGAAATGTATCTGAGTATGTTTCAAGTTAAAATGTAAATTTATTATATTGTTTTTAAAACAATTGTCAAATTATTATGTAGATTAAAATAGGTACACATACAATAAAACATATACATAAATGTTTTCTATACTTAGAAGTGATGTTTTTAATAATGACAAGGGTTTGTAGAAACAGGGAGAAATTGAGAACTGATGAGCAAAACTAGACAAGGGCAGATGTCATTGGACAACTTCCCACTATTTACTGTTCTGCTTTGTCAAGAAGCAACAACTGCCCACTGCATTTTTGTCCTCATTGGCTGGTCCTAGTAACACTGCATGGTTTTCACTTTGCTCCAGCTCAGGTGGTGGTATCAGGTTATCCAATGCAAACTGGTCCCTTGCTATTAAGATGCATGAATGCTCACATGGACTGGTCTCACAGAACACATTTCAGTGTCTTGCTCATTCCACTTATCCTGTAAAGTATTGGAACTGCTCTGGAAACAAATAGTACATACCTGTGGAGACGTTGCTCACAATTACAAGCAGAAAATGCACTTTTTTCTCTTTATATGCTGCACTGTGTACTCTTTATATATAGCTACTTTCCACTGTCATCATTTATTTCCAGAGCATGGGTTTATGCCAAGATGCTTCTTAAACCACTTCTAAATTTCCCCGTGATATTGATCAGGCACAACTCCTGTTCTATTAAAGCATCCTTAATTTAGAACTGCCTACATGACTGACAGCTCACAAGTAAAAACCAAGGCATCCAAGTGACCAGAGACAAAACAATGAATATTGTTAAAAATTCAGCATTTGTAAGCCACATCTTGAAGGAAAATATGTTTTGTACTTATTTTCTAAAGTCTATTTAGTATCAAAAGTTACATTCTTCAAGACTTTTTTTTATTTCTTATCACGCTGTATGTTGAATCCGTTGGGACATCACAAAACCATTTCTTTAGATTGGATTTTGTGCATGGACATGGGAACTAGTATTATTTTTCTTTGTTTAGTTCCTTTCCCACTGTGTGGCACTGTACCTTCCACAGCATTCCATCTGCAATAGAAATCAAATAAAAACACAGAAACTTGGATGTAGGAACTTCAATATGGACCAAATTCTGAGAATATTTATTTATTTATTTCGTTGTTCCTTATAATTGGCCAGAATTCTCCCCTCTGAGATCTTCAGCAATCTCCCTTTTCCAACTCATTCTAGTAGCAATTGATCTGTCTTCAACATGGAGCTCAGACTTGGAGGACAAAGGAAATACTATGCAGTGTTCAAATAATTATCAGCTAGCTCTTCCTAATAACCTACTTCAATACCAGTAAAACAAAAGTAAACTAAACTATCAAACAGCTTGGAGAATGGAATTCTTTTCATGTAGAAAATTCCAGGAAATTCGCATTCTGAATCAGGATGAATCTTCAGAAATACTTGAATTGTTTTGTGGGAATAAAATCTTCCATATTTTAGTTCTGAGATGCTAAAAAACAACATCATTTTCATGTTTTAAAGGGTCAGTTCAAGATCTACTGCTTCTAAATTTTGAAAATTAGATAACTTGGCAAAAGCTGTCCTTTCCTGTACAGATATTCCATTTCAATAACTCCATGGTTTTAGTTAAAATAGTCACCATCCTTAAGCAGTTCCTTAAATATCACCAAGAATATATAAAATACTATTAATGGTCTCCTTTTTTTTTTGTCATTCTCATGGCAGATGTCAATGGTTCCAATAGCTGGGTAGGTGGTGAGTCTGTGCTCCTACAACAGTCCAATAAAACTGCAGTCAAGTGTACCAGCACATAGTCTGGCTGCACCACTGACATAATAAGGTCACCACTAATCACTTGAGAAATCATGAATGCAATGAATGGATTTCCAAAGAACAGATTTTAAAAATACATTGCAAATGCATTTGTAATCTTGAGACTAGACCTATATGCTTTGTGAGTTATCTGGAATCATCAATTATCTTCAGCACTCATTAAAAATAATGTAACTCAGCCCTGGAAGAAGTCATATTAAGGGACTCACAGCTGATCTATAGAAGCATATTAAGCCATATTAAGCTGTTAAACTGTAGTGTTTGTTATTACCAGCTCATATACAGAATTAATTTCAAAGGTGGATAACAGATCACTGGTCAAAAACATTCCTAACTACTTCCAATATAATTGACATAATCCAAATGTTTTAAAGGACTTTTCTAAAGAAGTAAACAAATTATCTGCTGCCAGGCCACAAATATTTTAAATAATAACGAAGCATGTGTATTGAACATGTTAAATTGCAAGCTCATTTTAGTCCTCAAGCACTATTTCTGAGAGTCTCAGTGCAAAACTTATCCAAATTTTCTCACAGGAGGAGCTCTATTTTGACCTCATATCATCTCTGCTTGGTTCACAGCAGCCTCGAGACCTAAGCAGATCAAGTATTTTGTGGAATCTAGCACTGTAAAAATACCAGGACTCCCATTAATTTTTTCAGCTGCAGGAATTTTTTCAGCTTTCAGTGACCAGAACCTTCTGCTCCTACATGAAATGAGAAGTTCTTCAAGAGCTTAATCTCATCAATAGTGACCCATAAAACAGCAAGGAATCTGTCAACCCACATCAGATAGTAGCAGTGGATCTTGAAAAATTAATCCTTTACTATATGAGATTTTTTTTATAAGTTCTGATTGGGATACAAATTTCTGATGAATGCAGTATTTTTAGAGGTCAGATTCTGTGGGGTTTTTCCCTTACATCATGCTGCATAGCATTCAGAATGTTTCACACAGATTCCTGCTCAGTCAGACTCTCAATCCTGTATTCAGAAATAAAATCATCAATTCTGCTGTTCCATTGATTGTGAACCCGTTAATAAATATTTACAGCACTTGATATATGCATATTGGTAAGAGTGTGGATGGATAGTACACTCCTTGATCTTTTACTGATATTCAAGCTTCTTCAAGGATTACTTGCAAGCAGCAGCATTCTAATCAATTGGCCAAACATGACCCAAGACACCTCACAGCACTAATAGGAAAGTTGTAATGCCAAAGGGAAGGATAAATGAAGCAACCAAATCACATACACAGCACAGGCAGGCACAAGAGGATTTGCCCAACTGGAGCCAGGAGAGCCAGGAAATACTTTAGTTCCACCTGATCTGTCCTGAGATACTAAATCCTACTTCTCATACTTACTTTTAATAAGCACAGAACCACATAATAATAAGCACAAACCAAAAATTCTAGACCTACTGTGACACAAACTTTTGTGAGTACCACAGAATCTGGCCAGGACATGTTTGCTGTAGGCTGGGAAATGAACAGCTCATATTTGTCCTAGATTATGCATCTTTGCTGAGACTGATAAAATCCACCTTCAACAGTAATTGAAATGGGCAAGCTCATCATAAAGAGTCTGAGTAGAGACACTGTAGCAGGGAATGTATGCAGAGGAGAAATCCTAGGCCATCAAAAGGTTTCATTACAAAGCAATGAAAAAATTAAACCCTCTAAGTCATTTTCCTTGCTATAGCCATCCTAAAAACAAAACTTGAAAGCTTTCACAGTTATTGATGATGTAACCATCATTATACTTCAGCAACACTTAAGGTTGAGATCAAGTGTAATTATAGTTGATATAAAATAAATTTAACTTCAATTTTTCAATCAATTTTTCTAGCACAAATAGCTGACTCCAGAATGCAGTATTCCTGACAGTTTAAATCTTTCAAAATATAAAACCACTATATAAAACAGGTATGATTCCATCATTAGAAATCAACATTTGATAAAGAAATTTGATTATACAGATGCACTTTGAAGGACTAAAAGTAATTTATTTGTGCTGTACTCTGCCTGAATAGCAGCAGGCTTTGGAGAACCATATGAACCTTATGAGAACACTGTCATTGGAGGTTTTCTTAAACCATAGCATTTGAAATTATGGAATAGAAAAGTGGTCAGGCTTGTATTGATTCAGTACAGATTATCTTCCACATAACACTGTGAGAACTACTCAACTATTGCAGTTGCAATATGTAGAAAAATAAATGACTGACTAAAGTTTCAGAGTGGAACATTTACTAGAGACAAGTTATGCTGGTATTTATTGTGGCTTGCTGTTGCTCAAATTGAAGATACATGTTCCTTAGATTAGATGTCTGCTTGTGCCTTAAATACAAGTTCAAACAATAAAGTTAATCATTCATTGGTATATTTTGTATGCCATGATACCAGTAAGTACTACTATCAATTGCACAGGGGACAACTGCTGTCACCTGCTAACAGACACAGCTCAGCATCTAATGATTCCTCCATGCCTGCAGGTACCCAGGAAAGAAGGACTTTCTGGATAATCCCTCAACAAAGAATAAACTGTCCCTTCCACAGCTGATTCCACATTCCTGAATAGGAAGGGTGTGGTTTTTTGCAGGGGAGAAATTGGAAATATACTTCCATGCACTCCCATTTACTATATTGAACCATGCTGAATTCCTCAAATTAAGTTTTTCACATGTTCTACTATTCCTGGTCAACATATAAAATAGTCAACTTCAATCAAATGGTAATACAGTTCACAGTGAGAACTGACTATTACACGTTTTAATTAATTGCACAAACAAATTTTAAGTTATCAGCAGTTCAACATAATTTATTTACATACTTCCTTTTTTTCATCATTATTAGCACCAATATTGCCATCTGCATTACAAATACCAGGATTTGAAAACTCATATACTGAAAAAATGTACAAAGCCAAGCTATCTATAAACATTATTTTGAATAACCGAGCAATACAGTGAAAATTCCAGAACCTCGTGTACAATCCTTCATGACTATTATTTACAGAGATTCCAACAGAAATAAGAATTTATTTTCCTGGAAACCTGTGAAAAGTGACATCATAGTCTAAGAAGCAGACTTCAAGCAAAGCACAACTCACTGTGTTGGGCTTAAAGACACAGCCATAACTTTCTTGGAAGTGAAGAACAAAAGCTGGTTTTAAGTGGCTGTGCTTCACTGAAGAAAATTCTGATTTCTTTATTTCCTGTTTGAAGACAATGGTACCTGAGTCTTATGCCTATTTAAGAATTCCTTTGATCTATAAGATGCAAAATAAAAAGATAGTTGATTTTGCTTACTTCTGGTGAAAACAAATTTTCACCCACAGTATTTAGATACTGTGATGGTAGATGGTTCCATGGAAGTTGGAAATGACACACATGTTTTTCTTTCATCACCTAACAAATTGTCAGGCCCACACTACATGCCTAGGCAGTAGCAGGGAGGAAGAAGGAAAAGTTTCCTGGTTATAGAACCTGGGCTTCGCTCTTTGCTGTGCAAATTTGTATTTGTAGTGCTTAACAAATTAATCAGTAGCACAGTTCTCTGCTTCAGCCTTCACACAGTCTAAAGCAGATCTCTCAAAAAGGGTGACAATAAACAAAAGATGGAAGAAAAATGGTGTCAAAATGATAATAGGAATGTTTAGTTACAATGCAATTTTTCAGAAATAAGAATGTTATTCCCTTAAAAAGTAGGAATTGTATATAAACACAGAGTCTTCAGTCTAGTCTACATAGGTAACAGCTTTTTAATTACACTTTGATATTATAAAATTGTAGCCATACTGTACCTATCTGTGCCTTCCAGTTTCAATATTCTGGACCAGGCTTTTCTTTATGTCTTCAACATATACTAAGCATTTAAAAACATCTATGCTAATTAAAAATCTTAAAACCTTTTCTGCATAAAACGGCAAGTATTTGGTCATTGAAAACTTTCATGCAGTGATATGGAAAGCTCTTCAGTTGTGTTGAGAATTCATTTGAGCCAGTACTTTATCTAAATACATCCTTCTATCACCAAATTTGTATGTGGAAATCACACCAGGACAGGATCACATTTTTCATGCACACGAAATTCTCTTTCATTTTAAAAGAAAGTTGGAGGCTGATTTCCACATACTGTAACCAGCAGACATTTGATTTCCACAACACTCCAAGGAATCCCACGGCTGATATAAAAGTAAAAACAGCTCCAATGCCAAGTTTTATACAAGAAAGGTATGTCACTGGCCAGTTCTTGACTGAAGAAACTGTACCACAGTGCATTTGTACTGTTACTTACTTTCCTTTTGTTTTTATGAGACTTCCACTTACACAACTTATTCCAGAAAAAATATCTTTGCAACACCATTAATGAAAGGATAGAAATAACAGAATTATAAAAGGGTATTTTTCTTCTTCTTCTTCTTCTTCTTCTTCTTCTTCTTCTTCTTCTTCTTCTTCTTCTTCTTCTTCTTCTTCTTCTTCTTCTTCTTTTCTTCTTCTTCCCTATATTCACAAAACGAAAAATAAATATTTTCATAAATTTAGGCAATGGTAATTACGTATGAAATGTAAACAGAACATTCTCAATTGAACAATGTGAACCACTCACAAGGAAATCAGTGAAAAATTACAGTTTAAGCTTACAGATTTTTTTTCTGTTTGCCCAGAATTATGAACACATGTGCAGATCCTACGGGGAGACAGAAATGTATTTCTCAATAAATTAAAGATTCAGTGCTGTCCTCCCTCTTTGTGACTGGCCACTTTCTCCTCTGCATTCCAACCCTTTGTGCATAGATATGGAAAGCAGCAGTGGTTTCATTTCTTCCAGCCCACATGTTTTCTCCCAGAATTACTGCATTGGATGGTTCCTATGCCATTAGTTTGGAACTGACACTTCTTTACACAGCCAAGGCAGTCTGCTCTTTAAGAGCATATCTGTTGTTATGTGACCCAAAACTCACTTTCCTTGGGAAAAAAAACTATAGACACTATGGGAAAAAGGAATATCCATATGGAGAGGCCATACTCTTATTCATTCCACCATAATCCTCACCTAAAGGATCTACCATCTCATCAAATGCAGGTCAAAGGCAGTCTAGTAAATGATATAAAGAAAATATGAATAGAGCTGATTTATTTCTCAGTGATTCATCTATAAGCTGTGCACCAAGAGAAAGAAACAAATCAATTGCATAAATTAGAACAATATCTAAATTTTAGATAGAGTAATATGTTTACTCCTGTTTTGATAACCATACCACGTAATGATGGAAAAGATACTTCAGAGGGGAAAGAAAAGAACCAAAAAAAAAAAAAAAAAAAAAAAAAAAAAACAAAAAAAACCCCACTCCTACCAAAACCCTTTACAACCATGCAGTTCTATCCAATACTGCCACCTTGTGAAAAAAAAATCCATTACGTCTTCTGCCGATTACACAGAACCACACAAGCACAAAACGGTTTGGGTTGGAAGGGACATTAAAGACCCTCTACTTCCAACACCCCTGCCATGGGCAGGATCACCTGCCACCAGACCAGGTTGCTTAAAGCTGCTTCCATCCTGGATTTGAACACTTCCAGGGATGGTGCATTTTTATTCTGCAATCATTTAAAACAAAAGAATAATTCTATTTATACTGAGAAAAAAAAAAACACCAAAGAAATTGTTTCTGTCAAATAAAAGCCACAAGCCAAATGCCAAAAGCATGAAATGCAGAGCCTGATGGGAAGGGGGGCAGGGGAAGGGAAGGATTGTTTTTTTAATTAAGAACATCTGAAAAAAAATTTAAAGCTGCTAAATAAGAGAAAGAAAACTGGTTTCTTGCCAAGAAAATTCCACTGAAGATATTTAAATAGCACTTCTTTATTTGGTTTTTATCTCTTATTTTCATTTTTTTGTTTTCAGTTTTGAATCACAGCTGAAAGTATAATCATATATTCAGTTCATTATGAAAAAAAATATAAGTATTCTTATAAATTACAATGGAACTTCATTTCTCCAGATAATATTTTATAAATTTTAAGAGTATTTTCTGAAACATTGAACAGAAATTTAACAGCAGCAGTAGGAGCATTAAGATTGTGTATGGTCTCCATTGCCTCTGTTACACTGTACACATACATTCTTGTTCTATTTTGCTTTTGGTTTTGGTCTTTTTTATTTTAAGTTGCTAAAGACATTTGGAAGCATCATGTATTTTGGAAGATTTGTATGGCAAGATTTATGTAGCCTGGCATACACTTGTTCTTCTATTCTCAGTGCACTTACTAAATAGTAAGGATACCAGCTGAAACAAAGAGATGACAAATGTGAAGCTTCTGCAGCCAAAATTTGTCCTGCATTAATAACTTATTTTACATAGAAAACGCATTACATGTGTATAAAATTTCATTTTTTAGAAGAAAATATTCAGCACAAACAAGCTTAGCCTGCCCTGTCAAGATCCTCAGTGCCTGGATTATAAAACTTCTGCTGGATTTCAGCACAAAGAGAGCTTTAGTAAGGTTCTCAAACCAGCTCTGCAGTGGAGTGGAGTCAATGATGGGGTCAACAATGCACCTGTAAAACTATAGACTGTATGAGACAACAGGCTTTTCAAATTCCCTGGAGAAGAGTCATTGAACTTTTTCTTGGTTTTCAAAAATAGAATGTATCAAAACAGTGGTATGATGCATTTTTTTTAGGAAAAACTCCTGAAGAGTTATATATTCAACATGAAAACTGGACTCTGCAATAGCTCCCTTGTGTTACCTGTGTGGTTTCAAAGATTTATTCTGAGAAATGTTAATAATAATTCAGTTCATCTTAAAAAATTTACCTAAAAGTTAAAAATATTATCCTTATAAATTAACTCATATTTTATATTGCATTGTTTCTACACAAGAAAATTTTACCAGTATTGAATATTTCCATCCTACCTTACAGAGAATGGTCAAACAATGATATATTTCTTCCTGAAGTCCAGTATAACCACATCCTTATGACAGAGAAGTTTTCTTATGTTGGTTAGCCCTGACTTTCTGGATACAGGCAACAGGTTTCAGGAACTTCTGGCTCATTTTGATGCACTTCCTGTCATTCCACGCCATGCAATTGTTTTCCCTTAATTTCAAATTTGTGAAATGAAGAATTTTAGCTACAGCACAGCTCTGTTCACTCTAGAGTTTTTGAGTGAGCGGCCACACTGGTGATGGGGATCTCAGCAGCAACAAGCAGCTACACTTGGGGTTTGTGTTCAGAGAGGGTTCAGAGAGCTGCAGAACCTAGAGCTTCAGCAACACTGGCAATCCTAAAGGCATTGCAGGGGCATCAGGGCATGGTGCCACAAGTGATAAATCCACACCTTTCAACCCGTGTAACCTGCGGCAGTGAGGACATCTGCACAGTCCTAAGGTGTCATTAGGATCAGGGTTAGGGTTAGTCTTGAGTGAGTCAAAGAGCCTGCAGCTCCAGGAGCCCTTGGGCTGGAAATGGCATGCCAAGGCAACCCCAGCATGGCCCCAACATTGCTGCTCCTGCTTCTTTCTAAAATCGAGCAGCCCTGGGGATTGGGACTTTAGGGTTACTCTGAGGGTTAGGGCAGTGGTTAGGGTTAGGGTTGAGTGAGTCAAGGAGCCTGCAGCTCCAGGAACAATATGGCTGTAACAGGAATGGCAAGGTGGTCCCAGCAGGGCCTCAATATTGCTGCTCCTGCTTCTTGCCAAATTGACCACCCATACGGATGGGGGTTCTATTGTTAGGGTTAGTGCTGGGGTTAAGTTTAGGGTTCTGTTTAGGGTTAGGGCAAGGGTAAGAGTTAGTGTTAAGTTCAGCCTTAGGGTTGAGTGAGTAGTGATTTGACAATTCTTAATTTCATTTTATGAAATTAAATCTTTCTATGATTTCTATGAAATGTCTCTCTAATTTGCAAATTTTTTGCTAAGACAGGATACATTTTTTATTCAGTATGTGCACAGCATAACTCCACTGCAAAAGAAGCATTAAGCACCCTTTCAATCATTGAATAAATAGTTGAACACATTGAAAAGTTCCCCAGTGATATGATTATATAAAAGGGTGGATTTCAAATGGATACATTTCCATTTTTTAATATTTAATTATCATGCTTATCCATAACACTGGTGAAAAAATGGTAATCAGTTGCTCTTGAAGCAAATATTTTTTGTTTAACACTCCTAAAACGTTGAGAGAGGTACTCAGCTTATTCTAAGGACAGCAGATGGGAAAACCCCTGCCATTTTTGGCACATCCTTTCCATTGCCCCCAAAATGCACATTTTCTATGTAAAACTTACATTTATCTTTTAGCTCTTAATTTTTGTTATTTTTGCATCTTGGTATTCCTCGTCAGACTCAGGGTTAGATGTGCTCCCTTATAAACACTCAAAAATGTTATCATCTGAACCCTGTCTGATCTGTGTAACTTTTCCTAGACTGAATTCTATTTAGTCTCTAATTCTCTAACTGGACATTTTCTCCAGGTTTAATAACCAGTGAGGGACTTTTACCCAGGCAGACAGTGGTAGGACAAGGGCGACAGGTTTTAAGCTAGAAGAGAGCAGATTTAGATCAGATGCTACAAGGAAATTCTTTACACCACAAAGGGTGGTGAGGCTTGAAAACAGGTTGCCCAGAGAAGCTGTGGGTGCCCCATCCCTGTGTTCAATGCCAGTGGGGATGGGGCACTGACCAACCTGGTCTAGTGGAAGGTGTCCCTGCCCACGGCAGGTTATTCAGAAGAGATGATGTTGAAGGTTCCTTCCAACCCAAACCATTGTATGACTCTGTGAATTTGTATTTACCTTTCTCTCACTTTTTTTTTTTTTTTTTAACTGCTACTATTTGCTCCCTCCCTGCAGCACTGGCAGGGCCATGCTGAGCCACTGGTCCCCCTGTCCCTGCGAGGCCGTGCCAGGCTGGCCATGCCAGAGCCCAGTGCCCCGTGGTGGCCCCAGTGCCAGCTGGTCCTTCTGAGCCAGGACCCAGCCCCAGCATGGGCAGACAGAAGGGATGTCTGGTGTGTTCCCATAAAACACCTTCACTGTGGCTTTAGCATGCTTTTATTTATATTTTTTTTTCCGCCTAATTGCCTCTTGCAATTTACTGTGAACACTAAATTCCAGTCTACGTCTTCAAAAAAAACCACAAACACAAACCGAAAACAAAACCAAAAAACGAATCCAAAACACCCTCAAAAAACCACTACCAACAACAAACCCCCAGAAAACAAACAAACGAACCCACAAAACCCAAAACAAACAAACAAACAAGCCCCAAACCCCAATCTTAAAGAGAAAAGCCCGAACAAACCACGAAAGGAGGCGCTGCGAGGCGCTCCGTCCCACGCTGGGAGGCGCTGCCTAACGCCCCGAGAACGCGAAACGGCCGCTCCTGACGAAGTCTGGCTCCTCTCGCTGCCCGTCCGAGCCGCTGTTTGCCGTTGCCATGGTGACGCTACAGCGGTAGCCGCGCGGTGCGGGGCTCTCGTCCTCCCCCTGGAGCTCCCCACCGTCCGCTGTTGGCGGATGCGGAATTTCAGGACAGAGGAGCGGTCGGTCTGCAGAGGAGGCCAGAAAAGCGGAGGCTCCGTGAGGAGCTTGACCGAACGACAGGTGAGTGGGTACATGAAGTAGACGGGGGGGACCTGAGTTCTGCAGGCGCTCAGAAGGCTGGACTACAACTCCCAGCATGCAAAGGGGCGGAGCCGTTCGCCTGTCCGGAAGCGGCCGTCGGCGGCTCTGCCCCGAGCGCGGTGCCTTTCGGGAGTTGTAGTTTTCTCTCAGCCGGCATCGTCTTCTTGCCTTCCCGGCAGGAATGCGCTCCTTGTGCCCGGTGTTCCGCTGCAGGAGCCGAACTCGCTGCCTCCCATTCCCCTCATTGCAGGGGGCAACGGGTTGCGAAAGGAGGGAGAGGGTCGTTTCCCCCTGCTTGCATCCATCCACAAGTTTTTACTTCTGTGGATTCCATCGTTTCTCACGGCTTTCTCGGTATCATTAAAACTTTCTATACCCTTAGCCTGATTTTGAGGACTCTGTTTATTTTGGTTCATTGCTGTGTTGAAAGGCATTACTTTTTTTTTTGCGTAGCTTTCAAAACAGATAAGACGCTGTGGGAGGCAGAATGTCGGAAGATATTGAAGGAATTGAAAAAGAAGTAGAAATTGAATTAGGCAGAATCAGTGTTTCTTCGTTTGGAACAGATGAGCCTGAGCCTGACACAGAGGTGTCAGAGGAACCCCTGAGTGACAGTGAGACAGTAAGTATTCCGTGAGCTGAACACTCGGTGTATTCAGCGAGTATTCAGCGAGCTCACACTGCTGCTGTGGCGTGTGCTACAGGAGCAGTGCTGGCATTGCAAAGCCAAAGTTTGGTGAGTGAACCTTTCCCCAGCACACCTAACCTGAGGCTCTGGTGTGAGCAGTAGTCTTGGTAGTACTGCTTCATGAGAAATGTGCTGGCAGGACAATAGGAGAGACGGGTATCAGCATTCTGCTTGAGAGGATCACACCTGGAGATTTTGTTTTGGAATCCTCTGAAGCTGGAAGATGTGGTGAGGTAGATTAAATCTGGATGAATAAACTGAATGATTCTTCACTGCAATCTGTATTTTAATCTTACAAGAGACTGGTTTAGGAGACTTCTTATAAGATTTCCAGATAATAATTTCATATAAATAGGTTCTTCAAGTCCTCTTTCTTGGATGATTTCTTATTTTGGGAAGTGGCTTTCCTCTGAAATAAAATCAGTTATTTTGGTCCTTTTCTGCCATTTTAACCTTTCAGATCCATAGCATAGGGATTGCGTGTTTGTAGGATAATAGGGTGATAATATTGATCATAAATGATGTTTCATATGATGTAGACAAAGGTATCATTGCTAAGTGTGCAAGCACTCACATACTGAACAATGTCAGCAATGTCTACCACAATTTGCACATCTGAGAGAAGGCAGACCATCTTCCCAAAATCTTGATATTTTGGATAGTTCAAAAAAACCTAAAAAAAATCTAAATCTAAAAACTAAAAAAACTAAAACATCTTCAAATCTTGAAATTTTGAATAGAAAATTTTTGAAAACTTTGAATAGAAGTTTTCTATGTAATAAAGAAAACTGGAGCATTGGTTCTATGTGCATACTTTAAACATTAATAAATTTCAAGTTTATTTATCCTGAAAAGAAAAAGATCCTGCACCTCACAGGTATTTGCTAATTTTTATCTTATTCTTCTTCTTTAATTTCTTGGTCCAACACAGATATAAACGCAGGAATTTAATGAAATGTGTTTCTGGAGAGAGTGCAAGATACATTACTAAAATTTGATTAGAATGTAATTAAAATTGAAATTATTAATTGTTCAGTGGGTGGTAAGAAAATGAGAAGAGCATAGGAATTTGTAAAAATATTGGTGGAAATTGCTGCTAAATCTCCATAAATGCTTTATAGGTGAAGCCAAAACAAGTCTTTATGTCAAGTATTTACGTCTGTTCAAGCCTATGAGACAGAACTGTAGAATATATATCAAAGGTTGTGTTTTTCTAGATTTCAGGTGACTTACCAGAATCATTTCTCGCCTATTTAAACTTTATCAAGAGCAGCAATGAAAAGGCTGAAAAGCTTATACTGCAGGACTTGGAAGATGAGCAAAGCAGAAGTAAGCATTAATCACAGTTAAAATGTTTACACCCCTCATATTGCCAGTGGACATTAGACTAATAAGCATCAATAAAATAATGCAAACTTTTAATTAGAACATGCAGTGAAACCTATTCCATCAGCTTCTGAATGATGAAAATCTCTAGGAATAAAGCCATGCAATGCTATCTTCTTGAATTAACATCTGAGCAGAAATTAAACTTTTTTAAAAACTCACCTAATGCTAGAGAAGGCAAGTTGCAAGGTTAATCTCTGAGACAGAGCCCAGGCCAGACTCTTCATGAAAGTCTAAAATGAAGTCAGTAGGAGCTGAAATGCAGGGTTCAGATACAGTTGGCTCCCACAGGATGTGTTTAAAGTCTATCTTGAGAGATGCCCAAGCTGTCATTGGATGAAATTACCATTAATTGCAAAAAAAAAATATTGCTGTCAGCTGTGTGACTGAAGCCAAGCTCATGGAACTGTCTGTTCCATTAGTGCAATAGGCTTGTGACTAGAAGTTCAATAAAAATTTTGATATCTGAGGAATATCCTTATTTGTTCTTTTTTTGTAATGCAATCTTACTCTTTTTAATTGTTCTTTGTCAACGTTTGACCTATGTGATACAAGTGCTACTGTATTTTTCTGCACAGAAAATGATCTGCTGTGTTTCATGATGTGGAATTCTCTTTCATGTTTGTTATCTCTATATTCTTACAGTATCATTGTGTCTGTTTCTGTTACACACATTTCCTTTTTAATGTAGATAAATGATTCCCATACATATTTAAGTAAAACTGGGGGAGAAGGAAAGGAACAAAACCACTTTATTTTAGTTTAAACATATTGAGTAGATAAACAGTGTAGACTAAAACTGAGCATTTGTAAAGGATTTTCTCTCTGTGAACTAAATTTTTATTTACTTTTTATTTAGATGACATTTATGAAGTAGTTTCTTGCCATCCTTCTGAACTGAACGAAGATTCAAAACAATTTAATGAAAAGGTATTTTCTTATTTATACATTATTTATAGGGATTAAAATTCTATTAAATAATCTAGATATCTTACACTTGCTTTAGTGGCCTCCTAAGGAGATCTATAAATGTGTTCAGTTTTTTGTTCTGTAAGACTCTCCATAAGGTATTAAGATGAGTTTCTATATACAATTCTTTACAATTAGGACATCAACTGTAATACGCCATGTCCATAAGCTTTCAAATTTGAAATAATTATCTGATATATTGAGCACAAAAATCAACAAAATTAAACAAAACTGAATAATCCTTTATTAATAGTTGGAGAATATTATCTTAATGTTATGATAGCACTTTTAAGTTTCTCTAATCTTAGTCTTTATGATGATCAGGAAGATGTACTACTATTAATCTTGCTCCTAGTATATTCTGTTATTTTATTGAAAATATAAACATAGTAATCTCTGTATCTTTTAAAGACAAATCAAGAGTTGTGAACATGAGTGCTTCTATTTTTTCATAGAATTTGACTGAATAACTCGCTGAAGTTTTCTTTAGAAAAATATAAAACTGTATTTAATTTATTCACTTTTAATTTGCAGCCTGGCTTTTATTAGAGAGCACTCTTGCAAACATGATTTTTTGTTCTCAGAAGACCATTGTTTAAAACAGCACAATTACTTCATGTGACTTCAGCTGCATTACAAATATTAATATAGGCCCAAAGCATGTGATGAACAGATGATAAATGAGCAGGAATAGATTACTTGCCAGTAAAGAACAATGAAATAAATATAGCAATCCTTTTGCCCATAGTATTATTTTGAAATAGTCTTCTTAAAAATTTGCTCTGTAACTAGTTCTTCCCCAGTGTGCATAACAGTATTTATGCATAAGTGCTTGGTTTCACAGAAAGTAAAATAAATCTCAAATGCAAGACATTCATTTTTTCCAAGTCAAAATATTAAGTATATTTAAAAAACACATAGAATTATTATGTATTTTGATAAATACTACGATATTTATTACTCTAGAAAACAATAACAATAAATATGTTAGCATTGTTCAATGTGTAAGGATTCCAGTCAGCAGTAAGTTTCACTATTTTGTACTTGTCATATGATAAAAGCTTATCCTTGTTTTGGAAGATTTTTATAATGTTCTGCTTTTCAATTCTGTTTCTTGGTTTTTAATAACAATTTTAAACTATATTAGATACCGCTTGAAGTTGCAAATGAAGACTTGCAGCTTGCTACAACACTTGATTATAGTCAGTGCACCAGTGATGAAGCAGTCACTGATGACCACTTTCTTACAGGTAAGCAAGCACATTATTCATTTGGTTGAGTTGATCTTTAACATATCAGTATTTCCTGCTTTTCATGTTGTCATAAGTATCATACCATTTTTTTAAAGAATTTCACATTGCAGTATGCAGCAGGGCTTGATACTTGATGGATTTGACATAATAAAACACTTTTGCCTTTATCTCATTTCAAGATCACAAAATGATCATAGAAATTAGTGTCAAAAAATACCACTCAAAAATGAAAGCTGCTCAGAGGCACTAAGCAGGTTCTGCTTTGGCCACAGATTTTTTTGTTGTTTTGGTTTTTGGATTTTGGTTTGGGTTTTTTTTGTGTTCACATTGACTGAGAGTGTTCCTTTGCCATTGCCTTTGGATCAGTTGGACTGGAGCATATCAGTGCTGAAGCACTAAAAGCCAGAGAAGACATCCTCTGCAATCCTAAACTGTACATTTTTAGAATAAGCATAGTAGTTGCAGAGTCAGTAAGTGTGCTGAATAATAATAAGACATCTCTGATGGAAAGGACTTGTGCTGTAGTTCTGATTTCCTATATATATATTATATAATACATGTAGGAAATCAGATATATATTGCTGGCTATGTAATGATCGTATCTTTTTCTTGCCAAATACCTTAAGACTGTTTAATGTTCCCCAGTGCTTATTAGGAAATGAAATAAAATGTTTTCTTGGTTGATTAATAGCTGATCTTGAAATGAGATCAGGTCTTGCCTTTTGTGAAGTAGAAGAACAGTGTAGACGAGCATTTGAGCTTGAAGATGAGAAGATAAAAAAGTGGAAAGCTGAAAGAGTATCACGGGAAAAACAGAATGAAGAGGAACATGCAAGAAGGGTGCAGCATCTGGAGCAATTTGAGGCTGAAAGAATAAAGTTAGATCTTCTTCATAAGGTAATGAATGATATTAAGCCAATCTGTTCCAGTCTAGACTATCTGAATTCTAGCTCTAATGTGAAAAAGAAACTACTGTCTCAAACTGCATGACTGTCCTAAAACCTATCAACTTGTGTTGCCAGTAAATTGTAAAATGTATTTAAGTGTAATCCTTTGGCTTTTATGTATTTACTGTTTTAACCAATAGTGAATGAATTTGCTATGCTAAATTTTAAATTATTCCATAAGCTTTGCCTTTACAAAGCTTTTATATTATTAAATCAGCCAAAGTACTGGGAATGAGAGTTGTGCTGAAATTAATCACAGATGAAAAATGGCCACTGTGCCCTAATAGAAAATACTTTGCTAGTTTGGACCTCCCAGCCCAATTTCATATTTCGATGTTAAAATCTTAATGAAGGTAATCAGAAACAAAATTACTCAGTTCAGCAATGCTGGTGCTGTTCTTCACTAGGTTAAAGTTACAATACTTCTGTCCCTGTCTTTATCTGGGAAACTTACTCAGGCTTCATCTACTGATGAATGCCACAGCAGATGATGACTCAACACATTGGCTGGTTGCACTGTCAGACTATCTAGTCATGTTTTGCTATAGTGGGTGGAGCATCATAAAGGACAAAAGAGTGTAGGAACATGAAGAAATTTAACTCTCAGATATTAGACTTGTGAGGCCACAGAATTTTATTATTTAGCCTAAATAAGTGTGTTTTGAAAGGTGCATTAACACTACATTTTCAGTTTAACTAATTTGTGGCTTTCTGAAAAGGTGGGCGCCTTGGCAGCAGCAAGGTGATTCAAGTCACCAGTAGTAAGGAAGGGCTTAGTAAATAAAAATACCTTTGATCTCAGTTCAATGTCCACTATAGCTCTCTTTTCAAAAGGTCAGAAAAAGTGGTAGGCCTTCTTGGCTCTTTGCTGTCACAAAACATTTTTGGATGTAAGATGGCTGTCTCTAGAGAAAGAGGGACATGGCCACATTTAGGCACTTTGATACTGCTGTTGCAGGAACACTTCTTTTAGAGGTGAGAAATAGAATCCAACTTTTCCTGTTGCAGAAGGATCTAGATTTCTGGTCTCCTGTTGTCTGAACAGCATGCTTCTGAATGCACATGAAAAATAGCACTTAGACACGTGGGAGACTTTATGCTCCAAGTTGAAAGTGCTTCCTTATACTACTTCCTTCATATCCTCCATATTTGATTTGGTTGATATATCTTGGTTCCACCAGGAGTTATGTGGTTCTGGATCAGTCTGGTTTTTAGTTATTTTTCTAACTAACTTTCTGGCCGCTAACTTACAGTCTGATTGAGACTTTTCCTGATTGAGGTTATGTTGGGCAAGGGGGGAAATGCTATTTACTTGCAAATAGTGAGAGAGTAGACTTGAACTTTCATTTTCTGTTTTGAAGCAATTTCAGCCAGAAATTTTTTTTAGCTTTACTGAACAAAATTCCCATTCAATTCCCATTCCCAAAATTCCCATTATCAATACATACCAGTGCAATTAAAGGGAGATCGTTCATGCTATTGTTCAGACATGTTTCTGTTTTCTGCCTGTACTTTGAATGGTTTGGTAATTAGTTTTCCTCTTAGATACTAGTACAGATTGTGGAGAGGAAGGTGGCAGCTGTTTGGGTCAGTACATAGATGCTGACTTTCTGAAGGTATGCATCTCTCAGTGCATGACCAAATCTACATTACTGATGTAAGTGTCCTGTTGTTTATTTTGATCCACACATGGCTCAGTTTCTCATTTAAATTCAGGCATTCACAAAATTGGATTGTTGGAAAGTCAAGAAGATGGGTGAGATTGGAGAGAGGTGTTTTGTGTCGTTCTGGGTTTTCTACGGAATTCATTTAAGTTAATTTGTTGTGCAGAAACGCCAGGCTGCAATAGAAGATGAGTTACAGAAAGAGGAGGAAGCTTGGAGAGACAAAATGAGGCAACATGGGGTAAGGTTGTACTGTGAGCTTTTGTCAAAAGACTGTGAGGTTATTGTTATATATTTGAGAATAAATGTTATCATGGAATGCTTAATATACTAGATTCTGTTTATGAATGATAAATATGTGCCAATACCTGTCCCATTTTAAAAGTGGTTGAAATCTATCCTAACTAATTGTTTTGGCTTAGGAATTGATCATGAAGCTACAGTTGCAAATGGAGGAGGAAAGAAAGGCCTTGGAAAAACAGAAAGCAAAGGAAAGACAACAACTGGCTGAACAACAGAATATAGCAGCTGTGAAAATCCAAGCTAGATTTAGAGCATATTTAGTCCGTAAAAAATACACTCCCATTTTAAAACAATGGAAATATGAAATGAGAAAGGAGCAGAAAATACTAGAGGAAATAGAGCAAGAAATGAAAGAAAGAGAGGAAAAACTGAACAGGCAAATGGAAGAAAACAGGTTAAATAGAGAAGAGGAAAGAAAGAGGCAAGAAGAACTTGAAAGAAAACAATATTTGAAACAGGTGAGGAGGCGTGAGGAATATGAGAAAAAGAAGGAAAGCCTGAGATTGGAAAGAGAAAAACAAGTGCAAAAAAAAAGAGAAGAACAAAGAAAATTAGAACAAAAAAGAGCAGAAGCTGTGATGAGTGAAAATGTAGAAAATAACATAGAAAACATAAAAAAGAGTAATAAGGCAGAAAATATGAAAGTAATTAGAGAAGAGAAGGAGGAACTAAATAAACAAGTAGAGGAACTAAAAGAAAAGCATGCTGAAATGATGGATGAAACAAATAATTGGATGATTCCAGCAGAAAGAAATTTGACACCAAGCACGCTAGGCTCTGAGAAGGAGCACCCTTCTCAAGTGAAAAATGAGAACTCATACATTAATTCAGTATCACAAGTAGAAGAAAATTACTCACAAACAAGTTATCTTGATAAAGTTTCAAATGGTCATATTTCAAAGGATGAATCTCTTAACTTTGGTGCTAATGACATGGCAGAAAATAAGGCAAACTGCATATGCAGCAGCCCTCCAAATGTCCAGCCAAATGCTAATAACAGACAAATTAAAGATCGATTTTCTCATGAAACTATGAAGAAAACTTTATTTCTGATGGAAAATACGACTGAAGAAGTCAGAGACACCTGGGACAGTAGTCAAGATGTAGCAGATTCTTCTAGTAAAGTAATTTTTCCTGATGATATTGAAAAGAAGAGAATAAACTGGATGAACACATGCAAATCTTGGTCTAAAATATATGAAGAAAACCAAAGAAAGCAAGCAACTATAAGAAGACAACTAAGGAAAAGTTCATTTAGCAAGATGCCTCCACTAAGTGCAGAAAAGATAATTCATAGTGGCCCTTGGAGTACCTTGCAACAGGTAACTGGTAATATGAAAGTTTGAGAGTGAAATGGGAGACATACTTTCACTTTTTTTGTTATGTTCTGTTTTGGTATGTTGGCAGAATGCTGTTTCTTGTTGAGCAGGAAATAGATATTGTGACAGTTCCTGTGCCCAGGTGCCGAATAAGAGCAATGACAATGCCTTTTGAATTCCAGTGAGTGTTGTGGAACAGACTATGTGGTATTAGTCTTCAGATGATTGATAATATTAACCTTTTAAAAGGCAAGAGCTCTTTCATTCTGCTAAATTAACAAGGTTTTGCCTTTGTATAAAGGCCCACATTTCAGCTCCTGCTCCCTTTGGAGTTTTGAGAGGAATAGTCTCTTCTAGAAACGATATATTACTGATCAGCGTATAGAAAATGTTTTGCCATAAAGAACATCTCCTGGTTGCCAGGACTTATTTTTCTTACCACTTATTAACTTATTGTATGCTTTCTCTATGCTCTCATCTTGATATCCATTCTGTATAGGCTTACTAGCCTATACACACTTCTAGTCTGAACAATTTTTGTCTGTTCTACACTCATTATTTATGATACTGTGACTATTGTTTTCATGCTAGCTTCTCCCATTGGACAGATCAAACCTATCATTGCCATTCTTTTCTATATGAAACAATAACCATTAGTTGCTTGCATTTTATTAAACATTAGTAGATTGTAGTTTTGTTCTCTTTTTCATCCTAAAGAAAATTACCATAACATGATGTTGTGCCATGAATATTCAATATGCAAAACATTAATTTTACTTATCAATAAATGCTTGTAGGTCACAACGCTTACGCTCGAAGATTTGCCAGCTTGCAGCCTCTCAACTTTATCTGAGTGTTCAAACCTTCAAGTCTTGACTCTGAGGCGCTGTGGACTGGTTGCACTGGAAGGACTAAGTAGCTGCAAAGACCTGAAGTATATCAATGTGGAGGTACCAAGCCTATTTGGTTCTTTGTTATAACATGGGGAGAACTGCTAGTTTTGCTCCTTAATTCATTGTTCAGTTGTCCAACTGAATATGTAACTTTTAGCCTTAAGAGCATAGGAATAGCAACAAAATGCTCCCAAAAATGAACAAAGTTATACAAGCAGATTTACAGTGCAAATAACAAAAAACTGCACGCTGCAAATGATTCAACCTACACTAAGAAAATAGGCTAAGGTTAGCTGTAGTATAGATCTTTGTTTCCTCAGTCTCTGACTGATGAGTGAGCAGATGCTGTTCACCATAGCAGGTGCTCAACTTGAGCAAGAATAGGTAGAAGGAAGAGTCCTTTGCAACATACACCTTGAATATTAATTAAGATTAGTAACATATGTGCTCAAGGAATGATATGTATAGTGAGTTATACTAGTGGCCTAATGTTAGATATTCACTACTGTGCAGTGTTTTACAGGCCCTGTTTAATGACTAAAGAGAACTTTTTCTCTGTAAGACATCTTTGTTCCAGAACTTGGCAATTTACATGAAACAGCTTTGTTCACATTTTCAATTTAATGTGTTTTAACAACACCATTTTCCAGATGAAAAGACCAAGAAGAGAAAACAGTGAAAGAGAAATCTGAGGAAGCATTATTAAAATAGCCTGGGGAAGGGGGTATGTAAAAAGCAGGATCCCTTGGAGGAAAAATATTAGCTTAGAACAGTGTGACCAAAGTACCTCTAAATGCAGACTTTTGCTATTAGTAAATAGGATGACAGCAAAATTACTGCTGTCTTCATTACCATCTAGTAAGTATGATGTTTCTATGCAGTTTTTAGTTCAGCCTTCCAGGGTCTCAGGAGGTAGAAAAATGTATATGGAAGAGACTGCTCTGTTCTTAACTCCTTTTTTATTCTCTTTTTCTTTCAACTTTGGGCATTTTCAGAGCCAGAATGAAGATCAAGATACATTCTTGTTCTATTTCAGCAGGACACAAAAGGTCATTTCTAGGACTCATCATTTTTTTTCCCAATGGAAAAATAAAGATGCCTTTACTCCTAGCTAAGAGCTTAGGATAAAAATAAGCAATGAAGACAATCTGCTAGATTTTACTTAGTTCTGCTACTTCACTTCAGATGGTATTTAATATTCTCATTTTCTTTTATTGCAGGAGAACAACATTCAGGTAATTGACTGTGCAGATCTGGAAAGTCTCTGTATTCTCATTCTGAATAAGAACCGTCTTTCATCAATTTGTGGCTTAGACGGATGCAAAAATCTCCAAAATCTTGAACTTTCCTACAATAGAATCACTCGGATTGGTAAGAAAATTACTCCAATTTGTATAAAAATATTTATGCAGTTTATATTCAGAATTATACACGCCTTGGATTTAGAGCCAGTCAGCTGCTAAGCCCAAGGAGCAGACTTGGCAAAAAACTTGCATCTTAAAGCATGGCTTGGCTACTGCCACGTATTCCATCTAGCAGGTGATGTAACTATTGTCAGCCAGAGAGCATTAAAATCTTTCTTAAAGGGCCACTAGCATTATCTGCACTGAGTCAGCTGGAATATGAGAGTAGGCAGAGTTCAGCTTATCTGCAGACATAATGAAAGCACAGCCTAGCTGTGCAACTGCAGGGAACTCCACTGTGCTCCTGGCTGACACAGTAAGTAGTTATACAGAAATGGTGTTGTCTGTCTTGAGTCTGCTGGACAATAGGAAAATAATTTAAAACAATTATTAAGCTCATAGACTAAACAAATTCACATAAGACTTGTAAATAAGTAGTTCCACTGTTAAATAACACTATGAACATGGATAATACAGTTCCGTGATAAACAGCAAGGGTGTAGGAAACAGAAAATGGGAAAGCTTTAAAAAAATCTGTAGATGTAGAGACTTTGATGAAGATATTATAAATATTTTTTGTTAATATGTGTAAATGTTAGTACTCATGAAGACAATTTTTAATACGTGAGGATTAAAGTGCTGGGAAATCAGTGTTTGCTGTAAAAACATATCAGTACTCTAAGGAGGATCAATAAAATAAAAGGGTTAAAAAGTTTCATCTGTATTATTGTGGCAAATAGTGCTTGAAAAGATTCTTATTCAGATTGATCTCATTTGATAAAAATGTCTGCAAGATTACTGTAAGAATGACATCTTTTTAGTGGATGACATTTAAGAATGTGTCATCCATGTGGAGTGTGGTAACTTCATACAGGCCAACTGGACTAAAATTCTCCAGTACTTTCTCTTTTGTGCAGTGCACTCCTACAATTACTTAGTCTCTAATGAATTTAAGTGGGTAAATAAATGTTCACAAAAGTCATCTTCCAATGTGGGTTTTTTTCCTCTCCAGTATCGCTTTGAGGATTTTAGGTTCAAACAGATGCATAAAACAGGATATATTTCATATTGAGTAGTTGCACAGAATGCATAAAAGTGGATTTGTGGGTTATACATGGTTAGCATATCACTCCCATCTGTAAATCTTGCAGGATGTCCCTTAGCAATTTTGGAAGCTCCACTACTGTGTAGTAAAGCTTATTTACATTCGTAATATTTAAGTTTTAATGACTTATTGTAGGAAATTTCTGGCATACTGTGATTTCTCTTTTTATTCTTTTCTCCTGTCATTGAAATAGAGCATCAGGAGGGGAAAAATTAGAGTTGCCAAAAACCCCTTAAAAATAGCAGTAAGAGAAATAGTCTCAATTATGCTTTCTCCCTTAGGAATGCATGATCACAAATTAAGCAATTGTGACAGTAACACACCAAAGTCGAGTGCATATGCTTGCATTTTGAGGATGAATGCTTTGTTTAAAAATTTTCATGCACAAAAAGTAGAATTTTGACTAAAGTTTTCAAATATGCTTCTGTAGGATGTCTGTACTGCCATAGAGTGCTGGGTGAAACCCTGGCAGCTCGAGGAATAGCAATGCATAACCATGCATGGTCATAAATGCTGCTTTCAATATACTCTTTTTAAGACAGCACAGAGAGGAATTTTTATTTTTCATCAGACACCTTTTTAGTTTTGGCATTGTTGTTTGAGGGTTTTATTTTGGTTTTGGTTTGTTTTTGTTTTCATTTTTATGTTTGCTGTTGGCTTTCACTGTTGTTAGTTGTCTTTGTCACACATAAAAGTGACTTCAGATCTGCATCAATAGCTAAGAGAGTCCCTAGCTGGCAGACTTCAGCTGCACTTTGCAAATTGCTGAGAACTTCTATAAAGGTTCTCCTTGAATCTTCCTAAAACCATGTAATTGCCAACAAAATGCTTTTCCTATGGCTGCTATAACTTTTGTTTGTTGCCTTCTGGAAATGCGCGTAAGAGTTTCATGCTTATATTTAATTTTGCATGTCGGCAGAAGAACCAGTAAAATACCATCTGTTTGTAGTACAATATTCTCTCTTGTGTGTTTTCTGTTGGACTGCATGTGATAATTCCAGAATGTTCTGAATGACATTCAGGTGAGGAAGAGTTAAAAGAAGGTGCTTTGTGCAGCATGCAGAGAAGGAAACTTCCAGATTTTGTTTTACCTTCTTGCCTTTTCTGATTGTTTGTGCAGTCTCTCTTCTTGGTCCCATTCCAGGCTCATAGAGTGCTTTTAAAGTTTCTGCTAAGCTTAAACTAATTTAAACTTAGGTAACTTAAGCTGCTCTTTAAGAGGAAGTCTTGGGAACAAACACACGAAAACGCGAAAGTGTTTCTGAGACCACTAGATGGTGCTAGTTCCTTTTTTATTTTCATCCAAGCACGAAAGAAAAATACAGACCAGGATCTTGCAGTCCGGGTGTTATGTCATGGACGTGTTTGAAATTTTTCAGAGTAATTAAAGATTTGTATATTTATTTTACTAAAGCACAGTTTTGGAGTTAAATTACATGTGCGTTATATTTAAGGTGATATCACTTTATCACAGATAATTGCGTTCTTTTCACTAAATGTTTTCTATTTTTAAATTAAAATTATTGGAACACCTATATTGGGAATTTTTTAAAATTTACTGCTGTTTTGGTATTTAATATTTTGCTTCCGTTTTCTCCTTATCATTTGTTTTCGTTTTTAAGTCCTCTTCTGCAATCTCAATACTCTATGGTATCTCTGGTTTCATAATTTTTTTGTGAAATAAAATATGGAATCATAGGGTTTTTTTCAGAGGACAGTCACAAAGAGATTCACTACTGTGAATCCAGCTCATTCAGATTCCTTTGGTGAACTTGTGAAGTTTTGGGTGAGATAAAGATGAGACACAGTGTTCCCTCAAATAATCCTAAATTAACTAAATTATCTAAGAATTCATGAAACAGATGTAAAATCAGAAATTCCTTATTTTAGATATGTTATGTGAAAGGTATCCCTTCAAAGGAATTTTTACTACAGAGATACAGCAAAGCTGCTTGGACCTGTAGGAAGTTAGATGCATCAGTGTCATTGCATGTGTAAGACCATGGGAAGGCAGTGTAATTTTTGCTGTTGTAAGGATGATTTTAGTTGAATTCTGTGAAAGAAACAGATGCTCATGGGAATTCCTTTGCATTTCTTTTGTGTGTAGAGATTGCATGCTCTTTAATGTAGATGGCAAGAGTAAATTTGTTGAGAGTGGGATGGCTACAGTAGTATAGCTTTGTTCTTAAAGGCACTAAATTTTCTTTATAAATTTTGTCATTAAATTTATTTTTCCATACTTCCTTAAGCAAGACTATTTTAAATAATAGTGATGATACTGGCCTAAGTTTTAATACAGTTTTTTCTAACCTTGTTGATAAACTTTTTCAAAAACTCTTTAAAAATGAAATAATAAAAATTAACTTTAAAACATAGTGTTTTCATTCTGATGGATGATTTTAAGAGGGCTGTTAGCATTTCACAGAGTTCAGAACAGGTGTAAAGTGGCTAAAGCATAGTAATTACAGTTTATCACTAAGAGAATGTTCTCTTCCAACAGAAGTACCAAAGAGATTATGAACTGTTATTATTGCTTAATTAACAGGATCAGAGATTTGTGAACCATATGTATTGTATATGTGATGGGGTCAAAATACAGTAATTCATTTTAAACCCTACACAGAAGTAATATTAATTGTAATATCAGAGAATGTACAGACAATTCAGAGTTTTCTTAGTACTTGAATGACAAGAGATTTTTATTTCATCGTGTTTTAAATCATGAATTTTCAGGTGGTCTGGAGTCACTGAAAAATCTTCAACAATTAATTGTGGACCATAATCAGTTAATCAGCACAAAAGGTCTTTGTGAGGCACCTACTCTCATTCACCTAGACTGCTCTTTCAATCATCTTGCACAAGTTGAAGGCATTGAGAATTGTGGCCTACTTCAAGTTCTGAAGTTGCAAGGCAATAATCTCCAGGAGGTAAAAGCTTTGAATTTAGTGGCTGTTGTGCATGCATCTTTTTTTGTGCATAGTCATATTTTTCAGCATTCTGAGCGTGTGCTTTTTGATTGGTGTGGGATGTTTCATGCTCTTAGGTAAGATTTTTTTTTTTTTTTGCCTTGTCACAGGGTGATTTTTCGAAGATACAAATGGCTAGCACTTAATTGTTTTCTTACTCCCAAGTCCTTGAAGAATTGAACTCTCAGTGATTATGGTTCCTCCTTCATTTATAGCATCTAGTTTTTTTTCTAGTTAGGATTCTGATTTTGTTTATAATGTAAGAAAAGATTATTATTACTTATCAGTCCTGTTATAATAGTAAGATAATTGTATCAGTCTGGTAATAATGATTTAATTGCCATTACATATAAGTAAATGCTCCTTACCATTACTTGTATATAATGACAACATTATTATAATGATTAAATTATCATGCTTATTTAAAGTATGTTGATTCTCCAAAACTTGAAATTTGTGCTGCAGCATTTAAAATAGCAAAGTTGATTGCTAAACGTATGCTTAATCATATTTACTAACAGTTATTCTCCTATAAATTCAAGAGATGAAAACCATTGTCAATAAGCATGAATAAAATAGTTAGGCTGTGACTCCTGGGCTCTTGAACTTTTTTTTTCTTCTTTAATTTTTTATATTGACTATTCAGTTGTGAAAAAAGACATTAAAAAGTATTTACCACCTGACATATGGAGATTATGTGTGACAACTGGTACATACATAATAAAGAAATGATACATATATTCAAAATGTCAATTTTTCTTGTATTTAGTAATGATTTATGAAAAGCATCTGGTAAACATTCCATTGTTGTTTCTCTAATTTATATTAGTCTTAAATAACCATCTCGTTTCTATTTAGCTTCCAAGACTGGAAAATCATGTTCTCTTAAGAGAATTATGTTTGGATGACAATAGCATTTCTTCTATGAGAATGCTTGCTTTGTATTGGTTGCCTCTATTGCAGATTCTTTTGCTGTCTCAAAATAGGTAAGAAACGTTCTTCCACTTACAGAACTGATCCAGAGAAATTTACTAACATAACACTTGTCTGAAAAGTATAATTCTCAGTATGGTTGAAATTTCACCATCTTTTTGGGATATTCTTTAAAAATAAAAATATGTGGTTGGCATGTAATTACATTGACTACCTCTACTAAGAAAATTTGAAACAGCATTAACTATGTACATTTTTTTCTCTTGGATATTATGTGAAAATAATTCTTGAGCATTGTGGCATTATTAAAACCATGGTGGGTTTCTTTCTTTCTTTAGCAATTGTTTCTAGAATATGTCTGTCAAACTTCATATTTCACAGCTAGCTTATTCAAAACAGACTTTGAAGGCTAAGTTAAGGGCAAATACTACAGTTAGAAAGGCCAAATAAGAATGTTTTTTATTTTACGTATATATTTTAATACCCTCCAAAACAAGTATATTTGCTTTAATTTTTCACTCTTATGGTTCTGTTTAAAAGGTATAAAATAAAGAAGAATCAAGACAAGCAGCGTAAAACTGGATCATGCCCTTAAGTTCTCTGTGATAAGTTTTCTGTTTGTTTTCTAAGATAATCTGTTCATCTTTAGAAGTAGAATAACCAGATATCCTGGATTCAAAATCTTATTTTCCCCACCCCTACTTCTTGTCTATTTAAATTCTGCTAAAAAAACATGAAACATTTATTACAGTTTGTAATATGTTAATAGGAAAATTAATTTTAATTAATATCAATATTTTTCTCTTCTGTGATAATTTTGTTCCGAATAAGACTGATCTCAGCTTAACAAAGAGATTACTACGTACCATGTATAGAAATATATTCTCAACTATTTACTTCACACTCCTGTTAGTGAATAGATGTTTTTAAAGGGTGATTCATCTGCCATTTTTAGCTGCTTGCTTTGAGGCTAATCATAGCCTAAAAGTGTCTGTTCATCTTCATTGACTAGTAAAAAAATCAAAATGACCACCCCATGTGTAGGTGTCAACAGCTGAACAGAAGAATCCCATCCTATGTGAAATTTAGTTCAGCACAGCCAATTGTGTCTGGGAGCCTGTGGGAAAAAGGATGTGTAAGACTGAGTTCTGTTATTATAAGCAATGTCCTTCATGGAAATTGAATATTATTTAAGTATACACAACCTATATTTTTATATAAATTTTCAGATTTTTTTCATAACATCTCTAGTGAAGTACTAGTCATGGAGACTCTTGGATGTAAATAAAATATCTACAGGATCTAATCTTCAAGTTCCTGATCAGGCTTCTAGGGTTTGGGATTTTTTGTTCCCTTATTAATTCTTCTAGAGTTTGGAGAAAGTGCTTCTCCTGCCTGTGATTGAGCAAGAGCATTATATGTTAAGCATTAGGTTTTGAGTCACACGGCTTGATTTAATTCTTGTTTTTAGCTATCTTTTTTCCTTGTCTCATTTAGTTTCTTTGTGGAAAATGTGGCTCTATATTGTAGTTTCCTCTTCTTCCTCCAGTGTAGCTATGTGTAATAAAGTGTTTGCAAACTCCTTGTAGTTCTCACATGCTTGCTAGGGACTTGCAAGTACAGTCTCAGGGATAGCTCAAATGCAGCCTCTGGATTTAGGTTGTGCTGGACTGGCATGTAGATGTACCTTAGGTGACTTGCCTATCCCATCATCTTAGGGTTTTTAAAGTCCATTGCAGTACTTGCTCTGGTTTTCCAGCAGCCAAGCAGAGATGCAGTGTTTGGTCTGCTGAGTTCCTTTTGCAGGACTGTGAGAAAGGACACATTTTTGCATCAACAGACTGGATGTTCTGAAAATAAGTAGACATCTTGCCCCCAAACAATTCCCCTTCTTTCCATGACGTATCTATAGCTAATGGGAAATCTTTGTGACAAACAGGACAAGATAGCCTTAAATCCATATTAAAAGCCTCAAAATTCTTGGCATTTCAGTAGCCTGCTCTGTTACACTCATTTTATGTACACTTATAAGCAGCTCCATATGTGTGTGCTATAGCATAAGTAACTCGATGTTCTATAGAAACAGCGAATGTAATGGAGTAAGCTGTTGAAAGAAAAGCTGTTTCTTTACTTTTATCCTACAGCCAGTGCAATTTTGTGAATTTTTTCCAAGTGTGCACTGAGTGCCATTTCCTCTTTACTGATTGCAGGAAGCCAATATAATGATAATGCTATGAATCTGTATTCTTTCTGAAAGTGAAGTCCTGTGAAAAGAAAATTCTTACACTAATTTACAGGACATTTTTATTCCTGAGATGCTTTGTCTGCATCATAAATAAGAAATTGTCAAAGGCAAAACTCCAAAAATTATTTGATTTAAATTGTTTTAAACCTATAGTCTTAACAAGAAACTAAAGCAGGTAGTGACTAATTCCTTCAAATAGAAAAAAGACAGCTATTTCAACACTGCTGTTTTTATTGAGTGTTTTATTGTGGCTTTTATATACAAACCATATTCTTGATCAATGTGCAGTTGACCAAAGGAAATGGTGAATCTCCTCTTGACTTGGTTTCTGCACAACTGGGACTGTGAAGATCCATGCTCTGTTTTATAGCAGCTGAGGACACAACTGTCAAGTTAGTTTAAAAGAGGGACATATTCTTTTTTCTTCTGTTGTGGATAAAGATTTAGGTATAGGAAAAAACAGCCTTGTCCTTGTGTAAAATTAATAAATTTTTAATATGTTTTCAGAATGCATGTGGCATTTTTATTTACATGAAATCCCATTTAATTATGCAACCTACTAGTTAATGTCTTTTTAATTTAAAAATTTTACAGTGAGACACTAAACATGCTGTTCTGGTACCTTTTTTTTCAACTTCCAAATAGACAAAATCCCTCCTAACATTTCTATTTTAATGTGATATTAATATGAAAAATTCCTTTTTTTTTTTTGCTATCATTTGCTTTTGACTAAGATAACCTAAGTGAGATAGATAAAAATTTAATATTTACAAAAATGTAATTTGCAAAAGTTCCTTTTTATTTTGGGAAAATGGTTTGGCCCAAATCAAATTTGTTGTGAACATGTTGCTCCCATGTTTTTGCAGCTAGATTCATATAATTCCTAAAAAGCTTATATTAGAAATGCTAAAAAGTTGGTTAAGTTCTTTCTTAGCATGCATTGTTCTCTCAATTTAAATATATAGGGTATCTGTATTTTTAACTGAATTTCTCAGACATGAGAATTGATCTCCTTGCAAGCCATGATATTTTGAAAATTTGACCACTTTTCCAGAATTATCATAACAAATCTAAATGTCATTGGATGTTGAAATAAGTCATTCATGAAAAAAGCTATACCGATATACAGTATTTTTCTCCATCCTCTCCTTACTACTCTAGATTTTTTAAAATAATTTTCAGTAATTCTTTACTGGTGATAAGTTTATGTCTAAGTATGTGGTATCATGGATAATGTAGTTGAAGTACTGTCTAGAAGCGTATTCAAGAAGCTAAGTGGTTACCTGACAGATTTCCTATATTCTGTATATTTGCTGCTTATAAATACGGGGATTATTGTAAACTGAACTGTCTTTAATTTAAGGAATGAAGAAGCAATCTGATCTTTACCTAAAGATCTAGATTACAATATATTTATTTTAGTTATTTTGCCCTGCTTCCTGCTTACCGCTTATTAACATCAATGCTAATTTTTCTGGGGAAAAGCAGTTGCACAGTAGGATTTAGACCATCTTGAGCAGTAACTGCTATTCATGTTCAGAAACACAATATTTATTTTCTGTGATGTATACTTGCAACTATTCTTAAACCTTGTTTTCTGATATAGCCACAAAGGCTACATAAACTCTATCTCTGACTGTTCTGCTAGCGCCTTAAATGGGAACAGAAAAAGGAAGCTATAGCTTGCTTTTTTGTGGATATCTTTTACTTTTGTGTCTTCTTTGTAATTTATATCTCTCTTATGCCCAGGGCTAATGTGACAAGGTCAAGTAGTATTAAGTTTTCAGTAATGTCCTTTGTCTTTCTGGTTTGAATTTTCTTAGGAAAAAAATTAACAAAGAATGTCGGTAAAGGAAAAGCTATAGAATGACGGAGAAATGTTTTAACTCTCATAATGCCAACGGCAGGCAAGGACAGTCCAGTAGACAATTTCTAATCCACCACAGCATATGCTGATAAAGATCCAGAGAACTTGTTATAAATAAAAACCCTGCATAATCTTTTGCCCCTCATGCATTTGTTTTCTGAATATATGAATCTATAGTCATGAATTTTTGGTTTTTGCAGCCATACTATTAGCCAGTAATATCTATGATGATATTTGCTACAAATATTAAAAATACTTATGTATTAATGACCGATGATGAGAAACTAAAACGCTGAAATTTGTATTACTAGTATATACAGATCTACATGTAAGGCTTAATCATTTATAGAGTCAATACTTGTTCATAGTTGTTTGATTGCATGGAAAGCTTCCACAGCACAAAGGAAATAGAACTAAGTAGGGTTACAACCAGGAAACTTTACAATGTAGTTTGAAAAAGAAATGGAAGTATAGTGGCCCGTACTCAGTTGTCTTTGCATTTGTTTCTCTGCATTTACTCTTAAAATGTTATGTTGTCGTATAGAAATACTTCTCAACTGAATGTGGAAACTATTTTTTTTTCTGTTTTTAATTTGGTTATATTTTCAATGAGATTAAATAATCTATAAGCAACATTTAGTTGCTTATAGAATAATTAGTGCACCAGAGTGAAATTCAGCTCTGCCTTTTCAGCTGTAAAGCCTGTGTTGGAAGCACAACGTAGTAGTACCTTTCAGCAGCAAAGACGCATTTTTGTCCCTCAATTTCATTTTTGTGTAGGGTCATATTTCAGACAAAAAGAATTCTCATTTATACCTTTCAAAGGCACTACACCCTCAGAAAATACTACTTTCAGTGAAAATTAGCAGTCAAAAACCGACCACGTACAGTGCCATTTCTGTTACCATGCTAGGGCCTTGCTGTTAAAGGGATGAAACATGTTACCTAAACATGTATTTCTCTAAAAAATGTACACTTGGTGTACCATGTGCTTAAACACTCTAGTTGTAGTTGATAATTGGGATTCTTCGCATCTTGATTTTTACCTTTTCCTGCCTCTTCCATATTCAACATGAACTAAGGTAAACTTTAATCTGAAAGGTGATATTTGTCAATAGCCTGGCAGCTGAACAAACCATTCCACATTCATTCTTGCATCAATGAAAGTTTGTAAGCAAAGAAATAACACTGAGCCTTAATCCTTTAGTAGTAGCAATAGCAGTTTCTTTACATTTGCTCAATACTGCAAGCAAGAATTTTGTCCAGTCTGTAGCCTGCAGTACTGCTTCGCTGCATTATTGCTCAAGAAAAGCTCTGATAATGCAAGAAGAACAATTCCATAACCAATTCCATCAATGTGTCAGTAATCAGCACCTATTTGACACAATCTGACAGAAGTATTAAGACAGAGGAAGCCCTAAAAATATATACAGGATAGTGCAGCCTTGACCTGTTGAAATGGAAATCCCGTGACAATGGTTATGCTAGTTTTAGGATCTAGGAAGTAATGTGCTGATTGGAGGAGAGAAACAACCTGATAAGAAGTTTGAGCAATGAGGAAAGAGGAAAGAAGCCAAGTAAATTTTATTTTTTCTCCAGAATCAGGACCTTCTATTAGTACCATTCATTAGTAGTAGTTATGGTGCCTAAAGAAAAGCCAGCTGAGTTGTGTAAATTTTATAAGATTTCATATATTCAGCACTAAATCCAGGGAAGAGAATGAAATATTTATCAGTTAAAAAAAAACATTTGTGAGAAAGTATTAAAAACTGAGGTGCTGAGAAAACTAAGAAATATTTTCAGGTTAAAATTTCAGTAGTTAGTCCTAGCACCTTGGATAGATAAATGGGCATTCTCTTCCATAAAGAAGTAAATTGTTGTACCTGCAAAAGTTTCTGGTGCCTTTCGGTGTATGAACTCCTGTTTAAATTTAATTTTTAAAATATCTTATCTGTTTTGTTCTTAGATTAACTGACCTTGTGCCTTTAAATTCATTTGTATTTTTGGAAAAGCTAGATATCAAAAATAACTGCTTGTCAGGTGAGTTGTCTTAAAAAAAAAGAAACCCATTCAAATATGAAGTTCTTAGTTGAATTATAAACTGATTTGAATGTGACTGTTCCCATGTATTTATAAGACACATTTATGTAGAAAATATACAAATATTTTCTAAACATGAATAGATATAGATAATAATTAAAATTATACTGTATAGATAGCAGTCTTGCTTTTAGGACTGCATGATGCTGGTACATTTTATTTTCATGTAAGAATTTACGGGAAATAAGATGGTTCTTCATTTGGACATATTTCAGTTTCTTTCTGCTATGCTACAGATCTTAAAGATGTCCATACATGGCTTAGTGGCTGCCATAAACTAAAGGAGTTGTCATTGAGTGGGAATCCTCTTCTCCAAGAAAAGAACTGGAGGTAAGAAAAATACTTTAATTTGCTAAATCAAAAAATCAAAATCAGACACAGATTGTTGAATCTTAGTTAAATAGTAGAAGCATTCCCACATACAGTCTGAAGAGTCTTGCTGCTGTGACAGGTTCACATTGTACTTAGCTAGTAAAGGGGTAGTGTCTGTTAGAAGAAAAAGGATGAATGTTTGATTTTTCCTTAGTAGTTGTAATTACTTAGTTTGATTATTTAGTAGTAATTTAAAATTAGCCTTTTTTATGCTTCTTCAAATTCCTTATCTCTGCATCAAAAATGTAAAGCCCTTATAATTATGAAAGAGATGTAAGAGTAATGCTGTCATTTGCCCTTCATTATTGCCTGGAATAATGATCTGAAAAGTTAAAGAGCTACTCTTAGAGATTATGATATGTCTCTATATAAAAAATGAGTAGGGTAGAAAAGAAACGTGTCATACAAAATTATATGCAGTTAACATGATTCCTGAAATGAGTAGTTACATAGTTTTGTAAACCATCAGAGTAAAATTGCAAATGAATAGGGGTTTTTTGTATAATTTTTTGCATGTTAGACGTAGTAATTGTGGTGTGGCCTCACTGATGCCAAGTACAGGGGTATGATCACTGCCCTAGTCCTGCTGGCCACACTAAAACCTGAAAAACAAAAACAACCCTTACATTTATACCTTCCATTTGAAGATTTTTGTACAAATTTATGATCACTAATCAAAAGAAAAAGCTCAACCATTTCAAACTTTTATTTAGAAGTGTTTGAGTAGTTTAAAAGGTATCTGTGCAAGTACATTCTAGATTGGTTTGATTTTTTTTTAATGAACAGACTTATTTGTACCCTATGGTCCCTGCAGGTAATTTCATTCATAAAATTCTGTGACTGTGACAGTGTTTTAAATTTCCATTTCTATTGTTTGAATTCCTACTCTTATACAAAACTAAGTGTTATTTCACTTGTAACCTAGAGGGAAAAGCTCTCTGAATTTCAATTTAGCTATGAGAACTGACACTTTAGGTTGCTTAAACCAATAGAGCTTTTATGATTAGACAAGAGATTAATTTGTCTAAAGGATTTAAAGTATGGGATACTATGAAATATGGATTTGCTGAATACAGCATTGACTGTAACTTCAGACAATATGTCCCAGTGAACTTTGCATAACCCCTTGATACCAACAAAGGAATTAGTTGTAAAATTTCCCAATCGGTTTCGTACTTTCATGTCCAGCCAGCGATAACACCAACAAAAGTGAAGTAGTAAGAAATCTCTTTCTAAAAATTAAACCCTGAGATCAGTCTGAGCACTCCTAGGGGAATAGGTTTCAATGCTGTAATGATTAATAGAGCCTCTTAAGTGACAGAATATTCACCAGGAAGTTTTCACTAAATGAAATATTGACTCAGCCCTTCACCAGGAGAAACCCAGCTGGAAAAATGAGTGTTGGGATCCCACAGCTCTAAGAGACAAAACTTCCATCACTGATGAACTTTGATATGTCACTGTTTTGGTGTATTGTTATTCAACATCAGCTTTGGTAATTTCTCTCTACTTGTTCAGGAACTGTTGATCTAAACCCATAATTTTATTCCAGACATAGTTGAGATGGTCTTCATTAATGGGCAGTAGAGAAGGAAAGTTTTCTATCTGCAAAAACTGATGTTCTAATCTGTTATTTGGAATACTATAACTTTCTCTGTTTTTAAACTTAGACTTTCTCAGATTTTAAACTTAGTGTATGTTGTCTGAGCTTGGTAGTAATCCTTTACTTTCACAGGGAATAGTCAGGGATTCCAAAATTTTGAAAACAATACGATCTTTTTCAGTAATAGAGGGATTTAGAACCTACAATTAGTATTCTTTCAAGAGTCCATGTTACTTAAAAACTGAGTTAAAGGAAATATTGAGAATTGATATAATTTTGCAATCTTCAGACTTTCAACAACTTTGGTCTGGTACAAGAAATATGTGAAACAAGGTTGCAGTACTGGCTTACATGTCTTGCTAACATAAATGAAACCTCACTAATGATGCATCTTTAATTTTTTTTTAAGTTTCTCATACATATTTTTGTTTCATCAGTGGCCACAGCTGTCATTTTTATAGCAAGAAAATTTCATCTTTGCTCTCATTCCTTTCCCTGACCCAAATTCACTGTTTTCTTTTTCCTGTCAGGCGTTCTGAATAGCATGTCAGTATACGTGGGTATATGTGAATGATAAAGGGAGTAGAATTAATAAGATTTAGTATTTTGTGCAGTTTTAAAATTTAAGTTCTGTGATGTGTCAACAAAATCAGACTGTATCTTAATCCTATGACTTAGTTTGCTGTGTTGCCAACTAATCAAATGAATTACTGGTGCCTATGCATATGTCAAATTTTCCCATTGAGGTTTGTGTAGGTAAAATTCTAGCTCTAGTGATTTGAAACTGGTACCATTGACTTTCTTAGTGTCAGTATTTCAGCAGTGTTCATTATGCCAATGAAGTGTTAAGAAGTCTTGCTATGTTCGGTGTTTTAATTTTTATATTATTCTTTAGTTTAAGTATAAATTCTTAGTTAATGTGTTAACATATGAAATAAGGACAAATACATGCAAACATTTAGAGGACTATCTTTATGTTCTGAATTTGTTATATGATTTTTATCAACAAAATGGGTGTTTTAGCATAAGGATTTTTTTCAAAAATCTAATTAATATTTTTTTCCTAAGGTCTTCCATGTTGGATGTCCTTCCTAGTTTACAGTTGCTTGATGGTGAAATCTTAACCCATCCTACTTTACCCACAACTGAAAAAGTCAAAGCATCAGAATTGGGAACTTTTCTGGAACTTTGTCAAGTTCAAATTGAAGAAAATATTCAACTGAAAAAAAAAGCTGCTGAGTTGGAGTACGTATTTATGTGAATATAAATTGCATTCAGAAATATTTCTTCATGTATTCTTACTGAAGTTCTTGTTGGCACAATAATTTTACTTAGGGTTTCTTGCCTGGAAATGTATTAGCATAAGAAAGAGATTTGAATCATTGACTTTAGAGCAAAGTTTATTTTAGACAGTTATTAAATTTTGAGGGCCTTGAGTTTTGTTTCTTTAAGTTGGAGAAAAGAGGTGGATCAAAATCTGCAGTTCAAAGTAGTTGAATGAATTCATGCACACAACATAGTGCTATACAGGAATTGTAGCTTAAATTCTGAAAGCTGAATAATCATATTAACATGATTTCCAGCTTTAACTTAATCAAATCTAATTTGGCTTTTGGTACAATATGCTCTATTTTTATTTCTGCATTTTTTCCATGTGTGTGTTATTCACGTGGAATAAATAATTGCAAATAAATAATTGCAAAAGATTTGACTTCTTTTCTCTTAAGGTAGTGAATTAGATGGATCTGTTTAGAAGTGTTTAATTTTGCCCTACTTGCTACCTTTATCACTGTTACATTGGTTAGTTGTCCAGTAACTTCAGTTTAGACCATCCAGGTAGTGATGTATCACTTACCCATGCTATGTTTTAATTTTTTGTGATATCTAAATATCTCAAACTTCTCATTTCTGCTCTTGTAATATTGCATTTTTTTTTCTTTCAAAGTTCCTTTTCATTTCCTAGAAGGTTCACAAAATCCTTATAGTCCTTGAACATCCAACTTATGTTTTAATATTTGGAAAAGTAGTTTTCTTGATTCTTCCAGGTACTGAACATTAGCCCAGAGCAGGTGAAGCACGTGCTGTTTTACATTGTTTTAGTTTAAACTTTGCCTTGCATACTTTGATGGTTCAGGAGAAGTATGCACTTTTTTTTTCAGAATCTGGCTATTTTTTGTTTGCATGTAAGCCTGTACATCCATGGTATTACTAGCTAGCAGTTTATTACATCATTGTATTATTGCAGCTTTAACTAAGCTGCAGTAAAATCTTCATAGCTCAGAATCATATTTACTTGAAAAGAGATTTGTATAAGAATTAGATTTCAATTAGTTGGGAGAAATTATATAGTGCATTTTTCTATGACAGATGTAATGTGTAAGTGGCTCCTAAAACTGAGGTGTTTCACCATTAAACCATCAAGATATGTCTTCTCCACTTCTGTGATTTTTGGCTTCTGGTTTGCAAGTGGGAAATTGATATTTCCAAATCTATTTACCATCCTGAAATGGTGTTCTCTCCTTCCTTTTTCATAAAAGAAAATAAAGGTCTCCTTTTCTATGATTGAGAACTTTTTTCCATGTCTGATATTTAGACATTTCATCATTATCCTTTGGCAGAAAAAAAAGCCAGTTTATAATTAGGATATGACTTGGGAGCAAAGTGTAGTAAAATCTATGGAGCTAACTTTAACTTTCATATACATTTCTGCAGGATGGTACAAAATGAGAGGGAAAGATGATATTCCTAAATTTTATTTTTTTTAATTTTACATGAATGAACATAAGAAGAATAAGAAACATGTTGGGTTGTCAGGTTAAGAACATCCATTAATTATGAATAATTATGAGTATGTGGCTCCCACTCCTTTCTGGAAGCTGACTTGTACTTCTAACGTCTTTTATCAAAGGCTGGGAGCAGGAGATGGAGTGCACACTTACTACACTTGCATACCAAAAGCCTTCAAAGGCGATTGTTAAGGGAAGGGCTACCAGTCAGACACAGGCAAGATGGGAGGACAGGTCACCAGGAACCTTGTCAATTCAGCAAGGGCAAGTGCACAGTTCTTTTCCTAGGAAGGAGATAAAGAAAGGAGGCTTTCTGCCCACTCCCAGGCTGCTTGCTGGGTGGAAGAGAGAAGGCTTTGACTCAGTCACAAGCACTGTTCAGCAAAACATTAGTGTTTTATAAATACAGGTTTGGTCACAAATCTAAACAACAGCATTATATGGACAACTGTAACAGGAATGAATTCATTCCAGCCAGAGACAGTACAATTGGGCATAAGGAAAAGACTTTTCAGGGTGGGACAGTGATGAATTGCAATAGGCTGCCCAGAGTGGTTGTGCAGTCTTGTTCTTGGAGATTTCCAAGCCCTGACTGGATGAAAACCTGAGCAGCCTGGTCTGCTTTGAGAGCTAATTCTGCTTTGAAGTAGAAGGTTGAACCAGAGACCTAAATCTGAGGTTCCTTCAATTGAGAATTTTTTTATTATTCTATGTAAATTTTCAAAGAGAAGTTTTTGAAAGAGCCTGCAGATGTTTGAGAAGAACAGTAGTGGAAAGAGGTGATTATGTAAACATCTCTTCTTTCCTGAATGTATGGTTTGGGTGGAGGGAGGGTGGGGAGTGCAGAGGAGGGAGGGTTGTGGATTTTTTAAGCTTTTGAGAATTCATTTGTGATCTTGTGAATCCCTAAATGTGACATGATTGAAGCATCTTGTATCCAATTTGGTCTTAAAATTAATTTCTTGTGTGTTAAAGCCATCTATCTTTTATTTTGACTGAAGTAAAATTTATGGATAACTTGAAAACCATTGCAAACTGCAGTTCATAAAAGGAACTCTAAACAACTTGTTTGTATATAAGCCTTAGCAGCATAGCTATTATATGTACATATTGCAATACTTTGACTGAATTAATGTGACATTACTAAACAACAGGCCAGCAATAGAGCAAACTTCTGTCTGTTTCACATCTTGCTAAGTTATGAGCCCCTGTAGGTGCGACCTCAAGTATGTAAGCTGCCAGAAGTAATCACTGCTTGCTTCCCTAATCTGTTTCATACACCAATGCTGCCCAGTTAAATTCTCTGTGCTGTTTCTTCCCAAAACTTCTCTGTTGTTTCCATGCTTAAGAATAAAACTGACTTTAAAATTTATTTTCTCTATTACACGAAATGTTTTCTGTCACGTAACCTTTAGACGACTTGTAATAAGTAACTGTGTACAAAAATATGATACTTCTGCTGCAGCAATTTGTTTTCAGCCATCAGATGTGCAGTTGGCTGGCTAGTGGAACTTGAACTTTATAAATACTGTATGTATTTTACAGTGAAAATGACAAGAATTTCATAAATGGTGATGGAAAGAGAGAATGTGTCAACAGTGACCTGTTTCATGTTTGAAAGGGACTTTGGTAAACTGCAGTTGAACATCAATAATGATGCTTGTAGAAGTTTCCCTGAAGACAATTTTACCCCACACTATTGCAAACAAAAGCTCACATTAATTGAGGTACACTATTTGAATATTCCATGTATTATAATTCTGAAAGTCACGGTAGGGGAAAACATGATATTAAGCAAGGTTTTAACTAGCACACAGTAACATACAAAGGGGTAGAATATCAATTATGATTTAAGTACAAGAACCAGGAGAAAACTGCCATTCCTGATCAGAACTGGTTTCTTTTTCCCAAGCCTGTCCTTTTTGCCTCTGAGAGATTTGTTCTGCTGACTTTTCCAGATTTACTGTCTCATTCTGACAAAGTTATGCTGTTTGAATAACCAGGCAGCCGTTGCAGGTGTGATTGCAGTAGAAAATTCTATACCAAATATGTTGGCTCTACAAGCAAGCCTCTGCCGCCACTTTAAATTTCATACGTAGCAACATTTTGGCTGATTTAAACTCCGCTGGAAGGCCTTTAGCATAAATAATTTGTCCATTTCTGTACCTGTTAAGTCAGCCTGTGCATGTGTCCATGGATCCTTAAGCATCCTAGCAACCAGTGGGATTTATTCCTCCCCTCTACTCCTCCGTTGCCAAACACTGCATGGGAATTGAGCAGGTTTTGGTCTAAATTAACCAGGATAGTGATGGATAGTCTTTGTGAACTGGTGTGAGGATAGAAGTTGTAACAGTCCTTAATAAATGCCTGATTTAATCCAAATAGACTAAAATCTGATTCTAATGCTTTTATCTTTCCTCAAAGTCCTGCAAAATGCTAGCACAAATTGAGAGGTATCTGGTATTAAAAAAAAAAAAAAAAAAAAAAAAAAAAAAAAAAAAAAAAAAAAAGAGGTACAAGTACAAGTAGTTTTTTACTCTTCATATTTTTTTTTGTGAAAATAATATCTTGGACTTTAGTGTTAGGGCCACTAATGTGCCCAGCATGTTTGTACAGTACTGCAAGATTCTACCCTTGCTCTTCTGGCTCATTGCCCCTTTTTCCCACTGCAAAAGCAGTGGTTATGCTTAAATTTGCATATGGCATAAATCACTTTCACTTGTTATGATCAAAATAAAGCCTAGCAGCGACTGAACATGAAGGAATGTGCTGATCAAAGCTGAAAGCCATAAAAATTTTGCTGTTGCAAGGCTACCATATTTATCTGTATTTCATTGCGCACCAAGCAGCCAGACACTATGGATACTGATGCTTCCATAGGATAATTCCATTTCTTGTTTTGTCTGGATGCCAATTTATGCTTAAAACCTTGGTCAGATCTTAACCAAGAAGCAATTCCAGGTTAAGTGTGACCAATAACTGTGGAAAAGGTCTGAAAGGCAAACCATGAATTTACATTAATTTAAAAGGAAATATTGTGGTATCAAAAGTCTTAATGTTGTCATATTTCTTACTTTGTCTTCTCCCTTCCTTTGTATGTTCTTTTTTTTACCATTAAAGGTGTAAACCATTCCTGCATATTTTCCATTACAGCAGCTTCCTTTCTGTGGTCTGAATAAGCAATCTTCAGGAGCACCTCTCTAGTATCAAGAGTGCAGTGCAGTTGAGACACTGGGAAAGTTGCAGTGTGTTGATAGGATGTTGATATATCCCTGTTGGCTGAAGTAAAGAATTATATATATATTTAAGTAAAGAATTTAATTAATGCTGTAACTATTTTCTTTTAAAATAATTGTTATTCTTACTATGTAGCATGTTAGATCCTTAAACAAATTTATAGATAAGTTCAAATATTTTTAGGACTTGTATGTGTGGAATTAACAGGAGTAGGAGTAATATTTTGTAGTGGACAATCAAATGTACCCAGTGAGTTGTGTGCTTAAGCTGTTTGGATCAATTTACCCATTCAGATTTTGTCCAGTAGCACTGAAGTTGCACGAGCAGTGGAAGAGTTGGAATCCTTTTTACTCTTATAGGGTCTGATTGATTATGTTCTTAAAAATCTAAAATGTTAGTTGAACTTCACTGAGGGTATGATTATAATGGTAAAGAGTCCCCAGAACTTTATAAAAATTTCACCTTTCCAGAATGATGAACAGGAAGGACATTTCTGTTATTCTAACTATAATTTTATTACCTAATTTTTCCAGACTAACAAGAAAATTGATCTTATTTCTATTTTTTCTCTTGGATTGCTGACCTAGAATTGACTTTGCACTCCTCTGAAATTAACACCAGATTACAGATCTCTGCATCTATCTATACTATTAAAGGAAAATGTTTTCATGATCCCAGAAGTACCTGCCACCTAATAAAATGAACAAACACCATGCAAAGTACAGACAGCCATTTGAATCTAACAATTAGTTCATATTTACTCTTACTTATCCTCATCATTCTTCCTGAATTTTCTTTAGACATTGTAGTTTGTTGGTTTGAATCTACGTCTGGGTTTTGTTGCTTTAGTTCTTATCTAAATTTTAAAATTACTGTTATTATTATATGAGTTTTCATAGTTGCAAGGTAAGATTGGATTGTTAAGGCAAAATTGCCTCAAACCTTCCAAAAATTTGGGCTTCGCATGCCACTAGCTACACAGAAAATTAATAGTGAAATTCATGATGTAAAGGCTATTTTAAAAAGACTGAAAACTTTCTCTTTTAGGAAAACTCTGAGTAAAATAAGAAATATGTGTGATTATAGTTTAAATATGTCCAAAAAAAGATAAAATCTGTTAGGATTCGTAGTTACCAAAACTGGATTTCCAATCACACTAATTGCTATTTGCTGTAAGACCATGGAAACATTTAAGAATACTTGAAAGTACAAGCTATTTTAGAAAGAATAGAGGGAATTTTTTTTAAAGCATTCTAACAGACATGTAAATTTTTTTTTTAATTATTTTTTCAGAATTACCTCTTCTATTGATTCTGTACTGGGACAATGCTGTTATTTTAATCAGTTGATGAAACTTAGTATTAAACATCGATATGTACATGAGTACGGTGAACTAAACATTAATGACAGAGATGGACCAGAAGCACTTCAAAATCTTTTAAAGCAAACATCCACTGGCTGCCTACAGGAGAATAACCTCTTTATCATGGGTGTGACAGAAAATAAACAGGTCTTGTTGGATCCTTCCAAAAGATGGATTGCAACTGGTGATATTCAGGCCACATTCATTAACTCCTCCCTACCTGTGCATCAGAAGGAAAATAGAGAAGATCAGAGAGTGAAGCAGAAGAGCACTGAATCTTGTGTTAATTACAGTGGGGAGAGCAAAGGCGACAATAACATGTCAGGCCAACTCACATTGCAACAGTCAGTGACAGTAGCAAGTGATAAGGAAAGAAATCTCCAGCTCTTTGGGAATGATACAGAGAGGTAAGATAGATGTCAGGTTGCTTTCAAATCGATTATGTAGATTGACAATAGGAGTGAGGATTTTTTGTTTAAAACAGAGGCACAAAACTTGTAATATGATATTTTTAAGCTTATTAGACAATAAAGAGTTATAATCAAGTGTTGCACACTAGGTTTCTGTATTAACAATTAAGAATCCTATGTGCTATTCTCCCAGTTGGTATATTAGGATCTAGATATTTATATACTTCAAATAACATTAAGACACCAGTTCAATGACACATACAAAGTTAGGAATGCAAATGACAAATGCTTTGCAGAAACATTGGAGGAGATTAACTAGAAACTAGTGTAAGGTTTTTTGCCAAAATTATCCATTAGACATTCAAAATTAATTTGTGTAAACTTTACAGTCAGTATCATTTAGAAGTCAAGAAGAAAAATTGCTTAAATCTACCATCCTAATCCCTTGATTTTGGCCAGTCTTCTGCTGTTGTGATGACTGAAGAGCTAATGGCCTGTCCTGCTTTTGGTGCTTCTCCAACACGCCTTAACCTGCTTATTAAAAGTAGAGGCAGGGGTGAGAGGCCAGTTCAGCTTGTTATGTGTCCCTAGATTTTCTCCTGCATGAAACAGACTGGTTTGTTACCTCTTTGGAATGTGTTTGCTGCTGATTTTTGTAGTTCTGGATGTACAGACAAGGGAGACAGAAGCTGGTTTTTTTGCAGAAAATCTTCAAGAATTGAGTTAAAATTTCATAAGAATTCAGTTTCAACAACAGGTATCTTGAGAACCTGAAAAGCAAGCATGGTGGGTGTGCTTCTTTGAGCTGTTTAGACTTCTGGTAAATAGGAAACTGCTCAGTAGGTACTTAAGGCACTAAAAATTTGTCATAAAATTTATGATTAGAGAGGACCATGCAATTCACTATCACCTCTCAGCAAGCTGAAAGCAAGAATTCATTAGTCAATTGCATGAGATGAATACTTCAAAAAAAATTTTGAAATAGTTAATTTAGTTTTTTGTTAATGTTTTGAATGAATTCTGTAAGTATTTTGTGGAGAGTTCTCTTCAAAACAGAATGCAGACCATTTTTTGCACTTGTCTTGACCTCTGAAGCATGATTTTTTATTTTCTTTTTTTTTACTGACTAGTAGTCCTCTATTTAAGTAGATACACTACACAAGGAAAGGAATTATGTAAAGATTGTAAATTTTGATGTCTTTTCTTTAATACACTATTCAATTGAAATGAGTATTTTGTGGAGAAAAGAATTCCAAAAGACAGTAAAGTCATAATGCAGAGCTGACATTATACTTTTTCTCCATAGGTATGAATTAGTTGAACATATATTTAGAAATTGGAATCACTGAACAGATCTAAATAGTCTGTACTTAGTTCTTGTTAAAAATGAGCAAATTAGAAAATTTCCACTTATAACCAGTGGTCAGAAGTCGTAATGGTAAAAGCAGCCAAAGATGAAATTGCACTGTTTTTCCTGTCTGCTCCATTGAAAATACCTGTCTCATTCAGTTTTCGGTATTTATCCTCTTTCATGCTTAGTGTTTGTTTTTTGGGTTTTTATGTTTGGTTGGTTTGGTTTTTGGTTTTGGTTTTTTTTTTTTTGTTTTGTTTGGCTTTTTATTGGGGGGGGTTTTGGGGGGTTTTGGGGGTTTTTCTTTTTTTTTTTTTTTAATATATTCAGTGGAAATAAGGAGACCCCTCCTATTCAGTCACTGTTAGAGCACTTTTGCTCTTAATCCTTCCTTTGAGGACTCTTCCTCTACTGTGATTATTCATGAAATAGAGCCCAGTGGAGATTAGTCCTTAGATAATTGGATTCAGAAGTTATGTGGTGTGAATATCCTCCGGTGAGCACATATATCACATCTTGATTGTAATTTCTTGTTTAGCAGCACAACTTTTCGTTTGCCTCAAAGCATAGTGCTGTGTTTTATGGTTGAAGTTTGGCAGATATGATAATCCAGTTGTATTGGTGAGGCTATGTGAATCATAAATGTATTTATTTCTCCATGAGCCTACATATGGAAGCATCCTCAATCCAGTCCTTCTGGCGGCAGTACCATGCTCAGAGGAAAAATGACTGCAATAAAACAGAGAATCATCAGTTGGTAGAAGCTTTGAGACAGAAACATGAAGCTGCCACAGTAATCCAGGTTGGTTTATGGTATTTTCTTATTTTGTAAATTTAATAACAAAATCTTTTGTTTAATTATCATCTTGTATCTATTTTTGATTATTATCTTATTAAGTTTCAAAATTAAACGTTTTTGTTTTATTTAATCAGCATAACCTTGGTGTTTCTAAACCAGATACTTCTTTACGAAAGGCTTTATAGAAACATATTTTCCCTTTACCGAAAAATATTTTCCCTTTTTTCACCAAGTATTTCCCTGAATTATTTTTACTTGATATAGTTCTAATATTAAGTTTACAAGATATTGTGCCCATGTTCTTACTGGGGCCTGTGTATGCTGTGAAACTGATGGATGCTGTGTAACCCGTGTTGAGTCTGTTATCTATGTGACTAAATAATCTTCCTGTCTCTTCTGTCCTACCTATCCATTTCTTTCCTTGTCTTCCCAACTCCAAAACCCAGGATTGCTTTATCCATATTGTCCTTGGGAACAGACCATGACCTAGGCTGGTCTATGGTAGATACTAAGCTAATAATAACAGTAAACAGAACGTGTTACTACGGGCAAGGGTTGGAGTCCACACCTTGACTCTGTTTAGTTTGGTAACCAGTATTTGCTTGCCAAGTTGACAAGGTTCATGGGGTTATTTCCTACATTTTGAAGTCAACTCTGTTGATTTTATATTTCAAGCTAACTTGGAAACATTCCATAGAGTAGATCTTATATACAAATTTCAAGAGTAACAACATGGTTTAGAAGCAAAAATTTGTTACTGGAGTATAATATGTAGCTAGCATACTAACAATTGATTTCCATAAACTTGCTTAATCCATTTTTGAACTTACTCTTGTATTTGACCTCTACTATACATTAAAGGGGTGCATTTAACAAATCTAAATAGTGATTAGTATGTGCTTCCTTTCATTTGTTTCAAACCCGGTAATTCCCAAAGAGAGTATGAAAATAAAAGTGATCTATTATTTATCTTCTGTGCATATTACAGATTCTTAGATCTTTCAGACATCCATACTTACATCCACCTTTTGTAAATAAAATTTTCATCTATTTAGTCTCTTTTCACAGTTCTCTGTAATTCTCTTTATCTTTTTGTTCTTCACTGAACCTTTGCCACGATTTGTTACAATCTTTTTTAAAGAAGCAACAAGAACTGAATTCCATAGGCAGATATAGAACCAATTTGTACAGTAAAAAAGTGGGTTTTTTGTTTCTTAAAAACTACTATGTGTAACTTTTCTCTTTGATCATGACTGAACACTGATGCTGGTGCTCTCATAGATCTCTGTTAGCCACTACCTCACAATTTACCTTTCTGCATATATCATTAGGATTGCTTTTCTCCTTTGAATCTGTAAAAGATAATTATTGCCTTTGTTGAATGAAATATATTTTCCATTTGATCACTCAGTAGTATCAGGACATTTTATCTAGATGCTTATAAAGGTCTGTAGAAAAATAGCAACAATGGAATTATAAGAAAGCAGTTCTAAAACTTTTAATAATTTTATATTTTTTTATTATCAGGAAATATGTGTGTAAAATAGTAACATTTCCAATAATTTATGGGGTTATACAGACTTTTTCTAAAAATTAATAATCTGAATGTTAGACCAGATGATGAGATTTACCCTTCCTATTTTAGTGCCTTCATTGCAGAGCCATTAAAGGTGTACAACACCACTTCTTTTATGACAGTGAGAATATTTTGTGTGGTGTTTTAAACACTTGGGGCATCTTGAATTCTAATGATGTCAAATACTGATCTGGGGAGAAGTTGCCATCTTGTATGCAGTTTTCTTAATTACATCTATCTCATTGTGATCTCTGAAGTGTTTTTTGCTGGACATGATTCTATGCTTGGCATGTGTTCTTAACACCCTTCCTAGTTTTCTAGCACTTTAATTCCTAGTGTGCTCCTTTTTCTTAGAGATGATTATGCTTTCTGGTAATATTTTTTTTAAGTAAAGACCTTAGACAGTTGAGAGAGAGTAGCTGACCCAGGTCAATTATATGAGATGTCTCCAAGAATTGCTGCATGTATACCAGAGGACATTTAGTACATCTGTATTTTTATTCTCAGTAATTTGATTGTTGGCACTCAGGTTTTTCATGTGTAGGCTTTCCTTTCAGTTTTTAATAGTCCCTGAAGGAATTGTCATATAATTAATTAGTTGACCCAGGTTTGTAGTTGAGGGAGTTGCAGGATTCCTTTCTGCTTACTTGTGGAGAGCCTCTTGAGTACTCTAAGCTTTAGACATATGCTGGCATTTAATTTGTCTTGTAGTTTTAAATGTCACATAAAGTTCAAAAAACAGATCATTGAGCTATTAAACAAAGGCCCAAGATGTTTTATCTTCCTAATGGGATAACATAGGGAATCTGGATTTGGGTTTGATCTATGGCTATGTATAACATGCTCTAAATTTTTTGTTTAGGCATTTTGGAAGGGTTGTCTTTTGAGAAAGAAACTGGCCAGTGCTCTTGCAGATGTTAAAAGTGATGAATTGGAAGATGAATATGAAGAAATAAATGTGGATGCTTTCACGTTTTCTGAAGTAAGCACAGTAATTAGCATAAAGTCTTCACTATTCTTCTTAAGCAATCATGTAGGTCTTGGAAATAAAAAATATGGAAAGATTAGAATTAACTACCAAGATTAGAATTAACACGTTGGGCGTCCAGAAATAAAGAAGCATTTCTTATTTATAGCTGATTTAAATTTATTTGTCTTGGATTAACTGCTTCCTGCTCTTTGAGATGCTCTGGTACTTATTCTGCTATTAATGTCACACCCACTGTAGAATGCCTTATATTTTTACAGCTGAAGGAAAATCAAATGAGAATAAGGAAACAGTTGCTTTTGTTCCAAAATGCTGATCTTTTTAGTACTTCAGTAACAAATTATGATTTCAGTAATATTTTAATGTGTATTTTGTTCATTTTCATTATATAATGAGATCAAATTAGAAAATAATTGCAACACTGAGTGTCAGCTATATTCCAGTAAAAAGAACATATCCCCAAACCAAAAGGTGAAGTAGGCTTATTATCTTATGTGTAGTGTGATAAAAAGATCAGAGGTTTAAATACAGTAATAAATTATTGTATGGTTAAATCAGAAAAAAAAAAAAAAAAAAAAAAAACAAAACCCCACACACTTAGCAGCTCTGGTATGCCAAATGACCAGAAATTATTACTAGATATTTTTACAAGTTATATAGAGTTAGAAATGCTCTTTCAGTTTCAGGAGGATTGAAACTGGATGAGAAGCTTCCATTCTAAAAAAATAAAAGTGGGCTCTAGAGGAATTTGAGGAACAACATAACATTTAAAACTGAATTTAGCTATACTTAGGTAAAAAGTGAAAAATGTCTATGGAATCAATACTGCCGTTCAGTAAACAAGAAGAATCTTTAAAGAAATATTTTCTTTATAGCCTCAAAAGACAATCTATATGGGAAGTTCTAGACACAGTATGCATATTATTTAGTAAGGCAGCTGTTGATGAGTCAACTATGTACTTGTCTGGAGACCTGCTTTCTCTAATTGCTCACATTCATTGGCTGCCCTTTCTTTTTTTATTTTTAATGGTTTCAGATAAAGCAAGGAAAGCTAACAGCAATGTGGCCTTTTGAGACCTAAGAGGATATAACTAAGATTTTTTTCATGAACCCTTGTCTCTGAATGTGCTTATTCAGGTGCTGTGTCTTTGCAAGAGCCATTTATCAATATTCCACTGTAATGTTGCAGAGGAGATTGATGCAGTAGCCCTGCTACTGGCAGGACTAGGTCCCATTTATAATTAGATGTTTGTATGGATCATGGAGCTATGAAACCAAGTATGCTGCTGGTTGGTGCACTGCAGTTTACAGTTGATCGGTCTTTGGTCATGTGATACCAGGCTTCTTTTACCAGCTCCTCCCCATAGAAAATAGCTGGGTTTTCTCTGAAATTATTGCCAATGTGTTGATGACTTAGGGAAATTTTATTTTCTTTCTTCTCCTTTTTAGCAACTATTTTAAGGTACATTTTTCAAATACTGCTTTATTTAAGAGCATGCAAAGGGTTTAGGCAGAAGTTCCAAGAATCATTTGGTAGACGGGAAATGTGTGTGTGTAAACATAGAGATCTGGCTTAAATTTTAGGATTTTTTTTATTTTAATTTTAAATACATATACAAAGCAGTTTCATTAGCTGATGTTCTCTGATCCCTGGCTTCTTTCTAAAATAATAAAAAGCAGAACGTTGAAGGTTTTATTTCTTCACACAGGAAGGAAGTATCTGTTCGTATGTTACGGAAGGAAAATATCCTGTTTTGAATTACTCAGCCAGTAGGCCAGAGTTTTACACACAGTAATTCGGTTGAGCCATTCTCGTTTCTCTCTGTCTGGCCCAAATAACCCTGTCATGTTTGGTTTTGGGTTTTTTTAATTGCTTAACTGAAAACTACACAGACAATTCCATCTTTCTGTCAGCAAGACAATTGCATTTGGGCAGGTGTTCCTGAGGCCAAGGAGAAATGGAAGGGATGGAGAAGGCAGGAGAAAGAAGCCCAGCTGATTTCAGAGAGATTTGTACTGTATTACCCTCTGCTGTTGCCGCACTTATTTTTTCTTTTTTTTTCCCCAAATTACTACTGAGTTTATCGATAATTAAATAAAACATGGATTTAGGGAGAAATTCTCAGGAAGTGTTTACATTGAGATGGTGAGAGGTGAGCCACGAGCTGGCATTTTAATTTGCACAGCAGGCTCAAAGGCTGAACTGTGGACTGATGTCAAATAAGTTACTCAAGCCCTTAACTTCTTGTAATGAAAAATATAATGACATCTGTTTTCTACAGAGCAGTGTATGTGATAAATTTACAGTGTATGTGTCTGTGAAGTATTTTTTTTTCAGTGAGTGATTATTTCAATGTTCAGCATTGATGACTGTAATTAGAATTATACCCTGCAATATTTATCATATTTTTTCTTTTTTTTTTTTTTAATGTATATATTGTTTGTCCTGAAAAGTGGGTTTTGAGAAATGTGTGGCATAACTATACTAGGCATAGAGTATAGGCATCTGCTCTGTCTAGCCCAGACTAGTTACTCAGTACTAGGTTGTCTCTTTCCATGTGTCTGTAGCTCTTTCATTCTCTGCAGTTGGGTAATACCAAATCATGTGGACTTCCTACTCCTGGAGAAACTAGCAGCAGAAACTTGGAACAGTCTGTACTTCCTATTCCTTCCTTTCTGGTCTCAGTGTTTTATAGCAAAGTGCTGAAGCAGAGCCAAGTAATGACACATGGTATCAGTGGCTATCTGTTGTGTCTCAAACAAGTGTGTAGGGAGGAGTACATATTGCTGGGCTAAGAGATCCCATATGCTAGGGCTTGAAGGAAGAGAAAAATATTTGGATACCATTTTGTACTGCAGATTTCAGTGTTGTATAGGGTGAGTGAAATGAGAGAGAAGGGCAGAAAAACCTTTCCTTATTGGAAACTGATACAAATGTTTAAAAGCTTTTTGAATAGTTTACTATTTTGTGTTGTGGTGTTTAGGTTTTTCTTACGCTGTTATGTAGGTTTCAGTCATTATGATTTTATTCAGTGTTATCCAACATTCTACAAAATCACTACTGTGCAAGCACCTCTCTGAACCGTTTGTAAATATCGCAGTGCAATAAGTCACTAGGCATCAGTCTTCACAAAAAAAATGTGTAAAATCTTTATTATAAACTCGGTGTACCCAGGTGTTCCATGGAAGGTGAGGCTGTGAAACAGCATGGGGGAAACCCTAGTCTTTGACAAAGATCTTCATTTATGCCCATTGAACAACAGTAGATTTTTACTACAAGCTAAACACTGTATCACAGGAAGCATGTATTGCATGTTATTGGGCTAGAGGAATGGGCTTTATCTTTCTAACAATACCATGAATGCTAGTCTTTTCACCTGAACCATTGCTGATACCTTCTTGTATTCATATCAGCTCCCATATATTGCCAAAGCCATTCAGAGGCAATTGATGGCAGTAGTGTTTTGTGTCTGTCTAATTGTGCAGTGTCAAACAGGCTATCCCAGATGACATGAATGATCTGGCCAACAGATGTTTCACAAAGTATGAGCCTGGTATTTAGTGATATCTTCATGTCTTTCATGTGGACTTTGGAGAATTCCAGCCTACATGCTCCAGAAGGCTGATCTTAAGGCAACCTTTCATCAGCAGTCCATCCTTGTAGCAAACGATCTACAAGGCAGAGCTCACTTTACCTCTGGTGGATGAAATCTGACAGCACATTTTCTTGACACAGCTCTTACTTCTGTACCATCTAAATATTGTTGTTTTCTTGATGCAAATATGATATGAGCCAAATGCAAAATGTCTAAACTTGCCAAGGTGTCATAAAGCGGAATAAATTAAATATGAGGAGTTTTTAGTCTTTACCCTGAGCAATGATCACTGAATAAATTACCATTTTCTACACTGAATAAATGTATGGACACATCTTATTCTCATCAAGAGAAACATCAATATTGATGATTACATGGCACACCAAGTAAGTACTCTATTTTAAAAACTTCATTTTTAGTTTAATTTAAATCATTTTAGTCATACTTTGTCAAAAATAAATTTGCTTTATAAGTTGCAACCAAGTTAAAAAGAAATCCATTACTGCTCTGTTCATCAAAGGAGATAACACTCTTGCCCTGAGACAGTGTTGTTCTTTTTCTGAGGTTGATTATGTAGAGTTTTTTTAAAATCCAGCCTTTTTGACAGCTTTTGAAATTATTGTTCAGGAGTTTCCTTCTCTTTTTTTTTTTTTTTATTGCATATCCATGCTCAGGCATATAGCCATTCCTAATTTTTGCTTGCCTTCCAAAGCAGGTAGGTAGCAGTTTTATTTTTCTTTCTTCTCATCATTTTTTTTCTGTTCTGAGGGGTCGAAAGAATAAGAACTAGCTCATGTGTGCTAACTCTTAATAAGTAAACAGTAATTAGAAAAAAAGTTTCCTCGTGTCTCCCATCTTCAATTTTTTTAGCACATGTCCAAACTAACCCATATGATGTGTTTTGTTTGCTTTTCTGATAATCCTTCATAATGTGGTTTGTCTCAGACTGGGAGCTTACGAAATGTGAGCTTGTGGCAGTGATAGCTGTTTTCTGACTAGCGCCAGGACATAAGTGTAGCCCATGGATTAGAAGGTCCCCATAACAGTTCTTGTATCTTGACACTCTTGTGTATGTCTAGCTCCTGCAATTGCTTATGAATGTCAGAACAGCATCCAGCTTTTCTGTTTTGTATGCTGCAAAGAATATGATCCTTTTTTCATCAAATTTCACGTAAAGTTACAGTGTTGTAGAAAAACAGAAAAGCGTCTGTTGAAAACTTCATTAGATCCATACCCTTCTTTTAAAAAGGAGGAAAAATCTCTCTCCTAAGCAATATATTGAAGGATCAATCTTTTTTCCATCAGTGTTTATCAATAATCTCTTGATATGTCCCTCTTGCTTCAGCTGCTGTGTTAGTAGGTTGCATGCCATTCATAGTCGGTGGCATCTGCGGATGCATAAAACTTCTACCATTTTCAGCAGTGCTGCTTATCTCATTTCCTAGTCATCTCAGATAGTCTGGGCTTAGAAGTAGGTTGTTGCAGTCAGTACCTGAAAAAATAAACACAACCCCAGCTACTAAAGGCTGTTGCTAACACTCCAGCTTCACAGCTCATGCAGGATGCCCTCTGGTTGCTTTCTGGCATTCCACCATGAGATCTCTGTTCTTCCTACCACCTGAAATGCTGTTAATTTTTAAACAAAACCTATCTTCATCACTTGTCTCTATCCAGTTCTTGGTTAAATAGCCAGATTCAAACAAATACTTCCCAAAGGATAGCCTCCTAGTAATGCATGGCACTACAGATATATAATTTGGATCCTACATGTAGGAAATGGTGTAGTATTTTTCTAAATTATATTTAGCTTCTCTGACATACCAAAGGATAGCAATATCATAAATTATAATTCGTAGTCTTATATCTCCAAAGGCAAAGTCAAGCATCAAAATTGAATAAGCAAGGCAAGAAATGGAAAAATGTAAGTGAAAAAAAAAAGCTTTCATTCTTTGAAGTTTCTACGCAGTACTGTAGCCTCAAATGAAAATTGTTCTAAGCCAAAAGCATCATTATAAGTGGAATCAATAACACAGTCATACTCATTCTCAATGAGTATATCTCCATCTGGAGTCTCTTGAAAGCTGAGCTAAGGATCTCTAATTGTTGAATACATCTTCCCTAAATTCTTTAATTTTTGTGTAATGTTGAAACTGATGTTTTGGTATAGATATAGGGTGCGTTTAAAATATCTAGTTAAAGATCTAATATTTAGCATGTCCACATACATTGATTTCCATTGAAAGAGATTTTTTATTATTCCCTATTTACAAATTTCAGGAGCTAACCTATTTGATTTGTTTGGGTTCTCTGAGAAGAAGCCATTGATTCAGAGAATATTGTTATTGAATTAAATTGCAGTTCTTATGTGGGGAACCAAAGAGGAATGTGAGCTGTCAGCTTGTGTGATCCTCTGCACTTGAATCTCTGCATGTCTCATTGCCTGGAGCTTGAAATCCTTTGGATTTAGCAGAAAGTAGATGTTATCCAATTGCAGCACAGCTTAACTCCCCTGAACATATGCAAGTCCAAGGGAACAGATAGGATGCATCCAAGGTGGTTGAACAAGCTGTCTGGTACCATTTTGAGGTTACTCTCTATCATCTTTGAAAGATCACAGCAACTGGGGACTGGAAAAGGGCAGACATCGCACCCATCTTCAGAAAATTGAAGAGGAAGATCCAGGGAACTAGAAGACATCAACATGATCTTATTTTCTGGGACTGCTTGTAGTAAATAGATTTAGAAGCCATTTCTAAATCCGTGAAAGAAGACGATTGTGAGAATCTAGTGTGGGTTTACCGAGGACTCATCACCTTAATTGTTTTCTGTCATAAGGTGAATGGATATTATGAATTATTATGAATAAGAGGAGTGCAGTGCATATTGCACGTCTTTATTTTAGCAAGTCTGTTAACTATCTCCCAGAGTCTTATTCCCTAAATTTCTTGAGATATGGGCTGGAAAACTAGACACTAAGGTCACTGGCAAATTGACTGGACTACCAAGCTCAAATAGTTGCATTTCGTGGTGCAAAATTACAGTCATAATTAGTGGTGGACAGTAATTAATGGAGCCCATCATGGATGGTAGGGGGACCAAAACAGTAAGAAATTTAATCAGCTACCTGTCTGATGGAACAGAATGCAATCTCAGGTGTGCAGATGACACTGGGTTGAGGGAAGTGGTTGGCATGCTGGAGGATCAGGGTGTTTTTAAGAGCAGCCTGCAAGGGCTAGATAGACAGGCTGACCAGAGCCTCATAATGTTCAACAAGAGCAAGTGCAAAGTCCAATCTATAGGCAATACTGTTGGCCAGGGTCTGAATTTCTAGGAAGCAGTCTCAAAGAAAGGGATGTGTAGTCATAATGGAGTTTCCATGTAATGCTTTAGTTGCTAACAGTGAATGCAAAGAATGGTAAAAAACCCCAAACACCTCATATGCTATAATACAGTCTTAATTTAGCTAAAAGTTATTTAGGTTTTGTCTAGTTTGTCCTAGAATAGAGTGAGCCAAAGAAATTCTAAATGCTAAATACTGTCCTACTACTCACTGTAGGATTTTTTTTACATGAAAAATACTTTAAAACTTTTTTTTTTATATAGAAGTAGAAATAGCTATTGATCATTTCATAAACCAGGAAAACATCCCAAAGAATCAGCTTCTTTCCAAAGAGTATCATTACATGTCCCAAAAGATTTAAGGTGTTGAGAATACAGGCATGAATGCACAAATTTCAACTTGCAGATTCATTTGTGGATAATTTATTTCAAATAAGAGAGACAGTGCTAGAGACATATAAGGAAGACAATATAAGTGAAGCTGAGAGATAATTTAGATGTACCTCTTTAGAATTAAGGATTTTGTAGTGTAATTAGAGGTTAGTTAACAAAGATTGCAAAAAATCTTTGTTTATGACTTAGCCCTTCTTTGCTCTTTAGCTTCCAAAACCTTTTTTTTTTCGTTCTTCTTTCTGAAATAGGGACTTTTGAGCAAGAAGGAAAAGTTGTCTTGAAATTGAATCTAATCTTTCATGTGACCTGAGCTTTGAAACATGTTAAAGGTTAAATGACTATAAACTTCTGACTAGTCTATTTTTTATTACCCTGTGCTTCTGCATGACTTCCTTTCTTAAGACAAAATTGCAAGCTGAAGCACAGCTTTCTTTTCTATTGTGTTTTAGTAGTCATTATCTAAGCTGGATAAAACATTTTGGGTTATGTTCCTTCAAAATTCTTTAAGTGCATGGTATTTAAGGGGTAGTGTTGAGAGGTTCCTTGGCTGTTTTGGTTTTTTTTTAAGTTTTAGCTCATTGCCTCTTGAAAGTTTTGTTTCTTTGTTTTCATGGAAGTAGAAAACTTCAGAAAAGGTTTGTAGAGACATAGCAGCAAAAATTTGTCATATGCCAGAGTCAGAGAGGGGAAGTCCTGAAGACTCCTGTCATTTTAATGGGGATGAAGAATATCTGGGGTATTAGACCCATTTTGAGGAGTGGATTGAAGGTTCCAGGAGCTTGGTGTTTATTGAGATGGGTGGAGGTTTATATCTCAGATTTTTCAAGAATATATTTCTGATGCTTACTTGAATCATGTCTAACCTCTGAAGCTGAAGTTACCATTTACACATCGGCATTTTTTATTCCTGTATTCAAAGAAAGCACACAGAGCTTCCTTTGAACGCTGTCAGGAGTAAGATAAAATGCATTTTTAGAAAAGTTTAGGTCACCTAGGTTGTGAATGACTGCCATGAATTACAATAAGAGTCATATTTTTGGAGATTTAAGTATATAGATATTCAACCTTTTATTTGAATGAAAACTTCTGTGGTCCTTGAAATTTTCATTGTTCATTTACTTTTCCACAATAAATTCTTCTCGTTTTATTTGCATTTGTGTTAACACATTGGTACATGTATCAAGTGTAAGTATATATATATATATATATATATATATATATATATATATATATATATATATATATAAGGATTTTAGAGAACAGCTAGTTTTCCAAGCTTATTAAAAAATTAGGAAAAATTACATTCTACAATAAAACTTTCTCTAATGTTTTTGTTAACAGAATGTGATATTTCCAGTAATCATCAATGTATCCTTCTTAGAAATGGACAACTCCCCTTGTGTTCTCATTTTCCTGCAAGAATGTACTCTAATAATTAAGCAGTTTTTGTAGGTGTATAAAATCTCTTGAGGTCAATTAATCGTTGCAATGTTTCTCTGGAATTCATATGATACTCACTACTTTTTTTGGCTTGAAACTTTGTTCAGTTTTAGCAGTCATAAGAATGCAGAACCCAGATTTCTTTTCTAATGTATATATATTGTCTAATATAAAAACAGGGTTGAAAAAGAAGCATTGCCAAAGGTTAAAATAACCTTTATTAGTGAGCTAACCTATTTATCTTCAGCACATAAAATATGTGAAAAATACTGGAAGACAAACTCAGAGAAAAGGAATGTTTTTCCTACTGCTTTAAGTTCAGATATATATTTTCTGTAAAATGTGCATCCTCTAAGCTACCTAATTAAAAAGATTCTATAATTTTTTATAATGTTGTTAGATACGTTTATGTGTAGATTTAAAACAGTAGAGTTTAGGCTGAATTTTTGTAGTAGTGCAAGTAGAATAATATTGCAGCTAATAGAAGATTCAGTTGAGAAAGTTCATATCTGACGTTTTCTTAGCTTTGGAAGTTATTTATAAAGTCTGGATCTGAGCTGATGCTCAACTTCCTAACATTGAACTACGCTTTACACATGAACTTGAGTTTCACAGAAAAACTAGTCCATAGAGTAATCTGATTCCTCAAAGGAATGGATGAAAGAAAAGGCTAAATACACAAATATATTCAGATCTTTAATTTCAAAGGAAGTTTTCAATCACAGTCTATCAACAATATACAAAAGAACACAGAAAAGTGATCTGGTTCTTCTGTTTCAGCTGTAAGAGCTAAAAATTTGTGATTTCTTAAGAAATTTGTTAAAACTTATTTAGGATTTAAGATAAGAATTTACCAGCAAATACTCAGGCCTTGGCAGAAATAAGTTTAGTTTAAAAAGAAATGAAATATGTTTTCCTGGACTAGCATGATATTTAAATGAAATATCCTACAAAGTGAAATATGTTTGCCAGGAACCAAGAGAGAAAGTTACAGCTTTCTGCCAGATGAAGGACAGTGCAGTGGGCTGGCTGGGAGTATCTAGAGGGTTAACCTTCAGCATAAGATCCCTCGGCCTCACCACTCCCCCTCCCCACTCAAAGCAAGTATTTAACCTAGAGGATGTTTAACATCAGGAAAAGTAGTTCTTCATGTGGAATGTATTGCCCCAAAATAATTTTTGTAAGCTTATTTAAAATAGTCACAGAAGGATGTTGAAAGTTTTGCCTTTCATTTGTCTTTGTTTTTACTTTTTATTGTCTTTCAGTAAACTAGACTTTAACTGCACTATTTAAATATACTCACTAAAAACAGGAAATTAGGACATCACCAGCCTGAAGAACTTTATTCAAATTTGTATTCTATAGAGAAGACTTAATGGAAAGATTAATTCTCATTCATTTATTTGTTTACTCTAATTACATTGTATTCTTATAGAAAACAAATTTGAATGTGAAGAGGGTAGATACTTTGTAACATGTGGTTGAAAAAGGGTCATTCCTCCTAAGGATGATGCTAATGGCCTACCTCACAGAGGTGAGCAGAAGTACAGAAAAACATATTGGATAAAACTAGGGAGATGAACTGGAAAGAAGAGTGAATCTTTCTTCAAAGCAGAGTACTGCTTTGAAGTACTATTTCTATGAAATTCTAATGTGGAAATAATGTTTCTGGTAGAAGATTCTTTTTCTTTTTCCCTTGCCATCCTTCCTGTTAGGCTATAATGATCAGGAGCCAATCATTACTCTTAGTTCATGGTATGTTTTCGATGCTAGCTTGCTTCTACTTGTCTATATTGTTGGGTAATTTACTTGTTTTTTTCTTAAAATACTATATAATTAAAGGCACTATATAAATATCAATATTTTTTTTTCTAAACCATTGCTGTCCTCTAAACAGTGCATGAGTCAATGAGGAGATGAAAGAAGAAAGGAAAGAGGTATAAAGAGTTAGTTTCCCTGATTTTCAAAGGTAGTTTCACTGTTTTCTTAGGTGGTGATTCTGAGGTCCATCGCACTTGGGGTATCTTCAGCTCCTGTGGTGTCCACCATGATGTTCTTTTGAAGCTAATCTACACCACTTCAGCAGTTACATCCTATGAGTCATATACATGATTTGCATTCTTTCTAGGTTGACATATGTCACCGTTAGGTCGGACGTGACGTACATACACGGGATCAGGGTCCAAGAAGAAAAAAGTTTTTATTCTGCGTGTTCTCCAGTTTATATACTCTTAACAAAGCATGATCTTAAGTCATTAACTACATCACAATAACTTATTATATTCATTGGTGCAAAGCAATCAGCATCAATATAATTGGCAAAAGTTTTACAGAAATGTAATAAGGCACGTATACACATCTACTTATGCACCTAGTCTAGCTTGCCAAAATTCTCATGTATCTTTTCTAATCTGTTTCCATGCTGACGGCCTTGTCTTCTTCCTTGCTATGGATACACTCAAAAATCATCAATTGTTATTTCTTCTATTAACTCAGCTTTGCTTGCAGGCCAGCTGTCAAGCCCCTCCACAGACACAGAGATGACATGGCAAACATGCTGACCAGATAGTTGCATTTGTCATTAGAAAATAGGTAACTGTTTTAGGGTGAGGAATATTTGCCTAGATTTTAGCAGAAAGTCCTTAAACCACCAGTTTCCAAGGTCTAAAAGAATGTACTAACGGAAGGATTGTCCTCATCATGTCCAACTTTTTTCATTCTTTCCATAAGCAAGTGCTGCTGAACTCTTCTGGAAGCAGAGTACTGATGTAGATGGATGTTTGCTCTGACTAGAACAGTGTTGTTAGATGTCAAACGCTGGCCTTTCTTTTCAGCCTGTATTGTTAATGCCTTTTTGCGTCCTCTGCTTTAAACCATAGTGCAGTTTCAGGAACTGGTTTGGTTTCTATTATGCTCTTGTGATCCTCCTTGATCTCAGAGAGATGAAAGGCAGTATGTGATGGCATTATTCACAGTTTGGACAGTTTCTTGTAGAAGTGCTTCAAAGCCTGAGTGTAAGTTTGACACTGTCCTGAGAACTGTTTTTTGTTCATGGTGTAAATATGACTCAGAACAGCCCTAATTACATGTATAGTAATGATATATTATAAAAGATTACTTAGCTCCAGAATGTAATCCAGAGCACATAAAAAATGCCTTGGATTAGATTTTGTAAATAACGTTTGCACTAAAACTCGATTTTTGGGCAGCTCATTCAGACCCAATTAAAGTCAGCAGAGCCATTCTCACTCACTTTGCTCATTGTAGGATTAAATTCTGTTTCTGAGACTACACAAGTTCAATGCTTGATGTAAATAGTCATTGCATTTTGCAAAGGACGCAATTGAGTAAATACTAGAGAAATTAAGGACAAACAAAATGAAGAAGGTTGTATTTCTTATGCCATGAAAAAAAAAATCCCTAAACCGCCAGAGTTTGGTAATGAGCTGCACAATCAAAGGAGGAACCCTGTAATAATAGTGTCTCAAAGGATAAAAAATGCATTATGAATCAGGATAAAAAGTTCTTGATCCTGATGGATAAATGGAAATAGCTAATAATATTAAAGTTTCATTATTAAAATTCAGAAAGAAGATCCTAGCACCAAATAGATTCATGCCTCCTTCTTCCTGAAGAGTGGTATCATGGAGAATTGGATTGTGTTTGAAAATTTAAAAATTGATTTCAAATGGGTTAACAAAAAAAGTGGAAAAAGCAATAGAAAGCTCTGTATATGTTTTGTGTGTTTTTAAAACTTGAAACTTAAATTAATTAATACAGATCTTTTTGAAACAAACTCTGGAATTAAAGTATAAAGGATACAAAAGCATAAAAGTTATCTTCAGGTGAACTAATATGTGTTAAATAAACAGTGTGTGATTGACACATATGTGTAAAGCCACATTGTATACCTTGCATTTAGTAAATTACCTAATTTGGCTTTAGAAATAAATACAAGTATAGCACACCTATCGCTGTTTGTATACACCATACAGTCAAAAGCTGACATTTTATTTGCTTTGTAATTCATCTCAGATTGTTGGTTTTTAATCTTAGTGACCAATATCTGTAGAAACAGATCTGGTTTTAAGCCTTAGGTGTTGGTAAATCTGTCATAAACTTTTCATGAGGACTGTTTATAGGAAAGGTGTGGGCAAATGTTTCTTGAGCTTAGTGCTGTGAAAATGCCCAGGCAAAATATAATGGAAGGGAGTGTTTGAAAATCAGTTGTGTTTACTTTTGTGGACAAAGCAAACATCATTGTGGTATATTTTTAGATTATGCTGTACATTTATAGGAGTAAAAGATGTACTTAATATTAAATAAGTTGTCTTTTTTTTATTGTTGTGCATATTTATACCTTTGATTCATCCTTTTATCTTTTTAGTGATATTTCTTTTCAACACTTAGGACACTGAATTACATTCTCTAGGCTACAAAAGAAATAAAACCACTACTAGTACTAAATTAATAAATAGCAAACACTGGGCTAGGAAAATATTAGTTAGACAAGTTTTTAGTATTAAGAGTTTAATTGAGTTATGGTACAACTATAAAGCAAAAGGATTCAATCAATGTACTGCTAAGTGATTCTTGTTCCAAAAAATTGGCTATATCTTTGAAGTGTTATTTCTCATTGGGATTTTTGTTTAGGTTTCGGTTTTTTGTTTGTTTGTTTGGGGGTTGTTTGGTGTTGGTGCTTTTTTTTTGTTTGTTTGGGTTTTGTTTTGTTTGTTTTTATAAACTATTTCATCATAGAAGTAAAAATTCAACTAGCCAGCATAGAGGCTTGGCCTGAAATTTGATATCAGAGCTTGGATAATACTCACTGCTACTGGAAGACCTCTAAGTACTCAGGTAAATAATGGACACATCACAGTACACATGGATTAAGTTGATTGACATTTAAATTGTGCAAGAAGTTGAAATCTACCTCTCTAACACGTATATTGATTCTTCTGCAAATAGAGGAGAAAGAAAAATTTCCAAAATTTGCTGTTTTCACATACATGTATATACCAGCACTGTTGACTGGACGGTAGGCCCAGTCTTGAAAAATAAGTAAAAAATTCCCATCTGAAGAATGAAAAATATGATTTGAAAAGTGAAATTGAGAAGTATATTTAAAAAGCACAAGGAGGATTAATATCTATTTTCAGTGGAAGTTTTCAATCAGATGTTGTACCTTTTTCATAGCTTTTCTTTTTGACCATTCTGCTGGAATTGTTGTAGCTTTGTCTCTGCTGAGATATGAACTTGTCAGTCTTCTATATTCAAATAGTACCAATGTCACATTAATTTATCACCTCTGGGATTTGATTTACTGCAGTCTGCTTTCTGGAATGATTTTTTTTTTAACGACAATTGCGTGAATCGACCACTCAGTGGTTATCAGCATGAGAGTAATCACATCACTGAGGAGACATAAATTGGTGGGTTGTAGATAACTGTTAAAGAATGTGATACATTTTATTTGTTGCATGCCTTGCAGTTTATTTATATAGATTTCTTAACATACACCACCACCCAAGAGAGGAGATACATTCAAATGGATAATGTTATGTATTTATCATGAATTGAAATGTTGAGGGGAAGAGTGGTTGTCTGTTCATAATGAGGCCATAGAATTTTTCCAGATTTATTAAATAAAGGAATGAAACTCAAAACATACTGTAATCAAATAACAAGGAATTCCAGAAGCAGGGAATCAATCAGACGTAGGAATTAATCCCTTTTAAGACATGAAAATAAAATCAAACATTATTTTTCAAATCTCGGTCAGAATGGAAGCAAAAAGAGTGATCTTAGGGCCACCAAATCATGTGACCAGCACTTGAACTAACCTTTCAAAATACCTGGAATATGATTCTTTTGTGTCCCAGAATTTCAAAGGTCTTGGAAGATCTTATTCACCAATCTAAAGCTGTACAAAGTCCTGTTTCCACAAACTACACAGCAAGGTATCCAAACTTAGGATCATTTCTCAGGGTCAGAAATCAGTAAAATCTGAAATATTTTATGAATGGGAGAAAGATAGTCCAGTTTTATAAGTAGGCATTTCCAAAAGAATGAACCCCAGGCTCTTTGCTGTTGAAGCAAGAAGAACCTGAATGACTGAGCCCTGTAAGTCAAGCCAAATTCTTCAGTGGTATTTACTTACTGTGTGGGAGTGATTTGATTCTCTCACTTATCAGAATATATTGAAAAGACATCATAAAAAACCTCGAGGACCTATAAGAAAAAAAGGTCATATACAGGTTGGGTTTGAAGCAAAGTCTAGAGTTTATTTTTATGAAAGAAAACTGAATTCTACCTGAAAGTGCTAAGGACACCAATTAGCAACTAATTCTGTCACTCTTCATTCCAACTATTATTTCAGTTTCCCATTTAATCCATTACATCAGAAATAAAACTGCATAATTGAAGCATATAGCATTATATAGCATTTACTTTTTAACCCCAAATTTCAATGAAAATTACTCACCAGTTCAGTTCGACAAAAACAAGTTTGACAGAATCAGGCACTTGCATCTGGACATAAAATACTCAGTCAATAACGTCACACAAAGCTCTTCATATTCCTTATGCCTTTAAGTATCTTAGGTCTGTATTTTTTCAAAGTTTAGCAGTCTTTTATAATAACTTGGGTTTACTAACCATGTTGGAATAAAATTACAGGAATTTGAGAAAGAGGGGTTGCATCTCATACCAAACCAACACCCAAAAAGGACCTCCATAACCCACAAATACTGTTGCTCTGATTTGTTTAAAATAAAACAGTACAGCACAGCATCTCCAAAGGTGCTTTGAGTCTGAATGCTCTGCAGGTGGCAGTTCTGATGTACGACTTGAAAAGATGTCCAAAGTATGTAAGACAATTTAAAAGAGACTTTGCAAAAGTTATCAAAACTAATCTGATTTTATCAGTGCACTATTTGACTTTGCTCATTCATGCAGGCTGCATTAGAGAAGGAATGGCTAACTCTAGATTCCACCCGTTTCCCTTCAAAAACACTCCTGCTCTCAAACCAGCTGCACTGGCCAAAGGTAACATGTCACAGAAACAACTTAGTCTTCAGTCTTTATTCATTCTTTAAGGATATGCTATTCTGAGGTGATTAATATGACAGTTTAGTGACTTAAAAACACAATTACTTTTAGAAGTCTCAGACTTCCTCCTCATCTCTAGATGCAATTTTTCTTTTAGATTTTCTTTCATTTGCTTATTTTTCTTTATTTTGGATTTATTTCAACACTTTACTTCACAGTAGCAGAAAAAAAGATGATGTGCTTCATCTGCCCATTTGGCAATGGATTAAAAATTGCTAGTTGACAAACTACTTTAAAAATACTAAGATCTGCATTATATGACAACAGCTGAATGTTTTCAGAACAGCTAAAGGTCATTGAACTGCAATGTCTGCTAGATAAACTTTGAAGTTTTGGCTTTTTGTTTTTGTAGGGCTTTGTATTCTTATTACAAGCATAGTATTACTAATGTTTTGTTTCCTACAATTAAAAGGGTCTTATAAATGTACAATTTATTTTATTTGGGGATATTAAGTGTAACTAAAGTCCCCTTTTTTTTTCTGTTTGGTTAGTTGAAAGTAAGGTTTGTAATGGGCATATCACTATTAAGGATCCTTTTAGTTATAATGATAAACTCTGCAAACCCTGGTGCAGTTTTTTTTTTTTTGCACATTTTAAACTCAGACTTGTGGGGACAATCAGCTGCATTCCTTTTCTTTCTCATAGAAGTTTTCTAGGCCTTCAGATTCCAGTGAACATTCAAATAGTTTGCCATTAGTACCACAAGAAGTCTGGCAGTGTGCTAACAGACCACATTCACACTCAGCAGAAAAAAGTCATTTTCATACCAGGTAAGTTAAATTATATTGTTTTAAATTGTATTTAGTTCATTTGGATTTGACGGAAAAAAAAAGGAGAAGAAGAAGCTATTTTCCAATGCTTTTGCTACTTTTGGTCAATGTGATATTACTGGAGTTAAAATGTATTTACTTTCTAAAACCAAATGTATTAAATTCAGTTGTTATTTTTCATTGACTACTATAATTAGGAATATAAGAATATATATGTGTAGTTTTATTATTTAGGTTTGACTATAAATCATAAAACTTCTATTTTTTCATATATGTTATGAAATAGATGTTGAAATAGAGATCTTTAAGACCAGATAAAGATTAAAAGGGATTTCTTAAACAGCTGCATTCTGTGAAAGGAATGAAATATGCTTCAAGTAATTGAAATGTAAACATTTCAAATTGATGGCAGACTTTTATTACTCTCCAAGATAAAACCTTCATGGAGTATTAAAATGGATTTTTTTGGTATCATTTCCAAGCTTCAAAAGTGTCTTTAAAAGGCACAAACAAGTTGCAGAATAAAAAAGGCTGCAAAATAGTGTAAGCCCAGACCCTTTCTTATTTACTTATCTTTCAGTGCTGCTATCATACTTTGTTTCCAGGTCAGGGAAGGAAACAATGTCACAGCTTTCTAACTGGAAAGAAAAAAAGGAGTTTTTATTTATGTCAGAAAAAGAAGAGAAAATATCTGAAGAATGGTATGTTAAGCTCTTTTATTTAAACAGTGACTTCCAAGAATAGGTATTGTATAGTATACTTGACTGTTGTTGCTTACTTTTTCTAAGTTCCACTTTTGAAGAATCTCTGTTTTCTACCAAAGTAAAAGTTTTTGTAATTATTTTTGTGTCTAGGAAACTATCTTAACAAGTTGCAATAATGTAATGTTAAGATAAGAATTGCAGCTATCTCTGTAACTCAGCAAGTTTCATACTGTGGATGAGTACTACACACCAGTATTCTTTTTGAAAAGGGTATTATACAATAATATGCAGCTGGTGTAACATAATACATGTGAAATATTTAGTAAGCTATTTTCTTCCCTTAGGGGTTTTAAGGATATTTCTACTGCACAGCTAATGCTGAAGAGGGCCCATAAAATGAAACCTAAAAAATACAGTAATAAAAGTTTAGGTAAGTCAAAGTTAAAATAATGGTTACATTGATGTAATTTTTCCATTCTTCAAATAGTATTGTATTTGTCTTTTAAAAACTTTGGTTGTACAACATTAAACATTAATTTGAATACAGGTGGAGTGTGAGTAAAAGCAACTCAGTTTAAATCAACGTATTTCGATTTTAAAAACTATTCCACTGGATTTTGAAGCTGACAGCTTATTTGACATATTTGACAGCTATGGCAAGCAGAAATTTTATTTCTTCCTGTTCATGTATCTCATCTTCTAGATGTGGAATTTGTATTTCTGCATTTTGTGTTTCTTGTATTTTCTTCTTGAGAAAATCTTAGGTTAAAAAATTTGACTTATGCAAGAACTATTTATGAAAACAACATTTCGATATATTTGAAAGTACACCATTAAATTTTTTTAATTATATATTTACTTTGGAAATAGATAAAGCTTATCCAGCTTCTCATCCAATTATGTTCTGGCTCTTCTCAGATACTTCTAATGTCAGTGAACCTTTCTTAGAGGTTGTTAATATGATATGCTAATAGAAATGTTGCTGGAATATATTAATAAACATTTTAGTCAAATACTGATAGTACTAGAAGCATTTAAACATTTAAGACCCTAGTTGACAATAGGACCTAGCACTAAATGGTCTTTAGAAAATTCACCCTTATTTACCTATATTTTGTATCACAAGCAACACTCTTCTGCATAACTTTGAAAAACTCTTCTGTGTTAAGTGTTGAAAATATTGAAAGATGTTTTGCTCTTTGAAGGGAAAAAACCCAGCCTACAGATATATCTAGACACCATTTTTTTCTGTAAATTTTTTCTGCTTTAAGCAAGTGCACATCATAACTATGACTAAGACTAGATAGGATAAAAGTTATCTATAGTTAAAAAAAATAATAAAAGGGATAGGTGAAAAAAGACATGTAATCTGCAAATCATGCTTTGTGGAAATGAGAGTATATGGATAAGAAGTTAAAGTTAATATATTGAAATCTTCATAGCTTTCCATGGTGCCCTACCATCTTATCTCATTTAAAAAAAAAAAAAAAAGTAATAAGTGTCTGGTGTGCAGCTGAGGGTTTTTTTAAAATATATTCCATTTTGGGCCTCTCTATAATTTTTCAATGAATAAAACTTATTAGGTTATATCTTCTTTTCTCCATATGCTGTCTGTCTTATGTTAGTAATTAATCCAGTCAGAGATGTCAGATTGAGCATATCAAATTTGCTGTCCTATTTTTGTTGTAGTTCTAATGGATTTCATGGATATGTTTATGTTCACTTTGTTCAGATTATTCAACATGATGTATGGGTGTTGAGCTTTTTAATGTAGTGCTTGGAATATTCTCAAAGTACATTGCTAGTTTTAAAAAAAATTGAAAAACCTTTTGCCCAATGTTTTTATAGTTTCAAATTTTCTCCTCTTGACACTACCTCATATAGAATTTTTTTGTCTTTCTGACTAGTACATCAAGCACAAAAATAACCTGTGTATATAGTTTGCCTGTATGGGTTTCTCTGTCAGTCATTAAAATCACAGGGTTTTTTTCAGATGAACCAAAAGCATAGTTTCCCGTACCAAAAAATGTGACTGAAAATATTTCACTTCATCCCTATTCAGTAAAAAGGTTTTCAAGCTGACTGTTCTTTCTTATACAGCACACTGACAGTCAGTCCTTCCTTAGTCTGTAAGGAAGTTATTAATGGAAATTAATAATGGAAATTATCAATAAGTAAATTATAAAATAATAAAACAAGTATTTTTTTTTATTTTTAATTGATCTTTCATCTCCAATCTTATATTAAAAAAGGTTATCCTGATCAAATATTCTCCATGTGAAAAGAATGTCCACATAAATAATTACGTTTTCTATCAGGTACATCCTCTGAAAGAGGTGAAAGTAAATCAGGGTCATTTTGAGGGTCTGGTGGAAGAGAGGGGCTTTTCAGCATTTAAATTAGAGTGGATACACCTTATCCTGAGGCTAGCCAGCTCCAGATCAGGAAACTGTAACCACACCCATTAGGCTGCCAGTATCTTTCCTGGTTCTCTGTGTGGTCCAGCTCATGCTCGGTTACTTTCAGCAATTTCAGTGTAACTGGGGAGAGACAGTTCACACACTGAGGCAATTGCTTTAAGTTTAACCCTACGGAAGAAGGAATTACAAGAGAAATTTGACTCCTTCTAATATTCAAAAGGAGATTGAAATTCATCTGAATAAGCAGATGTCAACATTGTCTTTTAATGTTCCCTTAGAAGTTACCATCCTATTGCCTTCATCTCCCCTGAAATGAGGTTCATTTATCTTGTACTTAGTGATATGCATATGGAAAGTTGTAGGATTTAGTTTTAGCAATACTATTTCTGTTCTTTCTTTTGAATTTCCAGGTCTTCAGTGTTATAATTACAATTGTTTCCTTTTAAGCTTTCTAATTAAAAGTAGCTGAAGTATACTAACCACAAAAAAATAATTTTGTTTGTGATAAACGTTCATACCCGCTAGAAAGTAAGTAACCAGCAGCCACTTAGAAGTGGGAATTATAAGATATAAAGAAGCAATTTTTGCTGTTATACCTACTTACACATCTGACTTAGAAGTAAAACTTCAAGCTTTGAGAAAATGCAAAGCAACAACTTTAAAGAGTCTAGATACATATAAATTATAAACTCTTCACATTAAACCTGTAGCTTTTATGTTGAGATTGCAGTGTAATCCCAAACATTTTTTCTATGCTATTGATCATTCTGTGTAAAGATCTCATTACTTGAAGGTAATGATAAGATATTGATGGATCCTCTTGGAACAAACAAGCTTTCAGAGTATGTTTTCTGGTTCCATATGCTGTCAAAGCCCTTTACCTTAGACCTGAGATTCACAAATGCTTGCATTCAGAGAGTTATACAGTTACTTTTGAATATTTTCAAGACATCTGCTGGGTTGGAACCTGGACTGGACAGCCCTGAACATCTTTGATCCTTAATATATTCAGGTGTGGAAATTTATTCCTTTTTATTTTCCAAATAAAACATTTGTCTTTACTAGTGCAGCAGTGATGGTATCCATTTGATAATTATAGAAGTCCACATCTGAGTTAGTCATCTGCATTGTTTTATGGAAAGAAATTTCCTCTTAAAACATAATTCAAAAACAGGCCACTAGAGTCTTACTGTAAAAGCACTTATAGTTCTCCATTGCCTAGATGCAGAAGCTAGACTGAATTGCTGAAGTGCAAAGTTAAACTCTAGATATGTAGAAGTAACTGAGAAGTATCTTACCTCATATGTCTGGCCACATATCTTCTCAGTAAAGAAAAAAGCATGGAAAATACTAGCAAGTGCACTGAATTTGTATTGTATTGCAAGAGAGAGAGAGTTTAAAGTAGCATAGCCTTATAATAGGGAGTGATTCAGACAAGGCTTATATTGCAGCAGACCAGTCCCACCAGCTAATGGCCTTAAGGCCTGTATGCCCTAATCCACTACTGTTATGTATCCTTGGTTGTGCAGTTAAAGAAAGTTGTAGCCTGCATTTTACTGATACGAAATGTATGCTTTGTCTGCTTCAACTATTTTTACTGTGCATTAAAATAATACAAAAAGTGTGAGCAAGAAACCAGAAGATTTGAAGCCAAGTGAAACTGGCATCATGTCAGAAATATTCCTGTTAACCAGGGTGCATAATATTCTATGGAAATTCTAATTCAAAATCTAAATACAGCAGATGTTATTGCACCTCACAGTGCTTAAGTGGCTGTGACTCATAACAGTCTTAGCTTCCTAAGGATGTCTTGGCACAATAGTACCAAATTTCTTGCTTTACTTGGAATTTCCCTCATCTTGTGGATTTTGTATGAATCTCTCAGTTAACTTCTTTTTCTTCTAAGATGGATGAAAGCTTGTCTCTCCTACACTTCTTGCTTAACCTTTTCCTCTCCAAGAAAAGTTCTTTTATCAGTGGATCAGGCCCAGCCAGCATGGGTTTAGAAAAAACAGGTCCTGCTTTGGCCAGCCTGATCTCATTTTATGACCAGGTGACTCACCGCTGGATGAGGAAAAAGTTGTGGATGTTGTCTGCCTGGACTTCATGAAGCCTTTGATACTTTCTCCCACAGCATTCTCCTGGAGAAGCTGGCTTGGACAGATGCACTCTTTGCTGGGTTAAAAACTGTCTGGATGGCCAGGCCCACAGAGCAGTAGTGAAAGGTGCTCCATCCAGTTGGCAGCTGGTCCCTGGTGGGGTTCCCCAGAGCTCAGTGTTGGGGCTGGACCTCTTCAATCTCTAAATTGACGATCTTGGCTGGGGGTGGGGTTGCAGAATCAAAGGCAGCCTTAGTAAATTTGCAGATGACACTAAGCTGATCTGCTGGAGGGCAGAAAGGCTCTGCAGAGGGATCTGGACGTGCTGGATTGATGGGCCAAGGCCAGTTACATGAGGTTCTACAAGCGTGCTAAAGTGCTGGGTCCTTCACTTGGATCACAACAACTCCAGACAGTGCTGCAGGTTTAGGAAACAGTGACTGGAGAGCAGCCCAAAGGAAAAGGACCTGGGAATGCTTGCTGACAGCAGCTGAACATGAGCCAGCGTGTGCCCAGGTGGCCGAGAAGGCCAATGGCATCCTGGCCTGGATCAGCAATAGTGCAGCCAGCAGGACCTGGGCAGGGAATGTGTCCCTGCACTTGGCACTGGTGAGGCCACACCTTGAGTCCTGTGTCTGGTTCTGAGCCCATCACTGCAAGAAAGGCATTGAGGTGCTGGAGAATGGCCAGAGAAGGGCAACAAGGCTGCGGAAGGGTCTGGAGCACAAGTCCTGAGAGGAGGGGCTGAGGGAACTGTAGAGGTTTAGCATGGAGGAGAGGAACCTTCGGGGAGACCTTATTGCTCTGCACAGCTGCCAGAAAGGAGGCGGTAGCCAGGTGGAGGTTGGTCTCTTCTCCCAGGCAACCAGTATCAGAACAGGAGGAAATGGCCTCAAGCAGTGCCAGGAGAGATTCAGGTTGGACATCAGGAAGAATTTTTTTCACTGAAAGTGTAGTTAAGCATTGGAAAAGGCTGCCCAGGGAGATGGGTATCCCTGGAAGCATTCAGGAAATTACTGGATAGTAATGGCGCTTAGTGCTGTGCTTTAGTTGGCATGGTGGTGTTTGGTCAAACGTTGTATTAATGATCTTGGAGGTCTTTTCCAACCTTAATGGTTCTAGGATTCTATGGTAATACTTGATTCCACATCAGAAAAAAAAATGAAAAAGGTTAAAAAGCAGCTGAAGTGTACCTTGATCACTAGAACCAGAACACAATGATAAAGATATTTCATAGAGGTCAGCAAATATTTTTCATTCAAGTTTAAAATTTTAGACAATAATTCAATACTAGTTAAAAAATGAAATAAAAACCAGTAAAAAACTCAACCCATCTTCCTCAAATACACAACCCCAAAACAGATAATCCATCTTAAAGTCAGAATGAAAATTTGTGGCATATTATTCCTTATTACACATTACATGAGTGATCATTGATCTACATTTTCTTAGAAAATAAAGCTGCTTTTGTTGTGATTGTGAGGTCTGCATAGAAGTTTCTTCTGGGAACTCCAGCCATGGATGAGTTGGAGTTCTAATTGCTATGCCATTATGGAACAAAATCTGGTCTTTCTTCCAAAGGAATTTGCAGTATAGATAAGCATCTATTGCTGTGTGCAACTTTGCCTTATCATCTCTTTAAAGTTCACGTTATCTTTCTGTTTTCCTAATTACAGGTATTGCACAACAAAAATGAATGGCAAATATTTTAATTTTTCAGTTTCACGTATTAACAAGGAGCTTAGGAATGTGGTGCCAGATCAGGCTGTACCTACTACTTCCGTATTATTTCCATAACGTATCTTCTGTTTGTCCAGCTTAACTTTGCTATTTGGAGGCAGCCAAGGAATGTACATTAAATTACCTCTCTGGTTTCTAGATTGAGAGCACAGATCATCATCTGATAAGCTGCATTTAAATGAGTATCCAGGAAGATATTTTATGATTTTGAACTATTGGACTCTTTCACAGTTCTCTGTGTGAAATCTAAAACATTTGATTGCTCGTCATCAAAGCATACATGCAGTTCATTTCCCTAGCTCACTCAGAGACTGAGAAGGTCTAGTATTATGAAGTAATCTATGTAATATTGCTTACATTTGGGACTAGGTAAAGAAAAGGACTCATTTTTAATAACAGAAGAGCTGTAGGCAATTTTTGAGGTGACCCAGGTAGGTACAAATTCAAGTAGTCTGGCACTGTGTTAAATCCATGTAGATTCTTTAAGTTATTTTGCAAAGATTCAAAGATAAATCTTCTGATGGAAATTTCTTCTTTTAGAAGAACAATTTCCATTTAATGCCCTTCTTCCCAGTTCACAGAAGACTTTGCTGCTGATATCTTTGTGCACAAATAAATGTTTGAGAAATCTAACTTGGGAGTAATGACTCTGAGTGACTTCACCAAAAATCTTTAGTATAATTTAACTTTGGACTTGGTGTTTTCATAGAATTGGGTGGAAGGTTGCATAAGGAAAGATGATATTTTATAACATTTTTGAGCAATGTCAATAGATCCACATAGGAAAAAATATATGATTTCAGGGATTATTTTTAATTAATCAAAATTAGTTTGGAAATTTTCAATTGCATTTTGTCTTAAGATGTTTTATATGATTTTGTCACTTTGGTCTTTTATTGAAGAAAGACACTGGTTTTTGTAACTAGCATAAAGCTGGAAGAAGTTAGAAATCTTTTTTGCCAACGCTGTATGATAGATGTTGGAAAACTTACAATTATGAAAAATTGTATTTGTGCATTTTTATATATGTGCAGGATGTGCATGGCCATGTATCTTAGAACTATGCAGCAGACAATAGTAATTCATGCTTAAAATATTTTTTATAACTTATATTACCTAAAATATCAAGGAGAACTTTTAAAGAATAATGTAATACAATTTCAAGGTATTTTAATCACAGGTCTTACTGTGATTCACTATCCCAAAAATTTGCTACCCTGATGAACACTAGTCTGATACAAATTTTTTTTAGTTGGAAGGCTGCTTTATCCATTTATACAGAGTGAAAGGATCTACAAGCTTGGTGAATGAACTTATCCCATTATCAGTTAGTGAATGAACTTATCCCATTATCAGAATCATTTTAATAATCCACCTTTGAAACTAATGGAGGTAATCATTATTTATTTTGCTTCTTGAATAGTTTCATTGAATTTAGCTAGTGAAAGTGAGTTAAAATTACTCTAAATATGACATCCTCTGGATTAATCTGAAAGCTAGAATCATCCTACAACCACATGAGAGAGGCTCTTAGCCAGTTTGAGATAACAAATTGTAAGGTGTCACTGATTCTACCTTGTGAAGAAGTCATGACCTAATTTACTCCCTCCCCACATGCCACCACCCTTCATCAGTCAGGTTTGCTGCTTTGTGAGAGGTTAGCACCATTAAGAACATTCTGCCAGCCACGTGCTGCTGCAGTGTGGGCTGACCAAGAGCACTGTAACAGCTCAACGTGTTTTGCCAATGAATTATCTCTTAGGGTGCCAGTGCATTATCTCTTAGAGTGCCACACCCATTAGAGATCTTCTTTAGGCTTGTAATACATCTTCCCATTCTCTGGGGAAAAGCTGGGCTCTTAGGATCCCTTTATGTACTAATTAGTTTGTAATTGAAGTGTCTGCTACAGCTGTAGAGGGCTAGTCAAAACCAACCTTGCAAATTGTTGTTAAAATTCATAAGTAGTTACCCACCATCTTAACAGGATATTCTGGTCATTCAGAAATAAGAAAACTGACAAACAAGAAAGATATTTACTTTGCTGCAGTATTGTCATGGTCTTATAAACTCTCTCACTAAACACTAATGAGATCATGTAAGGGACTCAAAATGAAGCACCAGACATAACTAGTAATTTTAATGTATTATGTCTGAATGCTCTTTGAGTTTTTCCACAACCTGTTTTCCTGCTCTGTCTGTTCTGGCAGTGTCTCACATATTCATTTTTGCTACACGCACATTCTTTGAGAAAATTTAGATCCTTCCCTTTCCATTTCTACTTTCTTGATAAGCTCCATTGCTTTTTTTCTCCTCATTACTAATTTCTACACTTTTTGGACAGTTTTTGGTCATCTTTGTAGGCAAGCTTCTTCTGCCTCATTGTTTCTCATATATTTCTGAAAGTGGATATATCTGTTTGGGCTACTGTGTTCTTTTAAACATATTTATTTTATCTTTCCTTTCTGTTATGATTCTGTTAATCATATTACCTTGATCCACGGCATATCTACAAAACTCTTTGTACTTTGCTCCTCATTGTGTATCTGCTTTTGTTTCTACATTCTTTTCAGTCCCTTTTTTTTTTTAATATTATCTCTAGTTTATTCTGCAATGTGCCCACAATTCTCACATTCCTTCTAATGCACTGTTTCCCTTAAATTCTGAGTTTCCTTCTGTGCCAAGCAAAAAATTCTTCCTTCACAATGTAAATAACATGTGAAAATCACTTCTCCTGACTTGTGTGGTTTTTGCATCAGTGCAGCTTCTGTTCATTAAACTCTTTTTTTTTTTTTTTTTTGCCAATCTAGGAACATGTCTTGTATAGATTTATAAACAATTATATGCTCATCTTTACCTCTTTGCAAACTTTTAAAAGTAACAGTTAAGACTCAAGATTTCATACTTCAGCATGTAGACTTCTGGGGTATTTTTTAATTTAAATTTAATTTCAATTAGGATGATAGATGGAGGAAAACTAGGTTATTATCTAAAAGCGTAGCCTCAAAAAATAAGCTACCCCCGTTAACATTTTTTAGGTATAAATGTCTTAATTTAGACTGCTGAATAATTCTAACCCAAAGCTTTTAGAAACACTGCTTGATATGGACCCTGTTAATATCTGCTTTAATTTCAGTCTTAAAATCCAGATTTTTAAAAAATATTTTCTGCAAATATATGCTTCAGAATTTATTTTTAATTTGTAGATGAGTGAGCTGAAAGATCAACAGTGTTAAAATTGCAAAACAATTACTTTGATTCTCAGAGGCATGTGTATTTATATGGCTTTATTTTAGAAAGTGTAATCCTTTGTGAATATAAAACCTACTTTTAAAGGTATTTTCATTTATTAAGTGGCTAAAAGGTGAAAAACTGCTTGAAGGAATGAATGAGCCAGGTCTGACCTTTGATTTTAACTTGTTCTTGTCATCTAGACCCAGCTGTGCGCCTGGCGTTGTTCAAAAACAATGAAAATAAACATCTCTCTGTGAAACCACCAGGGAAGACACAGCCTATAAATGCTGAATACTTTGAAGGTATGAAAAAGTATTTCATTTTATGCATATAAACGTATATGTTTTTGCAATGTCTTTTAAACTGGCTTACTCAAAATATAAAACAATATGTGTAAATAGAAAAAGGCAGAAGTTTAAGGAACTTATCTGTTCCTCAAGTCACAGCAGCGAAACATTTCAATTTCAATTCATTGCAGAGAGCAAGATGTGCTCCTAGAGCTTAATTCATAGGGAGATGGAGCCTAACTTATTTATTTATTGTTTTATTATTAAATCTCCATCAGGAAAATGTCAAAGCATGTCAGCAAGATATAAAATACAAAGTACTAGAATAAAACTTCATAAATGAAATATCACTTCAAATTCTTCATTAAATTGCTACCTTTTCCAAAGCTAGACATTAACTCCTAAAAATCCTTAACATGTTTTTTGGAAAGTACTTTCATAAATATTCCCCAGAAATTCACAATTTGACATAAGGCAAGGAAAGAACATTCAGCATGTAAATATTAATTTATTTTTCATAAATATTTCATAAATATTTAAATACTGATGTAGCTCTTTTACTGTTGAAATTTATGTTAAAACACTCCTTGGTTTCTGTACAATTAAAAGAAGGCCAAGTCTATTTAAAATGCCATTGTTGTAAGAAGACAATCATCTCCAGAGACGTTTTTATATTGTTTTGATTCTTTTTGCAGCTCAATAGTGTACTCAGAAAGTTCTCACCTCTATCTTTTTATCTTTTTCAAAGACATAGTCATATGCTATCTGATCTATTCCTAGTTTCACAAAGTAAAACTACAAATTATACTGTATTAGCATTCACTGTATGAGGATAAAAATTAGAACATGTCTGAGACAGGTGTGAAATAAATCTGAGTCTACATGAATTGCAATTCAGTCAATTAACTTAGCTGTATGGAAGCCTAGATTTGCCTCACATTCATGAGTCCATGCTCAAATTGCTTTGGAAACAATTCTTGGTGAATTCTAAAGAGGAAATATTTTTGCACTATTATTTGCCTTGGGTCCAAGCATTAATTTGCCTTGACTATAGAAAGTCTGTGTGTGCTGCACCTGACTGAGCATTTCCCAGCATCTCATATATGTTTCTGTGGCATATGCTTATATACATCAGCATGTATCATCTGCTGAAGAAACAGGACAGGCAGGCTGCCTGTGAAAAAGTGAATGTCCAATAGAAACAATTGTAGGAATGCTCAAAACCATGTCAGAGATAAGCCTCTATGCAAGTTCAGTACCCTAAAATCATTGTAGGTTTAGGCTAGCTCTCCTGCCACCAGTTTATTTCCTCCTGCCTGAAAACATTTCCCTTTGTTTTGAAAAACTGATGTATGCATTAAAATATTACTGAAGTTACTTTTTGAATTTATGGAGAGAAGGTACCAAGGGAAATTGGAAATCAAATGGCATAGTGGTGGTGCTTTTAATTGTCTTTCATTTCAAGGACCATTTTATTCCTCTAGCAGGCTAATAAACAGAAACATTTTTTCACCACTCGTGGCTGCTCACATGCAGTCTGCTGAGCCCTCAAGGAGACAAGCAATACTTTTCTGCTTGACCAGAATAAAAATGTGTCCTTCTACCAGAGGCATTGCTACTTCAGACATTATGTCCTGAAAATTCTAGGTTATGAATTAGAGAGTGCAACACGCAGCATTTATTTATATGTATGTGAGGTATCATCAGACAGAACTAGGACTTTCTAAATTTGGAATTAGTAACACTTTGCACCTGCCTAATAACTTAACAGAGTTGTGTTATCAGAGATGTCTTCTCTTGTTTCCCATTCCCCCTCTTACCTTTTAAACGTTTCTTGCTCTTTTGCCTGCAATAGGTCTCTTTGGGTCTGTTCAGTCATTGGAGTTCTTTCTGTAACAAGAAGGTGGAATGTTTTCATTCTGTATCCATAAATCTTGTGGTCATTGTATTTTAATTTGATAGAACCCAGACCTGTCCTTTGTGTGGTGGAAATAAACTTCCTCCCTTCAAGACCTTTTACTTTCACAGACTCATAGTGAGTCCTTGGGTAGAAAATTTGAACTCCAAGCCATCTTCTTCATAAACAATTAAATAAAAAACAAAGCACATTCTATATATTCCTTCTTTATTTCTTTAAATTGGGAAATGGAGGGGAGAAGTCAACATCAACAGCAAAACAGCAAGTACACACGTGTTATCTGTTAAATAACAGAATCACTACTTTTGAAAGGGGATGCCCTAGGAAGTGAAACAATTAGAACAGTTTTAGATTTTCAAACTGGAACACATCATGGTAATGAATATTTAAAAAGAAATCTAGTTAAAATGAATGATGAATGTCTTTTGTCTTCATTGTGGTTTTGTGTGTAAGACTACAAAGAAGACAAAAACTAATAAAAGCATAAGAGATATAAAAATCGTGACAAGAAATGAGGTTACTATCTGATCATTTTGTTTTCTTGAGATTATTGTTCTGTCATAATTTTTCTTCTTATTTTCCTGCTACAAAAGTTTTGATAAGCTGATATGCAATATGCTGTTAGCAAGTTTTGAAACTTGTGTATAACTTTAATCCCATAGGATAATGCATCCATCTCTAAGTTGACATACATGTTGTTGGAAAATACATTTTCAAAACTGGATTTATTAATTCATAAATATTCAAAATTTATTCATGAATTTTTATTGAATTTTGGATGAGTCATCGTGCTTTGCTCACTGATGTTAGGCAAATACCCACCAGGGACCTTTATTTTACATTTGAATCACAGCAGCACACAGAATTTAGTCAGAAATAAACCCCTTTGTAACAAACACCATGCAAGTGGCGTGAGGAGATACTATTCTCACAGAGAAGGGCTTACTGTTTGAAAATACAAGCAGCATTTGAAGGCAGAAACCATGGATTGCAATTCAATGCTTTACTGTATGTGCCAATATATGTGTCAATATATCTGTGTCTGTATGTGTCAATGTATTTACATACAGTACATGTGTCTGTCCTCCACAAATATATAAGCGCATACCAGGAGTATAAGTAGGTAAAATAATTCAATAAATGTAGCACTTATAAGTTTTTATTTGTATATTTTCACAGAAAGTAAATTATGAACAATTAATGTCTGGCGTAATTACTAGCATCAACATGCATTTTGTAATTCTAACACTTTCTGTCAGATGCAGTTTCACTTTCTTTAAAGTTAATTTAATGCATGTGGTCATTGTATTGTAGATACATTAAAACTATTAGTTAAAGAAAAATGTATTTTAATCTTTTTGGTGACGTTAACTTGAGTAAGTGTAAAGTGTTGTAAAGTGAGCCATAGAATATGCAAGTATAAATATGTATTTACTGTTTCTCATAACAAATTATACCCTGATCAAAACCCTGAAGACAGATGAAAGCCTCACTTGATGGCCTCCTGATGATTTGCTGGACATTTCCTGGGACTGTGTATATTACACTGCTCTCTTCAGTGAGATAAAGTTATGCTTCCATCATGATTGTTGAGTTTCATTTAGTGTCAGGTAGCTGACAAACAAAATATGCCTTCTTTAATGCATATTCTGGTTCAATGAATGTTCTTGGAGATATTTTTGTGGTTTGTAGATGGTGACATTTCAAAGATCTCAAAACTTTGGAAACTTTATAAGGCACACAGATAATTGTCATAATTTCCTATTTTGCATCAAAGCATATTTTTTAGAAAGCTTTATGACTACTTGTCCACTTTTTGTCTGGAGGCTATTCAGTTGTTAATTTAATGAAAAATAGTCTTGACTGTTTTGGGTAAAGTACATTAGGAACTGAAGGAAAAATCTATCCTTGACTCCTCTTGGGAAGTTCCAATTAGTCCTGGCTGAGCGTGTAACAGAGCATCTCTGCCATCTGTGGGTCCGTAATTACAGAATCTATAATTTCATTTACATAGAAGAAGGATACTTTTCTAGCCAACAGTGTGAATACTTAGTCCCAGTACAGCAGCTGAGAACTGAAGTATGAGCCCTAAGGCCAAGCTCATTTTTTTGCTACAAGCTTTGCAATCAGTGTGTGTCTTTTTGGGTCCTCTTTAATCCAGTTTCCTCAATGGTTTTGGTGGGTTATCCAAATAATTTTTGTTCAGTGGGATAGGAAGCTGAATTCCAGTCTGTAGAGCAAGTTGGAAGAATGAAGGAGATCAGATGAAAATCCATTCAAACTATCCAAGTATTATTTGGATATGGTTTGCTTTATTTCACAGGTTGTGCTCTATTTAATTTCATAGACTGTGCTGTATTTAATTTGTAGGTTAGGTGCTTTATTGGAATATACACTATTTTTATTTTTAGTCATATCCATATCCATATCCATCAGTGACACATTTATACCATACACATCAAAGTGAAAACAATGCAATGTGACTTCACCCAAAAATGTGAACAATGATTTATGCCTGGAGGTTTAACTATACAAAAAATGCACCAGGCTGTGTTGACAAGATATGTTTGCTGTAGTTTGGGAACCTGTAGTTGTATTTGGCAGTACTGTATTTCCTGTCATTTTATGCTTATGGTGACCAAGGAAAAGGTAATGGGCATAGTGTTAAGACTGATTTCACCAACACAAATTTGATAATGAAAAGATTATGCTTTCTCGGGTGACTTTTAATTATGCCAATATTTATTTATTTCTGTAGAAATTGTCAGTTGAAATAACATTTATTTTTCAAGAATAAGAAGTAAAGTGAGCTTGTGATTATGTCATATGATTTGAAGATAAATATCAAGGAATCCACTTAGTCATCTGTTTTCCAGCTTTATAATAGTTCCTAATTATGAAATTCCTTGTAATCTCAAGCAAAAATTTTTGCAAAACATTCTTATAGATTATTATTACTAGTGATAATTGGAAGTGCAAATGTGAGACTTTGGAAAGTTGGAATTTACGGTTGGCTAATTCTGTGAGTTCATTAAAATGTTGCACTTGATCAACATAGTTTCTTAGATTTTCTGTGTTATAAAATATGAATACATTTTTTAAAAACTATGCATGACATTTAATAGAATTTGTATTGATTCAATTCACTGATGCTTGACAAATCACATCGACATGACAACTAAGAGAAGGTACTGAGGCTGGAATGCTACTATTCATCTTTATATGGGCTTTAAATGTTCTGTTGTTTGCTGTTTAAGAGCATGTAAAAAGACATTGAACTATAAGTGAAAATTTGTGTTAGTTGCTTTCATCTTTTAGAAATCAGCTCTTTTAATCAAGAAATATTAATGGCATAAATTCCCTGGAATCACAATGTTTGTGAACATCCATTTCTAAACTAAGTTGTCTTTTATTGATCTGTTGTGTCAAAAGGATTAATAACCGCATTTGAAATCTGGGCTTGCTGCAATTCTATGAGTTGAATTGCCATGTTTAAAGTAAACTGTAACTGTTACATATCTCCCAGGCTCTAAATTTGTATGCCACTTTAGGGAAGCACTTTCTAATCCATACAGCACTGACAAAAATGACAAAATAATGCATTTTCAGAGAATGTAAGATCTGTCCTGAAATGTAATGAAAATGTGTTACAGAAACTTGCAGTGCAGAAGAGGTTGTATCTTTTGAAATCATAATTCTATGGCTTTGTTTCTTATTATTTAGTTTGAGCTCACACAACAGAACTCTTGCATTGAAATATTTTCTCATTTTAAGGAATTAATGGCTCTCCACCAGCCCTTCAACATGTAAAATGAGTAGGTTACTTGTGTCCAGTACATCCAAAAAGAGCCAGGATAAAATAAACATAAGGAGTTGGATATCTTGGAAAAAATCTGTCATGGGTTTGGGTTAATCATCTCCAGAAGAAATTCAACTTGATGCCTGAAATGTAAGACTTCTTGGAGAAAGCAGTAAAGCCTGAGGCAGTGTTGATCTGAAGGAGTGCTCTCCATGGGTCAGAGCTGCTCTGCTGGCAGAGTGCAAACCCAGTTCACAACAGCGGTACGCTGAAAACTTGTAAAGGACTGCAGGGGCCTTACAGTGCACGCACTCAAGCTTCAGTTACATAGTTCTACTGGTCCAGTTTCTTATTATAAAATAAAACTGAAAAATAAAATCTGTGCCTAATTTTCTAGCCTCCTGTCTGTCAATGATAGTGTAGGATTTTTTCAGTATTCATGGAATGAAGCAATCCTGAAATTATGTTTAAAAATAAATATGTAAAACATAATTTATGTGGGTTTATGCAGCACGCTTCAGTGTCTGAGTACTTATAAATGATCTAGACATGAAATTTTTATTAATATTCTTGCTTTTCACTTTCAATTACCAAAAAAAAAAACCAAAACCAAACCACTTCTATTTGCCTGAAGTTCCTGGACAGGAGGTACTTGCCATTGATACATACCATCTAATATGAAATATGAATTCTTATTTGTGGTTCTAGTCTTCAGAGTTCCTGTATTCGTATATTCAAGGTTTCTGACCACATATTTCACCTGCCTGGGTACTTTCTCTTTGTTCCTGACTCTGCTATTTTGCAGATTGTTATAATTTGTGGTAGCATAAGGATTTTATTAGAGTATCAGATATGAATGTGGTCTCTAACCTAGAGAGTGTGTTTGTTTGTTCCAATAAACTTCCAAAACTAGGATTTTGTACAATGTATAAGTGGTTACCTGTGCTTTCATAACATATTAATTTATTAGTTTTTATAAACCTAAAAGGAACTGCACACAAGAAAAAAAAATCTTACTCTTCTTTTGCTAATAACTACCCAGTGATGACCAGTAGGAGAGAGATTTCACCCAAAATGTCATCAGAGATGGAGAACTACTTTTTCTCATTGTTGAATAGGATGATATAATAGTTCAGATAGGTTTATTTGCATCTTCTTCAATTTTGCCTTTCTTTTTTCTCCTCTTCTTGATATCTTAAGTTCAAAATATTTGTAGTGTGACATCTGCATCTCAGCCAGTGTAAATGTAAACAAGTTGATTCCACATTCAGATCCACAGCTTTTAGTACTGCATAAGGCAATCGTTTTAGATGAATAGATCCCTGAGTACCGAAGCATTTCAAATCCTTTTTCATTTGACCATTCAGTGACCTGATAACTATTTCCTGTCCCTAAGTAAGGTCATGACCCAGGTCTTAGAGTGCAAAAGACAGATAATTTTAGCAACAAGTTAAATCCAAATGGATTTGGTTGGAGGGGGTATGGGACAATAGGTTTGGTTAATTTCCTTTAAAATAAAGTGTTATGAAAATTGTATTTAGCCTGTCCTGTTAAAAGTAATTATTGAATTTGTTGCTGTTGTGTTTGGATGCCTGGGGACTGCAGTCAATATTGGGGTGGTTCGCTTATTTGCTTTGCTTTCACTGGACAGTACCCAATACATTTTTTTCACACTTCAAAAAACAATTGCTAATGAAGAGGTCATTAAAAGTGCATATTCAGATATATTCAAAGTGCTTCCCAAAATGAGTTTTTCAAACACTGAAATCATATTACTATGCAAATGGTTTTAAACATAGGCCACAGACTCTGTCTGTAAAAGTGTCACAAATGTTACATTGCACAAATGTTCCTCTTGCAAAAGAATTTCCATTTGGTATGATGATATGAATAAGGAATTTAATGTAGCCTTAGAAATATTTTATAGGTACAAATCTTGCTTCGGTTGGAATCTATGGCACATTTTAAATCCCAATTAAAAGAATGTTTCCTGTAGCTATAGATTTTAATAATTGCATTACTCTAAGCATTTTCAGAGGTGAAGTAAAAGAAAAGCTCTTCACACCAGAGCTTTTAATTAATTTGAAAATATAATTTATTAAAGTTTGCTTGAATGAAATTTTTTTTTTCCTGTTCTGTAATGGGAAGTATGGTGTTATGTAGAATTAGTATTATTAATGAGGTCAGAAATCTACTGTATTCCAAAGAGGCCATTTTCACAAGTTTAATATTAAACACACATTGAATTATCTTTCTGTTTTTCTAACTAATAATGTTGTTGCTCAGAAACATTTTTCAAGCAAAATATCAAAACAACATTCTAAAATTGAAATAGAGGAATTTAAAATTTTATGCTGTTCAATACTAACTCTTAGAGCAAAGTTCTATAGCTTTTATAGATTTCATACAGTCCAGAATTGAGTGTGCTGTGGACCTACCTAATTTTACAAGGAATTCCAAGTAATTCAAGTATTTTAATGAGAATGTACAATCATGCAGTGATATCTATGTAACTTTTATGGTGTGTTATTTCTGTAATGTAAATTTTCTTAGTTCATAACTTTGCAGTTCAATTCTTATCAAAACATGTTAGCAGTTTCTGAAAATTGATAGATTTGTGCTAGTTTGAGGCATTCACTGCAGATAATTTATCTGGCTTGTGAGTAAAAAAGGTAGAAATACTGAATTTTGCAGTTATATATTTTTTCTCATATTGGTAAGAAAGGCTGCATTTCAAGACAGTATTTTTGAATGCAATTTTGTTTACATGAAATTCTGGAATTGTTCTCTCTTTTCAGGTTTATTGTCAGGTTCCCAATCCAACATGGTTGTAACTTCATAAATTAGCACATTCTTAGAATGTTGTGGGTAACCCAGTCCAGACAACGAGATAAAGAAATCTGAGTACCCAGACAAAAAAAACTTCATTTTTATATTCATCATTAAACAAGTACATTATGAACAACTGTATTTTTTAATGGTTTCTAATTGCACATTGAGCATCAGGCTTACGAAGAACCTGTGGAAAGACATTTCTCTAAAACACAAGCATGCTTTTTATTTTCTGATAAGAAGCAAGCTCAGCAGTTTTCACTTTATGAAGAGGCCAGTGATATCTCTTGTGAAAGATAGAATGCAACTTTTAAAATGGAGGAATTTAAACTCTGCTGTGTATTTGTAAGTTAAATTTACTGAGTATTTGCTTTAGTACCTGATGTGTATTTTGTAATTGAGAAATTAGCAGTGAATGTCAAAAGAAAGGAAGCTATGTGCCAGTAAGCCAGAAAGTTCTGATTTAACCTACCAATGACCTGGCTTTGTTTGTTCAGATGACAGTTCTAAAAGTGTGCAGAGAATATTCCCTTTTAATACAGTTATTTGCCGCGAGCCGTGACCTCGCTGCCTGTCGGGGAGCAGGTCTGAATTGGCCCTTTCTCTGATATCGTGACATTGCTTCTGTTGCCTCGATTGTGACCTCTGATTGCATGATACCCCTGAGAGTTCAATTTAATAAGCGTGACTCCTGACTCTTAGCCAGGTCTGCCTTCTTAGGTTTTGTCAGACTCTACTTGTAGTCTGGTCTGCATATGCTAAAACACTGCCTAGGCTGTCATCATACTGTGTGAGTTGTGTGCACTGTATTCAAAGTTCTCTTTCAAATGTCTTTTGCTTATTGCAAATGCAAATGTTTAGAAAGTCTTTCTTGGAATAAATTTTAGAAGTTGTTTCTTTCACGTGTATGGCTGCTTGGGATTTTTGGGTTTTATACCTTTGTGCAGATAGTTACTACTCTTTCACTAAATTAGTAAGCATGTGTATTAGCCATGCATCATATTAATTTCTTTCTTCTAATTTTTATTTCCCATATGAGAGTGTTGTATGTTTTTATGACTTCCCATACAATATGTTTGTTCAATATAGAAAAATTAGGGGCAAATCCCTTTTTCTCATTGTATAATTAGTACAGTAACACAACAAGGCAGTACTGATAAGCACCCAGAGCACTGTAAGGTGTAGTGACCCAGGAGCAGTCAGGTGAAAGCTGAAGAATCTGTTTGGAATCCAGGAGAAGGTGAGTAGAATTAAGACATTTTAAATACCATTGAAAATAAGTTATCTTGGGTTTAGTGGCAATTTCGCTATATCATTGCATTCTTTTCTCCTGTTTTCCTCCTCTTCTAGCCAGAATGCTGAGGAAGAGTCTGTTCTGGGACCTGGATGCCTTGAGGGTGATGATGCTATTCAGATATTTCTCCAGTTTTAGTGCCGCTTGGTGCATTCACTGAACCAGAATATGGAGAAGTTTAAAGATTGAAAGAAAGTTTCAAGAACTGTGGTACAAGTTACAGACAAGTTTCTGTATTTACTTACATGCATTTTCTGTATTCTCATTGCAGCTTTGTACCCATTTTTCTAGCCTCTGTATCAGTACCATAACTTAGTGCTTCTAAAAAATTATCATTTCAGAAGAGCAGAAAAATCTTGCTGAACAAAATAATGCTTTGAGCTTACTTTTGTAGTTACATTAAATTTTTTCTGTAAATATTACCATGTAATACTTCTTTATTTCTTCAAGTGCTTTAAAGAATTCTGTTAACCTTTTTACCAGATTAATTTTTATTAAAATTTTTTATTTTGCATGAAAACTATATTAAGATCTTTCTTATAAAACAAATTCTATATAAGGCAGAAAGTGGGTATTTTCTTCTTCCACTCAAACTTGACAATGAAATTCTATTCCTTCTTCATGACAGTGACTGTTTACAATGAAGTAAAATCAAGTAAAATCTCGGTTTGGCCAGGTTGGTTGGTTTTTTTTTTTTTTTTTTTTAATTGGTACACAAATTCTATTGTAAGATTATGTAATTTTTATAACTCAATTTAGTCTCTAAGGTTTTAAAAGTCGTAATATAATCATCTCTTTCCTTCTTCTGGAATAAATAGCGTAAGATGAGCTTCTAAATTTCCTTAATCTTAAGTGAGAGTTTCCCTACCTAATTGAAATTTATGGGATTTCACTCCTCTCTGGATCAGAGCTTAATGCTCTGTAAATTCCTGTGCTCTTGGCAGGAGATTAGATCATCAGCTGCAAACAAGCAAAGTTACAAGTGGACAACTATTTTAACCTGTTGGTAGACAACTGGTAAAACAAATTAAACTTTTAAATTAATTAGTTATGGCTGTTTTAAAAGCTATTGCAAATATAAACAGAATGCGTATGAGTCAGCTTCACCTATTTGGAATCATCATGATATTTAGGTTGTTCCCTCCTTTTCAAACAATTTTATATATATGTATATAGAAATACATATGTAAAGGCAGTGAGTAGGACAGTTTGGTAGCAAGTTTAGATGAAAAGTTTAGTCAAAAGAAACTAATTTAAACACACCTACAGTAAGCATAAACTGTTTAAATTCAAGATTAGGGACAGTTAAATTATGTTCACAAATAGAACTGGGGGGTTTGTGTTCATCTTCTCAATAAAAAAGAATTTGAATAAAGTTCTAAACAAATTTCTGTAAAAGAACAGAAGGAGTCAGATCTAATTTATTCCTTTTTCAACTGATCTGTTCATTCAGTAGGTAAATCATTCAAACCTTCTCTGCCTGGATAGAGAAAACCTGTGCCATTGTAACTATAACTGATTCAAAATCAATAAAAGGTTGGTTCCATACCTGGGGATATGTGCTGATTACTCTATAATTATATACAATGTTTTGATTCTTGTTTGTTTTCATGTGTTTGCAGTTTAATTAATGAAGAGATCTATGCAAATACTAAGCTCTTCGAGACATATGTATTGAGAATTAACCTGGGGCAACTCATAGGCAAGTTGCGGTTTTCTTTTGCCTTTTCTGCCTGACCTTCTTTACAAATGGAAAGATTTTTTGGGTTTTTTGATAAAACTACAAGATGCTAGAATTTCATATTGTTTATTGTCTTCCATGATGTATCAACCAATTAAATATAACTCAATAAGAGCAATTAGTACTTTTCTGTCTATATTTATTTATAGACACTCATAAGTTTAATGTTCATGGTTGTTTTTAAGCTGGATATAAATAGATAGGAATTACACACAATTGGGGGTTAACTAATTTTAGATGTAGAGTCTTAAGAAAAAGAATAGACTGAGTCTGAGACTTTTTTTCCATTTAATTCAATGAACATTAAATCAAGTCTTGTTTACAATGTTTGGCATAATGATAGGCCTGATCTTCAATGTTACCTCTTGGTTTTGCTATGAAGTAAACTAAACAGCAGCCTTGCATTCAGTGTAGACTTTGTGTGTGTATTTGACAATGGAGAATAGTTCTGCTGTTACACATTACTGTGCTGACAGAGCTGTGAATTCTTGTCACACTATGGTCATCAAATACCAATAGGTATTTCAAGTCAGCATCAGAAACTGAGCCAGAAATATTTCTGCTCAAACATAACAAAACCCTTTTAAATTGAAAGATATATAGTATTTTGATCCATCATCATATATATTAAGTATATGATATAGATAGAATGGATAATCACTTCAGAGGCATTCATAACTAAACTACATATTGACATTAGCACAATCATTTCATTATTTCACTTTCAGTGTTACTCTGCAATAAGCACCAGTCATGCATGGTACTTCAGCACATCACGTGTGTTGATGAGCATGAGTTCTTAAAACAAGTTCTATTATTCAGAAAGCTTTCTAGGAAAGATGTGTATTCTCAAGAGTAAATATAATAAAGTCTTTTTTAAAATGAAAATTCTGAAGCTGTGACATGAAATTACATGTTTTAATTATTCATAGAATGTATAAGACAATTATTAATGTGGTATAAGTCAGCTTTACTGACTAAATTCCTGCTGCTCCAGAGTAATGACAGTTTTTTTGTTCCTTTTAATACTTGGCATATGTATCTTCTTGTCACATAGAAGCCTCCAGTTTTTATTTTAAACAAAAATTTTGTTGGGTTTGAATTTTTCAGTTCCTTTCTTGTACTTTTGGTATCTTCACTACAAACAAAACCTACCCTAATGGTTGTCACACTCAATAAAATTGATTGTATTGTGTAGGTTTTGCCCTCTTTATTGTGAACAACATAGTAGTTAGACCTCCTGCATTCTTACAAAATGTTCCTTTGTACTTGTTAGTTTGAGAATTCCTTTGGAAGATCTTATGTCTTAAATAGTTTTACTTGGTTTATTGAATTTAGAGAAAGATATTCCTCTGGTTTGGACTACATATAAAGTGATATCTCTTCTTGCTTGGAAATACCATTTCATCACTGAGCAACTAAACACTTGTGCTGAAGTTCTTGATTGCTTCTGTCATTTAATTTTAAGAAGTGGGAATGGATAGAAATAAAATCTATCAAAATATTTTGTGTAAAAGGGCATTTTATGTTATGCATCTCTTCTTTTTCTCCTCAACAGTAAAAAATCCTCTATTCAGTAGAGAACATTTATCATTTGAGGGTTTATTAATTCCCAAAGTTTATGAGAAAAACTAGACATAGGGTGTTTACTAGGCAGATTTGAAATTTCAGACAAGAAACTATGTGAGAGTGTAGGCACTAAGGATAAACAAAATGGGCTCAATCCACCTCCATCTTATTTATACCTTGCATTTACTGATGGATAACTAAGCACTGAAATGCTGAACACGCTATTTCGAAATTTTTTTACTCCTCTTGATTTCTTTCATTCTTCAAGAGCCTTGACTATCCAAAGAACTCTTGGTAACTCCTGGCTGTGCTCCAGACTCACTTCTCAGCAGTGCTGTTGGTGAAATTTGCCTGTGCAGAGTGGCTGAAGTGGGTACTGTATAGGCTGCATAACACTGTGCTCATGGGAGACTACACAAAAGAATAATGTGCAATTATGGTATAGCTCTGTAAAATCTTTCGTGTTCTTTTTGAATTTGTAAATGCCTGAGTGCATCCTGAAGCATGCTGATTGCAGGTAGTAGTTTACATCAGCAACTCTTCTCTTTCTCTGCATGTGGTTGGCATATCACCTCTGTAGTTTCTTCATTTTTGGTTTTGCTATTGGCAGGGATGTTTTGGGGTTTTTTTAAGAACCAACTTAGTTTTTCAAACATAAAGCAACTCCATATTCAACCAGTCATAAATTAGCAAAAAAATTTGAAATGAACAGTTGCTTGTAAGGCAGCTTCCTGTACAGACCAGGTGAAATAGTTTTTTAGTTTTATACATCAATGCAGAAAAGTGTCATAGGTCTTAGGAGATATCACAATGTAAAACTGCTATTTGTTACGAAGAAAATTATAAAAGATAAATAAGAAATTGTATTTAATGTAAAGGGAGGAGTACAGGAAGTGATAACAACCCATAAAAGTTGCAAGAGTTGGTCAAATTGATAGGAACAGTGTTTAATGTCTTGCTGTCAGTGCTAGGAAAATGAGCCTTATGAAGCAATTCAAGTGGAAATGTACCATGTTACAAGAAGAGGAAAAGACCTGAGCATTATAATATAGAGTGGTAGTTTGCAATTATTTTTATGATCAGAGGGTTGCAATAGAAGAAGTTAATCAGGAGATCCTGGAAGAAATTCTTTGATATTGCTGGAATATGAATAGAGAGAAATAACTTTAATGGTGTGTTTTAAAAGTAGGCCATTGAGGATGAAATAAGACTGAATTTGCCTCAATATGGGAAAAAGAAAATGTTGAATTTAAACAGTAAGCTAGGGACAGATAAATAATAGTGGTGAATTCTGCAGGGGCAGGAGCAAGTAGCAAAACAGAAAATAAGGGGAAGGTACAAGTATGAAATCCTATTTTCCTTGAATTCAGAAGCTGAAATTTGTACTTTTTCAGTGATGTAGGAATCTCATCTAAAAGATTCAGCTTTTGCATAATCTAATAATAAGACATCAAAGAGAGAACACAGTCTGAAATATGATAACTGCTGAAATAGCATTAACTTGTTGGGGAAGACTAGAGAAGAAAAGGAGGTTTGTAGATCAAATAGTAATATAGTAAGCTTTATTTTTAGTTTGAAAAAATGGAAAATACCTGGTAAAAAGAGAAAAAAGGGCAAAAGTTTTGGGGAAAAAACACTCTTTTTAATTTTCTTTCAGTAGCTTCTTTTATAATTTTTGAAAGACATTTTGTACATTGATCAGCACTTCTATGTTCAAAACTCCTTATTGATTGATAATTGATAAAGTATTTGATAAAACCTTTTTAAGCATAAAAACTTACGTAGGTCATAACTTGAGGTAGTATTCTTGTGATACAGTTCTATTTCATGTTTTGTTCAGCTGTGAACTCAGACACTACTATGAATATTTTCATTTCATTCATTCTGGTCCTAGAGTTGGAAGTCAATATAGTCAGAAGTCTCTCAGATGAAAAAATATCTTCTAGAAGTACCTAGTATATCAAAAGAAAATGTTTTTAAGGTAGAAATATATGTACCCCATTATCTGAAAATTCCAGCCCTGAGCCGTAGATAAACATCTGAGGATGCTATAAGTTTCAGTAAGAACTCTGTAACAATTTCTGCCACACAATGTTGCCAACTGTCTGTAATTCATGTATGTATTTCCACCATAAATGAATATAGTCACAGAATACCTGTAAGCATGCTAAAGACCACTCTAAATACCATTATTTTTCCAGAACAATTTGGGGCCTGTTGTGATTACTGTGTCATGGATGGCAGTATTTAGGGGCTCCTGACAAAGTGCACTTCTGACAAATGTTTAAAGTTTTCTGGAGAAAAAAAAAAAAATCCTATAATTTCTCTTACATTTTAGTATATGAGTGGGTTTTGGGGGGTGAAGGGCAGTGGGGGTTGTAATTTTTTAATTATTGTGGTTTTTCTGTCTGTTTCCAAATACTCTGCTTTTTTGCCTTAATAGCAGGAACAACTCGTGTTATTCTTGCTTTCTGTTCTGTGTGTATTATATAGACTGTGTCAGAAATAAGGCATTTTTTTTGTTGTAACATGGAAAAAATGAGATTAAAAATTTGGATTTTAGATTTGGGATTTCAAGGTAATTTATAAATGTGTAATACACACATTATATAACTGTATAGAAGACAGTCGAAATTATAAATCCTCACAGGGTAGATAATTTTAATTCTCAATAATTTATTTTTTTTTTTAGATTTTGTGCATTCATACTACATATACTAACACACATATGCCCTCATATTATATATTTCTAACCAGTAATTTATGCCACAATACTGACAGAGAAGAAAAATGTAATATATTAATAGCATAGGCAATAATTTTATACCCAAGTTCAACTACTTAATTCCTTTATTAAGAACACTGATTCCAGAATACATATTGAGAAAATTAACTCTGGTCACAGATTTTTTTATTAAGGGAGGAAAACTTAGTATGCTGAAGTATTTCCAAGCCCTTCTTTCACATTGTAGGTCTTAGGTTTCTTAGTCTTTTATTTGTATTGTACTCCCTGTGGAGCAAGGTTTGAAGTGATTTAAATCACCTTCTAAACACAAGATTTGAAAGATTCAATACAGTGCAAGCTTCTCCATATATTTATCAAGAAGCATGACATATTAAAGTTCAACCTTATATCTTCCCATCGTCAGCAAATAGATTTGGAAAAAAATTCCTGTGTTGAATCAGGTTCTTTAGCATCCTTTTGCATATGAATCGATGAAGAGTGGGGTAACTGTCATTTACAACAACCAGGATTGGTGTTTTCCAGGCACAGAACTTGAGTTCTCCCTGAATGCAGACATTGTGTTACCATCCTCCTTCCTTTTGTGTGCTGGCTTGTTAACAACACTTGTCCTGCCACAGGGGAACTTGGGTTTCAAGTACCCCCTGTCCTGATGAGATTTGAATCTCCAGCTTCCACATGCCAAGCTATTTCCTTGGCTGAGGACACAAGATCCATATATCTTGGAGGAAAGAAAGAAAACTGACTCCATGTAAAATTTAGGGCACTTCAGCTGAAGTAGTTCATAGATTTTTTTGCCCTTCTCCTTTAGTTCACTTAACGGATTACCCAGAGAGAGTCTAATTTAAAGCACATAATAGCATCCATTTTTTAAACAGAATGTGAATTTTCCTGTTTCACAACTCAGCAAACAGATTTGACTGATGAAGGATGACATTTCTCTGGATATCAAAGTGCAGGTTCTTACAGGTTTGCATGTGGATTTGGTGACCCAGAAAAGAATTTGTTGCTTTCCTGTAATATGCAGTTCCAAAGGTATTTCAGATGCCAGGGCTTTTCTAAGCTCTCCCTATTTAGATGCTCAGATTTTGTAGGAAATTGCCAGTAGGTCGCCCTGACTGCTGCGTTGTATCTGGCCTAAGTGCACAGTATCTGTGTGGATGATTATTTGGCAACACCTAAAAATCATTACTGTATTAATGCCAAGTGTAAGACAATTCCAATCTTAAATTATTAACATGTGTGTCATGTAAAAAAAAAAAAAGGTCAAAAAGATTGAAGTCTTAGAGCGATAATCTAATGAGGGTATGATACTTTAAATACTTCTGAAATTAATTTGGGGTTTGATGCCTTCTTTGATGTATTTCTATTTTCTTTGATAGTCTTAGAGTTGTCCGCATATAACAATTAAAGATTATGGGTCTGATCCATTTCAAAGATGCAGAAAGCTTACAGCTCTTTGGAACTTCTATGAGTGTTAATGCTTCTGCAAAATCAGGTCCAGGTTTTAAAAAACACATAGCCCTAATTTAAGAAAGCTACCGAGCAAATGCATGTTAATGATACTGCTCCACATGATGTTGATAAGGGGAATAGAAAAGTGATAATGCAGTGTTTTAATTCATAACATAAATTTGGTTTTTGGTCAGGATTAAAAAGCTAGATACTACTTTTAACAAGCAAGGATATGAAAGAAAATGGAATACATTTCTGTAACATTATAAACAAATTATTCAAGATCATCTGCCCATTTGAGAAAAAAAAGCTATTAACACTAATACAAGCAAGAATATTCTGTCTAATAGCATATATAATTTTAAGGAAGAAAACTCTTTTTGTACTTTTGCCTTGATGCCATTTTTGTTTCAGTTATGTTTCAATAATCAACATGAGAAAATAAAAGTAAATTAAAATAAAGGTTTAGTAAATAAAAACTGTTGTGTTTCAAACATAATTAAATCAAAAAATGAAGCTGCAGCTAAGGAAAATTATTAAAAATAATTTTGGAAAATAAATTACCAAGTTAGAAGTATTTATATTTTTTGTAAGCTTTATTATAGCTTATTGTATGTTCATCTTCTTTCAACCATTGCTGACACACAGACTCAGACATGAGCTTCTAATGCTGATTTATCCCCTATATTGATTTCCCTTTTAATAGAGAAAAAGGTAAAAACAATTTAGTGGATGCACAAATAATGCAAATCATTTTAATTGCAAGACATCTTTGTCCTTAGAAAGATAGGAAGACTGGGCCAACTTTTCTGTAAATACAGATAAGAAAAAAATTAAATATGTTTTCTTGGGAGATTATTCCTCATTGGAGAGCAAATGTGGAAGGTTTAATCTCCAGATGAAGTGCTCCTAAGAGGTCTCTCAAATTGTGTCTTACTCTTGTTATAAATCAGCATCTGTCTTCAAATGAAGAGCTATAAGGATACCAGTGGACTTGGAACCTATAAATTTTCAAAATGGAAGGTTTAGATAACTATGCTCCTGAACCAGGAAGGCAATATCATAAATTTTGAAAAAAATAAATAGTTCCCACTTTAATAAAAGAAGCTGATGAACAGTGTAATTATCAGTCTTTTAGTATTTGGCACTGATTAAGTAATTCTCTGCTTGACTTTTTTGGTCAGCCCTCACATGCTCCTTTCCATAGATATAGTGACTGTCCGTCCAAGATTTTAATTTTCTGTCTTTCTCAGGTGGTAAATGGGACTTTTTTACATCAACTGAAGATAAATTCTTCTGCCTAAGTTCTAGTCTGTGAGAGGCTAGCAAGACATGTATATGTCATAGACATAGACATGTATATGTCTATAAGACACTTTATATTCTGGACCAGGACTTTGCCTTGAATACATTCAGCCTAAGGAATGGATTGGTTTGAATAGAGCCTCCCCATACTAAGACAAATAAACAGAAAACGTTTGTATTTCAGACTATGAAATAAACAGCTTTGATGCTTTAACTTAGAGCTAAAATTTGAAAGCAGTGAGCTCACAGCAAAGCTAGGTAAAATGCCAATGAGGGAAAACCTGCATATTTTGCAGGGTATGCAAAGTAAATTATAAATTTTAAATTTTAATTTAAATTTTAAAAATACTACAAGTAAAGTAACCAATCCCTTGAAAGGTGAATTGGTGAATATCCTATAACTTCAGTTTATCATGTCAAAACATGAATGAAAAATATGACACTTCTGATGTCTCCATCCCCACCCCTGCCATCCCTTTGGAGTTACTGGAAGTTAAATAATCCACAGTGAGCAAATGGTCTTGGTGTTAGTGGGTGTTTGCTGGTTCAAGTGTTCCTGCTAAAAACCTTCCAGTAGCTGCCATATTCACCTATCAGTGAGCAAGGAAGAATCTTTGAAAGAAAAACAAAAGGAATAATTAGCAACAGAGATGATAATTTAGTGTTATCATCAAGAAGGAAAAAAAACAAATGTTTGTACCAAATAAAAAAGTAAAAAAGTTTTCAAATGTCTCATGAAAGCCCTGAGTTGAAGGTGCTAAAAAGATCTAACCTATAAAGTTAATGTATGAGGATAGAAAATAATTATTCTTCTCCATGAATGTTGCCATGCAACAGTGATGGCTCCTCTGTGCACTCTTCCAATTCTGGCAGCCTCTTCCTGATCCTCCTTTCCATGTCTGTTATTCAGCAGAATGGTCCAAAAACTGAAGGATCTCCAGAACTGTACATCTTGGTTTTTTTCCTGTAATGTCACTGTTTTATTTTCTATTTTTAGATGTCTTTTGTGATCCAAAAGTTGGTAGTAATTTCTGAAAAATAATATCATAGATGCAATTGCTTTGGGATCCAAATCAGAAATTTCCATTAAAATGTCTTAAATGTCTTAATAGATCACATCAGTAAAAGACAGATAAGAGTAATAAGATTGCCATGTGTCGACTCTTGCGATATAATGGGGATTTGGTTTTTTAACCTTATAGATTGCTAAGTAGAATTGTAAGTATAAGTGATTGCATATTTTAATTATGGAGGTAGCACAATAAGCAACATTCATGGCAGCTGTGACAAGCAATTTATGTATAATATATACTTCTATATGAATTTCATAACAAAGGATAGATTTATTTCCCAATAAAATAAATTTATTCAGAAGGCTGATATCACATCCCAAAAGAGAAAACAAACCATAAAATTAACACTAATATAAAAGTATTTCTTAAATATAGCTGAAGAGATTTTAAATAGTTGAACTCTGCATGAAAATGAAGTAATTGCCTTTTTTCTTTTCCAAGAAGCCATAGGTTCTAAGTTTATCTAGGAAATCTTAAAGAAAATTAATTTTAAAATAATGGTGAAAGACAGGAGTATCTCTCTTCCTCCCCAGGTAAAAAAATTTCTCAGCTGGATGCTACTTTAGATGAGAAATTACAGAGAAAAGACTTCACATACCAATGGCTTCATGAACAGTTTTTGGATTATGAAGGAGCCAGTTCCAGAAATAAGAAGGGGTGAGGTCATCGCCTTTAAATTAGATTTTTTTTATTTTAAATTTGTCTTGTAAAGTGAAACCTAAGTTAATGGTTCTAAAACAAATATGACTTTGCAGCTAGCAGACAGTACAGCATATTTCCGGGTCCCAAATATGGCACCCTTTAGAGCTGGCTTAGTAGTCATTGTATAGATACTTCTTCCACATTGAAATTGAAATTATAAAATGTTTAGAATCTTATCATAAATAACTACTTAGATTTACTTAAGCAATACAGTGGGATTTAGACTGAAAAGAGTGTAGAAAAAAGTGCTTATTCATCATTTATTTTATAATGCCATTGATATATATTATGGTTTTATGTAATTAAATCAACTGTAACATTAGCTACATTGTTAGATTTAATTAAGAAAGTAAAAAAATACTTTTTTTAGCTAAAGAGTGTGTATTTATATTTTGTCTTCAAAGCATAAACCCAGTGTTTACATCTTTATACTACACTGTACTAAAATGTTGTAAACATGTTCCTTCTGTGTTCAGTTTTGGTTATTAAACAGGTAAAATGTCAATACAATTAAGGGAAAGGTTCATATTGCCTAAACTAACATGAAGACATAGGAAGTGTATTTTGGTCATAAATTCAATATAAGGTATTAGTTATCTTAATGAAGTCATTAGTAGACACAATGCCAAGCATCTCTAAGAAAACCAAACAAAGTGTCAGTGGGCAAGCAATGGGTTTAGTATATTAATGTTTTCATTATTTTCATTAAAAATGTATTTATAATGAAATGGGCTGCAAATTGTTCTGTCTTGTGCAGAAAAATATGCCATATATCCTGCTTGTATCAGTGATTGTAAAAACTATATGGAAAACATGTTCCTTAGGAAATATTTATCTGGCTTTGCAGAAATATTTATCTTAGTCATGATCCATAATAGAGAAATACTCTGTTTGTTTAAGGTCATATCCATTACTTTTAAATTGAATGAAAACACTGGAATACAACAGGTAATAATGATTGAAAGTAAGAAGACACAGAAATTTATAGAACAATTTTCTTAAATATTCTTGTGCTACCTCTGCAGGTGTATGCTATGCCCTAGTATTTGTACTGACTTTTTTAAGGATCATGATATGATTTTTTAATGTGCCAAAAGTTCAACTGATGTCCATTCAAACTTCATTGGTAGACAATTTAGAGCAGCTTATCTATTTATTCAGCTGAAAACAATTTTATTCTTACAAAAAGTAATATGAAAACTGTAATAATGTCAACACATACAAAAAGTCACGCTGGTTAGAATAGTTTAACTACATATTCTATCCTTTGAATAAACAACTGTTTATTATTTTTTAAATCAAGTACAAAAAAATTAATAGTAATTGCTCTGATACTTTATCAGTTAAAATTAATTTCCCTGATACATCTTAATCATGGAATTATTTAAAATAATTAAGCAGGATTGTTTCCTGGAAAGGATCTGTGCAGGTATTTTAGTGAGCCCAGTACAGTGGGATTTCCTGAAATTTCTATTCTACCTTTTTCCCAGCTGTCGTTTTTTGCCTGAGTTAGATCCTGCGATATGTGACAACAGACAAGTACAGCTTGTGGTAAGAATTTGTTTCTTTGTGGGATTTTGCAAAATTTTCAGGTATTTCCAATCCATACCTGGTGTAAAAACAGGAGAATTTTTTGATTAATATAATTCAGTAGTGTTATCTGTTTGGCAGTTGAGATCTGATGGATCTTCTGGTGGAGATCAGAAGAAAATATTTTAGCACAAAACCCCATGTAGGTGCTTTGGGTTCCAGCTTCATGATCTGACACTGAGTTTGTTTTTAAGACATCAAATGCTACTGTGTGTTTTTTAAAGCTTCTAAATCTGCATTTTCAAAAAAAGTTGAAAAAAAATTAAATAGTACCAACTACATTATTTACTGGAATTGTGTATGCTTTTAAATTAAACAACTTTAAATACTCTCAAATTCTGTATATAACATACCTAAGCCATTCTAATATGCTTTCAGTTTCATTTATTGAACTACTGTAAGTTGTAATTGTATATTAATATGCTGACATTATTGAAAACATTCAATGAAGTCAGACTTATTCCTACAATTTCTTTTTTTATATTTCTTTAGATCTCAAAATGTCCTCTGCTCTTTTCATGATTCACTCTTTTTGCAGCATTTTTAAAAATTGGATTTTCTGAAACAGGTAGTCATGTAAGTTGGCAGGAGGGGAAATATGAGCAATTTAACAATTTGAAGATTTACAAAATTGAGAGACTGTGTCAGAAGTACCCAAAAGTTCCTTTAATAGCAAGCAGTTGTAATGCCTCCAGGCCAATGCATACTCACTCTATTTCTATATATATAGACTTTACATTTTAGTGCCATTTTAGCAATATTATTGATGAAAGTTTGTGCAGAGTAAAAAACGGGGCAAAATTTTAGAAGCTAGGCAGAATTAGTATTTCATACTCATATAAATGATGTGAAATATTGCATAAAAAATATCTCCAGTTAGATTATGTGTCATATGCCTCATTTTGTTCCCTTATCAATCTTGCCCCTATCTAGCCTCTTCCTTCTTTAGCTTCACAACCTATGCAATTTGCATGTTTTGGAAATGTTTCCATAAACTCTCTTAAAATTCACCTCTGAAAATAATTATTTTAAGCCTCACATGTTACTATTGCTGTTTCCTTAAAGACAGATTTTGTGAAATATTTTTCTCTGGCAAATGTGTCCAATTTTTCGGTTCTTCTAAATTTAAAGGGCTGAAATCATGAACCGACTGTTGCAGGGTTTGATAGGTGGAGTCTAAAACAGTCATTTGAGCAAATCATAATTTAATAATGTTATCTAAATTACATATTATGTAATTATTGGTAAGCATATGTGAACATAGGTAGATTGTATGTTATTTACACTAAGTGGTTCTGTCCACAAAACACTGCTGCAATCCCACAATAGTATTATGTGGTGTGTCCACATAACTGGCAAAGTTATGGAATTGTCACAGCCTGTGCCACATAATAACATGGCTGTTCCACATGAATGAAATGCAGAGAAAAATGCAATAGAGGGTTCAAAAAATAGAAAATAGAATTAAATATATCTCTAATGCAGAAAGCAGTGCTATACAGGCAGTGAAATAATGATGTGGTTTGGACACACAGATGGCTGGAGAATTTTGGTTTTAAAATTTATATGAGTTCTCTCTTAAAGGTTGAAATGTGAACATGCTCCTACTGCTTTGGCACAGTAGCTTACTTAAAAGCTATGAAATCATGATAAAAATCAAGTTAACAGCTCCAATCATTATCAAAACAAATTCTTGTAAACTGAAAGAAAATGGAAAAAATATATTAAAAGCAAAGAGAGAGAGAGGAAGCATTAGAAGAGGAAAGCATTCCTGGGCATTTCCAGCAGTTTATTCCTATGCCTATGATCGATCATGAAGTTTTCAGATGCGCTAGACAATCCCTGCTTTTTTTGTGTTCCATAAACCTGCATTCTGAAAGTTTCATATAAAGTTTTCTAAATTATATTTGTGGACATTCCAGTAATTTAATACTTTCTTCTTCATGGATACAAAATTGCATTTCAGTGGTTGCATATAAACAATAAAGTCTTCTCGCCGGGGGTTATTGCTTTGTAGTAACCTTATTATGTTAATCTTGGTAATTTTGATGATTTTTCTCCTTAGTAATACCATTGAAGTGCTTAGGAAGGCATGCTGACTTACAGTTTAAATTATTTTAAATTAACATGATTTTGTGGAATAGCCAGTTGGATAGACTTCCTGATTCTTCTTGTATGAAGTTTAAGTTACCTACAGGGTTAACCCCTTCACTCTTGATCAGTATCTCCATTCATTTATATGTAACTTGAATTCAAAAGCACCTTTTATCTCTGAAGGTGACAGAACATCTTGATAATTTTACCTAGAAATAGACAAATATACAGATGCAAAGCTGTGTTCGAGGCAAAGATTCCTCCTGACTGATATTAATTTTCAATTAATTAATAAGAAAGGTTGGTGGTAGTAAAAAAAATGGCAGAAAGTCTGAAGAGTTAACTATGGTTATCACTACAGATGGAAGTCTAATACTACAGTCTGCAAAAATCTGTGCCAGTATCTTAAATTTCTTCCAAATTCTGGTTCTAAATCATAAACAAAAAAGGGAAGATTTTAATTAGCTTCAGAGGACTTTCAGTCAGCTTCTTTAAAAAGCCAAATTAAGTTTGCCCCAGTGATTAATACAACTTTAACTGTTAGTCTGATTGCAGTTGGGTGAAAACACTTACATGTAATTGAAATAAAATAACAAATATTTTACATCAGAGATCAGGATAGCCCTAGTAAAATCTAGCATGTAATCCTGAGTATTGTTGTCTAGAAGATGATGAAGCCTTAGTTTCTGTGATGGTAGGGATAATACCATGGAAAGGCTAGCTGTATAAAATTTGTGGCCTCATGGCCACAAATCTTTGGGAACTGGGACATTAAAAAGACTTTTGTTGTGTGTTGAAACAGGTTAGATAGAAATAAGAATGATTACTTCCATTGGTTTGAATCTCTTTGAGCATCACAATCATTGCATTATTTCTACTAATGAAAGACTAAAAGCTTTCAGTTTAAAGATTTTGAATGTAGGAAGCTCTCACAAGCTTAAAGCAACTGTAAATATTAAGGTCAATAAAATAGAAACAATTGGCAGGATAAAACGTTTATTTTTCAAAGTTTCTTGGCACTGCTACAGAAAAGAAAATAAAATACTGATGTTAACAGCAATAATAAAGACTAGCTGTGCAAAGCAAAACTTTAAATTCCTCTTCATTAAACATATAAAAGGTAAGCATCAGAAAACAAGGGATAAACTTTCTGTGTGGACACAAAGGGAATGTGATCACTAAGGAAGAGTGTAAAATCTCTGTATTTTTGGAGGTTTTGGTTTGAAAATGCATGGACTTTTTAATGAATTTTACATTAAACAGTGACTGAGTAAAGACAAGGAAATGAAACAGGTCTCCATTTCATCTGAGTTCTCTAAGTTAGACTGGACTACAAAGCCTGTCTGCATTGGTGCAGTGCTGCTTTTGGTACAGTGAGGTAGTTTGAACAGGAAGTCTGGAAATCGTCTCCTCCAGAATGGCCTGCAACTTCATAGTAACAGCACTTTCCTGAGAAAAAGGGAGCTGTGGGCTTTGTGCCCCTGAGGAAGGAGTTGAGACCCAGTCTCTCGATACCTGGTTGAGCAGTCTTGCTGCTAAAAGTTTCGTGACATTGCCTCTAGCAGAGCCTTTTCCTTTCCTGTAGTTTGCTTTGCAATTTGTTGTTAAAAAAGAAATACCCAGTTAGACACCGAGTTCTGAAAGACACCTGGCTCTTCAGCCCAGAGAGAGGAACAAGTGAATCTGCTTTTCTGGACTTCACTTCTGAAGGTCCAATCAGTACTTCCAGCTGGCTGACACAGGAATGCTGGGAATTTTGTAGACTGTTCATCAGCAGTGTCTGATTTTTCCCCATCATTGTTACTGGCTCTCAGTATCTTACTATTGTTAGAGGCTGCTTTTGTTGCTGAATAGCTTTTCATTTCATTCTTCAGTAAATGTGAAGTTGTTTCTGCAAAAATAACAGTCTGCAGTTTGCAGTGGAAGGTATCTTCCAGGTCGCTTTTTAAACTTTGCCCTACATGTTCCTAAAACAGCATTGCTAAAATGAAACACAATTTTCATTTTTCTTTTGTCATATTTTTGTGCAGGTAACATGCCACATGTCAAAACATACCACCACTGGATGTCAGAAGTTTATAATTAATATAATACTCTTGCCTAAAGTATAATTAAAATGCTGTCTGATGGTTATGGTTAATTAGCAAAACCCTTAAAGATTAAATTACTTACTGGGCCCATGACTGATTGAAGTGATACGTGTCCTGGATAAAGCATAAATATTGCAGGAAATAATCCAATATGACATCTCTGACATTCAACTATAACTTAAATTATAGACTGGTCAGTAAATGATCTTAAGCTGTTTAAGGTTTCATCAGCCCTCTGCGAGATTGATTTTCTTCAAAATTACTGTACTAAAATGTTTTCTTTTGTTGTTGCATTGACTCAGATCACAAACCACAATTTTAAGATCGGCTCTTATTTACAAAAATGCTTTGACATAGTGCATTTGTTCAGCCTAGGCAACAAAAAAGGATTGTGGTATCATTTTGAAGAAGGTTGTTTGACAGACCCTGTTTGTTTATTTGGAGTAATGTGAGCTACATTCAGAAAATGTTATATTTTGTTTCATGATTGTGTACATTCTCTCCCACTGCTTCCAGGCAAGCTCTGTAAGCAGAGAAGACATGGATTTAGACCTTGTTTCCATAGCCAGTGGAAGTGCTTTGACTGAGAACAGAGAAAAAAATAAGCCGCCACACAGACACTCAGCAAGATCCTCAAGTAAGTTATGGTTCTTTTCAATATCAGTATTAAAGATCACTTTAAAATGCTAGGTAGAACTGAGCATGCTTGGAATCCTTAATAACACACACTGCTTATCTTTCTGTTTCTTTTGTATCTAAAGCCTTTTCATACTTTTACTACAGTTCAGTTTAAAAACTGTAATGTCAATAGACTTTCCTTTTGTGATTTTAATGGGAACTTGCCTGTGATGTGTTGTGGGCCTTCTCCTGGCTGAGTCCTGAGAAGATTTTCTTTTCCCTTAAGTATGAAAAAGATTTGTTTTTCATCTTCCTCTTATTTTCAAAAGAGCTTTGAAAAATGCATGTTTTGTTACCTGAGAACCAGAACACATATCACAAGTCAAGGCACAGATTTCTGTCATGTTGATTACCAGTCATGCAGTAGTTTATGATCCCACTGAACTTATTATAGCTCAGTATTAGAGGAGCCTTTTAAAGCCTTATGTTTTTACCACTCTAACACCATAGAAGGTAACAAAAGAATCTATATACAGAAAAAAAAATTCTTTAATGTCGTAAAATTATAAAATTTTAAGTTTCATGTCTTATTTTGGGTAATATAACTGAAGAACTGTTAATATATTTCTGATAATATGACATACTCTATTTTTCTGTTTGTGTACAATGTTTTTTTTCAAATAAATAAAAACATGAACCCCCCAAAAGCACATTACAGAAAATTTAAGCTGTATTAAATAGCTTATCAAAATTCCTAAAACTTTTTAAGTAGTGAAGTTTCTTGAAATGTTGTCAAAATAGTAATCAGGTATTTAATATAATTTATATATATAAATTGATGGGTTTACTTTTTGATTGTTTTCATATATGCTGAATTTCTACTTTCAATAAAAAAATAGTATTCAAGAAAAACATGCAAAAATACTTGAAATCTCTATTTTTCTGACATACTCTGTAAAGGCTTTAGAATGAAGATTTATTTACATTACTTCACCACAAGCAAAAAATATAGTGACTCAATATGTTTGTGCTTATTCATTTGTTTTACATTCCTAAAATTAGATTACATAAAATTTATCATCATAGTCTAAGTTAATTGTACCAATGGAAAAAAACCCGTAATTCTGTCTTTGTGCCTGTCATCTTAGAAAAGAACAAATTGTGTCTTTAGTTTTCTTGTTTCTCACCATTGGCTAGTGATGAAGCCACCCCATTTAAATTAGATGAGATTCCTAACTGCTAAGATCCTGAATTTAGATGAGATAACTCTAAACTACTGATGTCAATGAGAAAATTATCATTGTATTCATGTATCCAGAATAGAATGTGTCCATTTCTTGAAGAATTGAGTTAAATAGTATACACTGCTTTCCTATTCAGTGTATAACTGTTGTTTAGACTGTAACCTATATTGTAACTCCATCCAAAAATAAATTAATATGAACTCTTTCAACATGGAGAACTTGCCTGTGTGGATCTTGGGAACAGGTTTTTCTCTGGAAAATAAAAAAGTGCCATTGCATTATACCTTCAAGAAGGAGAGATTAGGAAAGGAGCAGGAAAGAACAACCAACTGGCAGAGTCATAAATGTGAGGGAGCAGGGGTGGAGAGACAGAGAGTTTATAATGTCTGCTCACATAGGCATACTTTCAAAAAATACATCTACTCTGCCACACCTACATATTCATTCTTATTTCAGTAGTCCAGGAACTAAGGAAAAAAAGTCTAGGTCTTATGTCCTTTTAAATATGTCTCTACACATGTGTCTTTAGAAATGTTATCACCCCGGATTTAAGAAATTAGACAGTGATGATACGTTCAGTTGTGTCACTTCTGATCTATAAAACCAAACATTACTGTCACCTTTTTACAGTTCATATGCAGTATAGAAACGCATTTATTGCATTATTTCTCTTTGCCAAAGACTGTTGCTTTTCAATGATCAGAATAAATCATTAGCCCCATGATATCTTTAATCTAAAAACATTATGAATTTGCCTTTGCTGAGAATGTATTTGTTATAGAATGCTTTCTTGTTCTATAGTCTCTCTTGGTTTTGCCTTCTGAAATATTAAATGAGGATGCCTAGGAACTGTTTCAGTGATTTAGTAGATGTGTTCCCTTTGAGTTAACCTGCAGTTGTATTAGATTATTATAAAGATGCTGTGACCTTAGAGGAGCTGTCATTTCAATAAATTCTTAAATCAAGTTCTTGTATCATTTTTTCAGAAGATCTCAACCTCAAGGATTTGACAAGCTTTACTAATAAAATATTACAGAGTTCACTTTCCAACATCCATAGTTGTGCCTGTTCTTCATAATTCAATTATTGTTAGGAATCAAGAGCGGTTATTTGGGAGTATCATACATGTTCCTTATATATAACTTGTAACTAAGAAATTGTATCAATAAATTGTTGAGATCTTCCAGGCTGAAAAGTAAAGTCTAGAAATACAAAATAATGGATTCTTAAATATATTTACTAAAAAATCCTGCTCAAATTCATGTGATACTGAAATAAAATACCTTTTATATATATAGGGAAATGTATGAATTATCATGTCTTTGTTAAGACAAAATATACTACACTTCAAAGTTATTATCTTTTAATTCACAGGGGATTTTAGAAAGGCTAAGTCTAGATTTTAAGAAATATTTTGTGAACTTCCCAACTTTTATGTTCTTTCTATAGATCTTTTTTTCCAAAGGCAGGTTCTTTGAGTTCTGAATTAAACTGTTTTTAGTTTTTTAAAAGCTAAATTTCCTATTTTTTCTGAAATAATTGGATGGGATAGATTAATTCTAAACTAATTTAATTCTGTTCCTTGACAAAGCTAAATTAATTAAGTAATAAAGGGAATGCTTTTAACATAGTATATCTCAGTTTAAGGAAAGTATTTGTTTACGTAAAAGTATTTGATTTGCTTCCCTGTTGCATGTTCAAAGAGGAAACTAACTGTTCATTAAATTGACCAAATGTATAAAATGTGTATAACCTAAAGAAAGAGTAGCCATTGTTCAGCTGGAGTAAGTAGTTTTCTGTCTAATTTAGGACTTTGCTTCTGTTAATGACTGCTACGTTACGATCTAAGAACATGCTTATATTATGTTCCAGAAGTAATGTAATATTCCTTCATAGTTATTGCTTTTTGCCCCCTAGTAAATATTTTTTTCTTTTCTGTTTCTTGAGGTTATCTTTTGGGGAGGAGCTGGTTGGGGGGCAGGGGGTCTGGCCACTCTTTATAATTCTAATTAACTCCATAAGCATTGGTGTAAATTCCTGGTTGTATTTTTTGGCTTAATTCTTTCCTGAACACTAGCACTGTATCAGCATTAAGTTGCAACATGGGCATAGAAATATTTTGCAAGAATTAGAGGATAAGCATTTTCTGTACCTAGCTAGAAAGTATGGGGGTTTGCATATCCTAATATCCAATTTGTGAGTAGGCTATGATGATCAACTGCCTTCTATCATCCTAATCTGTTTCTAACCAAGCAATGTTGGACATATAGATGAGTCTCCTAAATATTTTATATTGTCTTACAGTCATCACAATTTTGTGGGGGTTTTTTCTCTGCAAGTCTAAACTTTATTTTCATTATATTTGCCTTGGGAACTGCAATCTCCTGACCAAAATTTGAAAGTGAAATGCAATGGGAGCTGTGCCTCTAATTTTTATTTTAAATACTGCCTGGAATTCTTAATACTTCTATTCACTGAATTTGAACTTTGCAGGAAGCCCCCGATATCAGTAAAACTGTTTTCCAGGAAAACAAATTAAATAAATTAAAACCTGAACCTTGTCATTCCTTTATTACACTTAATTTAAAAAATGGACCCATGTATATCTCCACTAAAAAACATTTATCAGTTCTAGTTCTCCAGTAAATTCACACTTTGTATTATGCTAGTCAGTGAAAATAAGTTAATGTAGTTTAATTGTGCCTTTCTTACAATGAAAAGTCTGCCAACTCAGAAAAAAGCACAGTAGCTTTTATTTCACTTCCTTTTTAAATCTTACTAAATTCTTTTTGCTCTTGACAGAACCCCCACCTTGATTTTTTTTTGCCTCCCTTTCTTTCATGAGAATTCTTAGAAACCCTTCAGCTTTGTTATAAGCAGTGTATGGTACAGCTTCACATTAAAAACTTCCTGCTTTCCTATTCCTTTCTTCTTAGCATCACTATTGTCTATATATTCTAGTTCAAGGACTGCTGTCTTTCATTTAGGATTTGTAAACTCTCTCTGTGTAACAAGCATCTCGTTTTTAAGCTCTCTGTGAAGTTGCTCATTTTTTACCAAGGGGTTTCTTGTGCATATTTCTTTCCTACAAACATATTTTTCTCTGTATTGGTTGACTATCAAACAACATATACCTAATCTTTCTGAACAGACTACAGAATCATGTCTTAAAAGATGCTGCTTAATTGACTTTGAAGTTGCATATTAAAAAAATTACCTAAATGCAGATTTTAAAGGCATGTAGAACTTGCTTTCATTGAATTTAACAGGCTAGGGAGAAAAAATAGTACAAGATCTCATGTAATTTCATCATCTGTGCTTCCAGTTATGAAAATAATTCAAGAACAGATACACAGAGGCCTATTTAAATTTTAAGTGCTTAATTTTACCAGCCTCATACTCTTCTACTAGGGTTTGGAAGTTCTTCAGTGTGGATTTTTTTGAAGAGAAACTAGCTTAAAAAAAAAAAATCTGTTTTGAGACATTGGCTTATAGTTCACTTAGATATCCACTTAGAACAATGGAACCATTAGATCAACAATAAGGATTTCTGTCCTATGATTTGAGTAAATAATAACAGTTTTATGTTTCCTTTGCTGTGGGATGTTTGTTAAGTAGATTGAAAAATATTTCTCAAGTCAGTTCACTGAAAGGCTCAGTAATTTATGTTTGGCTACTTCACAATATTGTTGCACTGGATGGTAAAGATGTGTCGAAAGATCTTTTCCAAGGCACTCTTTCTTTCCTTGCTTTTTCCTTCTAATTTGTCTCTTTTTCATTGATGTTTTTTCCACAGCTGTGCTCTGTAATCCTTTCTTTTACTGTGAATGGTTCTTGTTTCTCTCCTCCAAATTATTGCAGCCTAAGCTTCCTCTCCCATTCACTCTTCTCTCTCACATATGCCATCAAGTCTTCTGTTTGTTTCTACAGATCCTGGTCTGATTACTTTTTCCCCTCTCACTCTCTGTTTCTTTTTGAATCCAGATTATGCCTGAGAGTATTCCTCAGATTCAATCATCTTCTAGTTTAGACTTCCTCCAAATATGGACTGGTTTAGTGTACTGTTTAGGTAGATCTTAAGTCCAGTCTCTTAATGTACTTATTCTATGTGTTCTTTCTTAATATTACCTGTATTTTTACTTCTTTTAATTGTATTCATTTTGAAAGTTATGAACCATCTAGTTCCTAACCCAGAACTTGAACCCCATAATACATCTTTATTCTTGCACAGTTTCCCTTTGCCAATTCACAGTTTTTTTTCTTCTCCATGTTTTTCTCCCTTCTCTGTGTCAGTCTCTTTGTCAAGTCATTCTAGTCTAGTGCCAGCTGTGCCAGGGCATTATTTACCAGGTTAGCTTTAGCTCTCTCATCTTGATTCTGAGTCAGTCTCATTTCTCTCTCGGATTTTAGTTGCAGCCCTTTGCCTCTTCTCTGTGTCTTCTTCCTGTAGGAGTTTTGATTGTTACCCTCTGCATGGTTCCTGTAGCCATTCTCCATCTGCCACAGGCAGAATGAAACGAGCAGGCTTTTAAGTTCCCTGACTTAGCACCATTCTCTTTAGGAACAGCCTTGCTTAGGTCCATGTAATATCATGGTAAAGCATGTTTCCATACTGACTGGTATTTTAGTGACTCTAGCCCAGAAGATCAATAATTCCTTCTCTGATCCTGGAAACACTTCAATTCATATATACTTGATCCAAGCATGGACATTTCCTAAAAGTAAGGCTCTTTTGTTTGGTAGATTTTTCTGCAAAGCACAGCATAAATATTTTACATATTTTCTCTTAGAAGTGACCAATCTTTTGGAAAGTTTCAGGCAGACACTCAATTTCATCCTAAATAGTCAAAATTGGGGAAATAGATCAGGAGCTGAAACACAAAATAAATATTGAGCTTTAATAAGCAGTGGTGCTGAAAGTCTTTTTTGTAGTTTGAAAAGAGTTGTATTTTTCAGGAATGTATTTGGAGCACTATGTTTATAATGTTTATTTTAATTGTGTGGAATGGTAATTAATAAATTAATAAATTAATAATTTGTAATATATTCCTGTATATTGTTATCTCTTTCAACTCCATGTGACATTTTAGAGTTCAGATTATTCAAGTATGTAATTGTCAGCATGATCTAGTTAGAAGAGCATCAATCTTTGATTAACAAAGACATTTAAGTTCATTGTTTCTATAAAATTTTAAAACCATACTCTAGTCCTACTAGCATGAAGTCATGAAGATTCACAAACAAAATTCACCATTTACTTTAAAAAAAAATTATGAGTATAGTCTTTCTTCAAATCTCCATACAAAAAGAGGATATATCTTTACATATCATGCAGTATTTCATATAAGTGGATCCCCAGACTTGTCAGTGCTATTTAAATATTATCTTAAAATTAAGAAATATAATGTAAAATTACAGCACAATGACTATTTTTATACAAGCAATGCATCTAAAAAAAAAAAAAATCCAACTTTAAGACAGCTATAAGTAACATCATTAAAAAGTTAACCTTTCTGATATTGTGGCATTTACCTTTTTCACAGACCTGCTGAACCTACCTTCTTTCCAGAGCTTAAATTGATGTAAATGCTTTGCTGCTGAGGATTCGTTCTGGTCACTTTCATTAAAATGTTGAGGTTTTTTTTCTCCATGCCTTCTTATGCTGTATTTGCTTTTAAGTAATACAATATGGTAAGGACTTTGGAATAAATTACATCTCCAGACATACAATGTTAGGTGGATTGATAAATGTCCTATGACGTCTACTATGCATCATAAAATTTCTATCATAACCCTTTTAACAAAGCTTTTCTTCTTGGACACCAAGAATTTCATTCAAAGCATTTTACATATTGCATTACTTATCAAAACAGTGGATATGTAAACCTTGACATTTGTTAAAAGACCCAGGCTTTAACAAAAAAAAGACCAGAACAAATTGATAGCAGAAAACAGATTAAACAACCAAAAAGTGACTGCTTGGAAATAGAAGCATGTGACATTATCCCAAGACAAGCTTTCAGCACATACTCAAAATAGGTTTTTGCTATATGCAGGCATCTGAATGTCTCTCAGACTGTTCTGGAGCTTCATATATTAAGCTGCTACAAGTAAATGAATGTACAGTAAATAAGTGTTAGAGCCTGTCTTCCAAAGCCTGCTTTAGTGTAGCAGAAATTAAATTGCTTTTCTTGGCTAAGATTTCTTCCCACATCAGTCGGTATTAGAATAACCATGTACCCTGTTAAATTATACTTAATATACTTGCCAGGTTCTATTTAATTCTAGTACAAATAATAGTAGTAGTAGTAATAATAATAATAATAATAATAATAATAATAATAATAATAATAATAATAATAATAATAATAGTTTTTGTCAAAAATATCTGTCCTGTATATAGTAGACCCAATGTAATTGTTCCAATTTACATTTAGTAAACATGTTAGTTACATTCAATATATACACCTAATTCTATTTAGTGAAGATACTAAATTTAGTATCTTGAGATGCTGTGAATATTTCTGTTGTTGGCTTTGGGCAAGGCCCACTATAAATACATTTAAGGAACATAACATGAACTAAAAGTATGGTGATTATGCTTACAATTATTCATAAATCACAAATGCACATACCAAGGTGTGTATTTATGCATAATAATGAAATATATGCCTATTTATAGGAAAATTACTATGTCATAAATGTCACCTTTATTTTACCAATTAAGCAATTATGATAGCAGTAATGTGATTCACTCACATGCTAATATTCTCTTAATTAACTCACAAACAAAACCATTCATTTGCAGGATACATTGCAGTTTAGGGGAAAATAGAGATAGTGCAAATCCAAGCATGCTCTAAAACTGTTCACATCATTAGTAATGCTGTAATAGAAATATTAAAGGTCCCCCAATAAAACCCCCAATCAATAAATATAGGAGAAAAAATTTAATAAGAATTCATTTTGATATGTTTTGAAGGTTTTCAGAAAGTTAGGTTTGTTTTCTGGTTTGTGACTTTCTTTTTTTAACGAGACTGTCTTTAAGGACTTTTTCCAGATTCAGTCTGCCAATTCAAAGTGCCACTGTCATCCCTTACCAGACTCTCTTGTCTTTTCTCATTCCCTTGATCTTGACAAAATTCTAACCATTTCCTAATGGAGGTGTCTTTATTGAATACTTCTGAAGAAAAAAAAAATTTGCCCGTTAGTAAATCAGAATCAGAAAATCTTTTGTAAACACAGGTATTGACAGCAAAGTTACTGAGTTTTTTTTAGTTTATGTGCAACTTTTTTTACTTCTGGCAAAATTCTACCTAGATGCTCGCTTTTCACTTATGTGCAAAGCTACTCTTACTTGAGCACATGTGAAATACTCATACCTAGATTTTCAGTGGAATAGCAAAAGCCATGAACTAAAAGTAAGGGTAGTAATTCATGGGCATATGTATGATCCATCAGGTAAGTCCCATATTTGCAACGCATTCCATTCATTATTGGATTAGATATTAGGAAAAATTTTTTCACCAAAGTGGTGGTCAAGCATTAGAACAGGCTGACCAGAAAAATGGTGGAATCACCATACCTGAAAATCTTCAAAAAACCTGTGGATGTGATGCTTAGAGACATGGTTTAGTGGGGGACTTGGCAGTGCTGGGTTAATGGTTGGACTCCGTGATCTTAGAGATCCTTTCCAGCCTTCATGAATCTATGATTCTGTTCTTATTTTTCATTAATCTTTCTGTTTGGTCTTGCATTAAACTCTAGGAGAAAGAGCAGCAAAACCCTTTCTCATATTTGACTTATACCTTCATTATACCTTTGCTTTAGGACACAATTTTTCAATCATAAATAATATTTAGCCACTAGCAGTTACAATAACCACTAGTGTAACATCTGAGAAATAACTGTGGTCTGAATAGGAGTAAGCAAACTGCATTATGCTGGTGTGATTTATCTTGAGAGTCCTTGGAACTGTTCTTCAGGGAATAGTCTTTTGGTACTCCTTGCCAGCTCTGTCTTTCATCACTCTACCACTGATAACTGGAACAGCAGCACTGATAATAATACCCATCTCTTAGTAGATATTTAGTAGATATCAAAAGTGATTTATCAGAAGTGCACACATGATTATGGTCATTTCAAAGATGGAAAGATGGGACATACAAAGGGAATGATTTACAGTGATTTACAGCAAACCCCTCTGTAGATTTTTCTTCCAAATTAGTTGATCTTTCTCTACAATGGCTTTATTTTCTTTGGCTGATTAGTGCTGAGAACTGTGTAAAGGGTGGAAATAAAGAATACAGAGTTAGTCTGTGCTTCATGTCAGATTGTCTAGGTCACAATTGTATACCAAAGTTTAAAGCAGATGCTAGGAAATCTAATGAGAGCAGATTTTAAAAAAAGAGACCCATGACTGTCAGACTTTGGGACAGCCTCTGATGTGTTAAACCTGCATACAGCAGGTCTTTGGGATTTTTTGATGGAACAATAATACATATCTCATACTCATGTAAGGACAATATATTCCTTCCAATGCATTGTATATAATTACAAGTGGAGAGGCAAAACCCCTACATGTACAGATTACTGAAATCCATAATGAAAATACTATTTAGCAGTGCATATATGTTCATAAACAAGTGAGGTTGTTAGTCCAGAAATAATCGAGATCAGGCAATTAGGATTAGGTTGACTTCCTGTCTTCCTATATTGACTCTATCACTACTAGACTACTTTTCAAATTATTAATGGGCTCTTTCTCGCATCTGTTTTTTTTCTTTTTTAAAAATAATGTAATCAAATATATTTTTTGTCAAAACATACAAAAAAAATTGGTATGTCTTGTTTGCCTATATTGTGGATACCATGTTGAAGATGAGTGCACAGAAAAAGCATAAGTTAGCCCCAGTTTTGGTTTCCACTGTAAATGTGCAATAGCTATTTCCTTTTTGCTTTTATTTTAACAAAAAATTCCAGTCGTAATTATTTTTTGTTGTTTAACAATGTTTTCAATTTCATAAAACATTTCTTGAAATTAAAGGCATGCAATTTAAAAAATATTATTGCCATGTTAGATTTATTTTGAAGTTTCATTAACTAGCCACTTAATTTACTAATATGAGGGTTTCAGTCTTCAGTGAATATGCTATGGTTTCCAGGTAAAATAATTAACAGAAAGTTTACTGCTTGATTAAATGTTTTCTTTGCTCTTTAAAAAAAGCCTTTCTGTACTATAGAAATCTGCTACCATTTGAGGTGTTAAATAAAATAATCCAAAGGGAAGGAAACTGGGAATGCTGTAAAGGCAAAATATCAGAATTTTAAATCTTTAGGAGATACATCTAGAATAAATTATATATTTTAATAAAAAAAACAATTGACTACATCTGTAGAGCCAAAAGAAGATGAATGGAGATAATGTTAAAAATACTTGAAAGCTCTTGGTTGCCAAAAGAGAGAACTGTTTATTACGATACATTTACAATAATTTAAGAATTCATAAGAAAGGTAACAGTAGGCTGGGAAAATCTCCAGACATTTAGATCTAGAAGGCTGCAGGAAAGCATCCATGAAAAAAAACAAAGAAACTCCTACTCTTTGAAATTTTAGCTATGTTTTATATATTGGTACATAGAATGATGTTTTACTTTTTTGTCACTATGTATTGTGAGAAATTTAATTTTTCTATTGAGCAGTACTAAAAAATTAAAATATCAAAAATACTGAATTTATATATACATATATACAGTCACAGACAGGAACTGCTGTATTGTGAACATCATATCACTCTCTTTTGAAGTTTGGGTTGTCCTCCACAGATGTTTTCTTTCTTACACATGCCAAAGAAAGATATTATCAGGTGTAAAATGTTCATTTATTTTAAATAAATATTATACCTTTGGTCATGCCTGCTGGTTATTTTATTTCAAAAATTGTCTGAAGAGTTTTTTAGAAGCTATTGTCTAAATTACTCAAGCATCCATATTTATGACAATGAATGTGATTGTTTCACGTGTTCCTATGTGTTCTTAACTTTTTAACTTTGGCACCATCCGGCATTTAAGTATTCCTGAGCTTTGAACAAAAGAAATCTCTCTTTTATTTGGTCTAACATAACCACAACAACTTGTTAATTAGATATGTCTTGTGAACTAATTCTTCACCCTCTTGAAGGATGAGTTTCTGTGTCAAAAGCATTGAGTATCTCTGTAAGTGTTTAAGTTCAAGATGGACAGATAATGACACTTCTAAAAATATGATAATTTTGTTTAGTAATTTTACTGTCTTTTTGGATAAGGAGTTAATTTTTTTAAAGTACTAGCTTGTCAAACTACTTGTATTACTTTTCAATGGTGAGTTATATGTAACTATAAAAATTGTGTGCTAATTAGACCTGGAAATATTATTGTCTCGAAAAGAATATGGTACAGTGAAACTTAGGGAGTTTTGGTTAGTTGGTTTTTAATTTCATGTCTGTTTTGTTGTTTAGAAAAGAATATTTCTACTCCAGAAAAATCATGTTTGGGTCCATCTCATACAGAGCGGATATCATTTCGAGACCATCCAGTGCAGCTAAGTGGAGGATGGGGAGCAGGCAAAAAAAGGCAAAAGCTTAAAAATATTAGCTGAATATTGGAAATAACTAGTTGATTTAATCAAACACAGCCAGCATATGGAGATCTGTTTCTTTTTAAGCCTCTGAATATCAATTGTTGGATTTTTGTTTATTACCAATAAACCAGTTTCAGTTAACTACTTTTGACTTATTTTATTATACATGGTTACAGTGGTTGGGGTTTTGTGGGATTTTTTTGTCCAAGTACTTTATACCTGTCAGTAAGTTATCATAGTTTGTGTTTTCAATTGCTTATATGTTCATGTGGTATAGAATGCAGAACTGATTAACTCTACAAGGTTTGTTGTACAGTGACTAAGCTTAGGCTTGCTTATAAGAACTGGATGAAAAATCCAAATGTAATAAGGGTTAATATTCATGTGATGTATGTCACATACTGAAACACTGAATTCTCATTTTCTCACAAAATAAAATGCATGCTTGCAAAGTGTATTGTGAGGTATAACAGGTGGTAATACCATTCTTAGAGAAGTCTGTTCAGAATATTTTACTGAACCAGTATACAAATGATGAGCATGCACTTTCCTTTTATTAGGAAGATGAGTAGTCCTCTAAATCCTCCATCATAAATTATTGTTAAAATATGTTAAAGCAACCTGTTGTGGTTTTATACTTTCAAATACTTCTGCTTCCTAGAGGACTTATTAAAAAATAAAAGGTTCTCATTTTGTACTTGGATAGTGTAAAATTAGATTTATATGTTACTGTTAACCCAATTGAATTTTTTTTCACCTAGACAGGCTCCTTCAGACCCATGTGTAAATGTTTTTGTGGTGCAAGGAAAGCTAGAGAAAAAGAAATACTGATTCTACTGTTCATGGGTGTCTAACTCATTTCTTCTAGTCAATGCTTTGTCCATCAGCATACAGGACAGAAAATGTTCCTTGATTTCAAAGCCTAACATTATTTTAATGTTTTCCACTTTGAGGGTATAAGTTGCAAATTGGGTCTTTAAAAAGGCTGTCTTTGGTATTTCCTTGTCTGTTTTTGTAAGCCACAACCCACTGTAGATGAAGAAAGAGGTGGAGAGGGTAATGGGGCTTGAAACTTCAGTCAGTAAAGAATATAAATTCTGGCATTGTGGCTGTTTTAAAATGTACTTAAATTAACAGGTGATGTTATTTTGTAAAGTGTTTTCTATCCTAACATACCTGGCTAACTATGGGTTAAAAGCATTTATTTCCATTTTTGTGAATACTTGCATTTTTTTTCAGATAAAAAGATGGCTGATCTCATGGAAAACCTCCAGTAAATGATTTTGCTTGTTTGAATGACTGTCCTGTTTTTATTATCACTTTGCTTTTGAAAAGTCAGTGCACCCTATTTCAGAAAAGATTTCTTTGCCTTTCTGGAGAATTATGGTCAGGTTGCTTAACCTGACTATAGAAATCCTATGGTTGTCAACAGGATATAAAATGTCAGTAGATATCTATCTTACCTGGTTAGTTTCCAAATGTATGTAGTGTTCAGCTTGATTTTAGGATCTGCAATATAATGACTTTTAAATGTCACCAACAAATACTGGAGCTTTGTGATTTTGCTTTTAACATCAAGGTTCTAATTTTTGTAGGAAAAACTTTATTATTTCAAAATGTCTGCTGTTACACCTGGCAGTGTGTGTAGCCCCTGTTACAGGTGTTAATTGGAAATCAAAATACAAAATCAAGAGGTTCATAGCTTAACACTTCTTGCAGATTGTCCCCTCTAGAGCTTCCATAATATACTGCACATCACCAAAGCTGTAAATAAGGGATATTTCAGATTTTATGTTTCTTTCTATATCTGTATCTACAGCTATATCGAAAAAAAAATATCTGCTGTATAAAAATTATCATACCTAATCTGTTTGATTTCAAGGTGTTTCTGAATGAGAAATACCTCCCAGCCTAAATAAAATGTTTTGGCAACATTTTTTAAGGCCTTTTATTTTGCAAAGACAAATGGTAGCTTTTTAATATGCAGTTTCCTAAATTATAAATTGGAGTGACAATATTCACTGACAAGCCTTTTAGGTTCAAAATACACTTAGTCTGCATAAGTTAAGTAATATACCCAACATAAATTAAGGCATAAAGTATGTCAAAACATGTTGCTGTTTTAATTAAATAACATTGCAACGTGTAATAAGGTGAGGTCTCACTGAATCCAACATATTTTCCTTAGAATTGCAGTGTTTAAAGTACAGTATGTCTGACCAAATACAGAAAAATGTGTGAGGTGCAACTTCTGTTCAAGCTAGCAGAAAGGCCTTTATTGCATTCAGGGATAAGGGAGGTAATACAGATGATACACGTGGTGGATATTTATGACATGAATTTTTTAAGCCCTACTCTGCAAGCAGTTTTATGGGTTTTTTTGTGTCTTTTGGGGATTTTCTTTTAGTTCCCTCTTTTTCATTTCGGGTTTTTTTTTTCCTTTTTTTTCCCCCCACTTTTCTTTGTCTCCCCCACACCTACCCCCTGATGCAGTAATTCCCATTTAGGACAGGAACATATTCTTAAAAGTAAGCTTCTCTGTCAGTCTGTTCTGATGTTGGAGTGACTGTGAGTCAGTGAGAGTCCAGCAAAACTTACATCACAGAACCCTGATACTGCATTCCTGGATGCACTGCTGCCTTTGCAGTGCTTCAGACGTCTTCCAGGCTCGCTAGCATCATCTCCTCAACCCTTTTTTCTGTTCCCTGAAGATCCTCTAAGATCCTTAAGATCCTCCTTTAAGGAGGAGGGACTTCAAATGAATGAGCTCTTTTAAAAAATCTTCCTTGTATGTATGAAGCTTGAGACTCGGGAATGTAGGAAAGCATTCATTTGAAACAAAGAAGAAAAGGACAAGGTGCATTTATGTGTTGAACTGTTGATGGGTGTTACTTTCCAAAGTGAAGAGCTTTCTACGAGATCTCCTGAACAGATCCCTGAACTGTGTTTTCCTGTGCAACTTATCTGAAGGTGTGCTGCTCAGGAGTTCTTTAAACCCTCTGTTGTTTCAACGGGGCATCAGGAAAAACACCTGCAGCAACTGGCAAAAAGAAAAAAAAAAAAAAAAAGCTCCCCAAAAGGCATAGCATCTTAACGAGGTGCTAATATCAGATCACCACACCTGAACGACAATGGTCTGTGAGGAAATGTTTCACGCTGAATAAAGGACAGGTTTACGTACTTCAAACGCAGTACCCGTGCTGACTCGAAAGATAATCGCTAAAAGGCATTTCGTGTTTTAACAGATGTATAAATAGCCAGTGTATAACACTGACATTGTTTTGGTGCAGGGTGAGTTAGTGTTACATTGTGGTTGAGTAAATCGTTATCTCTAATTATTAATAATCCTATTGTTCTCACGTGCATTCATTAAAGGTGTGTCCACTGTACATAGTGTTTGCATTTTTTAAAATCTTGCCACCGGTGGCATCCAAATCTGGCCTCAGACACATGGCTGCAAAACTGTCTCTTGGTCTTCCATTACAATTGTTAAAAGCACTATGAGGAATATATAGGATTAATATCTCTTTGATTTTAATTTCGGATCCTCGTGATAACAGCAATGTATGTTTATGAAGGTACAGACTTTCCTTGATACATACTGAAATTCCTTCTATTAGCATTCATGGAAGCCAGACTAATATTGTGGGATACTGTGCAATCTTAATATGCTTTTGTCAGAAAAACACATATGAAAAGTAGCTATTACCACATGGCCCCAGAAAAGCAGGAATAGAACTCCTAATTATATTAGAAAGTGCTGAGCTGCCTGATGTTACATCTGAGTTCCAAGCAGTTTGTACTTAGCTGTATTAGCTGGAGAAAAAAACAACCAAACAAACCAACTCCCAGCAGCTTGGGGTTTTAATGTTTTGTTTATTTTTTTCTACGGTCATAAGTGAAAAATTAACCAATTTTTTTATAGCAATTGTGAAATTGTTGTGTTTGAATGTTAATCTGTGTCAGTCCCTGCAGTATTTAGAGCCTGTGTGAGAAATATATGTCTATACATTCATATACAATTTCATACATACTTTTGCATATACTTTCATACATATATAGAGATTGGTCACGGATGCAGGTGTGGTTAAGTAGGAATGGGACACCTCTCCTCTCACACAAAGTCAGAAAAATGTGCCGAGTGTAGGGGAGGAGGCGGATATGGCCTGCCTGCAAGTAACAGTATACATAAAGTAAAGTAGGGTTGGTCTGGTGGACAACTGCTCTCCTGGTTTGGACAGGAAAATGCTGACCACATGCCCTTGGCTACATCCTGAAGGCACTTTCTGGTACCAAGTTATGCTGGAGGTTTTTTAGCAATAAAGCACTCGATGGAGAGATGTTCATGAAGTTCCATGATGAACAGAGACTGGATTTCTGAAGAGATTTTTTCTGGAAATATTGACTGACTTCGGCAGGCTGACCATCCTTACAAGGACTGGTAGTTGAAATTAATGACACTATGAGCTACACTGTTATTTACAGGTCACTTAGACAAGTGGATTGTCCTTTGTGGTCACTTTCTCCGTTATTTTGGTGAGAAATGCTGCCACAACAGGTTAGTACCTAACTAGCTGCCAAAGACTAGCATTTGTTCCTCCCCTGGTCTTCATTCCAATGTTAAATAGATTTGTTTTGAGTTAATAACCTTTTCTTAATTTCACAGTTGATTGATTCATACTTATATAGCAGTTTGTGTTGGTGGTTTTTTTTTTTTTTTTTTGTTAAATATTAAATTAGCCAAATATCTAGGAAGATATAAGAATACTTTTGACTGAGATGTAATTGATAGCTCTTTAACGATAAAGCAGGTAAGACCATTTTATGTGGGTAACAACAAATGCAGATTCACAAAGTTAAGAAGCGCTAAAAACCACGTTTGTTAATAGCTGAGGGTCAGGTTTTCTTTATTTCTAGCTTACTCATTTGTTAAATTACGTTTATACAAAGAAACCGGAGGTTAGCATTTTTTTTTCCTACTAGACACTACTTCAATCCTGAATGCAAATAAGCACCACCAAATAGTTGAGCCATAGCCAAGGTGTTCCACATATATCCTGAGATGGGAGACAGCTTTTTAGGAGAGAGTGCTACAACTAGTTAAATTCTAATATAGGATAAATGCCTCAGTTTCAAATCGGCACAATTTTCTGTGCTTGTGAACCGTGATCTGAAAAAAAGAGGGACGTACAGAAATAAAATGTGCTGCATGTTCTTGCTACATTCCGATCATGTGATGAGAGCTGTCCTGTCCAAATAGTGAGGGTTTTATCACCATTAACGGGCAGGGAAGGTTCGAGAGGTTATTCATTGCAAGAACACAGGTCAGCCGTAGGCTTGGCTCGTTTGTCTGATACCTTGCTATTCGTGCGGTTGAATTCAATTCTCCAACAGTTTTCCTTTAAACGATGGTGTCCTGTACATGAAAAAAGAAGGATTGTTGCGGGATTAGGAAAGCACGGCTAGGAGATCAGAGGACAAAAATACCGGCCTCGCAGTCTCTAGAAGCGGCAGTTTGTGGTGGCTTTCTCTCTTGCCTCGCAGTTTACTTTCTAATTTGCAGGTTCTGTGAGAGGTGCGGCTGCGGCCGGTGCCAGCCCGGAGCGGCAGCGTGCGCCCCGCTCCGGAGCGACACCGAGGGGCTGTGTCCGGGGAGCCGGCACAGACCCTGGCTTCCATTCCACCAGCCACAGCTTCATTTCCCAGTACGGGTCCACATCCATGGATTTCTGAGCGACATTTGACCGAAAATAATTTTTTTAAAAGCATCGAACAAACAAACAAAACAAAACCAATAGCAAAGACCTGCATTTTACACAGCCCCTTCACGTTTGCGCCGTTTGCATTCGCATTTAATTTCAGGTAATGACTCAGGAAGCTGTTCCTTTCATGTAATGTGCAGTCTGGCCATGTGCCTGGGCCAGGGCGATGTGGGAAGGACTTGTCCCTGCTCAGGAGAGATGCTCTGGCTGTGCTGGCAAATGGAGGAAGTGGAGGACCTGCTTTCACCTGGTGGGCACCTCTTGCCCTGCGAACAGGAGGCGAGGCAAAGATTCAAGCTTACTCAGTTTTGCTTTACCTGATTACTTGATAACGTTGAACATTTTGTGCCTCGCCGCAGCAGAAATGCAAACAGAAATAAGAGAATTTCCTGCTGGGTCATGCCATCTCACTGCCCATCGCTGTCTGATACAGTCTAGAAAGAGCCAGAGCACAAACGGACTAGGAAGAGTGTCTTTCATGGTGACTGACACATGCCGGGTATGGGTTTTGTCAGGAAAAGTGAAATATTTCGAGGCAATTTGTAATACAGTGGATTAATTTGGATTGCCCAGGGTAGAAACAAAAAGAAGACTGTCTCTAACCAAAGGCTGGGGGCTGGCTTTATTTGCCAATATCAATATTTGTGTGGAAAGCCTAAAATATGATGTTTTTCCAAGAATTGAAGTTTTTAAGGGGGGGGCGGGGGGGGGGGGGTAAGGAGGAGAAGGAGGCCTGTGGATGAAATATTAGCAGCATATCGGTTAACCACTAAGTTCTTTTTTGTATCCATCTAGCCGTTTCTGGTAGGAAGGGCAGAGTCTAAAGGCTCGGGGATAGATGCTCCTTAATGCAGGCTAGCGTTTCCAAAGATACAGGCAGCTCTCAGCAAATGACAAAATAAGGCTGAGACTGTACAGAGGCGGTGCTGAAAGACCGGAATAAAATTGCTCTGTGGCTTTCAGCATCGCTGAATTACACATTTTTAATCGCATCTAGCACACATCACATTGGAGGAGAAAAAAATGCAAAAAAAGCAAGGGTTCTTTCAAACGAGGTAGCCTTGAAAACCGGCAGTCCTTGTCAAAGCAGCTCAATGCATCCATTTGTTAGTACCTCCAACTTGAACAGGGATCTATTTCTTAGACCCTGCCCCTTCTGTCTCACACCTTCCTTTACCTTCGTGCTTAAAAACCACAATGTCGAGCCATATTTCATGCCTTAGAAGAAATCAATTCATCTGAGATGACAAGGCAGCCCCCCACACATTCTCCAGGCCTCTCGATACATTCAGAGCCTCGGGTCGCTCCGGTAATGTAGCCCTTATATTTTCGGAATTGTCGCAGTACCGAACTGCCGTCAGGGAAGGCTGGGTAGCTTGCGGAGGGCGGCTTTCCTTTTTATTTGCTCCCTTGCATAGGTACGCTAATGCTCGGTGCCCTACAGCCCAGCGTGGGTTCGCCACAGGAGAGCGAAAGGGGTAATTTAGAATTGTTCATTACAAACTCGCTCCCAGCTCCTTTGGGGGTCGGCCCGCTCCTTGGGAGTGAATTCCAGGGGTAAGGGTGGGTGGAGAAGCAAATATTCACTCGTAGAAAACCTAATAACGTGCTTTTCCACGTCTAGATTTTCTTCTAAGGCGTCTGTTTCCGTGATATGAAGAACGGTGTTTGTCTTTTGCCTTGGGAATATGTCTATAATTTGTCGGAAAGCTTGGCAGAGGGGGAAGGGGCGAGGATTTGGCTTCTGAAGAGCCGCTCCGGCTGCTGGAGCCCGGCTCGGCCGAAGCTTTGTCCCCCGGTAAGGGCGGGGGGACAGCCGCCTCCTCCGGGCTGCAGACAGAGCAGCTCTGTGCTTGCCTTACCTAAGATCCCGAGCAGAAGCCAGATCCTACTCGAAGTGCGGCGGCGGGGGGGAGTGGAGGGGAATAAATACGTATATGCTGAGAAGCATCTTTAGGAGCAAATCTCTTCTTTATGGTGGTGCCAAACTGCACGGGGCTTTGAGTTCCACGACCCAACTTTCAAATCCTTTCTAAACTTGATAAAGGGCTACAATAGCAGTCCGATGAAGCATAGATTAAATTCGTGTAGGATTTGTTTTTGTAACACATATGTAAGTAGGATTCATTATAATTTGAACTAGATCAAGATAAGAGATTAATGCTCTTATAGAGCATCTCTGCTGAGATTTCCTATGGGGCTAAGATTAAATCAACACACAAAATATTATCTCAGTCCATTTTGCGTTAAAAAAAAAGAAATGTTTAAGGAGCGTCACTACCTGTTGCAAGAAGAAAATTGTCGAAGTTTGTCCAGCCCTGACAAGCAATCAGCAATCCTGCTTCCCTAACTTTCCCATTCACCAAATTTCTTGCCTGTCCCCGAATATGCCTTTGAGGCACATGGAATCTTCATTCTATCTGTGCAGGTGTCATACGGGATATCTCCCTAACAGCTGAGATACTGTCAGAGAGCCAAACTGCAGGAACCGTGAAATGGTTGCTGTCGTTACGTTCGGGCTGTTTTGTGGACTAGACCTGGAAACGTCTGAACCTCGAGCCTGGCTGGGAAAGTAGGAAAAGCTCCAGGCTCGGGCCCAGCCTAATGAGAGGTGACACCACGTTCCCTGTACGAGGTGAGCGGGGCTCAATAGACCTTTCCGCTGCCCACGCAGAATTAAGTTACCCAGTAGAAGTGCAGTCGATTTGCTCCTACACTTCCACTGATCTCTGAACCTACAGATCCCAGGTTTCTGGTAAAGTCACTCCAAACAGTGTCAATTAAACATTTCCTCTCCGAACGGAAAATCGTAAAGCTATCCACGTACACCAGAACCGATTTGTGTTTGCTCAGGTGAACAAAACCTGCCTGTTAGGAAGAAAGTTCGTTAAAGGGAGCTTGGATCGGGATCTTTTGCAGCCTGGCTGCGGAAATCTGAAACACAATCTTTATTTTCAGGGATTAAAATAGTGATGCTCCACATACCCCACCCCCCCAAAAAAACCCCAAGAAACAAAACAAAAAACAACAAAGAAAAACCCACAACCCCCTCCTGCCCCCCCCCCAAAAAAAAACCACCAAAAACACAAAGAGGAGGAAATCCAACAGTCCCCAAATCTCAACTTCTTTCAGTGTTCTTTGAGAAGCTATGCACTTCTTCTTGCTGGCAATAAGAATATTTCACATAATTCTTCTCACAAACAGGATGTCTGGAAAATTATTACTCAGCCAAGCTAGGTTTTGGATGGTAACTTGCAATTCGCTGCATTCCGCAGGGGGAGAGATATGGAGCGAGTCACAGAGTGTCTTTTTACACCTTTTTTTTTTGCTTCTGCACACCAGTGGCAGGACCGAGTGGCAGAGACCGAGAGGCTAATTTCTCAGAGGGTATCTCTGGAGCCTACGCCCATCTCATTCAATAAAATCTCCGTGTCTGAACATGAAATGAGCTCCTAGGTAAAGCCTCAGCAAAGATAACAGAAGGCTTGTGGAAATGTTGAACCATTTGAGCACCTGTTGTTCAAGACAGACAGTTCTCTTCGTGTTTCACACACCTCCCCCCTCCCCCCCGGCGGCTTTTGGGGTGCTTGATCCCATTCAAGAAAACATATACACTTCCCTTCTTCCTCTATAACCATCCCTCAGCCGCCCCTCACTGCGGGGCCAGCCCTCCCGCGGGAACACCCAGCCCTTATCTTCATAGCTTCACCGTCCATTTTCCCAGACAGCTGGAGTATGCATATGTGAAAGGGATTGAATAATACCCCCAAAATTCGTTTAGCCGAGTCCCAGGTAGCGCGAATTTCCCCCCGTTCAATCCTTAAATAAACTTCGTGCTTTGACTTTTCTGGAGGGAAGAGAAGTGTTGGTGTAAAAAAATTAAGAAATAAAAATCTTTTTTTTCGTGCTACCATCCATAGTTAAAACCCGATATTAGAAATGGGGAGGAGGGATGGGAGGGGATAGGGATTCCTGGACATTAGAAAGGGGGATCATCGCCGGTATTGCTGCCGTTCTCACTTTATTTAAACAAACGCAAGGGTGTGAGGAGATGCCTTCAACACGCAGTAGCCCTGTTTCGGCTGGAAACTGCCATCACGAGCAGCAGTGACTGCGGACCCAGAAACGGAGGTCCGAACCGCAGTCACTCATTCCTTTTCCCAAATTTTTTGACTGTTCGGCAGCGAGACGTTTGAAATGTAGGCGGGATCCTCGTTCCTACGCTTGGATCTCAGGAAGGGAAGGAATTCCAGGACGGCGGGGGTAAAGCAGCCTGCCGTCCCCGCAGGAGAGCCCCGCGGTACCGCGCAGGGTCCCGCGGTGTGCGCTCGTCCCAGTGGACAGGCTTCCCCCAAGGAGCTCCTATGCGCTGCAGGGGCGAGCTCCTTCACACCACCTCTGGTCACGAAACGTCTCTCCATCACACATAACACCCTTTCACAGAAGGTTTGGGAGATACTCCATCTCTGGAAACACAGCGGCACATCTGCATGCAGCTCTTAATAACGGGGCTGCCTGGCGGAGGGAGTAGGTCCCTGAAGAAAGATGCTTTTCAAAGCTGTCTCACCTCAGCACAAAATTTGTTTTCCCTTTGCCGCCTTCTCCCCCGGGATCTGTCCAACCCCTCTCAAATGGTTTTAGCCCGCTGAAGTCAGCTTTCTGTTTTCAAGCTTTTAAGGAGAACGAATGCCATACGTGGCGCCAATTCTCCCCTAGGTTACATCTCTCCTTCCCTTTGAAGTCCGCTGGGTTGCACAGAGGTAAATGAGAGTAGAATTTGGTCCCTGGAGCTAACAGTGATGTGGAATCACTCTGATTTTTATTTATTTATTTATTGTTTCCTGTTGAGGAAGGACGGGTTTTAAGACCCGGTCAGAGCTGGTATCGCGCTCTATATTTAATACTCAGATATTGCAAATATATATATTCATATATATAAATGTCGGCGCTAATCTCGGCGGGGAGAGCTTCGCAAAGACGGGGCGATAAGGGAGAGGAGCCCCTGCTGCGGGGAAGATGCTGCAGGAGGGTCGTGTTTTCTCAGAGGAGCGGGGGTGAAGAGCATGGAGGACGCAGCAGGCAGTCCCCATCCGGTCCCCAGACGAGGCTGGCTCTTCCACGGCTCCGCGGGTCAGCCGCCGCCGCCGGGGTGGCCCGATCCTCCCGGGAGGGAAGGGGTGGAAGGGCTGCCGGGGTGCGGAGCAGCTCGGTGTGGAGCGAGGACTGCCGCCGCCGAGGCGGCTCCTCGCCGCCAGCGGGACACGCGCATCCCCGCGGAGGCAACCGCGCTCCCTACAGCCTAGAGAGAGCCCTGCTGCTGCTGCTGGCAGCTGTTGGGGGGTTTGCGTTCATAGGAGATGCTCCTTGTCCTCGGCTTTCCTGGAGTTTAATAGCTGTCTTTAAAGAGGGACATTTATTGGGATAAAAGTCGATTGCAGTCTGCAAAAACTTTGCATGTGTCTTTCATTTAAAAGACATCCAGAGCTCCATTTTTCCCTCTCTCTGTCTCTCTTCCCCCCCTGCTCCCCCCCCCCCCCCCTTTTTTTTTCCCTTCCCCAGGGCATTTAGTGCTTTTAAGGCACAGTGATAAACACGCTGCCGAAGTGCCAGCGCACGGAGATGCGGGGTCAGGGAGAGGATCCGGAGGGTCCAGAGCAGGCGTTGTTCCAGAAGGTGCAAGGAGGAAACGTGTCATTTTTCATGAGAAATCCGGGGACGGGAGCTGCCCTTGGAGCGGCCCCTGGGGCAGGCTCCGGCCGCTCTCCCGGGGCAGGCAGCGAGCCGGCCTCCGCCGCACCTGGCCGCTCACCGCGGGCGCCGCTCCTTCTCCGCGCCACTTCAATTCCTCTTCTCCCGGGTCTTACGGAAACCGCTTCCACTTCTCTCTCTGCACCAAAGCGACACCCCCACGCCACAAAAAAACCCGTCCCACCCCAAGTCCCCGAGCACCACCTCTGCGCTCTGTCGCGACTGGGCTCCGCGCCCCCCGCAGCCCCCGCTCGGTGATGGCGGCAGGTAACGCTGGGAGCTGGAACGGAGGGGTGGGGGTAGCAGCCCGGTCCTGACAGACAGCAGGGAAGGACAGATTGTGCGTGTAGCGGATGGTGCCCACAGCTTCTCGATAGTGGTAGGGGAAAAAAACCCTCTCCCTACCCCTTTCTCCGGGAAAATAGTAAGTTAGAGACCAGCTGAAGAAGGAAGGGAAGCTGCCTGCCGGGAAATATGCTGGACCCGAACTGGCCTTCCCTTCACCTTTGACTGGGTTCACAGGAAAGGTCTCTAAGCTGCTCCACAGCCCCGGCCGGCCAGTGTGGCACCAGTACTTCAGCCACTCATTAAAGCCTCGCTTCTTCTCCCCTCCCCGCCCCAGCGAGGGAAGGGCCCACCGAACTGGGTTCTAAAACAGCTTCAGCAGAAAAGACAAACGCGGGCCCAAGATGCTGAAATCCTCATCTGAAGTGATTGCGATCTCGAGTTTGCTTTACTTCATAGAGTACTCCTTTCACGAGGAAGTACGGAGATCTTTTCCGTAATTCGTGCCTCTTCGAAATAGTCCACTATCTCTCCCGCCTATGTTTAAATCTTATCAATGTGCGAAAAGACCAAGGAATTCAACACTTCAAAGCTCACACATTGGGTGGAAACCACTCGCTTTCCCAATATCCATAGGAATGCATGCGTATTTGGCTCATTTAGTTTTCTTTTTATTCCCAAAGACTTTAATAAATACTTTCATTTAGAAACAGTATTGTTTTTTATTGATAGTATTTCAGGAGATTTAAAATAATGTCCGTTTTAACCACTTTGCACAGGCGCACAGACACCCCCAACCCCAAACACACACACAACAACTGAGATCTGTTTCATAGCAGGCAAATTCTCTTTTAGGCCAGTTTTCTGATGTGAGACAGTTCTAGTTTTAAGTTCCGCTGGTTTACATTCCCTCTGCACAAACAACTGCCTACAACATTTCTTTCTCTGTTTAACTCTAGGACAAAACTTCTGAGCTGTTTAATAAAGAAGGAACACCGGTTCTTAATTTTACAGCTTCAGGGAACAGGACTGCAGCTACCGACGTATCAGTCAAATCAATTAAAGAAGATCCTTTACTTAAGGGTATGTGCCCCTGAAATTACCTCTCTCTAAGCCTCTCAAGGAGCTGGGGGGAGAGGGAGGGAAGCGAGGGATTACTCTTCCAGTATCCCTGGAGAAATGCGAATAGGTTGCAGAGGGGAAATGTCCTTTTTATTTGTCCTCCCTCCCTCCCTCCCCACCCTCCCTGCCTCCCTCCCTCCCTTTCTCCCCTCACCCTCCCCAAATGCTTGTGTGAGTCTGTCTGAAAAAGATCCGTCTGTGGAAAATGGGCCTGGAACTCCCTCCTGTGTTGGGATTAGGTCTTGGGGGACCTGGGGTGGAGTTAGACTGCTTGCTTATTTTCATATTCATTAGAAATGGGAGGTTGCACAAGAAGTCCTGCTGAGCTTCAAGATATAAGAGCAACTTCGGGTTCCCCTTTCAAGACAAGACAAATCAAAGGCTCAGAGGCAAAACAGCTCTCTAAGCACTGAACGCCTCTTCCTCCCTCCCTCCTTCCTTCCCTCCCATCCACTCACTCTCCCTCCCTTGCTCACAGTCCAGCCTCTGTCTAGGGAAGAGGCTCTCAAGCAGCCTTAGATGATTATGGATTTTCTGAGCGAGAAGTTTGCCCTGAAGAGCCAGCCGAGCAAGAACAGTGACTTTTATATGGGAGCAGGAGGCAGTTTGGAGCACGTTATGGAAACTTTGGACAATGAGTCCTTTTATAGCAAAACGTCAGGCAGCAAATGCGTACAGGCCTTCAACCCTCTGCAAAGAGCTGAGCATCATGTGAGGCTGGAGAGGACATCACCCTGCCAGGACAGCAACGGTGAGTCGTCATCCCGGGGTTATTCCCCCTCCTGCAGATGTACGGGGGAGGGCAGGGATTCTCCCGCCCTGGGAGACCAAAGGCAGCTGCGCATCCTTCGGATGTGGGCATGCGAGGGGCTGTCAGGTCGTAGTAAAAGAACAACAACAGTAACAATACTACTGTTACAATGCTACTACCGCTACTATTAAAAAAAAAAAAAAAAAAAAAAAAAAACAAAAAACAAATCCGGGAGAAGGCAGACGGTTGCTTTGAAGAGCTCCTTTCCTTTCAGTGCAGCTTTTCAGCTACTGCCTTCCCCACCGGCCCGGCCCGGCTCCCCCGGCTCGCCGAGAGCACAGCTCCGAGCACACCGCACAGCCCGCCCGTGGGACCGAGGGGCCGGAGGGTCCCGGAGGGTGCTGTAGGACACGGCCGTCCTCCGGTACCTTCCGGCACATCCTGGCCACCCTCGGCACCCCCGACCGGGCTCTGGTCGCCCTCCGGCCGCTCCCCGGGCACTCCCGCCCCGCTGCGAGCCGCGGCGTTTTCACCCCGCAAACTCCCGGGAAAAGCATCGCCGGCCCGTCGGCGTCGGAGGGAGCCCGGACACGGCCCGCTCTCCGGTGCCGATCCAGGCAGGGAACGGAAGGCAGCTTGCTCATCTCTGCTTCCTTCAAATATCGTCCTGCGACCGTAGCGGGGTTCTCCGCAGTGTTACCAATCGATGCGTGAAGGTGATTTTTCCGAAAACCTCGTCGGTCCCCGAAAACCCCAAAGAATAGTGTTAAACATTCTATCAAGTATTAAAATTTTCTAGCTTATAAGCAAAGATAATGAGGAATATTTTCTTTTTAAAACATTTAAAATCTTCCTCATTATCCCGACATGATGAAAATCGCTATAGAAAAAATTTAAAAACTGATTTCCTACAAAAATTGGAAAACATTGTTAAGATCAGCTGCAGTAAGACCAACAATGTGATATTCTTTTTTACTTCATACAGTCTTTGAAGTATTTATATATTTTTTGAGAAAGATTTTTATTTCTACGAAAAAAATGGTGAGAAATTGATAGATTTCTTCAAGTGCAATTTAAAAAACAAAAACCTATAGGAAATTGATTTATACATTGAAGTTTTTCTTAATTAGCTAATTTATTGTGTGCCTCGAGGGCTTTGGGGCATTTCCTATCTATGTATGTGTTGATGGTAAGTGTCTGAAAATTGTGTTTCATTGCAATCAGCTCGAATTGAAAGAAAAGAAATTGCTGAGAATGTGAGGCAATCTCAAAGCAAGCTTATTATGTTACATAGCATGGTTGTAAGTTTTAATTTTTACAGAGTTTGAATCTTTTTTCCCCACCTTTTTCTTAGGAAAAAAAAAGTTTTTTTGAATTCATTGACTTATCTCATTACTTTTCCAGTGATGTGTGATAAGTTAAAAATATTGAAAAGTAGGAAATGTTTTCATTTCTTATTAAGAAGCTTCTGTGAAACATTTCTTATCTCTACCACTCAAGTTTTACCTAAAGACAAATAGTTCCTGCTATCCTTTTACAAATTATATGAGTTAACATTTAGCGAGATAGCATTTTGCAGAAATGCCCTGTATTTTGTAACCATAACAAATCTCATTGGAAACAATTCCACAAATGCAAAAGAAGGTATATGGAATTTATTGAATTTTAAAAGTGAATTTAATTTTTGGTTTAATTTGCTTCTGGATTTGTCAGTTTGCAACTATTAAGTTTACTTCACTGTTTGTATTTTCATAGAAATAGAGGTTTTTTTGCATTTGCTTCCAAGTTAAAGGCACATTTGTCAATAGCTTTGTGTCTCTATTATGAAAATCTGTTTTGGGCTAAGATTCCTTATCTGTACAACTCTAGCTGAGGCTGATTTCATGCATTGTTAGCTACTTTAGCAGCAGTAGTGGTAGGGTGAAAATATCCAAGTCTCTTGCACAGTCTCCTCACTCTGTAAGTTTTCAGATGATATTTTCAGGTATCACTCTCGGTTAAAATTCAGTGTGACTTAGCACTTTTATTCTATCTGTAGTTAATATTACAAATTCCTCTTCAATGATCTCATAAAGAAATAACACTGCCACGATGGAATCTGTTTCCTTGTGAAACTGTTTTATATGAACTCCTGAATCTAAACACCTCTCCTTCCCCCTTGATCATTTATTAACCAGCTGTTAACCCACCTTGTGTACAGTGAACTACGGGATTACTAAAGTGGAAGGACAGCCTCTGCACACAGAGCTGAGCAGGCCCATGGACAATTGCAACAATCTCAGGATGTCTCCAGTGAAAGGGCTGCAGGAGAAGGGGGACCTGGATGAACTTGGTGATAAGTGTGACAGCAATGTCTCCAGCAGTAAGAAGAGGAGACACAGAACAACTTTCACTAGTTTGCAGCTGGAGGAACTGGAGAAAGTATTCCAGAAAACTCACTACCCTGATGTCTATGTAAGAGAACAGCTAGCTCTGAGAACAGAGCTCACTGAGGCCAGAGTCCAGGTAGGAACCAGATTTCAGCCTTTCTATGACAAATTGTGCATTGTAGGAATGAGTAAATTACACTCTTGGGGATTGTACAAAAGCCCATAAAGCAAAAGTAAACAGCTCGTTTTGCCTCATTTCTTTATGGATGTGAGCTGTTACGCTGTAGTGCTAAAATAACTTGTTATTTTTTTAAATAGCTTGTGTTGCAGTTCTGAACACTTGTTTAAAGAATGAGAAAACAACATCAATAGTAAAACTGTCTTGATCTCTTGTAGAATTCCAGGCAGTGAAAACATAAATTGTTAGGCGTAAAGATCCCACTAAAGACTTGTTGCATGTAGTTCAGACTGATGACAATGCAGAACTCAGATGCAGAGGATTCTGTGTGTGTCACGGCATGAAAATTACAGTCTAAAAAGTAATCAAATTCCTTGTTTCTATCCAAAGGGTGTGCAGTGAAACTGAGCTTACATAAATGTGTAGAAGTGTCTCTATATCTACATACCTATATTTACATAGATATATTTGTGTATGAGTTTTGTGCCTGTATAAAACAAGGACATAATCTATTAATCTTTTCCATACAGAATGATCTTAGAAGTCACAAAATTAGGAGGTAAAATTTCTGCTTTTTAAACTTCCAAAACTTATTAATAATGTTATTTGAGTTTTTGTAACAAAACATACTGAGGACCACTTAGTACATTATTATCATATATCGTAACTGCCTACAAATGTGATTCATTCAGTATGTGCTCATAGAGTAATCTCAATAATAGTCATGGCTTTTGATGTGCAATGGTGAGAAAAGAAGCTTAATATCCAGGAAATGCAGCCTTTCCCTTGTTTAGAGGTCTTCTGTTAGAAAAGGGTGTGAGCCACACTTTGCAAGTTTATCTTCATTTTAGATATCTTTCCTGTTCTGGTAATAATCATGATTTCAGTTTGGAGAATAACAGTCCTGTTGATTCTTACAGACTGGGATTAATTTTTTTAATTTAGTGACTTGAATATGATAACAACTTCACAACTTGTAATTAAACGCATACTCACACACGCATGTAGAGAAATAGACGTCAGTGCACATGCATACAAACTGAAATTAAATCAGAAACACTTTCAGAAAAAGCCAGTTAATTAATTTTATAAAGAAGTGTTCTTTTCATGTCTTTTCAAGCAGGCATCACATTTGCCTTTGTCATCAGAAAATAGAGTGCAAAACTGTGTGTTCACTCACATCGATGTGATATCAGCAATGCCGATGGAATTTGGTTCAGTGGCTTTTAACTCTTTAGGCTCTGTGCAATTCCTCTCCTGAATTTGGTACAGCTTTCCAAGTATGACTTCCATTCATTGGGATTTAGTCTTGACTTAAAAAAAAGAAGGTAGCAAAATGTTAAAACACCGTTCTAACAAATGTATAATTCTGGGATACGGAGAACTACTTCAAGAACAAATTAATTGCGAGAATAGGGAGGGGAAAATTAAGCTAAAGTGTATCATCTGACTTTTTTATCACTTTTTTTTTCCTTAAGATTTAGAGCTTCACATGGTAAGAGTATTAAAAAGAAGACAGTAAATGAAAAATAGATGTCTATATCAGACTTTCACAGAGTATTTATTTCTATTTTATTTAAACATGTTCTTACCTTTCTTAAAAGATAACTGATCTTTGCATTCTCATGTGCTAAATATGGAAGGACATGTTGATCATTTCTACCCAGAGTAGCAAGAGTATTCCATCACAAGATTAAGCAATTTGCAAGGCCTTACGTCATTAAAGGCAAGCATCTGGCAATTCAAGGATAACAAGCAGCAGATTTCTACATTGCTTTGTGGAGGCAAATGGTTACTTTATCTCTGCCAAGAGTAAGTTTCTAGTAAAGTGGTGTAAACAGAAACATTTTGGGGGATTGTCAAAGGAAAAAAAAAAAAGTGCTTTTTCTCATTTACTTCTATGAATTCAAGCAAATTGTTTGACTTAGTGTAGCAGAGTGATCAGCTGGATACCTTACCCACAGTTCCCTTCACCACCATTTCATCAACATCCAATTTAATATTTGTCCTGCACACATGCAGAGAGAGCCAACCTGAACCTAATTTATCTAAGTTGCTCTCTTTCCTGCTGCATGTCAGTCCAGTAATTGGTACCCATTTCAAGAAGATTGTCAAGGTCTTTTTTCAAGGAAAGAACTTCATGACTAAATTTCCTTATCACGTCCTTGATGTGGAGACAGGAGAATTTTTTTTTTTTTTGCCTTCCCTTTTCTTTTTGCTGAACCTCAGGCATCATAAATAACACAAATTTACCACCAAGGTTCCTAACAATATATACTCAGGAGTTATATGCATGAGCCTTGCTTTGATTGCTGAATCTTTTAAAAGATGGTACATCTGCCACAAACCCTTGGGAATCAAAATGAGCAAAATTATGCCCTGGTTGCTTAAGCAGTATCAAAAGACAGTTGAGTTCTCCAAAGATCAATGCAGGAATGGAATTATAAACCAAACAGTGTTATTTTAAATAACCCACAACATGGAATCAGAAAATATATCCTAAAATACAGGAAGTATCAATAAAAAACCCCACCATTCATGTATGCATACATCGAAATGAATTAATGATCAGTTTAGCAGGATAACTAACTAATGTCATTGTTTTCTTTAAAAAAAAATTATTCAGTTAAAAGTGTGACTTTGAAAAAAAGTCTCAGTGAGCTTGCTTACACCAGAACAACAATGACTAGTTGGATATTACTCTTATACAGTGTTACTTTTCTTAGCAATCCCCTTTGTTCATCAAGATAATTCCTAACTGGTCCAAACTAAACTGTCCGAAAGACCAGACTAAATTTTTAAGAAAATGGGACAATGATAGTTTTCAGTAACAGAGAGAAATTGTCATATAATGTGTTTTTAATATAATACTTGACACTCAAAATGTTAGAGAACAGACCAAGGAGTACAAATAAATTTAAGCATAAAATCTAAATTATTCCATAGCTGAAAATGTAATTCTTTTGTCTTCCATTAAAAGAAACAGATATCACCTAACACCAAAGTGAAAAAAAAAAACCCACAGTAGTTAAAAAAGTGTCTGTGACATGGTAACTTTTTATTATCTTCCTGGCCTTTTAGCTAGCATTCCTTATAGAAACCTTTCCTGCTGTTTAGATTACTGTCCTTGTGCCAATTTTTCCTGCCTTTTTATTACTGCACTTGATAAATACTATGGACACCTCTCTAGGAGGCAGATTACGGGCAATCAGCAAGTTAGTGGGCATGGGAATTTAAGAGAATGTTTCTTTACTTGCTACAGACTGATCTTTCTCAGGTTGTCTTTGTTTTTGTTTGTTTGTTTTGAGGAATATAAATGAAACCATATGTATATTTAAAATAGCCAGCAATAAATTAAGCAGGTGTGACATTCACAAGATTGAAACAGTGAAAAATTAATTTTCAGTTGGAGAACTTCTCTTTTTAAGATAAACAGAAATTTTCAAAGCCAATGTCCAAAATTTTTTATTTTCCAAAAACCCTTTCACAGGATATAATTTTGCTTACCCTGATGACTCTTTTGTTGTATACTCTAGGTTTGGTTCCAGAATCGAAGAGCAAAATGGAGAAAAAGAGAACGCTATGGTCAGATCCAGCAAGCCAAGAGCCACTTTGCTGCCACCTATGATATATCTGTTCTTCCAAGGACTGACAGCTACCCTCAGGTATGGTAAAGACCAAGCAGTACTTTCTTTGGTTCTACATTTGGCAGCCATCCTAACAGCTCTGGTTTTGTATACTTTGCTAAGATGAAGTATAAACTATCTGATCTCTAGACAGCTTCCTCTTCATATGTTAAACATGCACCCTTTCCTTATGGACCTCAACAGACCATTAAATAAAATAACAGTCCTACTAGCATAAAATCGTAATATAGCCATGCAGAATCAGAACTGAATGTATATCACAGGGGGAGAGTGGCAGAGGGACAGGAAAGCTCTCTCAGACCATTGTGGTTGGTTTAATTTGTTTTTTTTTGTCTTTTTCAGTTCCCTGTTAGTAAATAGTAAGGTATACTGCATAATGAGGTCATAATCTTATCTCTCTATTCTCCAGTCCTTTGGTTTACTGCTTTGCCTCACTCTGCTTTTGTTTGTATTCTTGCTTGTTTTAGCACATTAATTGTTTTTATTCTGGAGCCTTTTTTTTTCATGTCTCTGGTTTCACATTGCTTTTACCACATAATTAATAAAAAAAAAAAAAAAAAAAACACCATGCAAAGCAAAAAATCTTTCATGGTTCCAGTCCACTGCTGGTGTTTTGGTGCTCTTCAGCTTCATTAGGCAGCAGGATCTCCGCTAACCTTAAGAAAATGCTCATATTCCATGTGAACTTGCTTTGGTCATGCTCTAAATTGGCTGAATGAAGAAGTCCTCAGGGCTGGGGAAGAGTGGCTGGAATTTGACTCAGCAGAGGGGTCTGTGGCTGCTGGTTGACAGCAGCTGAACATGAGCCAGCGTGTGCCCAGGTGGCCAAGAAGGCCAATGGCATCCTGGATCAGCATGGATCAGCAATAGTGTGGCCAGCAAGACCTGGGCAGGGGTTGTGTCCCTGTGCTGGGCACTGGTGAGGCTGCACTTGAAATTCTGTGTCCTGTTCCGTGCCCCTCACTATGAGAATGACATTGAGGGGCTGGAGAATGTTCAGAGAAGAGCTGGGGAGGGGTCTGGAGCACATGTCCTGTGAGGAGCAGCTGAGGGAGCTGGGGTTTTTTGCCTGGAGAAAAGGAGCTGGAGGGGAGACCTTATCACTTTCAACAACTGCATTAAATGAGTTTGTAGCACGATGGGCCTTGGTCTCTTCTCCCTGGGAGCAAGTGAGAAGTTAAGAGGACATGACCTCAAGCTGAGCTGGGGGAGGTTCAGGTCAGACATCAGGGAGAATTTTTTCACTGAAATGGTGGTTGAGTGCTGGAGTCACCATCCCTGGAAGTGTTCAAGAATTGACTGGGCTGTGCTTCAGTTGGCATGGCAGTGTTTGGTCAAATGTTGGACTTGATGATCTTGGAGGTCTTTTCCAACCTTAGTGATTCTAAGGTTGCTAGTCACATTCCATGAATGTGACTAGCAATGAACCAGGGGTCTTTGGCTTATGTGTCATCTATTCAGTTTAATGTGTTTTGCCTCTGAAGAGGTTACATATTGCTAGGTTTGGTGCCTGGGCCAGAGCTGCCTCGTGCTCCTGCAGCTCAGAACATGGACACAACCATTTCAGCTGTGGTGGCACTTGTAAGGCTGTCTGGATTTATTTTAAAATAGAGCAGGGCAATAACCTAAACTGTATTAGCAAGCACTGCATGACTATGTTTAGGCACGTGGACACAATCTTAGGTAGCCCCAGGTAGATTCACAAAGCCATAGATTTGCATTCACTCACGATCTGTCAAGGTGGTCAGCTCTCCTTTCAAGGTCTTTCTGATTTACCTATAGCATCATAGCAAGTGATACAAGGAACAGTGCTGAAGCTTTGGGATTTCTAGACTAAATTTGTGTCTGCCAGCTTATCTTGTATTTTTAGTAGGATTCCATCTACGCATTTCCCTAAATTACCAAATTTCATTAGTATAAGATAATGGAATAATATAAATCATTGGTAAGCACTTAAAATCATTGTCATAAAATTAATGTTTTTCAATAATCCCACATTTTTAACTATATGATAATAGGATCTATAAAATTCCAACCCAATAAAAGATCTATTCTGTACTTTCAGATTAAAAAGATTAATTCTCTGCAATTCTGATTATATTTTTGTCAAAAAATATCTGCTAGACAGATGACACAACTGAGTTTCAGCCTGACAATATTTCCATCACTAATTAATAGATTCTTAAAAACAGAAGATTAAAATGCAAATGCTGGTCCCATCATCCTATATCAAGCATCTCTGGTGTGTAGAAATGCAAAATGTATACTCATTCACAAGCACAAATGCCACGTGCTCACCTACAAGCCCAGACTGACAGACTGCAGGTAAACAGGGAGGCAAAATGTGTAATCTGGTCACCTGCATGAGAATGCTGCCTTGTGCTGTTCTGTTCTTGCTGTTCAAGAGCAAGGAGCTGAATGAAGGTGTGACGGCGCTTTGGCTGTTTCAGCTGAGGGCTTGCACACATAGCTTGGCTACATGTTAAAAACAAGATAGCCCTCTCCTCAGAGAAAAATTTGGCTACTTTTCTGTATATGAGTAGGTATCCAGGCAATTATCACAGAAAATTTAATAAAAATTCATAATCTTGCTAACCTGGTGGAAATTCTTCATGGTTTTCACATTCTGAAATCCTGTCTTTCAGTAAAACCACATCTCTATGATATATATAACATTTTCTGCAAGAATGAGTGAGACAATGAAAATCTGTTTTAAAAACACAACCACTAACATCACTGCATTCAAATCTTTTGAACTAGATGTCCATTATTAATTGCTTCACTTATGGAAAATAAATATACAGCTCCCGACTTGCTATAAATTCATCAATCTATCCCACAACTCAGGCAGAAAAGGTATTTAAAATGGTTTCATTTTAAATACCAAGGGTTTCATTTTTAATACCAATTAATTTCATAAATTGATTTCCCCAGCAATTCCTTTATTTCGTTGTAGTTAATGTAAGAGAAGAAAACAAATATCCTTTTTTCCTTTGCTTTTATTCCGATACCACGACCACCACAGGCACTTCTCTTGTGACAAGGAAATAAGCAAATATTAGACAAGATTTGCCATATTTTTAAATAAATAATTTTTAAATGAACTTTTAAATAAGTAAATTTTTTCTTGTGGATTGTGGAACACAGATCACTGGAGTTTATTTAAGAAACAACATGGAGAAAAACAGACCCCCTGTTGCTGGAAGAAAATATAGGTTGAATGTTGAAAAAGTATGAAATCAAGCTGAGAAGTTTACAGCTTCATAGTAGAAAGAGCAGGAACAAATATGAATTTCTGGTGTGCATTATAAGGATTTGCAGCCTGCAGATTTTTCTGTTTTGAGTCCAGCCATGGATATGATGAGAAAACACATCTTGGTTGCATTCCAGCAGAAGCATCAGTTTCCTGCAGTCAACAGAGGGTGTCGTGGAGACTTCTGTTTAGTCTCTTCACCAATTACCTTCTTCAAATACAAATTAAGAACATAATGTTGCCGTGCATTGTGTGACTTCATAAACCTGAAAGGTTTCTCTTGTGGGAAAATGAATCTTTCATTTTGAAAGACAGAAGGTTGGCTTTGAATCAGAGAAAGGTTGAAGTTGGAAGTGACCTCTGAAGGTGATCTGGTACAAGACCTTTCTCTACAATCCAGTCTAATTTTGCTATTAAATTCCATGTCTTTATCTTCACCATAACAACAATTTAGGTAATTTTTTGGTAGATCATAATTCTTTACTTTGCTCTTTCAGTCTAATTTTAATTATTTTTACAGTATATTGACTTTTGGGTTTTTGTTTGTTTGGGTTTTCTTAATTGCTTGTCTGAGAAATTGAATATCTCCCAAATTGAACCTGCCAAGAAATTGAATATCTCCTAAACTGGCCAAATTCTGCATGCATATATCGTCTATTAATTATACTATCAAAACCTGGGTTACAGAGAAGGGCAGTTTGTACAACATTCTAGAAAAATCATCTGTTATTCAGATTTTTTTTCAAAGCTCTAACAACATTATGCTGAAAATCAGATTTTTCTAGGAAAATTTTATGAACAGTGATTTTCATTAATTTTAGTAAAAGTTTTCAGTTTCATTACTTTCAGTGTTTGAACTTCAATGTTTTCTTGTAGATACAGCACATTGTTGTCTAAGTCATCTTAAGTGCACTCAGGAAAACACATGTCATAGACATTTTTAGCTTAACTAGCAATATCCTATTGATGATATGAAAGTGAAGATGGAACATCTTAACACCAGTGGGGAAATGAATGCAGATTCCCTTCATGGGGAAGTTTACTTCATTTCACCAGAGTGAATGTTAGTAAACAAGCCATACTTAATTTGATCACTTAAATACAGTGTAGAGTGTTATTAAATATATCTCAGGATATCTGAGATAATGTTGAAGTGAACAGGATTTAAAAGAAGGATCCATCCTTCATTTTAGGCAACCATGGTCAGATAAGTATTAGACATTTGTGTTTAGAAAACTTAACCAAAGAGACATTTATGCCAGATATGGGTTCCCTTTACAGTTAATAATCTGATCAATTAAGTTGTTTATTCCTAAAATGTAAGGTGTAAAATAGGTAAGATAAACTGTCAACATCTTTTTATTCTGATACCTGGTTCAGCTGCAGTCATTTTTAGTTATCTACACAGATGCATAAATATGTTGGAAGAGGAACAACAAAAAAGCCTCTTTTGCTTTTTTCTCCTCTTACCTTATTGGTCTTTATTTGACTTCCTCTGCCACCCTATGTAAGTGGGAAGGCACCTGTTACAAAGGTACTTGATCTCGTCAGATTTAATGATTACTTGTGAGAACTAACTAGAAAACCTGAGAAAAAATTTCATTTTACCCTCCCTCCCCCTTATTTACACAAACAGGAGCCTATACTATTATCACACAGACTCCCAGATTTCCCTATGTGAATCAAATTGATAAATAACTGCATCAGTATGTAAATAATCATTACATTGTGTCATTGAAAAGCAGATTAAAAAGGTCAACATTTTTCTCCCATCTAGGCTCTTTTTTTTCTTTGCATCTCTTCTCCTTACTTGTTATTTGAATCATGTTCATTTGTTGTAATTTTTCTTCTAAGTTCTTTTAAAAGGATTAATTTTGTCATACCACTCTACTTTCCCTCTTAATATCACATGCAAAATGTTTGGGTATTTTTTAAATTTTCTTGAAAATGCAGGCAAGACTTGGATAGGATAGAATTTAATTTTTTTGTTTCAGTTGAAAAAGCCCAATCTAGTGCAGGTGGAAATCCTAAGACAACAAAAGCTTTTCAGTATGGGAACAGGAATGATATAGAAGGTGTAGAAAGAAAGGAAAATGTTGAAACCTCATAAATAGGAGGAAGAGGCTGAAATTTGCATTCCATCCACCAGAATGATAAATCAAATTAATATGTTGAACAGCTTGGCATGACATGATGTGTTGGCAGTCAGAGTGTAGAAGTGGTATCAGCATACATGTGTTAAGTACTGAGTCCTTGGATCATCATTATCGTTTGCTCTAGCCTCAGTACATATGGCTAATCCTCATTAGCAATAATCAAAGTTACATGCTCCAATTAAATGTTCATATGGAATGTATTAGACACCACATGTTATATGACTTAAAATTTCTTTTAACTGTAGTAGACACATAAATGACAGCTAATCACAATAGTTCGTTAAGGCTATGGGTACACTGATTGAGCATGAGTAGATGTGGCAGACATCTCTGAGCTGGCTTCAAAGAAGTTTGTCACACACTCATGCTGTCTGGCTGTGACAGCGTGGAGCTCGGGCTGAGCCACCACCTGCATGGTGTGTGTCTCACTGCATGGGTGCTCCCTTGCCCTGCTGTGGCTGATCTTCCAACAAGAGGGGAGTGACACTTCTAATCTTTCTGGGTGGTGTCTGTTCCACACAAAGTAGATATGCACTGCACTTTTATTTTTTCTTGGTAATTAACCATCACTTTATGTGGTCCTTCTCACAGTCTCGACATTCAGTTTGTTGTTCTGTGGAACTTTTTTGTGAAACGTGTATTTCTTTAAGTGTGAGTGACTTAGTGACTTTACTGGGGCTTAATTAAATGGCAAATTCTTTTTTTCCCCTTAAGATACACAAATTTTTTAATAGTATTTTTCAAAATACAAAATATTGTGTTTAACTGTATCATACAGTTGAAATATAATTCATCCATATTGTAAGTGGCCTCAAGATTGCAGTAGGGAGAATTTGCAATTTATAAAACATCCCATACAAGAATGAAAGCCTGATGACTTTTCATATCCTACATTATTTTGAAACTTAGCAAACTTGTTCAAGTGTGTAATCTAACGGTCAGTTTTTTATTTTGTTCACCATGTGTAAGCCAAATGTGGACTGAAGGGGTCTATCACATATTTTAAATCTGTATCGTTAAGCCTCTCCCTATCATGTGCTAATTAGCATTCTATTTATATCTGCAAATTGTGTGCTGCATCTCTGCCATACATGAGCCCAATGCAGTACAGGTGATCTTCACACGTGCACTTGTCCAACAGCTCCTACAAAATGATCACAAATTAAACACCGAGAAGTGCTCTGTCTAGATATTAATGTAAAAATACAATGAGAGTGGTGAAGCACTGGGACAGATTGTCCATAGAAATTAATGAACCCCTGCAGCTGGAATGACTCAAAACATGGCTGGATGGAGTTTGAGTAACCTTATCTAAATTTTAGAGTAGCTACAAGCAAGGGTTTAGAAAAATAATCCCAGAGGCTCTTTTCGGTTTAAATTATTCTGAGAATTTAAAAGTTTAGGAAGTACAGGCAAATTTCTACCTGAATTTCAGATGTTCTAAAGGGGCACCCAGAAAAAAAATATATAAATTTACAGTACAAATTAGATGTAGTGATGGACTAGAAATGACCAACAGATACAAGCTGTGAACTAGTAGTTTTGAGCAGTTTAACAGCTATTGCATTTAATCTCCTGAAAGTAGTTTCTTGTGCTAGCACAGATTTGATATTTTCTGCTAGTGCAAGGAGAAGAGTGACAGAAATTTAGCAAATCCGTCTGACATTCATATGTTCTCTATATTTACATAAATTCTTAACTCTTCATTTAGTGCCACTCTTGTTTTCCTCAGAGTAAATGTGTAGTTTCTAATTACTAGAGTAATTATAATAATATTTAGCACATATAACATTTATGATGTAACGTAATAATAACGTCTCTTGATATCTAGACACCTTAAAAGAGATTAGAATTTTGTTTCCCATGTGAAGCACTAAAACATGTGCACTCAAACAGAGATGGTCTCTAGCTTGGATAGGCAGGCGGCTGAAATAACACGAGTCAAGAGTTTGGTGATGGGAGAACAAAGCAAGGGAAGTGATAGCAAAACTCCCAGAAAAATTTGATATTTGAGTTTATGTGACTTTTCCAGGGGCTGCATAAAAAGGCTGAAGCTCAGGGAGCTTGAAAGTTTTACAGACAAAAAGCGATGACACCAAGTGGGATGACCAATTACCTCAGCTCTTTTTCCTCTGCAGTGTCCAACAGAAGGTCATGTGCTTAGGAATTTGTATCATAACCATGTTAACAACCATAACTCTCCAGTTATGTTCTTGTCACAGCTATGAAATCCTATTTCTTTTTCTATCAGGAAGGGTGTGTGTGCATGTGTATGTGTGTATAAAACATACAGTAGGTAAATATATTGAAGGGCTCTGGTAATTTCATGGTAACCACAAGAGCAAAGCTCAAGTTGTTTGTGATGTTAACAGAAACCAGAGATGTGCTGTATGTATGGCCTCATTCACAGTCTCTGAATTGCCTTTTATATAGTTCATGGATCACACAAGATTTTAAGAGGAAAAATATTTTCTTTAAATTCATGTACATAATGTCGCTTTTCCTTCTAACATACCAGAAGAAGGTCTGATCATTTTGACTTATTGTGAAACATTACTGTATTTCTTTTTAATACAGGAATACCTTCTTCACCTAAATTTCACTACAAGATATTTATGTTGTAAATCCTTGTGAAGAAATGAAAATTTAATACCAAATGTGAAGTCACTGCACCAACTAAAATGAATAGAAAATTGATATAACTGAAACATTGGTTTGGAAGGCATAACTGCCTGATGAGAGAAGATGTAAAGCTCTCTGAGAATCTTGTGGCATTCCTGAAGTTAAATTTAATAATTTGAATTCCTTTCTCTAAGGAAGAAACCTCGCGCACTCCTTTAAAACTTTTAGAAATTAATAGCTTGTTTACATATTTCTTGAAAAAGACATTGGCATATTTTAGGATTTGCAGCTGAATTCTGTTCTCATTTACACCTGTGCAATCTCACTGAACCGAAATTGAAAGAGATTTGTCTAGAATAAAAATATCAGGAAAATTGGTGCTACTAAACTTAGTTTACTGCAAACCAAACCACTCAAAGTATGGAAAGAAAGAGTGATTTTGTGATTCCTCCAGACCACATGGGTTATTGGGCACTTAATAACTGAGCCTTTGAACCTTTTGAAGATTTCCCATCATGACTCTATTAAAGGCAAACTTGTTCATGTTTGTATTTAAACTTTTTTTTTTTTTTTTGGAAAATTCCTCCTGTAATTATATCTGTGCTGCCTGGGTGACTGCAGCATTTGGCATAGCATTTCTTAGAAAAAAAAATCAGTAAGTCAGATAAGTAGGACTTTGTTGCATGTAAGTTAGCTTTGGAGATTATGAACTCCTTCAGAAATAGCTCATGCATTTGACTCTGCATAGGTTGACTAGTTTCTCCCTGGGGAAATTTGTCTGATTAGAAGTCAAAACTGGCTCAGGTAGGTTAATCAAGGAGTAATAAGGCAGCTGGGAATCATGTCAAACTGTAGAGAGTCTCCCATGGGCTGACGTTTGAGTCTTCTAAAAAGTGATTATGAGAGGAGGCAACTGGAAAGTTCTGAAACTTTTTTTAGATTTCCTCATATAGACATCAGGAGGCCCACAAGAAGGAAAAATCTTCCATATCCTACCTCAGTGACCTTACATCCTCCATTGGCTCCCAGCAGATCACCTAAAATATGCAGGAGCAGGAGCCTGGGGTGTCCCCAGCTGTGTGGATGTGCATGGAAAGGCACATCCATGAGTGTGTGTGGAACTATAACTGCATGCATGCCCGTCCACGCAAACAAGCTGAGCAGACCCAGAGGCTGGGGAGATATGTTGCTACCATGATTTTTCCCCAGGCTTTCAGAGGAAACCAAAATGGAGCATTTACTGGATTATATTTTTACTGCTGGAATTCCCAAGGAGTCCAGATTAGTTTGTCAGCTCCTGATGACCTTGCTAATACAGCTGTTTAAAATATTAACTTTAAAAATAAGACTATTTCATCCTTCCTATGTGCACTCGATCTCAGCTAGAGGAGTTCAGCGAACCATAATTTATCGCTTTAGCTTGTTGGTGGTTTGGTATGTGCTGCTGCAAAGTGATAGGACAATGAGAGAAAACACAACTCATCAGCCTTAGAAACATGTTTTCATTCTGTGTGTGTGTATGTGTGTGTCTGTCATAATTCATTACTTCCTCTGACCTCTACTTTGACAGAAAAAATCACTCAGCTAGAGAGATAACCTTTATATCTTAAAGTCAAAATTCCTTTGTCTGTGGATTTGGAATGTGAATGTAGAATTAAGTTTAAAGTGGGAATTCACTTTTCAGTGCTAACTGAAGAGTAATTGAGTTACTCCAACAAATCACAGAGAAAAAAGACACGTGGGCTCAATCTCAGTGCATCAGGGCAAGGATACACTGAACAGACAACAGATTTTTAGAGTGAAGACAAATTTAGCAAAGGAAAACAAATAGGAAAGGATACAGTTACTGGTTGACAAGATCTGTATTGTGAACGGGGGCTAAAAATGTCTTGCCTGATGTTATTTGAACATTAAAAAATCAGCATTCAGGAAAGGCATATAAGGTAAAAGTGGAGAAGCCATACAAAGCTGTATGTATTGTATAACGGTGTGTGTAAATGAGGAATGACCGAGGAAGTTCGAGTATGCCAGAAATTATACCAGATGCAAGTAGTACTTATAGAGAGACAGTAGAGAGTTTGGAAAAACAGAAGGGCAGTTGCTGAGTGTGAAGCTTGATCAAATCAAAGTGAATAGAACAGGAATGAAAGACCATGCAATCTGAGAAAACAACAAGAACTGACCTATAGGTCTTAAAAATCTTCCTGTCTGTCCATCTAGTAACAAACAAGTGAAAAATACCTATCCATAAATAGCATCTACACATAGATGGTAGAAGGCCTGAGACTCAGAATGGAGTTTTAAGCAACTGCCAAGTATAGAGGATTATACATCAAAGCTTGAATACATGGTTGCTCCAGACATTGCTGATAACCACAAAGTTTGTGTCCTGGTCTGTCATGCAACGTTTTCCAGGGATGCACAATGCAGCTTGTAAAGGCTGAATGCTGTAACAGAAATGCTCTCAAAGTATAGTTTCCCATAACAAGTCATGAAAAGAAATTTTATGTCAAATCTAACTTTGAAACAAATTTAAGAAAAGGTCTTGAATGTATTATCTATAATTTTCTGTGGTTTAGGTTTCATTTGTTGTAAAGTAATTATGCAAGGCTTCTCATTATTAAATTTTTCAAATACTTGTTGGGTTTTATCCCTTGAGAAATCCAAATTGCTTTGTTTTGTTCACCCTTTTCCGACCATTACAGTGGGAATTCTAATGAGGAGAAGCAGTTATGCTGAAAATATCTGTGATCTTGTACTCTTTTGACACCTTTTCTCTGATGTCAGTTGTGTGTTTCCACTAATTTTATTGACTGGCTGGGCTGATGGCATCCTGAGCTTCAACACTAGACATATATATGGAGCCTCAGGACAAATGGATGACAAAGTAAGGAACACGACTCATCAGGCCTTGCTCTTAAGTGAACGATCTCATATTTTGTCTGATGTGATCTCTTCACACTATTTTCCGACACGATTGCAGAGAACTTGTTACATACTTTTTGCTTGTTTCAGAGGGGAACTAATTATATGCGAAGTAAAGCAAACCAAGCATTGCAGAAAACAAAAGATGAACTTTCTAAGTTTAATTGTGTTCATTTTATATGTTCCAGATTCAGAACAATCTGTGGGCAGGGAATGCGGCCAGTGGTTCTGTGGTTACCTCCTGCATGCTGCCACGAGATACATCCTCCTGTATGACACCTTACTCCCATTCACCCCGGACAGATTCTGGCTACACAGGCTTTTCAAACCACCAGAATCAATTTAGCCACATGCCCCTCAATAATTTTTTCACTGACTCGTTGCTTTCTGGGGCAACCAATGGACATGCTTTTGAAACCAAGCCAGAGTTTGAAAGGAGGTCCTCCAGCATTGCAGTTCTACGGATGAAAGCCAAAGAGCATGCTGCCAATATTTCTTGGGCCATGTAATATAGCAGTACTCTCTTTCAATTTTTTTTTTTTTTTAAGCAAACTAAAACCATTTTTATTTCCCATATTTAAAGGGAACAACAATAAGCTGCTGTGTGTGGAATGCTAGAAATCACAATATACACAATGTCTGCTTTAAGAAATGCAATATAATATTTAACAATAAACCAAGAATAAACCAAATAGATTTACCATGCATCAAGCTCAACAAGCCCTCTTTGTTTTGCTTTTTATATATGTTTTGTTGTACCAGTTGATGAAATATGATTATAGAACCTGAAAAAAAAAAAATAAAACTACTAAGCAAATGTGTCTACTCCATGGTTTTTAGCAGTCCTGTATAAAAAATTCATGCTTTGCAAATGAATACTTCATAAAGGAACAACTTGGTAAAGGGAAATAAATTTATTATACTTAACCCATGATGTAAATCTTTAAGCACAAAGAAGGAAATATATGACCACTCATGCTGTAGGTAGAATTTGTAGACTGAGTTCTCTCAGCACTGTGCTGCTGCTCTAAGCCAGCTCTGCAGTTTTGCTAAATGCATGTTGAGCTTGTTGAATTTATATCAATGAACAACTAATGCAATAAGAATAGAAGGTGCTACTTTGTCTTGTGGACCTGAGTGTGTTTTGATTAAAGATAATGCGATTTTTTTTTTGGACACATAAAAGGCTAAAAGTAGGATCACAGTGCTTAATAGAGTTTTAAAAGGTGTGCACAGATTATGCGTCAACTAGTATATTTAAGTTAAATCTCAAAGGTTACAGATAGGGTGTCATGAAGCTTGGGTGACTAATAGACAGCATGGAATAGTACTACTACACTTTTATCAGAATTCAGATTAGGGAAAAACCCCAAACAGCGCAACACTGAGGTCTTACTTCCTACAGTCCATTTTACTGGGTTTTGCTACTCTATGGTCAAACTGAAACAAAAAAGTGCAACAAGGCTTGTCAGTTTCAGCTTGTATCTGATCCTAAGATGATGTTAATGCCATTTTAGTTTTAATTACATTTTGTTGAAACTTTACTTATATGCTTTCCACAGTGTAAAACTAGTTTGCTACTCTTAAAGTATACGGGAAAAATCTTTTTGACTGCAATGGCAGCAGAACTTGGCTCTCAGCTCCCAGCCTATCACAAAGGAATTAAAATGTCAGCAGACTTTCTGACATTTCTGGTGGAAAAAAAATAGAGGAGAAGAAAAATACTTTACATCTGGAGAATTGATATCTGCTTTGATTTACTTCTCCTCCCTTTCCCCTGTCACATTCCAAGCTCCTTCAGATGAGTGAAATGTCAGCCTCTTTGAAAGCAACAGTCAGTCTCTCAGGTTCATAAAGGCAAAGTAAATTAATTGAAATAAAGAAGGACTTGCATGGCTGTGATTAGAACAGGATACAACTCTCGGGGCACCCCCTTCTCATTCTTGCTTTTCTCTCTGGCCATTAGTTAGGAACAGAGGGCGCTTGGGGGAAGAAGGGAAGATTGGGAAGCAGATTTCACCACAGCAACTGCAGAACTACCAGTACTCACAAAAACAAACACACAGGAATCCCCAGATTTTCTCTTCTCCCACTCATGGGGGCTAAACTTGAAACAAAAATAGGAGATGGACTCATTCCGTAGTCTTTCAAGAATAAACAAACTTGACTTTGAAACCATCAGGATCAACTAAAAATGGGAGTTTTACAGCAGAGTCTTACACAGCTGAAAGGAAGGTTGTCCTATTTTCCACTAGTAATAAACTCAGATTTTAACACATACATATACTCCAATTTGTGGTTTCCTGATCTGATTCTCCTTCTAAAAATTCTATTTTGGCCTGAGGAGCTGGAAAAGGGTATTCTGGCTAGAAGTTATCTTTTCCATTTTTTTATGGTCTATTTAGACAGCAGTAAAACCAGACTTATGTTTTAAAGCAAAAAGAAAAAAAAGAATTTTATTGGTACAGGTAGAGGCATTAGTTTTGTATAGAATATTTTGCAACATGCAAAAGGATGAAAGTGCTGGAAGTACAATGGATTGTTAACAAATTATTTTCAGTTAAACTTTTTTTTGTTAAATTTTATTCGGTTTCCACTGAAAATAATTATTTTTAAGGCATAATATTTAGAACATGCCAAAGCGATTTTCAGAACTTTTTGTTAGGGTTTCATTAGTGGACAAAGAAGGAAAGGTTAAGCTGGCAATCTCTGATCCATTTTTGTTGTTTCCTCTTTCAATTTAATTATTTATTTTCATAGCAGAATTTGCTATTGTTTTCTTCTGAAATGCCCCCAAAGTAATTTGTACAAGTTTTTTTATGTCGGGAGTAAGATGCAATAATTCCTAGGAATTTATTGCAATTGCAGATTTATTATAGAATAAATATCCATTTTCAAAATATTACAACTACTTTAGGTGCTTGAAACTTCCAAAATCAAAGGGGGAAAAATAAAGACCATGTCGTCTTCCTGCTGATTTTAATTAAGTGGAAAGGATGCAATTCTAATTAATTCATCATCCTCAAATCTAGCAATGGAAATTTTTCATTCCTTGTTTCTAGCATAAATTTATACATTAAATAAATAGGTATTCAACCCCTCATTAAACCTGAGGTGTGATAAGTTGCAGGCCTGCATTAAGCTTGTCATGCTCTTGCATCAGCCTCGTCTCGAAGAATGAATGATGGCCTGTTGGCTGCAGCGTTTCATTTAGCTAATGAAAAAGTATCTTCGTGTTAGATGTCAAGTACTACAACAGGGTCACATTCTGCCAGTTTTATTTAGTAGTGCTTTACTCCGTGAGTAGTGGCATTGATGAGAGCGGGGCTACTCACATAGGCCAAATTGTGAATCACTTGTAAATGTTTATTCACAATGGCCCCATTCATGCAAAAAAAAAGCCTCTCAGCACAACATGAGTAATCGGTTCATAATCAGGCCCAGCTTAAAGTACTATTCAGCTCTACTAAGGATGGCAGGATCTGGCCCACGCTGGCTTAAGGCCAGACTCAGATTTTTTAACCAAGATGAGTAGTTCCTTATTCCACAAATAGTGCAAAGAGACCCAACAGGGCTATTTGTAGTGTTCTCGTTTTCTAAGAAAACTCTAGAAAAGAGACATTTTAATTTCCATAAATAACTTAAGCAAGTTTCTATAAGAGGTATATGATTTTATTTTCTACTGGATTATACTCCTACATTTGACAGGATTTGTGTTCTTGTGCTTTGATTTTATCACTTAATGATTTCTTAAGCAACTAATCTTTTCACTGCTTCTTGAACATGTGGAAAATGCCCTAAAAACAAAAGGAGGTGATTTACATAGCCTTCCTGCCAAGCACGTTAAGTAATGTTTGAGATATGTGATCATCATGCTATGCTGAGAAGTAAATTTATAGAACTTTTGGGAAAAGGGTCCCTATCCTGTTAAAAGAGAAAGTGAAATATTGTTCTAATTATTGATGCTCTGTGTTTTCTCCTGTGATTGATTCATTAACATTTTGAAAACTTTAAGCCAGTGTTTTACAAAATTTCTTAACAAACGTAAATTTACTTATGAAATGGAAATTTATTTATATTATAATTTTACAGACTCGTAAGTGATGGGCAACACCGCATTTAGCAGCTAAAGATAGCCTTCTTATGACCAAGATGGTCAGAAAGGTTTGATAAAAATTCTACCTACAGTTTAACAGTGTTACATACCACCAGAAAATATCAATGAAAGCATCTTCTGTTGCTTAGAATAAGTTGAAATGAACTATATTTCTCATTTCACTTCTTTACTGTCATAAAAAAGTGTTGAAAAAATCCAGTTTGATATGTTAAAGGCATTTTATTTTGACTTTGAACTTTATGGTAAGGCCCTGAAGTATAAAATTTAACAAGTATAACCTATTTTATGCATTTAATGAGGTAGTTTAGCATGATAGAAGTAAATTATTTTGTTTTGCAAACAATAAAATATTACAGGCTTTTTTCCCAAAATTACAAAGGTTGCTTTTATTGATAAGTTTCTATACATCTGTGTTGTTTCAAAGTCAGAGTTAAGTCAGGCTGATCAG